>NC_080559.1:15000-1215000 GCF_030253575.1 Rhododendron vialii | reverse complement strand
AAGCCCGACCCACGGGCTAGCCCAATTGGCAGGCCGGCGGGCTTAAATTTTTTTGGGCAAAACTAAATCAAGGGAAAAAAGAAAGGGTTTTGTGGGATTTTGGGCAAATAGGGGGCTGTCGGGCGGGCTCACGGGCTGGGCCTACGGGCAGGCCGAGTAAAAATTCATAGGCACGAGCCCGCCCATTACAAACTACGAGCTGGGCTAGCCCGCCCGTTTTACGGGCTCGGCTCGGGTAAAAGCCCGATGGACCGGGCGGCTTTGGACGGGTCGCGAGCCTTCGGGCTAAATGATGACCCTTAGCCTAGAATGGGCCCTACACGCGTGCGGTGACTGTAGACTTATTGCTAGCTGAGGCCTCTTCAACAAAAATAATTAAAACTGATGTGCCGTAGTGCAGATATTTATTGCCCAATTTATTCGGCTGTCGAAGCACATGCAGCTTTGTCCCACTTTTAAGGCTCAGAGTCCCACTTGAGAAAGAAGGATACCAGTACCAGTAGAGAGATTTGTCAAATCCATGGCGGGGAGCGTCGATTGATGTTTCTCGTCGTCACAGACACAGGGGGGCAAAGAATATAGACCAGGAAAAACTGGAAAAAAATTTAACAGTGAACACCAATCTACTTGTATGTACTCCTACTATATGTGTATTCTCAATGTGTTTGTTTCCAAGATTTAAGAAAAATAACTTATCTGTGCATTTTTGTCTGTGTCGTACCATATGCCAATGACGAAAAATTATTAGCCTCAACTGACCCTATTAATGAGAAAACTGCTCCCCTAAAAATTTCTCCTGAAACTGAATATATGATTCACTCAAACTCATTAATTCGAAGAAATTAAATCAGGTAAAAGCTAAATTGGTGATAGAAAATAATGCCGTGCTAATCGAAGATAAATCAAGTGACTGGCCAAACAATGGTATGGTATTAGTTTGCTATTAGTAGCTATTCAAACAGGGAGTAAGGGCTAAGGATTGGGGAATCTATTTTCATGCTTGAAGCCATGGATAAAGAGTAAAGCTACTCTTCTGTCAGATTTTCTCTCTTGAATTAATTAAAGTGAAGATTTTATAATGAGGTGGGGTTATCATCACGGATATACTTCCGATCAATAAATCACTTATGAGAAAGTGTTATAGTAGTAATGATTGTTACGTATAAGTTCGAACGTAAAAATCACAAGAACTATGATGTATAGCTATGAAAAATATTGATTACTCTTGCAGTAATTGCTGGTATTAAATTCTAATGACTTGTTTTTTGAGAAACAAGTGTCTATGTCAGTTTATGTGCACCTCAAGTAATTCTAAAGAGCCATAAATCCAAGGGGCACAATTAGATTCTCCACTATACAGCAAATAGTTAAAATAAAGCGAATTCCTTTTGGAAAGGATGGGAAAAAATCATCAATAAACAGTAAATATGAGTGCCTACAACTTGTTCAAAACAAGGTGCATGGCAGTCAAGGCTCAGTTTTGAAACACTATTAGATAGCACAAGGATGTGCGTATGAGTGGCATAGAAACATTCACAAATCACCAAGTGGAGGAGACTCACTTAATAATGACAAATCGATCTCTCTATTGGTACTGGTATCCTTCTTTATAAAGTCAATAAATATGAGCGGGACTTGAGCCAAAGAAGTGGGACAACGTACGCTGCAAGTGCTTCAACATAGATCCAGAAAATTTGGGCAATAATTGGTTCCTAGTGGGGCACATCAGTTTACGACCTTATAAATGCATGATGGGTATGGAAAGCGAGGAAGCGATAATGAAGCATAGGAAAGTGAACAGGCCGGTATTTTCTCTCTTCCTTCTTTATTTTTTAAAAATAGAAAATGAATGTAACATATTAAAAAGAGATGTGTGGTAATTTATACGTACTCTTTCTTCTTCTTTTTTTTTTTGGAAGAATCACTTTCAACAACACAATCATGTTAAAAGACGAATGACAAATTACCTCGCGAATAACACATGAATCGTCTGACCATACATCATTATAAACTGATACGTATATATATACTATGTGTATTTGTGTAATGATCTTACGATTCGGTTATGGTTATAGTTTGATTCGATTTTCGATGCAGTTATCACATGAAACCAAAATCGGACCTGAACTGGCCGATTTTTTGAAATGAAAAATGAAAATCACGGTTAAAACGAGCACCAATCGGTTTAGTACTATATGGGTAACCAACGATTTGGGCGATATTGTCATCTCTATTGAAAAATGACCTAAGGTAGATACTAATACCAAATAAGAATGATCAGTTAACCATTGAGTTGTCTGTTCAGTAGATAGGGCTTTATTTAGGCATTGGAGATAAATAATAATAATAATAATAATAATAATAATAATCTGATAACTTAGAACAGTGGCGTAGCCAAAAATCAAAATTGGTGGGGACACCATTGAACGTGATCTTAGAATTTGTAACTATCTTTTAGTTATAGTAAACAACCACAATATGAAAGAAATGAACTTAAATGTTACAATGTACATATAGATTACGTAGTAAACAACCACAATATGAAGGAAATGAACTTAAATGTTACAATGTACATATAGATTACGAATCTTTATGAAAAACAAAATTACATAAAAGAGAACTTTTTTAGAAACTTAAAAAAGATACTAAGGATCTAAGTGCTATAACAGGAAAATTGTGTATAGTTTTTGGACACAAATTATCATGACCTTTATAATTTGGGGAAAAATTAAAATTATTTAAACTTGCACTAGGAGCCCATGCCTTCATTGGTCTCACTTTGGCTCTACCATTGACTCAGAGTGTTCGGATTAGCTTACTTTCACCCGATTAATATTTAGGGACTAATCTCGACGGAAAAGTGACAATCTCATTCTTTAAGCGTGAAATAAAATGGTAAAACGAAAAGGATACAAATAAAGATAAAAATACACAACCAGGAGAAATTTAAATTTACTAGGAAAGCCTTCTTGAAAAGAAGATAAAATCACGGGACACAATCGAGTCTCCGTTATTTTAAAAAGTAGTAAAAAACGATCTCCTTTTGGAAGAACTCAAGAATCATTCCAAATTACCTTGGGACCGCTGGGGTTATGTTCGGTTGTTATTTTCAGGAACTCAGAATAAGTCGAGATGTGCGCGAGTTGATCCGGACATGCGATTATAAAAAAAAAAACCCTTATTTTAAAGAACGTTATGCATTGGGGAATATGCACAAAGCACGTGACAGATGGCATAAGCTAGGAATGTGCGTATGAGTGGAATAGTTAACATTAACAAAAGCATAACAACCTAGGCTTAGGGTAAACACACATAATTTTAGGAGTACGGTATGCACTTCGTATTTTTAGCTATAAAATTTTGTAAATCACCACAGAAATTTGTAAGTGAACACCAAAAGGTTTTATATTGAGCCACAAAAATTTGTAAATAACCTTTGAACTGTATGTTTTTAGCTAGCCAGTTGCGCCGTCTTTTTTTACCTCAGAATTCATGAACACAACAAAATTTTGTAAACAAAGCCACAAAATTTGTAAAAAGTAACCACAAACATTCGTAAAAGTTTATTGGTATTTGACCGCGGAATCTAATTATAGGAACAACAAAAATTTTGTAAAAGGAGGCATAAAAATTTGTAAAGATAAACTATCACAAACCTCATGTATCGGGTCATAAAAAATCATAAACAGAGCTAAAGTGATGTGTACCAAAGATTTTTCCTTATTTCACATGTGGAGACCCAGTTGAGTGAAAAATCTTTCTACTGGTATCGTTGTGTAATGTCAATACGAGTGGGATTTATGTGCGAAAAATAAAAAAAGAGGACAAAGCTGCATACATAAAATCATGTTCTTGGACGTACGTGAGCCAAAAAAGTTGGACAACATATGGTCCCCAGTGGGAAGCCACTTAGCCAACTGCAAAACCAAATACTCCTTGGAAAGAGAATTAGTTTGGGGAGTGATTTTTAGCACACCCCAAATTGTTAACTGTACTTTTCAAAAGTTTAACAATTTAGGAAGTGCAAAAATCAATCTTAAGAGTGAGGTTAACAATTTGGGGGTGTGAAAATCACTCCCCATTGGTTCTCTCTCTCCAAAACATCTTTAATGTTGCAATTTTTTTTAATGGAAAGTGATTTTTCGCATCCGGTCTTTATGACTACACTTTCTTGTTTGTCCTTTCGTGATTATATTTACAATTTTTTTTTTTTTGGTAACCGAGGAACAATCCTGTGGCTGAGTCACTATCGGACCCGATTGTGCAATCCAAACCTCGGGTTGAACCCGACTGTGCAATCCAAACCTCGGGGGAGACTAGCACAGCAACCTACCGCCATGGTCCCCTACTTAAATCTTGGTTTGTCTTCAGGAGAATCGAACCTTGTTATATTGCAAGCGCAAGTTCGCTCTTTCCATGTTGACAACCCTGCTATGTTGTAAATCATGATTAAATTTACAATGTTGATCTTTCAAGTGTGAAAGTGTATACAAATGAACGGTCGATTTTGTAAATTTACATCACATAACAAGAGACAAAAATGAAGTGCGGTTAATTGCTTCTTCTTTTTTTTAATTTAGTACTACTACACTTTTTGATCATATTCTTATTATCTCCAACTCTTTCAAGATTAATTGGGTATCAGAGAAAGAAAGAGGGGGCGGGAGAGAGATGGCGATGGAGGTTGTTCAAGTACTTCAACACTTGGGCCATGACCATCCATTGATGCTCATAAAACCAGAGGAAACAGATGATAGTTGGGATCTTTCTTGCTACGGCTGTCAACAACCAATTTCGATTTCGTCGTCCGCCTCCTCCTACTACGGTTGCAAGCGATGCGTGTTTTTCCTGCACAAATCATGCGCCGAACTACCTCACCATATGACCCACCCTTCTCACCCTCAGCACCCACTCACTCTCCATCCAAACCCAATTTTAGGGAACGTATGTGATGTCTGCAGAGGTAGTGGCAACAGATTCTTATACCGTTGCTACGACTGCGACTATGATATTGACATTAAATGTGCTTTGGTGGTGCTAAGTATCCAACAGAGTATCGAGCACACAAGTCACCCACACCAATTGATCCCCATGCGAAAGGAATCCACGTTCTCGTGTGACGCTTGCGGTATAAAACACGAAGGCACGTCTTTCCTATGTACCACCTGCGGATTCTGGATTAACCAGAAATGTGCATCATCGCCTATCAACCTCAAACTTAACAATCACCATCACCACACTCTATCCCTCATCTACATTCTTCCAGAACGCCACGAATGTCAAATCTGTTCCGAAGAAATTTGCCGAAGAAATTGGGCTTATTCTTGTTCTGAGTGCCACTATCGTACCCATTTACATTGTGCTTTGTTGGATAAAGGCCATTCCACGTACACATCCGCCTTGCAACTCTTTTCCTTTCTCCTTGTCAATGATTTTCTCTGTCTTTGTTTTTTTTATTTGTTCATATAAAGCATGCTATCCTCTATTTTGTGATTACAGGAACAACGAAACAGAGAATGAAAGTCGTGATCTTGGCCTTAATCCGATCAAACTTTCTTCTAGCAATTCGGGGACAGCAACCTCGGACGCTGATCTACACAAGTCAGTGACTTTCACATATATGATTTTTGTTTTTAATTTGTGTGATCCTTACCATAGTTGTTTGATTGTACAAACTTTTGCGGTTTCAGGGTTATCTGCTTGCCGGTGCCTGATGATTCAGCTGATATTATCACCCATTTTATCAAGAACACCGCAATAATACAAGGGAAGCACGAGGGAGCGGCAGAGATCAAGCATGGTAGTCACCGTCACCCATTAACTCTTTATGAAGGGCCAATCGACCATGCATCGTCCCACTTTAATGTGGCATGGAATGTTCAAAAATGTCATGGGTGTGCACAAAGCATCTCTGCTCCATTTTACTATTGTGTTGAATGCGAGTTTTACCTACATGTGTGGTGTGCGGAGCTACCCGAGGAGCTACGACACCCAGCTCACCCACAACATAATCTTTTCTTGAGCAAGGGCAGTTGTGTTATCAAATGCAAGTGCTGCAACTTATTTGGCTCTACCCTTTTTTACGAATGCGAAAAATGTTATTTCTACCTCGACTGCAAGTGTGCGTCCCTACCTCGAGTTATCAAACATGAAAGTCACGACAAGCACACTCTTGCCCTCAGGCCAACACCCTTCTCTGGCACTTGCATATCATGCAGTGCCAGTTTGAGAATATCATTTGAATGTTGGGGCTGCAAATTCAATCTATGCGTACGGTGCGCTATTTTACCACGCACTGTTCGGCATAGATATGACAAACACCCGTTCACCTTAACCTATTCTCCTCTTCCGTACCGGACAGACGACGATTTTTGCGAAATTTGCGAGGAAGGGATCGACTCCAACCGTTGGTTCTATCATTGTGGGGAATGCGACCAATATCTTCACACGGATTGTATACTCCCCGTTGATCAAGTTTCAAATATGGTATATAATGATTGGAAACCCATTAACAGTCGGAAGCATCCGCACCGGCTCATTTTCGTCGCAGCCAACCCAGACACGTCGTGCAGCCTGTGCCAGAGGAGTAATGCTGATTCTGATTATTACTGGTGTCCACCATGTGGATTTCGCCTGTGCAATTCCTGTGAAGAAAAGGAAATTGAGGGGGAAATTTGCTGAAGATTGCTTGTGTGTGTTTGTTCCATCAATATATGGCTCCTTATTTAATTAGGTGGTGTTGTTCATCTCTGTTTCGGGTTTTGTTTAGTACTGGGTTAGCGGTATACATGCTTGTACACCGATCTTATATTCATTCATCTCAGTTTGAAGGATTGGTGATTATCTTTTCAGCAGTGCAACAAGATAATTTATATATTGAATCTTTGCATCAGAGGTTTGTGGGCACGCGCCACAAAAATGCTCGATTGGGTCCATTTTAAAAGATTGGGCGCGGCCCCTTTTTTGAAAAGCGCGGCGAAATGCTTCGATTCAGAGTCGCCACTCGGGTTTTAGCGGTGAAAACACCCAAGGAACCGAACTCGAAAACGTTTGCTACGTTCGTTTGATTTTTGAAAAGGCGTAGACTGGTCCGTCATTACCTTCGATATCTAAGGTTCGGGAGCCAGGTTACGAGAGGGGAAGGGTTTTATGGCACCCCTCTCGCCCAATCCGAAGATCGCTCTCTACTCAGGCATTTTGATAAAACTTCTGCATTTTTCTCTCATTGATAATTTCTTTAGCCAATTAGGGCGGGGGAACAGTTAATGGGGATTAAAACTGTGACAAGTTGCAGTTATGTGACAACAATGATATGGATGCTTATTGAAATATTATAGATTGAAAACAGATTTCTGTGAGCGTTTTAAACAGACTGGATAACACTAATCCGGAATGACATGCGCACGAAGAGGTCTGCGTGCACTGGCCAAACCACTGCATGCAGGCTTCATCTGCGCACGCCACACATAGACTGGCGTACTCCAGTAAGCCTAAACCCACAGCTCTTATTTTCAACCCTCTGGGCTCTGGAAAGGACCAGTGCACACCCAGGACAAACCACGCAGTCAATGTATCAGCAGCTATATAATTACAGACAGATGAAATGGCTTTAAGCCATGAAAATAAACGGAACACCCCATAAACAGTGTGGGAACGCAAAAGAGGACAAGACTAAGCTAAGATGCAAGGGCCAGCTACTGGATCTTGGCATAACTACCGTACGCCCGTTGCATGAGACCGTATGCCAGTTATACCCCTTACCCAATGCTTGGCTTTGCATCATCTGGGTTCTGGAACTTGACCAGAAAGCATCCCAGAGGCTTTCTAAAACAGATATGGACAAATATTGAATATTACAACTAAACAGTTCTAAATACCAAAAAGTAGTAGACTAGTTTTTAGCATGCAATAAGGTGATGAATAGACAGGAAATAAAGCATAAAACAAAGATCTGGACCCCATTTCACAACTGGTTACACCAGTTCTGGAGGGCTTGGAACTGGAGTACGCCAGTTATTAACTGGAGTACGCCAGTTCCAGACAGACTCCAAACAGATCAAATTTAAAACTGTACGTTCTGCCACGGACCAGCGTACGCGGGCTTATGACCGGTGCACGCCGATTCTAGTCAGAAACGTTTTTTTTTGTTTGTAAAACCTTGACAGCATTAGGGCCAGGACTGGTATTGATTACCAGCCTTGACCCTGTCAGCTCCCCTCAGCGATCAGAACAAGAAAACATTTCAAAGGTGTATACCTTTTGCTTTTGAGTTTGATGGTGTGTTTTGAGCTTGAGCTTGAGGTTTGAAGGATGGATGATGAATGTTTGGGCTTGGATGATGTATGAAAGGGGCTGCTTGCTTACTCTTTCAAGTGGTGGAAGAAGAGAAAGCAAGAAACCAAAGGAGAGAGATAGAGAAAGAGACTTAGGAACTCTTTTTTTTTTGTAACCCCCTTGCAAGGATGAAGAGAGGGGGTTTATATAGGAGGAGAGGGAGAGAGAAGGGCTAAGGCCAGTCAAAGGGACTGGAGCCTTAGCCCTTAAGCCTTCCTTCTCATTGGATGAGAGGAGAAAGGTGATGGGATGGGTGTAAGAAAATGTCCCCCGGCGGAAAATGCTTTTTCAGTGGATTGGAAGGTTCTCAAGTGCTGTAGACCCCTGCCCATGGCTTCTGCATGCTTAAAAACACAAGTTTGACCGAAAGTTTGACTGGCGTACTCCAGTTAATAACTGGCGTACTCCAGTTCGGGCTTGGTCAACGGTCAAAGTTGACCGATGACTAACACGTGGCAGAGGACCGGCGCACGCCAGTTGATTACCGGCGTATGCAAGTTGGGTTTTGTTGAGGCCATTTGGCTCTAGCTTAGAGATTTTGAAAGGATCTGAAAGGGTTTCGGAGTGCTCAAAGCTCAAACATACTAACATTTTCGGGGAGTTCTTGATCCGTTTCATCATCGGGGAATCAAATACCGTAAGTAAACTAATTTGGAAAGTCCAAAATAGGGTGTCTACAAGGTTATATGCAATTTTTTACAACACGAAATTATATCTCTTCTTACACAATTAGAATATTATTAGACACTAACATACCCGTGTAGCAACGGAGCAATATATGTACGTCATAGAAGAAGTTCATTTCCTTAATTATCTTTGTTTCCAATTTTCTGGAGGGATTTTTTTTCTATTGATTTTCCATCTTACTACTTAGTAGTAGCTCATTTAATTCATTCTCTTTGTACAATTTTCGTGAACTGAAAAAGAATTGTGCTTTATGCAAAACAAAAAATGAATTTGTATCAGTTCTGCTAGTACTGGCCACAAATACTTGGAAAAAAAAATAGTAGATTATCAGTTAACCGTTGAGTTATCAGTTCAGTAGGTGGGTCATTATTTCTTTTGCAGTGGAGATACAAAAATTTGTTGCTTTTGATAACTCAAAGTGTTCAAAATATGTTGTTTTTGAAGATTATTGGCACCCAAAATCTTCCAAGTGCAAGCATAGAACCATAATTCAAAAGTTTATACTTTACAATTCACTATTTACTCAAGACTATTCTGCAAAATCTATTATGGACATATTATCCAAAAACCTTTTATGGATTATCATTATTATTTCTATAAAACTTTATCGTTAACAATCCACTATTCAGAATTTAAAAAATAATTGAATCCCAAACACTCTTTTAGATAATTGTAACTGCCTTCGGGGCATCTTATAGCAAAATTGTACGGTTTACCAAAAGTAAAAGCAAGGCTGAAAAACGAAAAGTTATGATCAGATCAAATTTTCTTTCTTAAAAATATTGTAGCAAGTCACCCATTAAAATGCAGAGACTTGGAACAATGAACTTATCGGTTCTTAAGAAATTTAGTTCAAAAGTACTCAAGTAGCGACAATAATTTGGGAAAATGACGGCTAAGGACGTGTTTTGATAATTAATATATGCCAATGACATTTTCAGTATTAACAAATGTTCTTAACTTGTCCTTAGTGGGTATTAATTATTAAAACACGTCCTAAACCATCATTTTCCCCAATAATTTTTTTCACAATTGAAAGTTTTCACATTTTGGGCCAAACTATTATCCAATCCAATGCCAAGCCCAAAATCGATGAGGTTTTAGATCTAGTATATACCATCCCGGCCTAGCTCTCAGGCCCACTATAAATGGGCCACATCTCCCAAGGACTATGGTCAGAGCCTATTTAAGTATTGACAGATTTGTCTCAAACATCACATATTTACTTAAGATTTTTCTCAACTATTTACTTAAGATAACGATTGGTGGGATCAGTTCTGAATTACCCCAAGAAAGAAAATATATCCTTTTAGCCTTTGATTTTTTTTAATTTTGTTTTTATAGCCTTTTAGCCTTGATTTGGATGGTGGAAAAAGTGAGAGAATGGAAAGTGATAATTTTCTCTTGTATATGATCAAAGGAAAAATGATTCTTGATTACCATGCATGATCTCAAGTTAGAATGACATCTCAAATTAAGCAAGAATCTGTTCTCACATCAAACAGTAATCACAATTAGTATTATGATTTAGAAATATTAAAACTTGGACTGTCATTAAAAGTTTTGAATGCACTTGTTATGTGAATAGAAATAAAATAAAACAAATAAGAGAGAACGAGGGGAGGAAGAAGAAGATGACGACGACAAGAAAGTTATCTGTGTTGAATTCTGTACATAGCAACCACCAACCACATCCTGATTATTTTCCACTCTTGGACTTCTCTCTGCAAACATTTCTATACATTCAGTAACCTAATCATTTTTCTTACAGTAATTAAGTTAATTCTTATTTCTACAACTGAACTTTGCAGAGGCTGTGTCTGTCTATGATCTATCTATCTTACTGTTAAATATGCTATATTGAGTTGTCACAATGTCAAATAAGCATCTTGAAAAACCACATGCAAATCCCTCTTTGGCTACGGTTAATTATATTTTTTAACCTTGTTCATCCTGGCCTTAAGGGAAAATGTTTTCAAAACGATTCCCAGCCCTTATTCGGGTTCTTTTTAAACAAGGAAAATTGTCGAAAATCGTCAACCAAACAAGGTTTTTCAAATATTTTTCAAAAATATGTATGACATTAAGGCTCCGTTTGTTTCGATGTAAAATGTTTTACAATATAAAATATTTTTCACGTAAAATATTTTTTCAGAAAATAAATTTTAAACTTTTATTTTCCGGTGTTTTGGTTGGCACTTGAAAAATATTTTCAGAAATCAACAAAATAGTGTAGAAAGAGGGGAGAGGTTTGAGAATATTAGAATTGAACGTGAGTCAGAACTGATGATCAAGAAAATTGAGCAGTGATAATTGCAGTAGAAGGCAGCGGGTTCATTTCGGAAAATAACTTACGAACGATTTAAGGGTAAGTCATTTTCATATAATTAATACATAACCAAACACTAGAAATAGGTAAAATATTTTACCGGAAAATATTTTACTTCCAAACAAACGGAGCCTAATGATCAAACGGTTTCTTTAAAACTCCGATGAAGACTTTGAAAACTTCATTGTTATTAGGTTGAGGACACTGGAGCAGTTGATGGTGTTACATTGGTTTTGTTGCACTGTTGTGGTTTTTTGGTTTTGTGGTTGGTTCGAATGGTTCCTAACCAACCCCTTCCGGATTTTGAAAAGTATTTCATGTATTTAATTTACCTCTTTCCTTTAAATCCCTTTATCTTGGTGTAAATAATTAACTCTATTTAATGGTTTATTTTTGAAGGTTCGCCCGATGTTGCTGAAATAGACTTTCTACTTGTGGGTATAAGGCTGTGTACATTCAACCATTTCCTAGAACCTAAAATAGCTGCAGCCTCGTACACCAAATAGCCGTTTTAGTTAACAATTTTTTTCCTTATAAGAAAAAGGATTCTGCAAAATCGATCCACAAAACAATGTTTGTGACTAGAATGTTTTTTATCCTGTTTTTGTGGGTAGTTTTAGAATCTTTCAAAGGGTAGATGATCGCATGTGAAGTGAAATGCAGTTGGCCTCCCTTACATACTCTCATGCGCGTGGACAGGGTTCGATCCCTGTAAGCCCCATCCCCTCCTCCAATTCACCTAGGATAGTTTAGATTAGATTAGAATTAACAAATTGCAAAAAAGGTAGATGATCACGCAACCCTCTTTCTGGAGGAAAAAACTGCCAAAGAAGTCCAAAACAACATCTCAATAAACCAGTTTCTAAAATGTCATCTGGAAGCATGCTTGCAATAAAAAATAAGGCCAGATGGAAAAATAATTAAATCTTTGATACCAAACACCTTGCCCTTTTCTTTCTCTCTAGATCCAAACAAGTGTCTTTCCTTTTCTCTCTCACACAAGAGAAATAAACAACCCACCCAAAACCCTTGGTTTCTATTTCAAACTTCTTCTTCTTTGAACCCCAAGTACTCTATATTTCCAGTCAGAAATGGCTGCCAAATCATTACTTCCCAAAATTCCATGGTTCAAGATGAATTGAGAGAGAGATGAGAGAGAGTACCTATAGTATAACCTTAAGATCTATTTATTTTTTTGTCTATCTATACAATGTATATGTGGAAATGAGAGAAGTCATAATTTTAAAAAGTAAGTAAACTTTAAAGATAAATTACGGTAGCTAGCTAGGGCTTTCTTTTCTCTAGATCTCTTGTCTTCCCTTCCCCACCTAGTCTTGTCGGGGACGTGCCAACCGGAGGGAACTAAGAGCACGGAGACGATGGAAGTACTCAGCTATTGCCAAAAGACATCGTGCCGCTTGACGGGTGGTCAGGATCTGGTGCAGCCGGTGAATTGTTTGGTGTCTCAGATTATCTGCCTGTAAAAACACAAATATTACAATATAAAAAATCATACATGCCAATTCAATCCTAGGAGGAAATAAATTGGAGGGCCATTTTCGTCATTTGACTACAAAGGTTAATTTGTGTCAACATTGATATCAAGAGAGAAGGTCAACGAAAAATTGTGACATTGGTAAGCAAAACGGAATTACATTTGATGAGTTACAATTAAAGGGCATTAAATCAATGATATAAGGTCTGCAACAACAAAATCAGTGTAGAGGATCAGTGAAAACTACCTTGGAAATTTGTGGCAATGATAAGATATATAGAAAATAAGGGCTATTGTTGTCATTTGACTATTCAGGTTTTTATTTAGGAGGTGAAATTAACCAATGGAGAAGTTGCAAAGAAATAACCTAGGAAACATGTGATTTTCTTTTGGTAGTATAAGTTGTGGTTAGATTGTCAAATGGGGTAAAGAATATAAGGACATGGACATGAAAGTGAAATCTGTAAGGCTATGTTTTTTCATCATTTCAGGTAGATAGTTGTGGCATGGTGCAGGGTCTTTTTGACCATTTCGTGAAGAAATTTGAGCACCTGGAGGGGTATTGAAAAATAATTTCATTGACAAAGAATACTTTTTTTTTTTTTTTAGCCGTGCATAGAAAGGATTTACGCCTAATGGTAGTTTTCAACCAGAGAAGTTCAAAGAAAATAATAGCACAAAATTAATTAATGAATTAAGCAAGTTAGCCTAAGCTTGATGCTAAGAATTGCTTAAACTTTTTGTCAAGAGGACTAGTTTAGGGATGGCAATCCCGGCCGCCCCACCCCACCCCGTCCCATTCCCCGCCCCAAATGGATTGGGGATTCGGGGATTTTTCGGGGATCGGGTAGGGGATGGGGATAATTTTTAAAAAAAAATGAGGAATGAGTAGGGGATGGGTATGAGCCCGTCCCCGCCCCGCCCCGCCCCGTTTTGTGTGTGTGTGTGTGTATATATATATATATATATATATATATATATATATATATAAAATAAATAAGTTATATACATAAATGAAAATTATATAGGAGTACTATATATACATAAGTGAGGAAGAAAGAAAGAAACTAAATCTCACTGTCAATTAACATAGAAGTAATTGAATTCACTTACCACAGATAGAAGATTAGTAGAAAAAAGAGCTCAAATCAATAGTTCTAGTCGGATAAATATTGTTCACGTCTGATAAATATTGTTCACGTCGGAAACTCATGAAATAGTGTCGTGTTAAGACACTAAGAAACAAAGCTTTAAAGAGCTTTGCGTGTGTTATTTGTTCTTGGCGTCTTGCTGTAGGAGGGATACCGGATTAAGAATACCGGTTTTGCCTGTGGTTCCAATTGGATCCCCGATTCCCTACGGGGATCCCCGTTCCCCGTTTGGGGAGGGGATGGAGGGTAAAAATAATTCTCCGGTGGGGATCGGGGAGGGGATGGAGATGGATTTAGATTCGGAGATCGGGAACAGGGATAGTGATATCCACCCCCTACCCGCCCCATTGCCAACCCTAGACTAGTTCATGCTTCTTCGCAACTACAATTGACTTGACTTGACTTTTTTTTTTTTGTTTTACGCCTAGATCTTAATAAATTTTACATTTTCAATTAGGGATGTGATTTTGGCACTCTATTTTTAATTTTGTTCTTTTACATGATCAATACATAAAGTGGAGTGGATAAAATTGAAGTGTTAAAATCAATTTCCTTTCAATTAACGGAAAGTTGGAGATGAAGAAAAAAAGAATCACAACCAAGACATTCCGGAAAACAACTATTGCTCACTGTGGCTCTGCCATAATTCACATAATGCACGTGCATTAGCTTGAGCAAAAGTGGCTACAAGAGCTTGAAAATGCATTTCAAAAACATTCCAAATTAGCAATTTTTTTTTCTTTTTATCATTCGTTAAACCTAATCTACTCTATCTTAGGGGATTTGGGGGAAGGGAATGAGTGCTTACGGAAATGGAACCTTGCCCATGTAAATAAGAATATAAGGAAGGCACCATCTGCATTTCACTCCGTTTGCAAATTACCAACTAATATTTGGGGGGAATTTGTGAGGCTAGAATTGAGAGCAGAACAAAAAAGTCTTACCGGCCGGATGATTAATAACCTAGGCTTTAGCTAGGATGACTTTAAGGTGTCACACAAGAATCATCAAAAGGCTATATAAACTATAGCCTAGCTACCATTATTAGGTTGTAGGTCAGGTTCTAGGTCTTCTTTTATTGTTTTTTTTTTTTTTTCCCCGATTGGTAGAGGAAACAATTACACACTAATATGACGTACGTACTTATATCCTCCAAAAAAGAAATGCTCGATTAGTGTTTACAGATAGGATGCTTTGATTAGACACCTGAAATGAAATGAAATATATTCAAGATTTGATTCAAAAATAAGAAGCTGGCATGCAAGGTACCAACAGACATGAAAGAGAACCGATACTACTTTTTGATTGGGTGTCTACTGAGTCAACTCATGACTTCAGCGAGTCACATGTGCACGAATTTATTGTTATGATGAGATTAGAACAGCCAGCTTTTAATGCAGTACTACTCTTGTTGGAGGGTCAATAATAATGAGAGGTTATGGCGGAGGGATGGTCTATATGTTGCCTTTTTAGTCTAATGCATTGCATGGTTATGACCATGACGTCCTCGATCTTTAGAAACACCCATGGGCGTAAGATCTCTGTGAAGGAGATATCTGTGGGCCCTTCTTCCTCCATCAGATCAGCCTAGTCCAAGGTTTCAAATAACAGTAGCGATTTTGGGTAACCGTACTAGCAGGGTAACGTTAGCATGGGTATCGAACGACATGTAGCGAAAATCAAGTGTAATGATCAAGTGTTTTTGAAAAAACAAAATCGGTGCTTGAGCACGTATAGTGGCCGTAGCCGTCACGTGGCGGCCGTGAAGTGATAAAATTAAATATCGAACTCAAAGCAGTTCATATCGGGAATCGATCGTAAGGATGCGAATTTTGGATCGCAGCAGTACTATACCGAAATGTAACGGTATCGAAGAACTTAAATACCGCTGCATAGCGGCCGATATTGAAATATCTATCACATCATATGCAAGCTAGTTTCACAAGTACTTCTGGGGCATTGGTTGTATTACGTGGCATGCAAGTACTAGCTAATCAAAGTAAGTAACCACCCGACGAATTATCAGGGTTGTACTTGGACACGCCCACATGCGCTGTTGCATATCATTCTACTGTAACAAATCAGCTCTTTTTGAGCGCAACTTTCCAGACCCGTTTTGGGCTTTGGAAGGGACTTGAGATCAGTAATTTCTTTCGCCTGCTAGTGGAACGTACTCGGACTTCGGTAGGCAAATTCGAGGGCGTCGATGGCACAATTCGAACCTTGGACTTGTTAATCGCCAAACCACTTGAAAGCAAGATATGACTCACTAGGCTACCACCTTGGTTGTAAACCCATTGTGGACTCTTCATCAAGCTGAAGATGACTCTCCAAAGTTTTCCAACGCTCGTGGACCATTGCTCCTACGGATCAACACTAAAGCATGCAGATCTCGAGGAGTACTACAGGCCGTCAATTAATGTGAGTCGCTGGTACTACG
The DNA here is from genome assembly GCF_030253575.1 of Rhododendron vialii. NCBI lineage: Eukaryota > Viridiplantae > Streptophyta > Magnoliopsida > Ericales > Ericaceae > Rhododendron > Rhododendron vialii. Next base: position 1,198,564 of record NC_080559.1, on the reverse strand, counting down.
AAATACGAATATTTGGTTGTTTAAGAAATTCTGTTCTGAAACTCTATCGTAATTTTGTAGCCCATCCCGAAACCCATATCATGAGTGAAAGTACATGGACAAGTTACTATTAGTATTGTAAAATGAATGCAATAATGCTAACATATTATGCAAAATTTGTGAATTTGGTACGTGAGAAACCTGATCGATGAGCTGGGGGAGTAGGTCATGGTCTGTTTGGAGTAGGTTTTCCCAACTTGGGCAGGAGCAGATTCTTGTCCTCCTTTTGGTTCCCCATATATATACTATTTATACTCCGGACTTTTGATATAAGCTTAGGTTCGGACTTTTGGATTGTGTTTTCAATAATTTAGATCTATGAAAGGTTTATAACCGATCATAATTAACTTTTCTTCGGAAATTTTTATTAAAATCTGAATCATTAAAAACACGATCTAACGGCTGAGTGGTGGTCCAGACCTAAGCTCCAGTCAGGTCGCCCTGATAGAAATTGGAGTAGATTCTTGTCCTCCTTTTGGTCCCCCATATATATACTATTTATACATATCTATTACTAATCTTTTTTTTTTTAGGCAATTCGGAAATTCAGATTTCTCCCTTTCTCTCTGCCTCCCTCGTTTACATAACAGGACTTGTACACGAATTGTGTATGCCCGACTACCCAAGTGTCTAGTATATATCTACATATATATACCGGATGATTTAGAAAGATTAAGTAAAACAAAATGATGATTGTCAAGGGTTTGAGTGCCAACATAATTGTGATGCTTTCTCATTAATTGTGATGCCGTTCTCACGTGCTTCCCTTTAATCTTTGTAACTCTCATTTTAAAGATAAATGAAATTCTTTTTTGCCGTTCAAAAAATAAATAAAGAGCATATGAGGAAGTAGCTAGGGTTTTGAGGGGGGCATACCTGTCTTACGAAGCCTTCAAGTGTGGAGAGCTTATTCATTGCTATGGCCATCTGCCCCATGTGGTTTCCCATGTTAGGTGGGCTACTCAGCGAGTCAGAAGCAGTGGCGTCTGAGAGAGATTGATTCAGTGCCTCGAGTCCTTGTGATAGAGCGTCTTCGGCCTCCTATGTTGACTGTTGTAATCCGCAGATCCCCAATAGCTGTTGCTCTGTTAACGGCTCCATTTGGTTCAGTATAATCTAACAGCCCCCCCCAAAAAAAAAAAAAAAAGAACACTTTGTTGTAAATCCAATAAGTAGCCAAAAAAACACGATTTTTTTAAAGTTTAGCTGTACTTTGTATAATCAGTTTAATTTGTAATGGAAATGGATTTCCGCATTTCCCTTGTTGCTATTGCCCTCTTTTTCTTGCTTTTATTTTTTTATCGGCAACAATAATTTATATATAATAAAAACTCGGGGAAGGGTATATCTTTGTAGCTAACATTTAGTTTTTTCTTGCTTTTTTTTTTTATCAGTCTTTTTCTTGCTTTTATTCATCTGAATTTATTGTATTGTCAGTGAATGTGTGAACGTAGTAACAACAGCATTCTTATTTCTAAGAAAATTTGTCCTTCAAGAGACTAATATAGGAAAATCCAAAGACTGTCCAAACAGCTTTCCTTGTTTTTCAAAAACATCTTGAGAAAAACAATTTCTGAAAATAAAGCGGGTACGTTTATTCCTTTGCTACAAACAAAAGAAGGTACGAATGTAGGAACAAGAGTTTGTTTTCATCAATGTGTGTGAGAGAGACCAGTTTCTTGCACGGCTCTCAGGTCTCTCTCTCTCTCTCTCTCTCTCAAATGTGTAGTAACAGATATTGCTTTATGGCAGGGCTTGGAATAATACCTAACGTGGCCTTATTAAGGGAAAGTCTTAAAAACATGGTATTTCTACTGGAATTTTTAAAAACTCGTTTTAAACTAGTTAAATGGTTCCGCTTAGTAGTGTGGGGCTTCGCTATTTTTTGTGTCAAAATACATGTTCCCGAAATTTTTTCATCACGGAAGAGAAATTTATATATTATCATTGCTATAAATTCCAAATGTGTACCAATAGAAATACTCACAAAGTGAGTTGTAACGACAGCATTCATTTTTTGTACTAGTATTAAATTTGGTCCATACATTTCACTTTATCAACAAGATCACCATTTTCGTAAACACTGAGCCTCGTAATCATAAAAATTTCTGTCCAAAAACAAGAATTTAGAAAGAATGCATTGTTGTTAAAAAAAAAAACCTTGAACTATTTTTTCATCATAGACTAAAAGAACTCATTGATATCTATTTTATAACTTCCAAATAAAATTTAATTTTATTGATAAAAATGCATTATTTGTAAGTTTTCATAATGTAGACCAGCTAACCATATACATTTTCGGGAAAAAAAGTAAATGGAGTATTTTTCTTATTATTTTTCATGGTCAATAAAACTGTGCATTATCAAAAATCTTGGAAACTATTTAATTTGAAGGAAACTAGGGTTTCGGAGTATAAAGTTGGGAGGGATATTAGTACCTTGATGAGCTCGGAGGGCCGGAAACCACCCATCCACATGAAGCAACGTTCGGCGGGAGACTTCCACATGCCGGAAACAAGGTGAAAAACATCGGACTTAACCACCATGCTTTTGAGGTTCATAATCTCCTCGTAGTGAGCTAAGCAATTGTCGACAAATAACCGTAACTCATTCTCCGGTATATGCTCTTGAACCGCTGCTCGGAGCTCGCACATCAGTCTGTGGTGTTCCTCTAGCCACCTTTGGTACTCCATGTCAAATACTGCAGCAGGGAATTGAGCTTTAACATTTTATTTTATTTTTTAATCGGCAAAAGGAGCTATAACATTGATGCATGTGGAATTTTGTTTTCTTTTTATTTCAAATCGAAATAGCTAATGCTATGCTTCCGAATTTTGAAAATGTCACTGTACATACTTTTGCACTGTTTTTGTGTAACAGTTATTTATGCACAAGATAGTGATGATGACAATATGTCGGGAGTGATTTTCACACTCTCCTTTTTTTGATATTCGCACTGATCTCTTGTTTGTTTATTAATGTTGAAAATGTGTGTAATTTCTTTTGCTCTGAGACAAGAAAGGGAGTGAAATTCATTTTCCTGATATTTATATATTTGAGATTCACACTCGCTTTTTTTGTTATCCACACACTCTTTTATGTCTTTTTATTAAATAAATACAGATACTTTCCACACTTAAAAAAGAAGAAGAAGAGCGAATAACAAAAAAAAAAGAGTGTAAATATCAATTCCCTATATATTTTAACACGTTAAAACGTTAACAAAAATTGTTCAAGTTGTAAAACCTTTTTGATAAATAATAACGAACAAAAAGAAATTATGCAAAATACTCTACTAGTCATGCATGCGACCATGGCATTTTCAAATGAAGAGTCCACATCTTCAACAAAAAATAATAATAATCGCATCTTTTTTCCAAAAACTTGGGTGAACCTGCCATGTCTGATGCACCGGATAAAGTCGGTTGAACTCGGAAATAAGTAGATGCTAGATATAGTTGATGGTACATGAGAGCATGTAAATAATACACCACCTGAGCTTATGTTGTTCATAACTGGAATAGTTTGGTCAGCTCCCATTAGAGCACCACCTCCACCATAAAAGACCCCCTTAAAACAAAAACAAAAAAAACCCCAAGCTTTAAATACTATTTTCTTCTTTATAAAAAGTGGTATAAAGGTGAAGAGATTCTATCAAGAAATCACTAGCATAATTAGTTGAGAAAGAGAAATCTCACTTGTGATCTAGCCCTTTGTAGCTCTTGTTCAAGTTGTGTAAGCTTAATCCTACTTGTTTCTAGCTGCTGAACATAAGCCTGTAATAATACCATGTACAACATACCAAATAAAGCCCATAAAAAAAAACTAACATAAATTAATTAAATGATGCATATATAGGGAACAAATCTTGTCTGAAATACAAGACATTTTATTTAAAATTGGACTGACCTTTTTCCTAAGTTTGCTTTTCCTAGCTGCCTCTCGATTCTGAGCAAGTCTCCTCAGTGTCTGCTAAAAAATGCAGGAAAATATCACATGAGAATATAGTCTTCGATAAAAAAAAAGAGACGAGTACTGATATATGAACAAAAAATAAAACCGTAAAAACAGAGGAAAAAGAACTCAATGCATATATACAAATGTGGCTAGATTGATAGAGTCAACGCCGTGTGAGAAAATGAAACACCCATCAAAATGGTATTTTAATTATAAACATGTTATTGTCACATCATTCTCTACTAGTGTTTTACGTTTTTTATTTTACACAAAAAGAAAAAGAATTTTTTGATTCAAACCAAAAAAACCATTCAAAATACAAATGCTAGTAATTCATTAGTGTTGTTTCATAAGTATTTTTTAAAATAGAATTTTAAACGTTTCTTTGAAGGAATTTAAAAAAAAAAAAAACTCATGTTTATGGGTAGAAAAGAACCAAAGAAGCAAACTTTTTTTTTTTTTATTGGCAAAAACAATTTATTAAGGAAAGGAAAAGGGACTCCAGCTAAAGAAGCAACTTTGGGGTCTGGCGTTTTAGGTCCTTCCTGTTCTGAACATGATGTTGGGCCTTTGCGGTTACCTTCATGCTGGCACAACAATGAAAGCAACAATAATCAAATTAAACCTTCTCCAAAATAAAATAAAAATAAATGCCACCACCAACAAAAAAAAATCCTAGGGACCACTGGGGGTTGATGTTGGTCCAAAAGCAACCCAAGAGGAGGGGTGAATTGGGTTTCTCACTGACTTATAGCAATTTAAAAAACTAAGAGCACGACAAAAACAAATCAGCACAGTAGCAGGATTAAGTTGACTCAACACAATCAGTAACACTTAAACTAAACAAATTGAGCAAGCTCAAAGCACAGCAGAAACAGAGAACTAGTCAACTGATTTTTAGGGCTTTTATATGAGAACTAAATCAACTAAATATGCAACCTAATTTAACCCAAGATTGATTTCAGAGATATAACAGTTTATTCAAGCAAAAGAGATATGCAAAACATAAAGTAAAGGAGTAAGGGAAAGAGAAATCAAACACGAGGATTTTATAGTGGTTCGGTCCGCAACTTCACGGTCTACTCCACTCCCCAAGTGTCCTACTCGGGAATTGCTGCAGTACTATCTCCAATAGTCGTTACAAACCTCTAGCTTCACGGGTGCTAGAGAACCTTACAACGAGCAATTACTCCGTATCCACTCCCAACTAGCTAAGACTCCGGCGCTAGTTACACCTACACCCAAATGATTTTTTCTACCCAAAAATCACTCACAAAAAAACGGTTCAATCTCAGAAACAAGAGTGTAAGAATCCCTTTTACAATATGGTTCAACGATAACACTTAACTTAGTGTAGAATATTCAAGATGAAAGCTTTGAATTTGTGACTGACAGATTTTTAAGAGAAAGCTCACAGTAGATTTCTTCAAGAGTCGTGTGTATCATCCTCTGCCTTCTTCTACTCCTTTTTTATCTTGAAAAATCAGAAGAACGTGGAAGTCTTTTTCCACTAGCCGTTGCAAATAATCAGCCCTTGCCTTACTTGCTTCCTCCTTCAATCTCTATATTTCCGGCACAAGATTTCCTCTTTCCTTTTTGAACCCATTCCAGCTGTTAGTCAATAGGAAGAGATTTTCCTTAATCTCTTTCCTTCTTCAATTCTCTTGTCTATTGGAGATAGGAATTGTGAAGAGGAGTACCTTTCCAATTGTATCTTCAATTGACCCGAAATCTCTCTTGATGTTCAACCGAAATCCTTTCCCTTTGATAGCTCTATCGCCATTCTTGTTTTCATCGTCAAACATAGAACTCTAGGTTTAGGAAAAATGATTCCCTGTGAAAAGAACATCTTTTAAGCTTTTAGACAAAAGAGAATTGCTTCTAAGTCCCTTCAAAATCAAGAAATAATATAATTAGCCCAATAATAATATATCTCACCAATGATGCCCAACTGACTAATGTAATTCTAACTAGGTTGTGTTTGTTATCATCAAAATCTCAAACCATGGGGCTAACAGTTGATTTTCCAGGTTGTTAACTTCATGGCTCCTGACTTACCCGATGTACACTTAAGCTGGTCGGAATACCCAATTACACAATAAAAAAGATGCAACTCAGTCATATAGCTCCACGCGAATCACTATAATATTTTTTTTTTACCAAAAATTGTACGACCTAAATCTCAGTTTACAAGAAGCAACTGATTTTATGAACTGCTGAGTTAATTATATATATGTAGCCAAAGAATCACTTATATATATTTAAGTATGTTTAAGTCCAACCTTGATTGCTTTGGCAGGTGCTTGATCAGGACCAGTGGCAGCATTGTTTTTGGGGTTGGTCGACTCCATGGACGACTCAGATGGCCTCTTTGAACCACTAGTTGCTGGAGATGAAGAAACTAATCCAACACTTCCCTACCAAATACAAAACAAATCACATTGAAAAGTCTGTTTAAGTGGTTTTTCTTTTTCTTTTTCCTTCCAAGAGTTGTGAGTTTTTACGCAATTTATTAATATGGTAGTGGTTTTTTCTTTTCTTTTTCCTTCAAATAGTTGCAATTTTTTTATGCAATTTATACTAATCGGTGTGATTATCTAAAAGATTTTATAAAGTACAACCATAAACCGACTCATCATTTTGCGAAAAGGTTGTCAAAGACAAAAGTTGTTTGCATGTAACATCATTCATGCCTACTAATACATTAAAGATTTAGCGTAACGCAAGACAAACACAAAAAATTTGGAACTGAAAACCGATACCGAACAATGTGGCAAGTTGATTAATTTTATCGCTCTTAATTAAAGTAAAATTTATGGAAGTGACGTAGCATTTTAAAAAAATGTTTCTACCACATCATTATTTTGGTCGAGGATTAAGTACAAAAATTACTCATAATTATTGTTTTTCCTGAAAATAATGTATGTAGTGATCTAGTACTTATTAGAAGCCAAAATAATGAATTCGTCCAATGAATCATTTAACCAATAATGAATCTCAAGCACGATTACAACATGATATCAAACAAACAACTATGGGGAACCACAATCATTACCAAGTATTACCAAGTATGAGTGAAACAAATATAGCAGAATTGGATCCAATATCGAAACTTAGAGTCACCACTAATAGACAGCCCATGAAACTTTTCCTAAAGAGGATCCAGCGAAAGTCAACCGTTAAGTATTAGGGTCATCGGCCTAACCTTAGTATCTACCCTAATGACCAAAGTCACACGTACAAAAATGATTAATTTTCTTGGACTTCCAAAACATGTTCCTAATAATATGCAGAGTTCTCACCAAAAAGACATTTTAGGAATTGTCTAAAATAATGGAGTAACTTTAAGGGATACGAGAGAAAACGCAATGCAAAAAGAAGCTAACCTGGCACCGCATAAATAATGCATGAAGTCACTAATTATTACCTTTTTTGTTCATCTGCTGTTGCCAAATATGCTCTTCATTTCGTTGCATGATCTGATTTTGAGAGTTGTGGGACTTTGTGGCCGCTGGTTCAAAGAAAGAACACTTTTGAGCTTCGGGCAACTCTCGAGAATCAAAGTATCAAGCTGCTCACTTGCCGTGTTAATGCTCTTCAAATCAACAACATTTGAAATGCACAAGGTCTGCAAGCTTTCTGCAAATCCTATAGTGTCCTCCAATTTCTGCAGTTTTGGGCACTCCCATACCGTTAGAGTTTGTAGGGATGGTAATCTGCATCCTATGCTCTTGACCTCTGGAAGTTCCCACAGATACAGCTTCTCCAAGTTCCGTAATTCAGGCTCTGGCGATGCTTGTGGAACATTAAATACTCTCTCCAATTTATCGCAAAACTTAACTTGAAGAACTCTCAGATTTTCTGGCAGCCGGTATGAAGAGAAAACAAAACTAAGCTTCGGACAACAATCAAGATATAGAGAAGTAAGATTCTGAAAGCACTGACTATCGTGTGTAGTTCGCAAATTAATAGCATTTGAAATCCCCAGAAACTGTAATTTCTTCCCCAATTCAGCAATATCGCTTGCCTTTCCCCTGTTAAAAACACCCTTCATTTCTGTGCATCCCTCTATCCAGCAGCCTGTCATTGCCTTGAGATTAGAAACACCAATACGTGAAAACCATGTCCAGTTGACGAAAGTGTTATTAATAAAACACACACAGTCAGCATTGGAGAGCACACCCTCAATGCCCTCGGGGAAACGGTCGAACCCATGAATCTCGAGGGATCGTTGCTCTTTAAAACGACAAAATTCTGCAGCCTGCAGGAAGCGGATATCTCTGAAAGTGCAGTTGTTGTTATAAGAATATGAACTCTTGCTCTCTTTTTCCCCCTTCGTAGGGCGAACACATAGATGAAACTGTGTGAAGCTTCTCTCCAATACAGAGGGATATTTCTCCAGGAATTGGACGAAAAGCGCACCAGATATAGATATGGAAGGCTTTTCAAAACTGGAGATGCCCCACTGGTAAGGTTGCAGCCATTCTTGTGGGAAATCTGTATTTGTTCCCTCTGCTGCTTGAGTATTTTTCGTGCTTGGAATCTCAAGGAATTCAAGATTCGTCAAGTTCGAGATTCCGTAGGGAAGCTGATCAACGGTAGTCCCCAACAGATCAAGCATCTCCACTGGGAAAAACCCTTCCAAATTTGTGCATCCCGTAAGGAGAAGTTTCCTGAGTTTACTGAAATTATCCATCTGCGGTAGACAAGTGATCGCTGTTCCAGAAAGATCCAGAACCTCGAGTGTCGTCAACTCTTCCAAATTCGGCACCCTTTGTAAGCGGTGACAACCTGTTAGATATAGCTGATGAAGGCTTTTGAGATTTGACATGGACGGTAAATCCTCAATCAGGGTTGCAGAGAGGTCAAGAATCCGAAGTTGGCTCATGTGCTCCAAAAATCCAGCTCCCTTTTCCTTCAAACAGTAAATATCGCACAAATATAGCTCCTCAAGATTTGACAATGTTTCAAGCGGTGGAAGTTTTTTCAACTGGGTACATCTTTTAAGTGAGAGCACGGAGAGGTTGCTAATATTCTGAAGCGAAGGCAAAAACTTAATATGGGTCTCAGAGAGGTCAAGATGCTCAAGGCAGGACATGTGCTCAAAGGACTCATCTTTGATTTCTGTCAAAGAATTGCAGCCCGATAAAAGTAGCTGACGGAGGTCAGAAGCCTTTGAAAGGGATGGAAGACTTTGTATGCTAGTTTCCGAAAGGTTGAGAATTTGAAGAGAATCCAGATTGCTAAAGAATTCGTCTTCAATTTCCACCAGACTTGTGGTACCTGAAAGATCAAGTACCTCGAGGTTTTGAAGTGTTTCGGTGTGTGTCAGTTTTTGTATCTCAGAGCAACGTTTTAGAAAGAGATGACGAGGATTCATCGAAGAAGGAAGATCCCGTAAACGAGTCTCAGATAGATCTAGAATTTTAATGCCTGTAGGAAGATCTGGTGAAAGCTCATGGAATTCTTTAAAATTTATAGCTCCTGAAAGATCGAGAACTTGGAGACTAGGAAGTGAGTGAGTTCTACGAAATCTTTGTAAGTGTTTACAGCCACTTAGTGAGAAACGAGTAAGCTCTTTAAGATCGGAAAGTTTTGGTACCAATGTAATAGAGGTAAGCGAAAGATTAAGCGTTTGAAGATGTGGAGTGTGGTTAAAGGCTTTGTCTTCAAATTTTGTCAAATACGTGGCGCCAGAAACATCAAGTACCAAAAGTTTTTTGTAATTTTTCAGACTGTTTAGTGTTCGGAAGCAAGAACACCCTCTAAGTATGAGCCAGCGTAATTCTTTAAGATTGTAAATAGACGGAGGTAGAGGATTGAGGTAAAGCTCGGATATATGCAGGCTTTCAAGTTTGGGAATATGATCAAAAAAATCATCTGGAATTTTCTTCAAAGAGCTAGCATTGGATATCTCAAGAACAGTCAAATTTTTGAAATCAAACCTGTGGTCGATCTTCACCAAAAAATCACAACTTCTGAGCACAAGCACAACAAGCTCGTGCAAGTCATTCAAGAGTTGGGGCAGTGATTCGAAGGTCGGGTTGAAAATGGCAAGAACTTGAAGTTCTTCTCTTAGTTTCTGCTTTGACGAGTAGAAACAATCCAGGATTTCCGAACAATGGCAACCATCAAGGAAAAGTGTTGATAATTTCAGCCCCTTTATGCCTTTGCAAATTGATTTCACCATTCCATCTATATTCGTGAGTCTACCGAATCCTTCCCAGTTGCCAACCGTAAATAGATCAGCCAACCCAAGACTTGCTCTCCCCCCAAATCCATAACGATCTAAGTCTTCCAAACGGTTAGTTCCACTGCCCACTGTAACAAAGCCACCCTCCAAGTTTCTGAGCACTTGACAATCCACAAGCTCAATGAGAACAGAATGACCCTTCTCATATGCCTTCTCAAGACAGTCGACGTGTCCGAGATATCCTTCCAAAATCCAGTATGCTATCAACTCATTGTAATAGATGCTTTTTCCGTGGCCCAGAAAGAAGTGACTTTGTTGTCGACAGCAGTCAATTATGATGCTCCTAGGCAACACAAGATCATACCCATTGCATAGAAGCTGGTTTAGATTATAGCATTCCTCAGTAGATGCTTCTTCCAAAGCCCTCTTAAGCATCCCAACCCCACAGCCATGTTGAATAAAATAACTAAAGGTTTTAGCCATCAAGATAATTGAACCAGGCATATGTTTTGTCTTTTGAATGAAGGCTTCACCTAATGACTTGATGGCTGGAACATCATGAACTCCTCCCCCAACCCTTTTTTCCAATAAGAACAGTGACTCTTTTTCCAACAAAGGCTCCACCCGTATAACTCCTTCTGTTCCCGTGGAAGCATTCACTCTGGTGATTATAACCTTGTATGAGCTTTGGCTATCGAGATTCAGCATGGTTTCCAAATTGGATATTATCTGTTCTTCATTCAATTTCATTCCTTCGTCATCCAAAATTAGGTCTTCCGATTCAAATGCCATCTCTTCCTCAATTGGAGGGCTTTCCAATTCCAGCGTTTTCTGTTCGACATCCATTTTATTTTTTCCCTTATAATCCAAAATTAGAAGAAGCCTTTTTCTCGCAACAGATTTGGCAATCATCTCTTGTATGTTTTCATTTTTTTTCACCTTCTCTGCCTCCTTAACATCATCCCCACCATCCCACTCATCAGCAAGGGAAAGCAGAGATAATTGACGAGCAATACTCTCACGAACAGCAGCCTCGTTATATTTGCTATCGAGGAATACCCAGAGAACGATCTCAAACAAACCTTCTTTCTTTGCATCCACACTTACCAGTTTAGCCGTCCATGTTTTTCCCACTCCAGAATCCCCAGTAAGAGTAATTTTCTTTACACTTTCATCACTTAATAGCTTGAAGATAGCCTCCTTCCGCTGAACCACTGTAGAGGCCGTAGTAGAAGTAATATTGATACTGCAAAAAACAAAAACAAAAATGGTGAAGGAATTACTGTGGAATTTTGACAAAGCAACGATAGCAGCAAGTTCAGTATTTGTTCTGAAGAAAGTACTAAACGACAATGAAACAAAACATGAATGCATTGTCCATGATCTTGATGGTAAATGTATTTTCAAATTTCAATCTCAGGACAGGCCCTGTGACCAAGGTGTCAGGCCTAAGAGGCTATTGTGAAAATGACCAAGATAATAGAGGCTATGACCAAGGTAGAGAGACTATTGAATGAAATTTCTCATGTTCAAAAACCTAGTTTCCCTTCGGGATTGTAAATTAGTACCATCACGGGAGTGGGAAGTGATCATCCAAGACATCAAAGTGCTGATAAAAATTGACAAGCAGCTCTTCAGCCTTTAATTTCTTTCCCGTATGGCACAAGAGATACTGCATTAGTTATTTATTTCACTGTTAACGTTCAAGCTACGTTGATAGATTCTTTTTTATTGTAGAGATCCGAGGAAAAAAATCAAGCACGCTACTGGAAACATGGTATTCTAAATCAAAGCATTCAAAAAGGCAAATGCTCAGAATTTCTTAGAAATACATGAAACCATCAGAAAGTGAAGCATTCTTCTTCAATTGCAGGGAATAACCTCAAATTCAAACTGAACCATAGAAATGGCAGGGGATACCTCAAATAGCTTCCATTAGTTGTTTCATGTTTTGTAGCTTGTTGTAGGCCTTTCTATGTACAGATTCTCTCAGTAGTGGGCGTTCCTCATTGGTCTTTTGTTTGTCGGTTATGAAATGCGGCATATTTACCAAAAAGAAAAAAAAAATTTGAAACTGAACTGCGAACAAAATGAAGCATGAAATCTTTTTTCAATTTTAGAGCATAAACTGAAGAGAACCCATTCAAAATAGAACCATGAAACAAAAAACCAACAACAAAAAAAAAAAAAAAAACCCCACATCGTATGGCTGTGTAGGAAGATATTTGTATTTGGGAGACAAGTACGCTAAAATGTAAAGAAAATTCAGAACACAAATAACTTGAAATAGTGGGAGAATTAAATTTAAATTTAAACAAGTAATTAAAACCTCAATTGGGAGCTATCCTGTGCCATCCTGAAACGGTTGGTCGCAACGGCGGTGCCCAGAGGTGGAAGTCGGCGAGGCAAAGGCTTAGAGGTGATGATGGGCGAAAGAGGAATCCCTGCAGTGTCTAAGAGCAAGTTTACCGATGGATTGGTATAATACCGCGAACAGTTCACAATTCTATTTTAACTATTTATTTTTTCTTTCACAACTGTATCAATACTATCTATTTTATCTAACACTAATTAAAATATATATATTTTTATTCTTTTCCTATTATTTTTTTCCCAGGAGGGAGGAGAGAGAGAAAGAAACAATAAAAAAAAAAAAAGAATGTGAATAGTATTTAGATAAAAATGGCTAAGCTCTATTTATAAATGTATTTTACCCACTATTTTACCTAATCTAATGCAAGGCTATTTTTTGAATTTCTCCTCTCTAAAATAACTAAAAAGGCATTTTACCAATGCCAATGTACATGCTCTAAGAAGCACTGCAATTTATAGCCCATTAAAACTACAAGAGTCTTGAGGCAAGTTACGTGAGGAGAAACTCCTCTTGGCAAGGAGAAAATTATTCACTGCTTTGGAACCATACCTCTCCACTTTTCTCCACAAGATTTTGTAAAGAAGTCTGCGTCGCTGCACCCTTAACTTTTCTGTCAAGATATATTAAGCTTTTAATATGAAAATTGATATATGCGCTTTACTTTTTACTGATAGCGCTCCCATTTGTTCATAATGTTATTAGTAACTTTACATTGAAATTGGAGCACATCGGTAAAGAGTGGAGCGCGAAAATCAGTTTCCTTTTAATATATGAGTCCTCTTATTCTTATCGTAATATTACCAAAAATGGAGAAATAATAATAAATTTGTAGATTATCGAAATAACAAGATGTTATCCTTAAATTGTTCATTACATTACTTTCGCAACGCGAAATAAGTACTTATTTCTTAAGAAGGCAATTTCAAGCTCAAAAATGATAAGTTTATTAAAATCTAAAAATATGCAATATAGATTTTGTTTGAAATATCTCATTGAGATCTTTAATACGGTGCAAAAAAAATGAAAATTTATTTTTCATTTGCATTATTTTTGAGTTTGAAAATGTGAAATGAGTACTTATTTTTTAAAAAGGTGTTCTGGAACGGGCTTTTGCCTATAATTTTTAAAGTTTTCTCTTGGATAATGCAGGGCGTACTGAGCCAGTTTGCGAGTATCTCGGATTAATTTTTACAATCCCTCACATAGCTGGTCCCAAGATTGCTGACAGGGAGAATTGAACATGAGACTTTAGAAGTGAGCAAACCTATAAGTCCCTGGCCAAGTGATCTTGGCATAATTTTTAAAAGTTTTGTCCTATCTACTTAAAGAACTACTAATTGTTTTGTGTACCCAAAAAACATAAGAGAACTAATTGACTCATTCAATTTTGTGCAAAAAGTTCATATTCTCTTCGTCCCAATTTTATGGTCCTCTTTACTATTTGGGACCTCTCAAAAATTGGCTATATATTTTGATATATAATATTTTTATATCAAATATGAATCTTGTTTAATAAATCTCGATTATTTTTATTAGATAAATTAAGTTTTCGAAATCATAAAAAATATTATAGATTGTGACATATAGACAATTATTTAAGTGATACAAAAAGTGAAATAAGACCAAGAATTTGAGACGAATGGAGTAATTAACTTACGTATGCTAGAGCTTCATTTCTTTATTAAAAAATTACTCATATAACTTTTGACACTTTACTTAAAAAACTAAATTATTTCGACGAAAAAATAAAGTGAGTAGAGACGCATTTCCATGGACATCCTTTACAAAATCATCTGGAGGAAAGTAGAGAGGCATGGTTCCAAAGCAGTGAATAATTTTCTCCTTGCCAAGAGGAGTTTCTCTTCACATAACTTGCCTTAAAACTCCGTCGTTTTAAGGGGCTGTAATTTGCAGTGCTTCTTAGGCACTGCAGGGACTCCGCTTAGGGGACGGAGGGGGCAATGTTTTCCCAGTTTTTACCATCTGTGATCACGGGAGCTCGGGGGCTGCTGTCCCCGAATTCGGAGCTCGCTCTGGTTTCGCTCCGATGATCGGAAGCGTTCACTTCGTAGAGCTCGTCGAGTACAACAACTGTGCAAAAAATTAGCCTAATTGGATATCATTAAGTGCCTGATCGGAACCTTTTTATTTTCAAAAGAATGGATCCGAAACACTGGATCAAATCCATTGTAACCCATGGACCGAGAGTTATATGGGTTCCGATCAGGTACTTAATGATATCCAATTAAGTTAATTTTTTGCATAGTTGTTCTACTCGACGAGCTCTACGAAGTGAACGCTTCCGATCATCGGAGCGAGACTGGAGTGGGCCCATAAATGGGCACAGCAGCGCACTGCTGTCCCCAGGGGGACAGCAGCCCCCCCGCGTCCCTCCGTCCCACTTTTTTTTTTTTCAATTACCTCCTCCGTCCCTTTGTCCGAAATTGGATGTCAATTTTTGATATAATAATTTTTTCCGTCACAAAAAAATCATTTCATATCAAAAATTAAATGGGTAATAGATAACGAAGTTTCTCTTTTATCCTTTTATTTTTAAATTAATAGTATTAAAAAATAAGAAAAATGTAATGATTGATCATATATTAAGAATAACAAGTTTACTAAAAGTGCAATAATTATATTCCCTTAATTAGTTAAAATTTTCAGAAGGGACTAAAAAAGGGGACGAAAGGAGTATATAAAAGGACAATAAGAAAAGAAAAGTAGAAAGGGAACTCAAAGCATAAAAGTTAAGGGTGCAAACGAGTCGAGCTTTGTAGTGTTTGAGCTTCGCTTGTTTACTAAAATGAGTCTAAAATTCGAGTTTGAACTCACCAGCCGAGTCCTGAACGAGCTGATTTGGTTAATTTACTTAACCAGCTTCTTTAAACGAGTAAAGTCTATGCAATCAAGTCAATTTTTTTGAATGTTAAGCCAAACTTGTTTACAACAAGCTTAGAATTTTTACTCGAACTTGGCTCAAGTCGAGCTTTAACAAGCCAAGTCATGAGGTGCTTGTTTGAAACCACACGTAAAATGGTGAGGACAAACCTCGTTGTCCACGACATGGACCAGTCCCGTGTATTTGCAGCTAATAAAATGCGTAAGTAATTCGCTACTGTCTACTTACATGAATCAAAAGTATTCTCAACATGATTTGTCCAACAATTTGGAAAAACATGATATTGCCATGTCATATCCCTGTCTTTTGTCGCATCCGTGTTTGTTAGTACTCCCTCCGTCTCATTTTTATTGTCCATTTTTCGTTTTCCGTGCCGTTCTTTGAACGCTTGTATCTCCAAATTTACAATGTTTTTCATAATTTTGAAAACTTTGTATTATAGATCTAATCAAGAACTACTATCAAACAAGATCTATATTGCATATTTTTGGAGATTCATATTGGAAGATATATAAGCGTTGGAAGAATAGTATGAAAAACGAAAATGAACAATAAAAATAGGACCGAGAGGGTATAAAATTCACAAATGGTTTAGTGTACCCCTCACCTTTTAGGCCCCGTTCCAAAAACCTTCTTAAAAAATAAACAGTTTATTTCATAATTTCAAATTTAAAAATAACATAAATAAAAAATATTTTTTAAATTTTTTTTGCACTGTATAAAAGATCTTGATGGGATCTATCAAACAAGATCCATATTGATAGGAAATTATTTGCGTAAACACATTATTTTTGAGCTTGAAATTGCTTTCTTAAAAAATAAATTCTTATTTTGAGTTGCGGAACAGAACCTTAGTATTGAAGCCTTAAAACGTACTTTCTACATACTAATATTACTGAGGTATTGAAGCCTTGTTCTCTTACATTTCTCACATATCAATCTCTTTTTATATATGGTGGGAAGCATACTAAAGTATATAACCACCTGTACGTAATCCAAGACTTATAATTTGGCAATTTTGTAGTTAGCCAAAAATATAGTAGGAATTACAACAAAGATTGAGAATACCTTGGCAAAACGCATTTCTCGAAACCCCAAGGGCCCGCTTGGATGCAGGTAAAAAATTGAGGGTAAAAAATATAAATGAGGGATAAAATAGTAGGGGATATTAATTTTGATGGTTTATGGAGGGGAGATAAAATAGTATGTGGTTTGGATGGAGTATTAAATAGGGGGATAAAATTTGACTTTGTTTGGATGGTTTATAGAATGGGGGGATGAGAAGGGGTGGATGGTGGGAAAAGCTGTCAAATGACTATTTTGTCCTTGTACAGTGTTAAATTTGATTACATATTAAAATAAGTATATAAATTCAAAAATTAATATTAAAAATGTCTATACTAAAAAATTTATATTAAAAAACATTTGTACACCATTTATATATTAAAAATTATAGTTAAAAAATTAAGTGTTTCGATTTTCAATCCGTTTGAACCAGTACGAATATCTTATTTTTTTAATAATTTTATCTTAGATGGTCATTATGAATTTTTGGCTCTAAGGCCTTTCAATGAGCACCCTAAGAGAGCTTTGAAACTAAATAAGGAGTTTTCGGGTGCTCGTTGAAATGCCTTAGAGCCAAAAAGTCATTATGACCATTTAAGATAAAATGATTAAAAAAATATGATTTTCGCACCGGTTCAAACGGGTTGAAAATTGAAACACTTAATTTTTTTAACTATATTTTTTAATATATAAATAGTGTAAAAAAAATAAGTGTTCCAATTTTCAATCCGTTTGAACAGGTGCGAAGATCTTATTTTTTGATCATTTTATCTTAAATGGTCATAATGAATTTTTTGTTCTAAGGCCTTTTAATAAGCACCTTAAGAGAGTTCTGAAACTAAATAAGGAGTTTTTCTGGTTGGAGAAAGGGGATAAGCAAGGGTGATTTCGTCCAAATTCCTCCCCTCTAAAGCCGGATTAAATTTGGGGAGGTCAAGGGGTGCCCAAAAATTATACCCGAGAATCCCTGAAATGGGTGAAAAGGAAGAAGGGGTGAAAACTAAGACCCCTCCAATTTTCGTTCCCAAACACCGGCTTAACAGTGAGCCCCACCCCATTTACCCCTTCTTATTTTTGCCCCCCTGTTTTCACTTCATCCAAACAGGCCCCAAGGGTCATGGTGGTCTTGGCTTAGAATTTACTACGTTTGTGAGTAATTTTTGGGGTCACCTGATCACCTCGTGTGCAAAACTTTTCAAACGTTATGTGAAAGACTGTAAAAATTAATCCGTTGTCCGCGCATATTGGTCCGGGACAATCTCGATTACCAAAAATAAAAAGCACGGTTCATGAAACTTTGTTCACAATTCTATTTTAGATCTGAACCGTCGGTTGTTATTTCATGAACACTTTCATGTTCTTCTTTCATATATTTATCGTCAGAATCTGGATCGCCAATTGTTATTTCATAGACAGTTTCATGTTCTCCTTTTATGTACTGTACTGGCCCTCTAACTGATGTGCCTCTTCATTCAAAATAATTAAAACCGATGTGCCGTACTGCAGATATTTGTTGCCCAATTTATTCCGCTGACCAACCATAGGCACGAGCCTACGGGCAGACCAAGTAAAAATTCATAGGCACGAGCCCGCCTATTACAAATTACGGGCCGGGCTAGCCCGCCCGTTTTACGGGCTCGGGTCGGATAAAAGCCCGGTGGGCCGGGCGGCTTTGGACGGATCGCGGGCCTTCGGGCTAAATGATGATCCTTAGCCTAGAATGGGCCCTACACGCGTGCGGTGACTGTAGACGTATTGCTAGCCGAGGCCTCTTCAACAAAAATAATTAAAACTGATGTGCCGTAGTGCAGATATTTATTGCCCAATTTATTCGGCTGTCGAAGCACATGCAGCTTTGTCCCACTTTTAAGGCTCAGAGTCCCACTTGAGAAAGAAGGATACCAGTACCAGTAGAGAGATTTGTCAAATCCATGGCGGGGAGCGTCGATTGATGTTTCTCGTCGTCGCAGACACAGGGGGGCAAAGAATATAGACCAGGAAAAACTGGAAATTTTTTTTAACAATGAACACCAATCTACTTGTATGTACTCCTACTATACGTGTATTCTCAATGTGTTTGTTTCCAATATTTAAGAGAAATAACTTATCTGTGCATTTTTTGTCTGTGTCGTACCATATGCCAGTGACGAAAAATTATTAGCCTCAATTGACCCTATTAATGAGAAAACTGCTCCCTTAAAAATTTCTCCTGAAACTGAATATATGATTCACTCAAACTCATTAATTCGAAGAAATTAAATCAGGTAAGAGCTAAATTGGTGATAGAAAATAATGCCTTGCTAATCGAAGATAAATCAAGTGACTGGCCAGACAATGGTATGGTATTAGTTTGCTATTAGTAGCTATTCAAACAGGGAGTAAGGGCTAAGGATTGGGGAATCTATTTCAGGCTTGAAGCCATGGATAAAGAGTAAAGCTACTCTTCTGTAAGATTTTCTCTCTTGAATTAATTAAAGTGAAGATTTTATAATGAGGTGGGGTTATCATCACGGATATACTTCCAATCAATAAATCACTTATGAGAAAGTGTTATATAGTAGTTATGATTGTTACGTATAAGTTCGAACGTAAAAATCACAAGAACTATGATGTATAGCTATGAAAAATATTGATTACTCTTGCAGTAATTGCTGGTATTAAATTCTAATGAATTGTTTTTTGAGAAAAAGTGTCCATGTCAGTTTATGTGCACCTCAAGTAATTTTAAGGAGCCATAAATCCAAGGGGCACAATTAGATTCTCCACTATACAGCAAATAGTTAAAATAAAGCGAATTCCTTTTGGAGAGGATGGAAAAAAATCATCAATAAACAGTAAATAGGAGTGCCTACAACTTGTTCAAAACAAGATGCATGGCAGTCAAGGCTCAGTTTTGAAACACTATTAGATAGCATAAGGATGTGCGTATGAGTGGCATAGAAACATTCACAAATCACCAAGTGGAGGAGACCCACTTATTAATGACAAATCGATCTCTCTCTACTGGTACTGGTATCCTTCTTTATAAAGTCAATAAATATGAGCGGGACTTGAGCCAAAGAAGTGGGACAACGTACGCTGCAAGTGCTTCAACATAGATCCAGAAAATTTGGGCAATAATTGGTTCCTAGTGGGGCACATCAGTTTACGACCTTATAAATGCATGATGGGAATGGAAAGCGAGGAAGCGATAATGAAGCATAGGAAAGTGAACAGGCCGGCATTTTCTCTCTTCCTTCTTTATTTTTTAAAAATAGAAAATGAATGTAACATATTAAAAAGAGATGTGTGGTAATTTATACGTACTCTTTCTTCTTCTTTTTTTTTTTGGAAGAATCACTTTCAACAACACAATCATGTTAAAAGACGAATGACAAATTACCTCGCGAATAACACATGAATCGTCTGACCATACATCATTATAAACTGATACGTATATATATACTATGTGTATTTGTGTAATGATCTTACGATTCGGTTATGGTTATAGTTTGATTCGATTTTCGATGCAGTTATCACATGAAACCAAAATCGGACCTGAACTGGCCGATTTTTTGAAATGAAAAATGAAAATCACGGTTAAAACGAGCACCGATCGGTTTAGTACTATATGGGTAACCAACGATTTGGGCGATATTGTCATCTCTATTGAAAAATGACCTAAGGTAGATACTAATACCAAATAAGAATGATCAGTTAACCATTGAGTTGTCTGTTCAGTAGATGGGGCTTTTTTTAGGCATTGGAGATAAATAATAATAATAATAATAATAATAATCTGATAACTTAGAACAGTGGCGTAGCCAAAAATCAAAATTGATTGGTGGGGGCACCATTGAACGTGATCTTAGAATTTGTTATCTTTTAGTTATAGTAAACAACCACAATATGAAAGAAATGAACTTAAATGTTACAATGTACATATAGATTACAAATCTTTATGAAAAACAAAATTACATAAAAGAGAACTTTTTTAGAAACTTAACAAAGATACTAAGGATCTAAGTGCTATAACAGGAAAATTGTGTATAGTTTTTGGATACAAATTATTAGGCCTGGGTAACAGGTCGTGTTCGTGTCGTGTTAGTCGGGTTTGTGTCATAAATCACCCAACCTGAACCCAACCCATTTAGAATTCGTGTTTCTCGAGTCGTGTCATTTTCGTGTTTCGTGTCAGAAATGCTCAACCCTAACCCGTTAACTTCGTGCCCAGTTCGTGTCGTGTTATCGTGTCTATTGCCCAACTCTATATAGAATTACAGATATACCATATATTATGTATATACGTTCATGTTAATGGGTGACACAGATTAGTAACCGTGTTAGTCGTGTCAATTTCGTGTCTCGGGTGTTCAACCCGAACCCAACCCGTTTAGAATTCGTGTTTTCGAGTCGTGTCATTTTCGTGTTTCGTGTCAGAAATGCTCAACCCTAACCCGTTAACTTCGTGCCCAGTTCGTGTCGTGTTATCGTGTCTATTGCCCAACTCTATATAGAATTACAGATATACCATATATTATGTATATACGTTCATGTTAATGGGTGACACAGATTAGTAATCGCGTTAGTCGTGTCAATTTCGTGTCTCGTGTGTTCAACCCGAACCCAACCCGTTTAGAATTCGTGTTCTCGAGTCGTGTCATTTTCGTGTTTCGTGTCAGAAATGTTCAACCCTAACCCGCTAACTTCGTGTCCGGTTCATGTCATGTTATCGTGTCTCGTGTCCGTTGCCCAGCTCTACAAATTATCATGACCTTTATAATTTGGGGAAAAATTAAAATTATTTAAACTTGCACTAGGAGCGCGCCCATGCCTCCATTGGTCTCACTTTGGCTCTACCATTGACTCAGAGTGTTTGGATTAGCTTATTTTCACCCGATTAATATTTAGGGACTAATCTCGACGGAAAAGTGACAATCTCATTCTTTAAGCGTGAAATAAAATGGTAAAACGAAAAGGATACAAATAAAGACAAAAATACACAACCAGGAGATATTTAAATTTACTTGGAAAGCCTTCTTGAAAAGAAGATAAAATCACGGGACACAATCGAGTCTCCGTTATTTTAAAAGTAAAAAACAATCTCCTTTTGGAAGAACTCAAGAATCATTCCAAATTACCTTGGGACAGCTGGGGTTATGTTCGGTTGTTATTTTCAGAAACTTAGAATTAATTTAGATGTCCGCAAGTTGATCCGAACATTCGATTATATATAAAAAAAACCCTTATTTAAAAGAACGTTATGCATTGGGGAATATGCACAAAGCACATGACAGATGGCATAAGCTGGGAATGTGCGTATGAGTGGAATAGTTAACATTAACAAAAGCATAACAACCTAGGGTTAGGGTAAACACACATAATTTTAGGAGTACGGTATGCACTTCGTATTTTTAGCTATAAAATTTTGCAAATCACCACAGAAATTTGTAAGTGAACACCAAAAGGTTTTATATTGAGCCACAAAAATTCGTAAATAACCTTTGTACCGTATGTTTTTAGCTTGCCAGTTGCACCGTCTTTTTTTAACCTCAAAATTCATAAACAACACAATAAAAATTCATAAACAACACCACAAAATTCGTAAAAGTAAATACAAAAATTCGTAGAAGTTCATTTGTATTTGACCGCAGAATCTCATTATAGGAACAACAAATTTTTTGTAAAATAAACCACAAAAATTCGTAAAAATAAACTATCACAAACCTCATTTATTGGGTCATAAAAAATCGTAAACAGAGCCAAAGTGGTGTACGTGTACAGAAGATTTTTCCTTATTTGACATGAGGAGACCCACTTGAGTGAAAAATCTTTCTACTGGTATCGTTGTGTAATGTCAATAGGAGCGGGATTTATGTGTGAAAAATAAAAAGAGGACAAAGCTGCAAACATAAAAATCATGCACATTCTTGGACATGAGCCAAAAAAATTGGACAATAATGGTCCCCAGTGGGAAGCCACTTAGGGGTGTTTCACTTTTGAGAAAAAGTATTTTTTGAAAAAAAAAAAAATTTCAAGTTCAAAAATCATGTGTTTACGCAAATAATTTTTCTACCAATATGAATCTTATTTGATAGATCTCATTAAGATATTTTAAACGGTACAAAAAAAATTAAAAAAATATTTTTCATTTTTATTATATTTGAGTTTAAAATTACCTTTTTTTTTCAAAAAATATTTTTTTACAAAACCGGAACTCCGTCAGCCACCTGCAAAACCAAATACTCTTTTGGAAAGAGAATTAGTTTGGGCAGTATTTTTTCTCACCTCCCAAATCATTAATTGCACTTTTCAAAAGTCAACGGTTTAGAAAGTGCAAAAATCAACCATATATTGATTTTCAAACTCCCAAAGGGATTGAGGTTAACAATTTAAAGAGTGCGAAAATCATTCCCCATTGGTTTTCTCTCTCCAAAACTTATTAATGTTGTAATTTTTTTTAATGGAAAGTGATTTTTCACATTCCGTTTTTATAACTACACTCTCTTTTTTGTCCTTTCGTGATTTATATTTACAATTGTTCTTTCAAGTGTGAAAATGTTTACAAATGATAGATTAATTTTGTAAATTAAATTTACATCACATCACAGGAGACAAAAATGATGGATGGTTATAATTACTTTTTTTAATTTAGTACTACTACACTTCTTCATATTCTTATTTATCTCCAACTCTTTCAAGATTAATTGGGTATCAGAGAAAGAGAGAGGGGGCGAGAGAGATGGCGGTGGAGGTTGTTCAAGTTCAAAACTTGGGCCATGACCATCCATTGATGCTCATAAAAAAAGAGGAAACAGATGAAAGTTGGGATCTTTCTTGCTACGGCTGTGGACAACCAATCTCGATTTCGTCGTCGTCCTCCTCCTACTACGGTTGCAAGGGATGCGTGTTTTTTCTGCACAAAACATGCGCCCAACTACCTCACAATATGACCTATCCTTGTCACCCCCAACACCCACTCACTCTCCTTCCAAACCCACCTTACGTAGGTGGTGTCAGTGCCCAATGTGATGTCTGCAGAGAAATTTTCAACAGATTCACTTACCATTGCTCCCTCTGCAAGTACGATATCGACGTGAAATGTGCTTTGGTGGTGCCAAGTATCCAACAGAGCATCGAGCACACAAGTCACCTACACCAATTGATCCCCATGCTAAAGGAATCCATGTTCTCGTGTGACGCCTGTGGTATAAAACACGAAGGCACCTCCTTCCTATGTACCACCTGCGGATACTGGATCAACCAGAAATGTGCTTCATCGCCTATCGACCTCAAACTTAACAATCACCATCACCACACTCTATCCCTCATATACTCTATTCCAGGTCTCTTCCAGGAAATTCACTGTAGTATCTGTTCCGAAGAAATTTGCCGAAGAAGTTGGGCTTATTCTTGTTCCGAATGCCACTATCTTGTCCATTTACATTGCGCGGTGTCGGACAAAGAGTATTCCACTTTGAGATCCGCCTTGCAACTCTTTTCCTTTCTCTTTGTTAATGATTTTCTTCTTGTCTTTGTTTTTTTAGTATTTGTTCTGAAAAAGCATCCTATTCCTATCCTCTACTTTGTGATTACAGGAGCAACGAAACTGAGAATCAAAGTCATGATCGTGGCCTTAATCCGATCAATCTTTCTTCCAGCAATTCGGCGACAGCAACCTCTGACGCGGATCTACACAAGTCGGTGACTTTCACATATATGATTTTTGTTTTTAATTTGTGTGATCCTTACCATAGTTGTTTGATTTTATAAACTTCTGCTGTTTCAGGGTTATCCACTTGCCGTTGCCTGATGATTCAGCTGATATTATCACCCAGTTTATCAAGAAAATGGCCGCAATACAAGGGAAGCACGAGGGAGCGGCAGAGATCAAGCATGGTAGTCACCGTCACCCACTAACTCTTTATGAAGAGCCAATCGACCATGCATCGTCCTACTTTAATGTGGCATGGAATGTTCCAAAATGTTGTGGGTGTGCACAAAGCATCTCGGCTCCATTTTACTGTTGTCTTGAATGCGAGTTTTTCCTACATGTATGGTGTGCGAAGCTACCCGAGGAGCTACGACACCCAGCTCACCCACAACATACTCTTTTCTTGAGCAAGGGCAGTAGTGTGATCAAATGCAAGTGCTGCAACTTATTTGGCTCTACCCTTTTTTACGAATGCGAAGAATGTTATTTCTACCTCGACTGCAAGTGTGCTTCCCTACCTCGAGTTATCAAACATGAAAGTCACGACAAGCACACTCTTGCCCTCAGGCCAACATTCTCATCTGGCACTTGCATATCATGCAGTGCCAGTTTGAGAATGTCATTTGAATGCTGGGGCTGCAAATTCAATCTATGCTTGCGGTGCACTATTTTACCGCGCACTGTTCGGCATAGATATTGTTGACTTTTGAGGCCATGTTTTGGCTCCATCCTATACAAATGCAGATTTGCATTTACTCAGAAGATTTGGCGTGGGTTGCATTGAATGCAATTCATTCTCCCATGTGGGTGATTGAAGTCAAAGATTGGCAGTCTATGAAGATTTCTCAAGCCACGCTCAAATCAGGAAAAATCTCAGGCGTGGATTTGCATTGATCCTCGCATGGCCATGAACAGTGAAGTTTGCACAGCCTATAAAATTCGAGCTTTGCTCCATGTTTTTGTATCTCTCTTGAGTGAGAGACCAGAGAGTGGGAAATCAGAAACGTATCTGATTTTGTATCAGTTTGAGAGAGTGTGAGTTTGAGTGATTTGTAATCCTCCTCCTCCTAAATATAATCTGGCTGCCCCCCGTGGACGTACCCGATTTTGGGGAACCACGTAAATCTTTGTCTCTGTGTTTGTGTGTGTGTTTGTGTTCTGGTTTGATCCTTAGTTTCCGCAACAATTGGTATCAAAGCATTTGGTTACCAAGAACACAAACTCTGTTTCGGCTCTGTTTTCCGTTTCTGTCCAGAAAATTACAGTCACGGAATTCTGATCAAAAAACTCAGTTTGATCACTGAGTCTCGTGCGTCTCTCCGAGACGATTCCAACGCACCAAGGCCCGTCGCGAACCGAGCACCACAGAAGCAGAACGCTCCGTTCGACGGCGGCGTGTTCACCGCGAGTTCTGTCCAGATAGAACCCAGTTCCGAAAAGTGATCGGAAATTTTTTTTGATCAAAGACCCAAATTCGGATTGTTGAGACGATCACAACGGTGGTCGGAACGTCGCCGGAGGTGGCCGGAGGAGCGAGCACGCGCCGGTCAAAGGTGGGGCGTGCGGAGCGCGTCAGATCTGCGCGCGCGCGTGGATAGCGCACGCTGGCACGCGGAGAGCACACGCTGGCGTGTGGAGAGCGTGTGCCGGTCAACGCCACATGGGCAGTCAACGCTGACTAGGCGATGAGTCAGCGGCCCAGTCAGCAGCCACGTCAGCGAACACGTGGCGGTGCCACGTCAGCAAGAAGGGTCCCATTTTGGTGACACGTCAGCGGTCAACTGTCCACGTCAGCCGGTCAACGCTGACGTGGCAGTCCAGTCAGCGGTACAGTGGCTGGTCAATGGTCAAACTGCCAGATTTTTTTTTCTGTGATTTCGGAGGCGTCCGAACTCCGTTTTGCGCCCGTGAGTAGTCGATTTTGACTATCTCGACGTTCCAGATCCAACCCCGTGCCCCGTTTTTCGAGTTTCCGTTCCGAAAAAATCTGTTGGGAGTATTTTCAGCGGTAAAACTCTCGTTTTTGACTTCGTTGGATGTCCAGCATTGACGAGGAGAGCCCTAGTGTTGTTTCTTCAACACCTATGGACAAATCATCAGATAAGAAGACTTCAGACGAGCCCTCGGTCAGTTCCTACATGAGGAGGAGCTCGGTTTCGAATGCCAAATTCGAAGTGGATAAGTTCGATGGCACAATTAACTTCGGCATGTGGCAATGCGAAGTTTTGGATATTCTAAATCAACAAGATTTGGAATTCACTTTGGAGGATCGTCCTGAGGATATGTCCACCTCCGATTGGGACAAGCTTAATCGGCAAGCTTGTGGCACGATCCGTCTTTGTTTGTCCAAAGACATCAAGTATTCCGTCATGAGGGACAATTCAGCCAAGGAGTTGTGGCAGAAATTAGAGAGCAAGTACATGACGAAGAGCATAGAGAACAGACTCTACCTGAAGAAGAGACTGTATCGTTTTCAGTATCAACAAGGTGCGTCAATGAACGAACATCTAAATAGTTTCAATAAAATTTTGGCCGATTTGCAAAACCTTGATGTTAAAATTGACGATGAGGATAAGGCACTTTTGTTGATAAATTCTTTGCCTGATACATATGACCACTTGGTTACTACCTTACTGTATGGAAAAGATGAAATTCGTTTTAATGACGTTTGCTCTACTTTGATTAACAACGAGGTACGGAAGAAGGATCAACAAGTTCATCGAGATCCCTCTTCATCAGCACTATCAGTAAGGGGAAGGACTGAATCGAGGAATAGACAGTCCGGGAGGAGACAGTCCAGGTCCAGGTCAAAAGGCAAATCAGCTGAAAGGAATCAGAAATCCGGTGACAGGAAGCAAATTGCAAAGGATGAGTGTGCTTACTGTCATGAAACGGGGCACTGGAAGAAGGATTGCCCCAAAATCAAGGAACAACAACAACAACGAGCGAATGTTGCAAGAGGAGAGGTTGACGACTTGGCGTCAGCCTTGATTGTTTCATCAGACACGAATTCAGATGAATGGATTCTGGACTCGGGATGTACCTACCATATGTGTCCCCATCGGGACTGGTTCTCAAACTTTCAGGAGATTGACGGTGGCGTAGTTTTGATGGGCAACGACAATGCCTGCAAAACTCAGGGGATAGGTACAATCCGACTCAAGTTGCGCAACGGTACAACCAAGCTTTTGACAGATGTCCGGTATGTCCCGGATTTGAAGAAAAATTTGATTTCTCTTGGAACCTTGGATGCAAAAGGTTACAAGATTACTTTAGAAGGTGGAGCCCTGAAAGTAACCCATGGTGCATTAGTGGTCCTGAAAGGCACTCGGAGGGGAAATTTATACTTCCTCGACGGGCGCACAGTTACAGGAGGAGTAGCCATCTCCAACAGCAGCTCAGATGATGCTACAGATGACATTTCCCGACTCTGGCACATGCGCCTAGGTCATGCCGGAGAGAAAGCTTTACAAGGATTGGTGAAGAAAGGTCTCCTAAAGGGGGCCAAGACAGGGAAGTTTGGATTCTGTGAGCACTGTGTTCTGGGCAAACAGACCAGGGTCAAATTTGGCACCGCAGTTCATCGTACGAAGGGTATTCTGGATTATGTTCATTCAGATGTTTGGGGGCCCACAACGACAGCAACTTTTGGTGGCAAACGGTGGTTTGTCACGTTTATTGATGATTTTTCACGGAGAGTATGGGTTTATCCCATGAAACGCAAGGACGAGGTCCTTGACACCTTCCTTCGTTGGAAGCAGAGGGTGGAGACTCAGACTGGCAGAAAAATCAAGGTACTTCGGTCAGACAACGGTGGTGAGTATACTTCAGATCCCTTTCTCAAAATCTGTCAGGAGGAGGGGATAGTCCGACATTTCACCGCAGCGAAGACTCCACAGCAAAATGGAGTTGCAGAGAGGATGAACCGTACTTTGGTGACTAAGGTGCGGTGTATGTTGTCCAACGCCGGTTTGAGCAAAGTATTTTGGGGAGAGGCAGTCGCCTATGCCTGTCAGTTGATCAACAGGCTACCGTCAGAGGCACTTGGCGGACGGACTCCCATGGAGGTATATTTTGGTCAATCTTCGATTGATTACGATCGGCTGCATGTATTTGGTTGTCCTGCTTATTTTCATGTCACAGAATCTAAGCTGGATCCTCGAGCTAGGAAGGCTATATTTGTTGGCTTTACTCCAGGTGTAAAGGCCTATAGACTCTGGTGCCCGGAGTCTAAGAAGATTATTACCAGCCGAGATGTTACTTTCGATGAGTCGGCCATGCTTCAAACCAACTCTCGAAAGGTTAACACCATTCCAAGGTGTTCAGATCAGGTGGAGCAGTCAGAGCAGGTGGAGCTAGAGGTTCCTGTAGTTCAAGTTCCTACCATTTCGCCACCACAGGAGCACCACAGTGATGTTTCAGATTCGAGTTCTGAGTCTGATGATGTTTCAGTTCCCGAGGCTATAGCGCCAACACAGTCTATTGCTACTAGCCGTCCGAGGAGGGAGATTCGAAAACCTGCCCGATATGATGGTATGGTTGCATACGCCCTTCCGGTTATCACAGGTGTTCCGAATACGTATAGGGAGGCCGTTTCAGGTTCTGACAGTTCTCAATGGAAGCAGGCTATGAATGAGGAGATGAGTTCTCTTCACAAGAATAAGACTTGGGAGCTGGTACCACTTCCCAAAGGGAATAAAGCAATAGGATGCAAATGGGTCTACGCCAACAAAGAGGACAGTTCGGTCAAGGGTGGTGTTAGACATAAGGCCAGATTGGTGGCAAAGGGTTATGCTCAGCGCGAAGGGATTGACTACAATGAGGTCTTCTCTCCAGTGGTGAAGCATGCATCGATTCGCATTCTATTATCTTTGGTTGCGCAGTACGACCTCGAGTTACAGCAACTCGATGTTAAGACTGCATTTTTGCATGGCGACTTGGACGAAGAGATCTATATGTCACAACCAGATGGTTTCAAGGTCTCTGGAAAGGAAAATTGGGCTTGCCGTCTTCGCAAGTCACTATATGGCCTAAAGCAGTCGCCACGACAATGGTACAAGAGATTTGATCAGTTTATGGCTACGCAGAGGTATACTCGCAGCAGTTTTGACCATTGTGTTTACTTTCGTAAACTTCGGGATGGTTCCTTTATCTATTTGCTCTTATATGTTGATGATATGCTAATTGCATCTAAGAGCAAGGTGGAGATTTCTCGGTTGAAGGCACAACTGAGTTCAGAATTCGAAATGAAAGACCTTGGAGAAGCAAAGAAGGTCATTGGGATGGAGATTCAGCGCAACAGGAAGCAGGGCACAGTTTGCTTATCGCAGACTCAGTATCTGAAGACTGTACTCCAACGGTTTGGCATAGATGGCAAAGCTATACCCGTTAGTACACCGTTAGCCCCGCACTTTAAGCTCAGCGCTTCGATGTCACCTCGTACTGATGCGGAACGAAAACAGATGGCCCAAGTTCCGTATGCCAACGCTGTGGGATCCTTGATGTATGCAATGGTATGTACCAGACCCGATATTTCACACGCTGTCAGTATGGTTAGCAGATATATGCATGATCCAGGAAAGGGTCATTGGCAGGCCGTGAAATGGATTCTCAGATACATTCAGGGAACAGTTAATGTTGGCCTAAAATTTGGGAGAGATCAGAAATTTGGTGATCAGCTTGCAGTTGGTTATGTAGATTCAGATTACGCTGGTGATCTGGATAAGAGGCGGTCAACTACTGGTTATGTTTTCACTATGGCAGGAGGACCAGTTAGTTGGCGTTCGACTTTACAGTCCACGGTTGCACTATCTACTACGGAGGCTGAATATATGGCGGTGACTGAGGCCATAAAAGAAGCCATCTGGTTGCAGGGTTTGATTGGTGATTTGGGTGCCAAACAGGAGCACATCAATGTCTATTGCGATAGTCAGAGTGCCATTCATTTGGCAAAGAATCAGGTGCACCATACCAGGACAAAGCATATAGATGTCCGTTTTCACTTTGTTCGGGAAATTCTAGAAGAAGGGGACATATTGCTTGAAAAGATTGCCACTGCAGACAACCCAGCTGATATGTTGACAAAGGTTGTTACTGGGATCAAGTTCAATCATTGTTTGGACTTGATCAACATCTCTCCGGTTCAGAGCGCCTAAGGGCGCATTGGGGGCAGCATCGGATCTTGGAGAATTGTCGCCAAGGTGGAGATTGTTGACTTTTGAGGCCATGTTTTGGCTCCATCCTATACAAATGCAGATTTGCATTTACTCAGAAGATTTGGCGTGGGTTGCATTGAATGCAATTCATTCTCCCATGTGGGTGATTGAAGTCAAAGATTGGCAGTCTATGAAGATTTCTCAAGCCACGCTCAAATCAGGAAAAATCTCAGGCGTGGATTTGCATTGATCCTCGCATGGCCATGAACAGTGAAGTTTGCACAGCCTATAAAATTCGAGCTTTGCTCCATGTTTTTGTATCTCTCTTGAGTGAGAGACCAGAGAGTGGGAAATCAGAAACGTATCTGATTTTGTATCAGTTTGAGAGAGTGTGAGTTTGAGTGATTTGTAATCCTCCTCCTCCTAAATATAATCTGGCTGCCCCCCGTGGACGTACCCGATTTTGGGGAACCACGTAAATCTTTGTCTCTGTGTTTGTGTGTGTGTTTGTGTTCTGGTTTGATCCTTAGTTTCCGCAACAGATATGACAAACACCCGTTCACCTTAACCTATTCCCCTCGTCCGTACCGGACAGACGACGATTTTTGTGAAATTTGCGAGGAAGGGATCGACTCCAGCCGTTGGTTCTATCATTGTGAGAAATGCGACCAATATCTTCATACGAATTGTGTACTCCCCGTTGATCAATTTTCAAATATGATATATGATAGAACTTGGAAACCCATTAACAGTCGCAAGCATCCGCACCGGCTCATTTGGGTCGCAGCCGACCCAAACGAGTCTTGCAGTCTGTGCAAGAGGAGTATTGCTGATTCTGGCCATTACTATTGTCCACCGTGTCAGTTTCGCCTATGCATTTACTGTGAAGAGTATTCCACGTTGAGATCCGCCTTGCAACTCTTTTCCTTTCTCTTTGTTAATGATTTTCTCTGTCTTAGGTTTTTTTATTTGTTCTTATAAACTTTTGCGGTTTCAGGGTTATCTGCTTGCCGGTGCCTGATGATTCAGCTGATATTATCACCCAGTTTATCAAGAACACCGCAATACAAGGGAAGCACGAGGGAGAGGCAGAGATCAAGCATGGTAGTCACGATCACCCATTAACTCTTTATGAAGAGCCAATCGACCATGCATCGTCCCACTTTAATGTGGCGTGGAATGTTCAAAAATGTTGTGGGTGTGCACAAAGCATCTCGGCTCCATTTTACTGTTGTGTTGAATGCGAGTTTTACCTACATGTGTGGTGTGCGGAGCTACCCGAGGAGCTACGACACCCAGCTCACCCACAACATACTCTTTTCTTGAGCAAGGGCAGTAGTGTGATCAAATGCAAGTGCTGCAACTTATTTGGCTCTACCCTTTTTTACGAATGCGAAGAATGTTATTTCTACCTCGACTGCAAGTGTGCTTCCCTACCTCGATTTATCAAACATGAAAGTCACGACAAGCACACTCTTGCCCTCAGGCCAACACCCTTCTCTGGCACTTGCATATCATGCAGTGCCAGTTTGAGAATGTCATTTGGATGTTGGGGCTGCAAATTCAATCTATGCCTGCGGTGCGCTATTTTACCGCGCACTGTTCGGCATAGATATGACGAACACCCGTTTACCTTAACCTATTCCCCTCATCCGGACCGGACAGACGGCGATTTTTGCAAAATTTGCGAGGATGGGATCGACTCCAACCGTTGGTTCTATCATTGTGGGGAATGCGACCAATATCTTCACACGGATTGCATACTTCCCGTTGATCAATTTTCAAATATGGTATATAATGATTGGGAACCCATTAACAGTCGTAAGCATCCGCACCTGCTCATTCATGTCGCAGCCGAGCCAAAAACGTCGTGCAGCCTGTGCGAGAGGAGTAATGCTGATAATCATTACCGGTGTCCACCATGTGACTTTTTCCTGTGCGATTCCTGTGAAGAAAAGGAAATCGAGGGGGAAATTTGATGAAGATGACTTGTGTGTGTTAGTTCCATTATGCGGCTCCTAATTTATTTAGGTGGTGTTGTTCATCTATCTCTGTTTCGGGTTTCGTTTAGTACTGGGTTGGCGGTATACATGCTTGTACACCCGATCTTATATTCATCTCAGTTTGAAGGATTGGTGATATATCTTTTCAGCAATGCAACAAGATAGTAATTTTTATATTGAATCTTTGCATCAGAGGTTATATGCAATTTTTTACAACAAGAAATTATATTTCTTCTTACACAATTAGAGTATTATTAGACAGTAACATACCTGTGTAGTAAGGGAGCAATATATGTATATGTCATAGAAGGAGTTCATTTCCTTTAATTATCTTTGTTTCCAATTTTCTGGAGGGATTTTTTTCTATTGATTTCTAATCTTACTACTTAGTAGTAGCTCATTAAATTCATTCTCTTTGTACAATTTTCGTGAACGGAAAAAGAATTGTGCTCTATGCAAAACAAAAAATGAATTTTGTATCAGTTCTGCTAGTACTGGCCACAAATACTTGAAAAAAAATAGCAGTTATCAATTAACCAATTAACCGTTGAGTTATCGGTTCAGTAGGTGGGCCATTATTTCTTTTGCAGTGGAGATACAAAAATTTGTTGCTTTTGATAACTCAAAGTGTTCAAAATATGTTGTTTTTGAAGATTATTGGCCCCCAAAATCTTCCAAGTGCAAGCGTAGAACCATAATTCAAAAGTTTATACTTTACAATTCACTATTCACTCAAGATTATTCTGCAAAATCTATTATGGACATATTATCCAAAAACCTTTTATGGATTATCATTATAATTTCTATAAAACTTTATCGTCAACAATCCACTATTTAGAATTTAAAAAATAATTAGCTCCCAAACACGCCTTTAGATAATGGAAACTGCCTTCGGGGCATCTTATAGCAAAATTGTACGTTTACCAAAAGCAAAAGCAAGGCTGAAAAACGAAAAGTTATGATCAGATCAATTTTCCTTTCTTAAAAATGTAGCAAGTCACGAATTAAAATGCAGAGACAATTGGAACAATAAACTGATCGGTTCTTAAGAAATTAAGTTCAAAAGTACTCAAGTAGAGACAATAATTTTTACTATCACAATTGAAAGTTTTCACATTTTGTGCCAAACTATTATCCAATCCAATACCAAGCCCAAAATCGATGAGGGTTTAGATCTATATATACCATCCCAGCCTAGCTCTGAGGCCCACTATAAATGGGCCACATCTCCCAAGGACTATGGTCAGAGCCTATTTAAGTATTGACTATTTGTCTCAAACATCGCATATTTACTTAAGATTTTTCTCAACTATTTACTTAAGATAACGATTGGTGGGATCAGTTCTGAATTACCCAAAGAAAGAAAATATATCCTTTTAGCCTTTGATTTTTAATTTTTTTTTTTTATATATAGCCTTTTAGCCTTGATTTGGATGGTGGAAGAGGTGTGAGAGAATGGAAAGTGATCAATATTTTCTCTTCTTTGATCAAATGAAAAATGATTCTTGATTACCATGATCTCAAGTTAGAATGACATCTCAAATTAAGCAAGAATCTATTCTCACATCAAACGGTAATCACAATTAGTATTATGATTTAGAAATATTAAAAACTTGGACTGTCATTTAAAAGTTTTGAATGCGCTTGTTATGTGAATAGAAATAAAATAAAACAAATAAGAGAGAACGAGGGGAGGAAGAAGAAGAAGAAGACGACGAAAAGAAAGTTATCTGTGTTGAATTTTGTACATAGCAGCCACCAACCACATCCTGATTATTTTCCACTCTTGGACTTCTCTCTGCAAACATTTCTATACATTCAGTAACCTAGCTAATCATTTTTCTAACTGTAATTAAGGTAATTCTTATTTCTACAACTGAACTGTGCAGAGGCTGTATCTGTTTATGATCTATCTATCTAACTGTTAAATATGCTATATTGAGTTGTCACAATGTCATATAAGCATCTTGGAAAACCACATGCAAATTCCTCTTTGGCTACGGTTAATTATATTTTTTAACCTTGTTCATCCTTAAGGGAAAATGTATTCAAAACTATTCCCAGCCCTTATTCGGGTTCTTTTTAAACAAGGAAAATTGTCGAAAATCGTCAACCAAACAAGGTTTTTCAAATATTTTTCAAAAATATGTATGACATTAAGGCTCCATTTGTTTCGATGTAAAATGTTTTACAATATAAAATATTTTCCATGTAAAATGTTTTTTCAGAAAACAAATTTCAAACTTCTATTTTTCGGTGTTTTGGTTGGCACTTGAAAAATATTTTCAAAAATCAACAAAATAGGGTAGAGGTTTGAGAATATTGGAATTGAACGTGAGTCAGGACTGAAGATTGAGGAAACTGAGCAGTGACAATTGCAGTAAAAAGCAACGGGTTTATTTTGGAAAATAACTTACGGACAATTTAAGGATAAGTTATTTTCATCTAATTAATACATAACCAAACACTAGAAAATAGGTAAAATATTTTACGTCCAAACAAACGGAGCCTAATGATCAAACGGTTTTTTTAATACTCCGATGAAGACTTTGAAAACTTCATTGTTATTAGGTTGAGGACACTGGAGCAGTTGATGGTGTTACATTGGTTTTGTTGCGCTGTTATGGTTTATTGGTTTTGTGGTTGGTTCGAATGGTTCCTAACCAACCCCTTCCGGATTTTGAGAAGTATTTCATGTATTTAATTTACATCTTTCCTTTAAATCCCTTTACCTTGGTGTAAATAATTAACTCTATTTAACGGTTTATTTTTTAAGGTCCACCCGATGTTGCTAAAATAGTCTTTCTGCTTGTGGGTATAAGGCTGTGTACATTCAACTATTTCCTAGAGCCTACAATAGCTGCAGCCTCATACGCTAAATAGCTGTTTTAGTTAACAATTTTTTCCCTTACAAGAAAAAGGATTCTGCAAAATCGATCCACAAAACAATGTTTGTGACTAAAATGTTTTTTATCCGCTCTTTGTGCGTAGTTTAAGAATCTTTCAAAGGGTAGATGATTGCAAGTGAAGTGAAGTGCAGTTGGCCTCCCTTACATACTTCTATGAACATGGACAAAGTTTGATTCCTGTAAGTTCCATTCCCTCCCCAATTTCCCTAGGATAGTTTAGATTAGATTAGAATTAACAAATGACAAAAAGGATAGATGATCACGCAACCCTCTTTCTAGAGGAAAAAACTGCCAAAGAAGTCCAAAACAACATCTCAATAAACCAGTTTCTAAAATATCATCCGGAAGCATGCTTGCAATTAATAAAAAATAAGGCCAGATATGGAAAAATAATTAAAACTTTGATACCAAACACCTTGCCCTTTTTCTCTCTCTATATCCAAACAAGTGTCTTTCCTTTTCTCTCTCACACAAGAGAAATAAACAACCCACCCAAAACCCTTGGTTTCTATTTCAAACTTCTTCTTTGAACCCCAAGTACTCTCTATTTCCAGTCAGAAATGGCTGCCAAATCATTACTTCCCAAAATTCCATGGTTCAAGATGAATTGAGAGAGAGATGATAAAAGAGAGTGCCAATAGTATAACCTTATGATCTATTTATTTTTTGTCTATCTATACAATGTATATGTGAAAATGAGAGAAGTCATAATATTTAAAAAAGTAAGTAAACTTTAAAGATAAATTACGGTAGCTAGCTAGGGCTTTTCTTTTCTCTAGATCTCTTGTCTTCCCTTCCCCACCTAGTCTTGTCGGGGACGTGCCAACCAGAGGGAACTAAGAGCACGGAGACGATGGAAGTACTCAGCTATTGCCAAAAGACATCGTGCCGCTTGACGGGTGGTCAGGATCTGGTGCAGCCGGTGAATTGTTTGGTGTCTCAGATTATCTGCCTGTAAAAACACAAATATCACAATATAAAAAATCATACATGCCAATTCAATCCTAGGAGGAAATAAATTGGAGGGCCATTTTCGTCATTTGACTACAAAGGTTAATTTGTGTCAACATTGATATCGGGAGAGAAGGTCAACGAAAAATTGTGACATTGGTAAGCAAAATGGAAATTACATTCGATGAGTTACAATTAGAGGACATTAAATCAATGATATAAGGTCTGCAACAACAAAATCAGTGTAGAGGATCAGTGAAAACTACCTTGGAAATTTGTGACAATGACAAGATATATAGAAAATAAGGGCTATTTTTGTTGGGAGATGAAATTAATCAATGGAGAAGTTGCAAAGAAATAACCTAGGGAAATTGTGATTTTCTTTTGGTAGTATAAGTTGTGGTTTGATTGTCAAATGGGGCAAAGAATATAAGGACATGGACATGAAAGTGAAGTCTGTAAGGCTATGTTTTTTCTTCATTTCAGGTAGATAGTTGTGGCATGGTGCAGGGTCTTTTTTGACCATTTCGTGAAGAAATTTGAGCACCAGGAGGGGTATTGAAAAATTAGTTGAGAGACTTGGCAATTGTGTGATTCTCTTCTCCTGATTAAAAAAGCATGTTTGACATGGATTTAAGAAATAAAATAATTTCATTGACAAAGAATACTTTCTTCTTTTTTTTTGTTTGTGCCGTGCATAGAAAGGATTTACGCCTAATGGTAGTTTTCAACCTGAGAAGTTCAAAGAAAATAATAGTACAAAATTAATTAATTACGCAAGTTAGCCTAAGCTTGATGCTAAGAATTGTTTAAACTTTTTGTCAAGAGGACTAGTTCATGCTTCTTCGCAACTACAATTGAGTTGACTTTTTTATTGTCTTACGCCTAGATCTTAATAAATTTTACATTTTCAATTAGAGATGTGATTTTGGCACTTTACTTTTAAATTTTTTTTTTCACATGATCAAGACATAAAGTGGAGTGGCAGTGGATAAAATGGAAGTGTCAAAATCAATTTTCTTTCAATTAACAGAAAGTTGGAGATGAAGAAAAAAAGAATCACAACCAAGACATTCCGGAAAACAAATATTGCCCACCATAGTTATTAATCCCGTTCAGTACCGGCCGGTACGTACCGGTTTTGAAGAAAACCGGTACCCTAACATCCCAATACCGTTCCGGACCAAATACCGGTCGGTACCGGTCGGTACCGGCCGGAAAACGGTTACCGGCAATTCCGGACGAAATTTTGCAGAGGTATTTTTTTTTTCTTTTTCTGGACGCTTAAAAAAATCCCCCCTGCGCACGAATAACCCGTGACGCGCACTCGGTTAATTGGTTTCCGAATCAATTTTTTCAAATTGCCTTCAGCCACGGCACATTTTCCCGAGCGCGCGAGACCTCTTATTGGGTTCTCATTCACAAGATCACTAGTGTGCAAAGTCATTTAAAGTGGAAAAGAGTTTCGTAACTAAACAATGTGGGACTAGAGAATCTCTAGTAGAGATATTTTATGATGAATTATATGATATGGGGGATTTTTTTAATTATAATTATATATAATTATTATATATATTGTAGTTGCGGTAAATCCGAAACGGTACCCGGTACCTGACCGGTACCGGTACGTACCGTACCAGTAGGAAAACCGGTACCCTGTCCGAAACGGTATTCAGAACTATGTTGCCCACTGTGGCTCTACCCTAATTCACATAATGCGCGTACATTAGCTTGAGCAAAAGCGGCTACAAGAGCTTGAAAATGTCTTTCAAAAACATTTCAAATTAGCAACTATTTTTTTTTTCTTTTTACCATTCGTTAAACCTAATCTACTCTATCTTAAGGGATTTGGAGAGGAGGATGGGTGCTTACGGGGATTGAACCCTGCCCATGTAAATGAGAGTATAAGAGAGGCACTAACTGCACTCCACTCCGCTTGTAAATTACCAACCAATATTTGGGAGGGATTTCTGAGGGCTAGAACTGAGAGCAGAACAAAAAAGTCTTACCGGATGATTAATAACCTAGGCTTTATCAAGGATGACTTTAAGGTGTCACATAAGAATCATCAAAAGGGTATATAAACTATAGCCTAGCTACCATTATTAGGTTGTAGGTCAGGTTCTAGGTTTTCTTTTATTGTGTTTTTTTTTCCCGATTGGTAGAGGAAACAATTACACACTAATACCACGTACGTACTTATACCCCCCAAAAAAGAAATTCTTGATTAAAGTGTTTACAGATAGGATGCTTTGATTAGACACCTGAAATGAAATGAAATGAAATATATTCAAGATTTGATTCAAAAATAAGAAGCTGGCTAGGTACCAACAGACATGAAAAGAGAACCAATACTACTTTTTTGATTGGGTGTCTACTGAGTCAACTCATGACTTCAGCGAGTCACATGTGCACGAATTTATTGTTATGATGATGAGATTAGAACAGCCAGCTTTTAATGCAGTACTACTCTGGTTGGAGGGTCAATAATAATGAGAGGTTATGGCGGTGGGATGGTCTATATGTTGCCTTTTTAGTCTAATGAATTGCATGGTTATGACCATGACGTCCTCTTAGAAACACCCATGGGCGTAAGATCTCTGTGATGGAGATATCTGTGGGCCCTTCTTCCTCCATCAGTGTACTCCAAGGCTTTAAATAACGGTAACGGTTTCGGGTAACCGTAACAATGTAACGTTAGGACGGGTATCGAAAGACATGTAGCGGAAATCAAGTGTAGCGATCATGTCTTTTTTAAAGAAAAAATTGGCACCGGAGCATGTGTAGTGGCCTTAGCCATCACATGGCGGCCGTGAAGCGATAAAAATATCGAACTCGAAGCGGTTCATATCGAGAATCGATCGTACGGATGCGAATTTTGAATAGCAACAGTACTATACCGTAATGTAACAGTATCAAAGGACTTAAATACCGCTGCGTAGCGGCTGATATTGAAATATCTATCACATGATATGCAAGCTAGTTCACACAAGTACTTCTGGGGCATTGGTTGTATTACGTGGCATGCAAGTACTAGCTAATCAAAGTAAGTAACCACCCGACGAATTATCAGGGTTGTACTTGGACACACCCACATGCGCTGTCGCATATCATTCTACTGTAACAAATCAGCTCTTTTTGAACGCAACTTTCCAGACCCGTTTTGGGCCTTGGAAGGGACTTTAGATCCGTAATTTCTACCGCCCGCTAGTGGAACGTAGTCGGACTTCAGTTGGCAAATTCGAGGGCGTCGATGGCACAATTCGAACCTTACACTTGTTAATCGCCAAACCACTTGAAAGCAAGATATGACTCACTACGCTACCATCTTAGACTTGTTGAGGAAATGAATCTCACATTGCTTGATTGTGGAATAGGTGATCATTTAATAACATTTGAAATTTCTCCATTCATTGCCAATTAATTTTGAGATGAATATAAAGTTTTTACAGTAAACCCATTGTGGACTCTTCATCAAGCTGAAGATGACTCTCCAAGGTTTTCCAATGCTCGTGGACCATTGCTCCTGCGGATCAACACTAAAGCGTGCAGATCTCGAGGAGTACTATAGGCCGTCAATTAATGTGAGTCGTTGGTACGTCGAAATACGGATATTTGGTTGTTTACGAAATTCTTTTGTGAAACTCTATCGTAATTTTGTAGCCCATCCCGAAACCCGTATCATGAGTGAAAGAATATGGACAAATTACTACTAGTATTGTAAAATGAATGCAATAATGCTAACATATTATGTTTAATTTGCACTTTGCGATTTTCTACTTTGGTATATATTCTCTTCTATCTACCCTGTAATATGCAAAATTTGTGAATTTGGTACGTGAGAAACCTGATCGATGAGCTGGGGGAGTAGGTCATGGTCTGTTTGGAGTAGGTTTTCCCAACTTGGGCAGGAGCAGATTCTTGTCCTCCTTTTGGTTCCCCATATATATACTATTTATACTCCGGACTTTTGATATAAGTTTAGGTTCGGACTTTTGGATTGTGTTTTCAATAATTTGGATCTATGAAAGGTTTATGACTAGTCATAATTAACTTTTCTCCGGAAATTTTTATTAAAATCTGAATCATTAAAAACACAATCTAACGGCTGAGTGGTGGTCCAGACCTAAGCTCCAGTCAGGTCGCCTTGATAGGAATTGGACTGATACTATTTATATACGTATCTATTACTACTCTTCTTCTTTTTTTAGGAAATTCGGAAATTCAGATTTGTCCCTTTCTCTCTGCCTCCCTTGTTTAAATAACAGGACTTGTACACGAATTGCATATGCCTGACTACCCAAGTGTCTAGTATATATCTACATATGTCGGATGATTTAGAAAGATTAAGTAAAATAAAATGATGATTGTCAAGGGTTTGAGTGCCAACATAGTTTGAATGCTTTCTCATTTATTGTGAAGCCGCTCTTACGTGTTTTTCTTTAATCTTTGTAACTCTCATTTTAAAGATTAATGAAATTCTTTTATGCCGTTCAAAAAAAAAGAGAGCATATGAGGAGGTAGCTAGGGTTTTGAGGGGGGCATACCTGTCTTACGAAGCCTTCAAGTGTGGAGAGCTTATTCATGGCTATGGCCATCTGCCCCATGTAGTTTCCCATGTTAGGTGGGCTACTCAGTGAGTCAGAAGCAATGGTGTCTGAGAGAGATTGATTCAGTGCCTCGAGTCCTTGCGATAGAGCGTCTTCGGCCTCCTGTGTTGACTGTTGTAATCCGCAAATCCCCAACAGCTGTTGCTCCGTTAACGGCTCTATTTGGTTCAGTATAATCTAACAGCCGCCCAAAAAAAAAAAAGAACACTTAGTTGTTGTAAATCCAATAAGTTGCCAAAAAAACACGAATTTTTTTAAGTTTAGCTGTACTTTGTATAATCAGTTTAATTTGTAATGGAAATGGATTTCCGCATTTCCCTTGTTGCTATTGCCCTCTTTTTCTTGCTTTATTTTTTTCTTGGCAACAATAATTTTATATATAATAAAAACTCAAC
Source organism: Rhododendron vialii (assembly GCF_030253575.1). Lineage (NCBI taxonomy): Eukaryota > Viridiplantae > Streptophyta > Magnoliopsida > Ericales > Ericaceae > Rhododendron > Rhododendron vialii. The sequence goes on along the minus strand of NC_080559.1, from coordinate 1,157,318 downwards.
GAAGGGTATATCTTTGAGGCTAGCATTTATCTTTTTCTTGCTTTTTTTTTTATCAGCCTTTTTCTTGCTTTTATTCATCTGAATTTATTGTATTATCGGTGAATGTGTGAACGTAGTAACAACGACATTCTTATTTCTAAGAAAATTTGTCCTTCTTCAAGAGACTAATATAGGAAAATCCAAAGACTGTCCAAACAGCTTTTCTTGTTTTTCAAAAACATCTTTAGAAAAACAATTTCTGAAAATAAAGCGGGTACGTTTATTCCTTTGCTACAAACAAAAGAAGGTACGAATGTAGGAACAAGAGTTTGTTTTCATCAATGTGTGTGAGAGAGACCAGTTTCTTGCACGGCTCTCAGGTCTCTCTCTCTCTCTCTCTCTCTCTCTCTCTCTCTCTCTCTCTCTCTCTCTCTCTCTCTCAAATGTGTAGTAACAGATATTGCTTTATGGCAGGGCTTGGAATAATACCTAACGTGGCCTTATTAAGGGAAAGTCTTGAAAACATGGTATTTCTACTGGAATTTTTAAAAACTCGTTTTAAACTAGTTAAATGGTTCCGCTTAGTAGCGTGGGGCTTCGCTATTTTTGTGTCAAAATACGTGTTCCCGAAATTTTTTCATCACGGAAGAGAAATTTATATATTATCATTGCTATAAATCCCAAAGGGAATGACTTCGGTGTCCCCGGTCATTTTGGGGACACCATAACTTTTGGCATAACAAAATCATTATGAGTATAACCAAAATTCATTACAAGTATAACAAAACCATAGCAAGGCATAACCAAAATTATAGCAAGGCATAACTTATTTGTTATGTCTTGGTTGGGTTTAGTTACGCCTTGATTGGTTTTTTGGATATTCCTTGGTTATGCCTTGTTTGGGTTCTGTTATGCTTGTAATTGATTTTAGTTATGCTTCTAATGGTAAAGTTATGCCAAAAATTACGGTGTCCCCAAAATAACCGGGGACACCATAGCATCATCCAATTCGAAATGTGTACCAATAGAAATACTCACAAAGTGAGTTGTAACGACAGTATTCATTTTTTGTACTAGTATTAAATTTGGTCCATACATTTCACTTTATCAACAAGATCACCATTTTCGTAAACACCGAGCCTCGTAATCATAAAAATTTCTGTCCAAAAACAAGAATTTAGAAAGAATGCATTGTTGTTAAAAAAAAAAAAAACCTTGAACTATTTTTTCATCATAGACTAAAAGAACTCATTGATATCTATTTTATAACTTCCAAATAAAATTTAATTTTATTGATAAAAATGCATTATTTGTAAGTTTTCGTAATGTAGACCAGCTATCCATATACATTTTCGGGAAAAAAAGCAAATGGAGTAGTTTTCTTATTATTTTTCATGGTCAATAAAACTGAGCATTATCAAAAATCTTGGAAACTATTTAATTTGAAGGAAACTAGGGTTTCGGAGTATAAAGTTGGGAGGGATATTACTATATTAGTACCTTGATGAGCTCGGAGGGCCGGAAACCACCCATCCACATGAAGCAACGTTCGGCGGGAGACTTCCACATGCCGGAAAGAAGGTGAAAAACGTCGGACTTAACCACCATGCTTTTGAAGTTCATAATCTCGTCGTAGTGAGCTAAGCAATTGTCGACAAATAACCGTAACTCATTCTCCGGTATATGCTCTTGAACCGCTGCTCGAAGCTCGCACATCAGTCTGTGGTGTTCCTCTAGCCACCTTTGGTACTCCATGTCAAATACTGCAGCAGGGAATTGAGCTTTAACATTTTATTTTTTTTTGATCGGCAAAAGGAGCTACTATAACATTGATGTGGAATTTTGTGTTCTTTTTATTTCAAATCGAAATGGCTAATGCTACGCTTCCGAATTTTGAAAATGTCACTGTACATACTTTTGCACTGTTTTTGTGTTACAGTTATTTATGCACAAGATAGTGATGATGACAATATGTGGGGAGTGATTTTCACACTCCTCTTTTTTTGATCTTCGCACTGATCTCTTTTTTGTTTATTAATGTTAAAAATGTGTGTAATTTCTTTTGCTCTAAGACAAGAAAGGGAGTGAAATTCATTTTCCATATGTATATTTTGAGATTCACACTCCCTTTTTTTGTTATCCACACACCCTTTCATGTCTTTTTATCAAATAAATACAGATACTTTCAACACTAAAAAATAAAAATAAAAAGAGTGTGAATAACAAAAAAGAGAGTGTAAATATCAATTCCCTACATATTTTAACATGTTAAAATGTTAACAAAAATTGTTCAGGTTGTAAAACTTTTTTGGATAAATAATTACGAACAAAAAGAAATTGTACAAAATACTCTACCAGTCATGAGACCATGGCATTTTCAAAAGAAGAGTCCACATCTTCAACAAAAAATAATAATAATCGCATCTTTTTTCCAAAAACCTGGGTGAACCTGCCATGTCTGATGCACCGGATAAAGTCGGTTGAACTCGGAAATAAGTAGATACGGGATATAGTTGATGATGGTACATAAGAGCTTGTAAATAATACACCACCTGAGCTTATGTTGTTCATAACTGGAATACTTTGGTCAGCTCCCATTAGAGCACCACCTCCACCATAAAAGACCCCCTTTAAAAATAAAAATAAAAACAAGCTTTAAATACTATTTTTCTTCTTTATAAAAAGTGGTATAAAGGTGAAGAGATTCTATCAAGAAATCACTAGCATAATTAGTTGAGAAAGAGAAATCTCACTTGTGATCTAGCCCTTTGTAGCTCTTGTTCAAGTTGTGTAAGCTTAATCCTACTTGTTTCTAGCTGCTGAACATAAGCCTATAATTACCATGTACAACATATTAAATAAAGCCCATAAAAAAAACTAACATAAATTAATTAAATGACGCATATATAGGGAACAAATCTTGTCTGAAATACAAGACATTTTATTTAAAATTGGACTGACCTTTTTCCTAAGTCTGCTTTTCCTAGCTGCCTCTCGATTTTGAGCAAGTCTCCTCAGTGTCTGCTCAAAAATGCAGGAAAATATCACATGAGAATATAGTCTTCGATAAAATAAAAAAAGAGACGAGTAATGATATACGAACAAAAAATAAAACGGAAAAAACAGAGGAAAAAGAACTCAATGCATATATACAAATGTGGCTAGATTGATAGAGTCAATGCGGCATGAATGAAACACCCATCAAAATGGTATTTTAATTAAAAATATGTTATTGTCACATCATTCTATTGGCATTTTACTTTTTATTTTACACAAAATTATTTGATTCAAACCAAAATGCCATTCAAAATACAAATGCTTATTGATTAGTGTTGTTTCATAAGTATTCTTTAAAATAAAATTTTGAACTTTTCTTTGAAGGTATTTTCAAAAAAGGAAAACCTCATTTTTATGTGTAGAAAAGAACCAAAGAAGCAACCTTTCCTTTTTTCATTTTTATCGGCAAAGAATTTTTTTATTAAACTCAATAAGGGTACATCATGTGCTGAAGCAACCTTGGGGTCTGGCGTTTTAGGTCCTTCCTGTTCTGAACTTGATGTCGGGCCTTTGCGGTTACCTTCACGCTGCCACAACAATGAAAGCAACATTAATAATCAAATTAAACCTTTTTCCAAAAGAAAATAAAATAAACCCCACCGCCAACAAAAAAAATCCTAGGGAGACCACTGGAGCTTAATTTTCTATATTGTTAACTTTCTGTCTCCTGACTTACCCGATGTACACTCAAGCTGGCCAGGATACCCGGTTGTATAATAAAAAAGGTGCAACTCAGTTATATAGCTCCACACGAATCACTATATTTTTTTTTTCTCAGTTTACAAGAAGCAACTGATTTTATGAACAACTGGATTAATTATATATATGTAGCCAAAGAATCACTTATATATAGTATTTAACTATGTTTAATTATATCTGTATAATAAGTCCAACCTTGATTGCTTTGGCAGGTGCTTGATCAGGACCAGTGGCAGCATTGTTTTTGGGGTTGGTCGACTCCATGGACGGCTCAGATGGTCTCTTCGAACCACTAGTTGCTGGAGATGAAGAAACTAATCCAACACTTCCCTACCAAATGCAAAACAAACCCCATTGAAAACTTTGCTTAAGTACACTACTTTATATCAACTTAATATCATAAATCCACCTCATAATATGGCAGTGGTTTTTTTTTTCTTTTCTTTTTTATTCAAATAGTTATGAATTTTTTATGCAATTTATACTAATTGGTGTGATTAGCTAAAAAATTTTAGAAAGTACAACCGTAAACCGACTCATCATCATTTTGCAAAAAAGTTGTGAAAGACAAAAATGGTTTGCATGTAACATCATTCATGCCAAGTGATACATACCAAACCCATTAAAGATTTAGCGTAACGCAACACAAACACGAAAAATTTGCAACTGAAAACCGATACCGAACAATGGGGCAAGTTGATTAATTTCATCGCTCTTAATTAAAGTAAAAGTTACGAAAGTGACATAGCATTTTTTTAAAAAATGTTTCTACCACATCATTATTTTGGTCGAGGATTTCGTCAAAAAATTACTCATAATTATTGTTTTTTCCTCAAAATAATGTATTTAGTGATCTTGTACTTAGAAGGCAAAAAGTAAAGCATCGAATATGCTGGGATACATATATACCTTGGTTGTTAATGGCTCTATGTGCATTGGCTGTGAAGGGAAAATGTTCAGAGTTGGTGGCCTCATCCCAGTGTTCTCTGCACCTATGAAAATCCTCACGAGTCATTAAACTAGAGAGAGAGAGAGAGAGAGAGAGAGAGAGAGAGAGATTTCTTGATTCTATGATCATTAATTCAACCACAGAGGGGAGGAAAGGTAAAAGAGGGTACGAAAGGGTAGAAAAAAAATGAGGAAAAAATCAAATAAAAACTGGAAAAAGGAGAAAAAGAAGGAATCCAAATTTCGTACATTTTCCCAGTACAATCAGAATTTCCCCACAAGAAATTCGGTCCGATCAAGGAATTTGTTAAATGTCACGGGTCCAAACTCCAAGTAACAAGAAACAACCAAAATCTGGAATTTTTTTTGAAAAAAAACGAGGCAATTTAAACTGTTTTCTTGGGAATTGATTTTTCTTCTGCAAAAAGGATCTGGTCAACAATAGTACATCTCACAGATTGTACACGGTTTGAAACATATTTTCTTCCTCATGCCCACCACCCTTTTTCCCAAATTAAGAATCTCAACAAAATAGCTACAAAAACAAATAAAATGGAGAGAGAGAGAGAGAGATGGAGCTTACGCCTTTGGTCTTGCACAGATGAGGGGTCTTGTTGTCCATCAAAATAAAGAAAGAGAGCTTGATCTAACTCACCCAAATCATAAGCTCCAGAATCTTTGCTTCTGCCAACCCCCACAAACATAAAACCCACGAAGAAAGATAAAATTTAATTCAGGAACTAAATCCAAATTTAGCAGAGATTAACAAAAGTTAAATTCTCAAAAAAAAACTCTATGATCGAAAAACTTGATTCTTGATGTAAAAGATTTAGTAGCCCTCAACCAATTGGAAAGAAAAAACTCAAAATGGGTTTTTGTGGGTATTTAACACCATAGACCAAAAATTATTGGGCTTTTGTCTGCCCGTTAGACTGGATACCGAGTTATTAAATAAAAAAAGAACCTTTGACAAATCCATATGATTTCTCGAATCTTGTTATAGAAGATGTGATGCGAAATACAAATAAATCAGTTGTATAATATGTCCAAACAAAAACAAAGTACACATCAAAAGAATTTTGTGAGTGTGAAAAATTATTTTTTTGATAATGAAGTGTGAAAATTTATTGCATAAAGTGGCTATGAATAGTGGAATTACAAATAAAACAACACAAAAAAGAATTTGGAATAATTTCTAAATGGGATTTTGTGGGTGTGTACACCATTGAGATCGAGCGATGACAACCAGGTGGTGGGCTTGGAAGCGGCCATCCTTCGAAGAAAGCGTAATAGCTCACTGGTCTACGTATTACCCGAATAAAAACATATCAACCTCACAAAAGAATTTTGTTGTGGGTTTGGAAAATAGTTACATGAAGTTGGTAGGAATCGGCGACGAAGACGAAGACGATTGCATCATATACGGATGAATCTGAGGATTATTCTGCAGCTGTTGTTGTTGCAGCTGATACTGATGATGTTGATGAGGAGAAGGATCTTGAATTTGTTGTTGATGTTGGTTCACAAGTACTAGCTGGTTTTTATTGGAACCCATATTCAAGCCAGTAGGCTCAACTAGATGAAGGTGCTTGTTGCTGCTTTCTCTCTCTAAAACAGCTCTTGAGAACCCCATTAATGGCGAAACTCCCCTTGTTCACTTTTTTCAACGCTGATGATCATGATCATTTCTTGATCTCCCCCATCAAAACATAGGTACAAATATATTCATGTGTTGTTATCTTTCTAGAGAGAAAGAGAGTCGGTTACAATTGAAGATAGGTTGCTGCTATGTGGATGAAAATCAGAAAGAGAGAGGGGAAGAGAATTGAATGCAAAAGAGAGAAAAGACAAAGCTTTTTTTTTTTTTTCCCTTAAGCTCCCATCTCTCTCTCTCTCAAAGAACCAAGACGACTTTATGTAATACCGAATTTTCAGATAAAGCGGTCAGTCTTAAGAAAGATATCCCCTTCAACTCTCTCTCTCTCTCTAAAACTATTTTCTTGATTTCTCTTTCTAAAACGGTTCCACTCGGCGAAACAACCCAAGACAAGTATAAAAACCACTCTTGAAACCAGCATATTTGTTATGGCAGTGAAATGACGTAAAAGTCCTCCTTCTTTTTTTTAATCTGCAACGTAAAAGTCCTTCGTTCTTGCAATTTTCGCTCTTTTTCTGACACTTTCATGCACTTTCGAACTCACACGTGGGGAAGGGAAAAAGAGCATTTCTGCCCATTGATTTTGGAAATTAACTTCTACACTCCCTTTTTTACCGCATAAATTCCTTTTTTTGTCCTTATTCATGTGAATTTACCTTTTTACCCTTTCATAAGTTCACTTTTTCACACATTAAGGGGCAATAGAGTAAATTCACATCAAATAAAGATTAAAAAAAGGAGTGCATGTGGTAAAAAGAAGAGTGTAAAAGTCAATTTCCATTTTTCCCACTTTTCAAAAATAAAAAGAGAAGAAATGGGTATGCTGTAAAGCCACGTTTGGATTCGCGAAAGTCCAACTTTATTTTCAGATTTAATTTCGGTTTTTGTGAACCTTTTTTTACGGTTTAGTCCATGTTTAATTTTTATTTTTCTTAGTCATAACCCATCGGGGATAAAGAAAATATACTTAAACCAAAAACCAAAAAAGAATTACGGAGTATAAATAAGGGTTCAGAGAAATTATTATCCCATTATATCTCCATTGTTTCAATTTGGGATGTCCAAAGACATTATCCACACGAAAAGTCAAAAAATGAAGTTTGTGAGTTTTAAAAATAATCCCTTATAAATTGCTATTCATATATTTGCAAGTGAAGAAGGCAATATTAAGAATAAGCATAAATCCGAATTTAGTTCAGTGCATTGATTGCATGTCTCCTTAAAAAGTTAGAACTCCGAAGTTAGACAATAGGATGGGACAAGAATGCCTAACTATACAATCCCACCCTTAATTTTACACATTTTTATTTGATATTCATGGAAGTAAAGTGTATTTCTCTTTTACTAGAGGAAGATGTATTTCGCGTTGGTTCATAATTGATTTCAAAAGTATATAATTACAAGTTTATTACTTCTTTTCCACTCACAAAGATGAAAGATATCAATAGATCATTCGATAGGCATTACAAGTTAAAAGCCATATAACCAACAAGCTAGCAAGGGCAGAACCAGAATTAATTAACACCAGGAGACAAATTAAGGGAGAATTTTTCCGTTTCAAAAAAAATTAAGGGAGAATTTTTCTAGAAGAATTGTAAATAATAATTTTTTTTAATTTGAGTTTTTATACAGAACCTTATTTGGAGATTAAATATCAACTTTGAGAGATCGTTTATACCACGTCATTGACAATGCATATCATCACTCAATAATAAATTAACTTCTATGTGGGCAAACTGACCTTCGTTATTCAGATGTGACAGTTATCAAATGGCGCTGGACATGGACATTAAAATATAAGTGACGAATTCTTCCTTTCCGGTGCATAATATCATTAGCGATATGGTTATACCACGTGTCGTTGCTATTGGGTTATAAGTGTTCATATTCCAAGTTGTTTATTGCAATTTCAAAATTGTTAACTTTGATGAAATAATAAAACCAGGGATTGAAATCCTTCAATAAACTATGGAAAGGGTGAACTATCGAATAAAGTTCAAACTTCGAAGATTCAAATTCTCTAAATCAAGTCCATATATTTAGAACAAATGAAATTTCATGATTTTTGGGATATATCAATCGCGTATAAACAATATGTTTCAAAATGTTTCAAGGTTGGTTGTCAGCCCCTGACGACAACTATAAGGTCTAGTTCGATTGACTCGAATTTTGCAGGGAATGAAATATGATTTGTATATCCCGTGACTTCACTATTGTGAATGAATTGACAGAAGAAAGTAATTCATGATGATTAGCTAATCAGGCTAGAATCACGTTTTTTGCAATGTCGATGCAGAAACCTGATCCCCACAGTCTTACAAAGTAACGTCACATGTTAGTTGCATTCTTAAAAAGAAAATGACGAGCTCGAATAATTTCCTTCAAACAAAGTCGTGCGTAACATTCGTGAATTATCTTATGAACATTTTAATGGATTCGTTACGTATGTGATTGCTTTACCATGGATATTGAATTTCTTAGTATATAACCTCAAACTCTGACCATCCAAACATTTACAAAGGGTTGTTGGTCCATGATATTATTTGGAGACTACAGAGACACTTAGTACAAAAGGGGAATTATTAGGAACCAAAAATTACATAAGCGCTCGTATTAATATATGCCCTGGCCCAACAAAAGAGAGGATGCCCAATTAATTAAGGTGCTGTTTACCCAAAGGGGTAGGATTATAAAAGAATGAATGACAGTGGTAAGAGAAAAATGAAACCTTTGCACTTTTCAAAAGTCAAACCAATGAGATTTAGCCACGGATAGAGTTTACCATAAAATAATGATGGATAAGCCACATTGAAACATGAGCATTCTAAGCCCTAAACAACTCAACTGAAAATAAGGACTGATGAGCTATAAACTTAGACATAATACTGAGTTTGAAATCAGACAGCTTTTTTAGGGACATGTGGCAAGAGAAATACTTCTTATGAATTTTCTAGTCTCAGTATAAATGACAAATCTTTAACTGGAATGAAAAAAAAATAATTATGGTGCGCGTAAGGTTAGTCGAAAAACCAAAAACATAGTAATAACAAAATAAATAAAATAAGCAGTTAACGAAATTCAAGGGTAGTTTTGTCCTCGTAACTCGTACAATAATTTGGGGCAGCTGTCGCAGGTACGGCGGTTGACTAAAGGACACGTGTCGTGCCATAGACCATAAACTTTGGTTGTGGGCTCACACGTGCGAAAACATACGGGAGCGTTTGGAACAGTCAAAGGAAAAATTACGTAAAAGGGTAATTACTGGGTTAATTTAACTAACCTCCCCTGCTATTTGTAAGATTACCTTTTAGCTTCCTTAATTATGCTATTACTTTTATTAGAATCGAAGAGAATTGCATAATCGGAAAAGTAGATAAACTGTATGGGGAGTACTGCTTAAATAATATACCCTGAAAAATAAAGATAAGATAAGAGAAGTAGACAAATATACTGAAACTATTGAAAATGTCGGACAAAATTAAACGATATTGTTACATTTTTGCGAAAAAAAAGTTGATAAATATTAGCCAAGGCTTCATGCAGCCACACAAAAAGAAACATAATCACATGATCCGAAAGGCAAATGTACACATATCTATATGCAAATACGACATATGCGACGTTTGGTTATAGAAATAAGATAAGCTAACTAATTTTTTTTGGTTCCTTTAATATCCAAGAAATAGGTTTAAGTGAGAAATGGGGAAATAAAGCTAAATGGTGTACTGGTATTTGAGTCATGTAAGTGCTAAATTTAAGGCCCCATCCATCCTATATTTTTGTTTTGGTATAATTTTGACTTTTCTAAGCTTTTGTTGGATTCCCATTGGTCTTTTTAGATTGGTCGTGCGTATATGAGTCTTAAAAATTAAAAAATAAGGGAAACAAGCAAAACAAATTACAAAAGACGAAAAAGTATCAAATTAACGACTGCTTTTCGATTTTTTTGACGCACTATATTGACTTTTTTCAATTTCGGTTCACTTTTTGATACTTTTTCTAATGCCTTTCGTAAAGAAATAATTAAGACCAAAAGTTACGACAAGAAGTTAAATAACAAAACACTTCGATGAAAAGTTAAACAACAAATTAAGAAAAGTAAATAAGGTCTAACTCTGTTAGCAGAAGAAATAACGGAAGGGGGAACATATGTATTTTCTGGTTAAGTATGGGAGATCCGCGTAATTTGGAAAACTTCAGGGGAACCTCCGCATCTCGTCAAACGAACCCATCATTTTGTCTCCGGTTGCTTGTTGGGTTCCCAGAAATGATCAAAGTATTTTTTGTTGAAAAAAACACATGCAAGGAAAGAAATTCCCCCTCTATTCTTATCTTATAATGATTGCTCCCTCTTAGTTTCAATTATACCTTACGTTTCGTCTCTTCTCTTCCAACCAAATATGGAAACTAAACGAGCCGAGCCCAACTCGGGAGCTGCTCAATTGGTTTACAACCACAACTAAAGGGTTAGAAAGTCCAAAATACCATCATCTGGAAACCCAACAATTTGTTAGACAGGTTTTTTCCCTTTCCCATCACATTCACCAGTGTTTTCGATAATGGTAAACCTTTATATACAACCAAACAAAGTCTTGACAGAACTTTCCGTATTTTCAAAGCGCGGAGAATAAAACAGACCGGCCCCCACCTATCCCGCGATTTTTAACTTGTTTTCCCAACCACTCCCAAAATAAGGATTCTCAGCTAACTGCAACGAAAATGGGTACAATATAGTGTATCGCAACATACATATATCTATGTTCCACACCTGATATTAGAATACGAATCCTCTCCACACGCTCTCAATCAGTGCTTTACTTTAGAACTCAAAACAAGCTATAGGACCTTAGCATCGGTCTCAACACACTACAAGAAAATCGTTCTATAGCAACAGTCAAAAGCGTTGCTAAAAAGCCCAAAAACCGTTGGTAGAGACCCATTTAGGCTATACCAACGGTTGGAGAACCGTTGGCCAAACCGTTGCAATATATCCGTTGCTATAGAAGTATAGCAACGGTTTTATCGAGCGTTAGTACATATTTTTTTTTTCTAACGGTTTCATTAGCGACGGTTATAACCGTTGCTAAAGGCTTTTTTTTTTTTTCTTTTTTAAAAACAAACCAATGTGTGATGTAAGCCTCCACGTGGCACTGACGTGGCAGACACGTGTCACTCACATGCTGACGTGGCTGTTGCGTGGCGCCGACGTGGCACCCCGCGTGTCTACAAATAATCTTTGCTCCTCCTGAGATTCGAACCCTTGACCTCGCGTGTGCGCGCGCACGAACCAACTGAGCTAGCCCATAACTTGTGTGAAATCATACATCTTTTAATATTTATACTATACTAGCCCGATTTTTTTAGTCCTTTTTTTAAAATTCCGGTTTTTAATCCTTTTTTAGTCCTTTTTGTTAAATTCACATAAATTTTTTGATTGGTCAGTCATTACTATGAGATGAGTCTAAAAAATTTAAAAAAATGTAACTAAAAGCATAAAAAATCAAGGGAAATGATATTGGCACTCCAAAAATTGATGCGGGCACTCCAAAAATCAGTATAATTCTAAAGCCATTTTCTTTTATTTTTGGAGTGCCTACATCAATTTTTGGAGTGCCAATATCATTTTCCAAAATCAATATGGGCGAAAAAATATCAAACAACTAACATTTGTTGTCTTTAGGGTCATCTTATATGATATTTTTTTTCAATTTCAGTCCACAATTTTATACTTTTTTTTATTCTTGTTAAGATGAATGATTAATCCCAAAATAAATGATTAGTTTCAAAAATTACCACAAAATGCTAAAAAAATACGTTAAATAAACAATACCGGAAAAAATACCACAACAACAATTTAGGAAAAATAGCCCTAACAAAAGCAATGGTCTCGATCATCATGATTGTGTCACAGTCGAGTGGCTAAAGTACGTTCAAGAATGAAGTTAATCGAGTATCGATCGCTACACACTTATTGGACAGAAAAACTTATTTTATTAATGAAATTGTGTATAGATAAAGAAATTTTCTAAATCCAATCGAGCCAAATTTGTACAAGAATGATTTAATCAACATGAAAAATAAAATCAATGGTCCCGATCGTTAGTTTAGGTTTGAAAACCGATCGCATGAAAGAAAATTAGTTTTGGCGGTAAAAAATTCTACTAGCGGTTAATGAAAACCGTTGCTATAGTCCAGTTAATAGTAACGGTTATTAAAAACCGTTGCTATAGTCCAGTTTATAGTAACGGTTTTTAAAAACCGTCGCTATCGTCCAGTTTTTAGTAACGGTTAATTAAAACCGTTGCTATAGTGTTGTAATCTACCAACGGTCACCTAAATACCGTTGCTATAGTCCTATTTCTAGTAACGTTTTGCAAACCGTTACTATACACCATCTATACCAACGGTTTTTCCAACCGTTGCTAAAAAAACCGTTGGGAGATCCAAAATTTCTTGTAGTGACATAAGTGTTGCGTGGTCCATGGATATGGCTTTTTGTTCCGATGGCAATATTCCCGTCAGAACCAGCTTAGAGGAGAAGCCGTCGCTTCTGGCCCCTAAATTTTTTACTCTAAAGAGGGCCCAAAATATGCCGCTTATGGTTTAAATAATAAATTGCCTTCAAGTAATATCTTCTTGGTGCATTGTGTGACAACTTAGATTCTTTGGATGCTTAAAGAACTAGGTTGAATCTCCACCCCTTAACTCTTCCTCAAGTTTTTGCAACATTTCGTGCAAATATTTGTATGCGGAGATAGATGGCCCTATACTAGGAGTACTTCTACTTCAGGCTCCTAATATCTTTAAGTCAGCACTGATTCTTGTGCTAGTAAGTGGAGTAACCTATCTGCAAATCTATTAATGTACCCAAAAAATAGAAACATCACTTACCGTACGCCCAGCATTGCTCCCCTCTCACCACTACACATATGTGTGGCGCGCACTACAAATTATGTCTACTTCACTCTTGACACATATGTATGGTGGGGAGAGATCAAGTTGGATAGACTCATATATACAATCTCTATGGCGAGAGGGGTTTTAGGGCTTCTTTTTCTTTCGGTCGGTAACATTATTTTATTAAAACTCGACAAATGGTACATCAAGAAGAAGATCAAATACTAGCCACAAAGATTGAAGCACGAGGTCGAGGGGTTTGAGGCAGTGCACCGTGAGTTCTGATGAATAAAAACTCCTTGAATCGGCATGCTCAAATGAGCTACTATAATTAATCCTCAATGCAGAACCTTGAAATTGGCTTCCATACTCCTGTTTCTACGATTTGCACTTCTTTTTTTTCTTTTTCTTTTTTTGTCTTCATTTGTGTGAGTATACAATTGTAGCATTGACAAAATTTTGTCGATGGCCAGCCATTTTTGGTATTGGAGTATCGATACATAATGGTTTTTTGTTAAACAAAAATCAAAGATAGATTAGATATATAAAAGTGGGTGATTCTTTTGATAAGTATTTACTGATCAAAATATAGGTCTCCTTTATGCCTCAATGCTGGATGGTGTGTGTGTGTGTGAGAGAGAGAGAGAGAGAGGGGGAGATTTACGTAATTGCATAATACCACTGTATAAGGGCTTGTAGCACTGTCCATGTCAAGAATATATGCACGAAACATGTATGCAAGGCTGCATTAATTGTATAAGCTTGTTTATGGGGCCAATAAAGTCGGGAGAAAGTACTTAAGGACTTGCTCAACATAAGAGATTTACAACATGCAGGCTTGTGAGAGTTGAACTTCAGATCAAATGTGTTCCGAGACTGTTGAGAGTTGGACCAGTGCTACGCATCCCAATGACACTGCAACATGCATGATTGGCAAGAAATCAACCTAATTGATAAGAGTTTCAACCAGGTTGACAACTATACCATGGTCAATCATATGCACACCCACAAACCGAAGGAAAAAGATAATGACATCCAATAAAGGATATTTGGATGACCAAAGAAAGTAAACACACGATACAACAAGTCTAAGCTCTAACTCTCCTAATACCTTCCAAACAGCTTTCTTTTGAAATCCTCAACTAACTCCAATTGTGTACGTTAGAACAGTTGTCCGGACCAGTTTACGTGCCCCTTGAGTACTAATCATTAGACATATATTGTTAGAATTAGCTTACTACCCCATTAGTGCATTAGAAAGAAAAAAAATAAGGCAAGTGTTAATTACCTCAGTGGATAGATTGTTTTGTGTAGTAAGCAAGAATGAACTGAAATAAAAGCAATGTTCAGTTTTAGTAATTTCGATTAAACCTTAATAAACAAGAAAAAATGCATTACAGTAGATAAATAGTTAGGTGAAAATATGTACCTCAGCTAACCCCGGGGTTATTTTATCTAAACATCAACATTAGTCAGTTAGTCGTATTGTTTCTTATTTAAACTGTTATTTTCAAAGTAGTTTTCAGATTCCTAATAATTGTAGTAAAAAATTAAGAAAAAATAAGCAGGCCTCTCTGTATAATATATATATATATATATATATATATATATATATATATATATATATATATATGAGGAATTTTCAAGTGAGGGATCCCTCATGTTGTTAAAATGAGGGACTTTCATTTTCTGATCAAATTTTGAAAATCCGAACCGTTCAATGTGTGCAGAACGTAATTTTAAGGGTCCCCGCGAGAAATCAATAAAAGAAATGACCGGGAAGGGCGTCATCCGAGTAATTTTTTTTGAACCGTTCAATTGAAACTGCTCGGATGAAGCCTTTCCCGGTCATTTTTTTTGCTGATTTTCCGCGGGGACCCTTAAAATCACGTTCTGATCACTTTGAGCGGCTCGAATCATCGAAATTCAATCGGGAAGGGGAGTCCCGCATTTTAATAAAATGAGGGATCCCTCACCAGAACCTAACTCATATATATATATATATATATATATATATATATTGGTAACTGACGAACAACTCTGCAGCTGAGCCACTATTGGATCCGACTGCGCAATCCAAACATCGGGGGAGACTAGCATAACAACCCACCACCATGGCTCCTCACTTAAATCATGGTTTGCTTGAAGGAGGAATCGAACCTTGCTATGTTGCAAGCACAGATTCGACCTTACCATGTTGACAACTCATTTGAGGGTTCTCTGTATAATATTGTATAGAAGTAGGATCTCAGTTTGATTTGATTATGCTATTAGTTGTTGTTCTTGAACCCCACTTCAACCATCCCCCCACACAGAGAGAGAGAGAGAGAGAGAGAGAGAGAGAGAGAGAGAGAGAGAGAGAGCTTTGCTAAAGTAAAACAAAGAAGAAAAAACATATAATTTAGAGAGAGAGAGAGAGAGAGAGAGAGAGAGAGAGAGAGAGAGAGAGCTTTGCTAAAGTAAAACAAAGAAGAAAAAACATATAATTTTGGGTTAGGTGAATCAAAACACATCCGGAAAGTAAAATTATTTAATAATCAAATGATTTTGGTAATCTCACGGAAATCAGGCAGCCTGGTCGATATTTTCGACCTGAAAACGACATTGATCAATCAACAAATCAAGCCCCAGTTTATTAGTGGACGGAAAGTTATTTTTATGCATCTTAATTACACTTGTATTCCCAATTCTCAGTCCTTCCGTGCTTGGCATTTTCTTTTTCTTTTTTCTTTTGAAAACCAGTTTACGGCATAGTAATCGTATCACTTTTATTTACTGTGATATCTAATGGTCTGGATTGCATGTTACTACCTTTGTCCCAAAAATTTTGTACCTTTCCTCAAAACAAGGACTTAAATGTAGTACAGTTTTGTTCAAGAAAAAATTCTAACTATTTTCAAAGATTAATAAAAACACAATATTGATATCTAGTGATTGTTGATTTTTTTTTTTTTTTAAATTTTTCTTGAAAATTTGTTTTATGTTTAAGTTCTCATTTTGCAGATCAGACATATTTTAAGATAGGAGTAGTACCAAATGCCCTTACATATATGACTAAATGCCTATACAAAATATTAATTGACCATGCAGTGGAAGGGCTGCATCATGCATTACGAGTGAAGTAATTTATACATATAAAAGATTAATGAAATATAATAGAGCTAATTATTTATATAAACCAAATATTTTAGGTGCACAGTTACGTTGACATTATTTTTATTTGTTTGTATATGACGCATTACCCTTTAATTCTGTTATGTAATGTATATCCATCGTGCATGCTAGGTTCCGATTGTTTGGCACTGAAAAATTAGGTCACCCAATCTGTCTAGCTTTCTAAAAAGGGTAAAATGTACCTGAATTATTGGACATGGAATTCAGACACAGATATCAGGAAATGTTTAACATCACTGCAAATAATAATATCTAATTGTTCAATTAAGTTAGGTAGCAATATTTTAATTTATTTTTTTTCCTTTTTCAGCTTTCAGTACATGGAAATACATAAGCACATAAATTATCAACTGTATTATTAATGGGAAAAAAAAAACTACTTTTGCAGGATCTATGTTTATAATATGGATGTCATCACAAGTTTCGTTTGGCTAAGATTTTTATTTTTTATTTTTGTCGAAACTTCAGAATTTAAATTCACTCGTCAATATGATTTTTGGATCTGAAAAAATAACAATTAAAAACGTATTTTAATAATTAATACTCGCCGAAGACAAGGTAAGAACATCTTTTCTTACGCATGTTTTACAATTCAAACCCGATTCCACGGAGTTGGGGCCTACTATGACCCCACGACACAGCAGGGTGTTGGGCTCTCTAGATGGGGGCCTGTATAGGATCCTTTTGTACAAGATGGTTCCTTTTGTTGATCTAGTCTAGGACTATGTGGTTGGGTTTTGGAGAGGTTTTGCTTTTGGGGGGCACTTTATGTCATGATTGGCTACTTATCGGTCTCGGGTTGTCAGTGGCGGCGCTCCACTCTTAGCTAAGAGTGATCGATCACTCGAACACCCCCAAAAATATTTTTTTGACAGAATACTCGTTAGTTTTGCTTTAGTTTAGTTCAATCTTCTTGAACACCTTATCCAAAAATATTTGAACTCCATACCCAAAAATATTTCAACACGAGAGCTGCTACTCCCCCCCCCCCCCCTGACACACCCCCCTCCCCGGCCCCACCTCCCTTTCCCGGAATTACCCCCCCTCTCCCCCCCTCTCTCTCTCTCTCTTCCTTTTCTTCCTTTCTTTCTTTCTTTCCTTCCTTCTTTCCAGTTTTTTCTTTCTTTCTTTTTTTTTCCTTTTCTTTTCGGTTCCTCTATCTTTTTTCTTTTTTATTTATTTAAAATTATTTTAGTGTTCCAATTTTCAATCCGGTTGAATTGGTGGAAAGATTTTGTTTTCTTTATCATTTTATCTTTAATGGTCATAATGAATTTTTGAACTCATAGAATCAAATATCTCTTAGGGCTAATCAACGAGAGCCCCAAAGTCAAAATTTAATTATGGCCATTTAGGATAGAATGATTAGGAAACTAAAATCTTTCCACTGGTTCAAACGGATTGAAATTTGGAACACTTAATTTTTTAATTATATTTTTAAATATATAAACTGTCTAAAAAGTTAAAAAAATTAAACATTGGTTCAAAGTTGCCCGTTGGTTCAAAAAAATTAATTATGACCATTAGTTCAAACTTACAAACTGTCTAAAACAGTCTATGAAGATTGGAGAGTGGACCCTGTTCCAGAACACCTTTTTAAAAAATATGCATAACCTGAAAAGAGGAGACAGGAACTGAAGCGAGGAGGAGAGAGAATTTTTTTTTTGATCCTTAATTTAATTTTTTATTTACTTATACCTCATTTATTTAATTTCTATAAATACGCCTTTTGTATATTTAAAAATATAATTGAAGAATTAAGTGCTTTAATTTTCAATTCAGTTAAATCAGAGCAAGGATCGTTTTTTTTATTATTTTATTTTAAATGGTCATAATGAATTTTTTGGTTTAAAGCCTTTCAACAAATACCCTAAGACTCATTATTTAGTTTCAAAACTCTCTTAGGGTGTCCATTGAAAGGCCTTGGAGTCACAAATTTATTAGGACCATTTAGGATGAAATGATCAGAAAAATAACAACTTTGCGCCGGTTCAAACGGATTGAAAATTGAAACACTTATTTTAGTAACTATATTTTTTAATCTATAAAGGACAAAAAAATAAAAATAAAACAGTCGGATAAACATTATCAATTGAAACACTTTTTTTTCTCTCAATTACTTTACAAAGCCTAGAATTAGACTTGAACCTATTATTAAAGAAAAAAAATTCAAACTGAAAAGAAAGAAAAGGAAATAAAATGAAAAAAAAACGAAATTGAAAAAAAAACGAAAAAAAAAACGAAACTGAAAAGAAAAGAAAAAAAAAAAAGAAGAAACAAACGGTAAAAAAAGAAAGAAAGAAGAGAGAGAGCGGGAGAGAGAGGCGGGGGTATGATGGGAAAAGGGAGGTAGGGCCGGGGGGGGGGGATGTGTCAGGGGGGGGGGGATTAGCAATTTACTTTCAACACCCAACCTAAAAGTCAACCCACAACTTATTCCAGTGTAAACATAAAGTTGTGATTTCTGCAAGCAGTAAAGACTTACCCATTTCACTAATAACTTAAGTTTTTAGGGGAGTTGATAGTTAAAATACTTTTATATGGTATTAAAGTAGATAATAGATTATGCATTCGAACCTCACCACCTAAGAAAATAAAGTTATTCATCTCTCTATTAGCTTAAGCTTTTAAATAAGTTGATGGTTAACATTTAAAATAATATGGGTTTCAATGCCCAATCAATCTCACATTTTACATGGAAAAAAAACTTGACAAGGTGAATAACATGAACGGTTCGGATAAAATTGAGAAGCTTGGGACAGGTCCCAATGAGCACATCACCCCATTTTCCTTCACCCCTTTTTTATTTTTGAACAAAACAGTTCTTGTAATTTTTTTTTTTTTTTGCTCGGCAAACGAAATAATTTTATTACTCGAGAGGATACATCGAGGGGAAAAAACACAAAATAGACAAAGAAAGTAAAGCCATCCAACAGAGAGTTGAACAGTTACAACGCCTCAATGGGGACTACAACTTGAGCTTTCGAATTCCATCCAAAAACAACCTAAAGTCCTCCACCGAGTAAAACTTGATCTCAAACTTGGACTTCATCCACATAGCAACTCTGGTTTTCACAAGCTCACCCACCTCCTCAATACTAGTAGTTGCATTGTTGAATACGTAGTCATTCCGAACTAACCACAAAGACCAGAGTGTAGTATAAAAAGAAGCTACCCACAATTGTTTCTCCAAACCTGTTGTCGACCCACCATAAAGCTAAATTCGCCAAGGATGGAGGCATACCCACACAACATGCCACCAATCTAGGATCAATGACCAAATACTCCAAGAAAACTGGCAGTATAGAAACAAATGATTAGGGATTTCTAGTTGCAAGGAGCATAGAGGGCAAGATAACGGTTGATCCTCCTAAATCATATCCCTTCTTGATAGCACCGATCTAGTAGCTACCTTTTCTTGTAAATTATAGAATAGACCTGCTTGAACTCTCAATTTCGTCCTCTAGTACTTATTGTGTCAATTTTAACATTCCATCTGAATCTCATCCCTCTTGCTAACAGCGTGATAGGTAAAGACGGAATTTATGGGCAAAATTGTCATTCATAATTTTGTGTTCCACTAGGAGGGAAAATGACAAATTTGTCCAACTATTTCGCCTATTCCACGTATACTGTCAATGAGTAAATGTGAACTTGAAGAGCTCCAACCCTTAAGCTTGCAACTACTCACTTTTACAACTATCTTTTTGAAGCATTAATCAATTCGTCTGTGAAAGTGGTCCAGCTTTGAGTTTTGATCTCTAGTCCGGGTGAATTAGTCGAAGATCTTGGTGATCATGTGAGTGGTTGATAAGCTCTGATTGTAGTTTTTTATAGGGTTAATAAAATTGATACAACTAGTACGACAGGGATGAAATTGAGATTTCATACAAACGATAGTGACTATTTCTAAAATTTAACCGAACATGTCCCTTTCCCCCTGGAGAGTGTAAACTACTACTAATATAGTTGTTTTCCTTTTTTTTAATTTGTTGGAGGAATTTTCGTTTTTGATATTATTAGATGAAGAAGGAGATACAAAGTGTAAGGCTGATAGTGATAAGGCATCAACCAAAAAACCAAGCAAAAGGAATTAATGGAAAACAGGCCAAAAACAAAGTTGTTGGACAAAATTATTGAATTTGACTCCTAATATTTAGTCATTTACTAGTATTTTTAATGAACTTTGGGGGTATCGATGTAATACTTTATTGCTAGTTTAACGTGTTTTTTAGACAATATAAAAAGTATCTCTAGCACATTTGGGGTAGCCTTAGCACTCTCTGGAAGTAGCATAGCCTCACTAACATTTCTTGACCTAATTATAATTCAAATAAAAGCGATAGGTAAACAAACTAAAATTTTAACCTAAATTTCGACCCCGATTTCCTTTCCATTAAATTGGCATCAGAAGCAGCTAGAATTTTGCAAAAATATATTGTGATTCAAAGGTTTAACTAGGTGGTCAATCTAATTTACGAGTAAATCAAGTACCCTCCGGCTCTTGAAAAATTCAAGTACGCGGCGACTAAGTGCCATTTGAAAGACTCAATAGCTAGCTAAGTCTCAGATCCCAGTTCCTTCTGATATGCATACTGGGTTTCTGTCTATTCTTGATGTCGAAATCAAAATAAATTACTTCTGTTATACTCTATATCTCCTAAAATGTAAGTCCTGCGACTCCTGCCACCAATTTTAAAGTCGCAAGAAATTCACAATATTAGAATATAAGTTCATAACATCAACTTTGAATTCGACTGTAACATTTGTATGTATTGAGTTTTTCTCTTGATTAATTTTCGTTTGGTAACTCGAGATATATGGGTCACTTTACGCGTACCTCAACTAATTCGTGTGAGACCAATCCCATAATCGATCGTTCACGAAAGGGAGGCCAAATTAATTACATTTGGTGCAAAGCCCTATATCGACGGACTGGCTCCATAAAAGTCGATAATATTGGGAAATTACAAACGTGAGAAGTTAAGAGAGAGCATACCCCATAAACTTTGTTGTAGTCGCAGTGCATATCATACGCATCCAAATGGGATCATGTATATTGTAGCACTTCCCTGTCGTATAAACAAAATGATTTTGGTTCTATTTTGTTGTATATACTCAGCTGTCAACAAAAATCAGGTTCAATGTATCCGAAATTTTCATTAGTTAGATCTTTTCACGGCAGGCCGCCACCATTATTTTAACGGCTGAATAATATTATTTAAGCAACGGGTCAACCCTGAATACCTTATTAGTTAAGCTTCTATATATTTAAATTTATATCAAAATGTTTAAATATGTAGCAACACTAGCATTTAATATTATTTAACAGATAATTATGTGAAGACTTGAGGAGTTGATTCTTCAATTAATATTCTGAGGGAAACCTAAATAAGTATATATATATAGGGTCAAGCTGACACAATATCTAGCATGGAGGTATAAGTGTCCCTTGGGAAGCACACTCCTCAAATGTTTATTCTTTCTTTCCAAAATATAAATACAAACATGTGTATATATATACCTACATTTTCCTCTAACAAGAAACTACTCCAATTATATGCATGTTAAGACTAATCTCTATTTTCGAATGCCCTAATTAATCTTTGGTTGGAATGAAATTTTGACAACCAAGAATTTGAATATATATAGTCAAAGAAGAGGAGAAACTATTAAAAACTTGATTTGGGTACATCGATGGAAGGAGAGAAAGAGAAAACAATCTTCTAGGTCTCAGGTATTTTTTTGCCGGTTTGCCTTTGATGCTTTTAATCTTTGTAATCCGTTATAAAGATAAATAAATTCTTTTACTTAGGAAAGAAATAGAGAAAACAAAAAAAAAATCTACTATGTATGATATAACTGAAATAAATTAATAATTGACAAACTCCTAATACCATCTGAGCAAATTTCGAAATTCTCAACTTGGTAGACCTTTGTTGGGCTCAGAGTGCCTCCATGAATTTGGTTACACAATGTCGCTCTCTGTGATCGCTCTAAAAACAGTCTTACGGCTGCAATGTTGAATGACATAAAAGACTTAATTTAAGCCATTCCTAGTACTAATTGATTGAATATATATGAGAGCTCCTATCAATTTCGGACATTGATATAATCATATATCTTTTTCTCAAATACATTAGTTGTAAATGTTGAAGGAGATCAGATCGAATGTGTACATATTTATCACTTGTCACTTGTCAGTAGATAAAGATTAATTGAAAATTCTGATTTTTACTGAATAGAATACTCCAAAATTTTGGATTTCCCAATGATTCTAAAAAAAAATTATTTACTCACTAGTATTTTTTGGTTGCTTTACATTCAAATTATCTACATGTAGGTCTGTCACCTCTAGATTTTTGGAGCAAGATTAATTATAAATAACTCATCAATATTAGAAAATCTTGAGCTATGTACGGTTATATAAAAAAACAATCCTTGTGAATCGAAATTTAATTAGTACATTTCTTTTCGTATAAAACTTTTGCCAGACTAATTGCGCAACTTAAGAGAGATAATGTTGTTGTTAGCCTCATATATTATATCGCAGATGCCCTAGCATTTTAGGCTCAACTAGCTAGGCTTAGAGCTGCCATCACCCTCATTGCCCATGGACTATTTATTTTCGCCTTTCTTTAGTTCTTTCGGCTGAAATTTTGACTCCATCTTTGTACATTGGTATAACTAACTCAAGGGATATACTACCAAAAACAGTCCAATAGCAAGTTTTCACTAATAAGACTCGGAGTAAAATTTTGTGCAAAAAAAAAAAAACAAATTAATTTCACAAAAAATTAGTGCAGATGAGTACAAGAGTCTGTTAAAATTTCCTAGCTCATATAGTGGATGGGTGTTTTTCACGTGCTTCAAAAGCGTGGTGGCGAAAATATGTAGGGGATAAAATGAAAACCCAAGAGGGAATAGAATTCCATTCAAAGAAAGATTCCTAAAATGGTCCCTTAGAAACCTGAGAGGAAATAGAATTCCATTAAGGAAGATTGCTAAAATGGTCCCATAGACACCGTCCCATGCTAGGGTTTGCATTCTTCACCATAACAAGGCAATTTGGCTACGCTAAAAGACTTGAGACATAAAGGAAACGGGTTAGACTTGACTTTAAATTGCTTTATGTAATGAGAAAGCCATAAAGATGTACGGAAATGCATGCTAAAACTGGGAAGGGTATAAAGGACCGTTGGATTTGGAAATTAACCTCGTTGTCGGTGATCCCAACCGTCCAAATGTATTTTAGACGGCCTAAATTCATTCAATATCATTCCTCTCTCTCTACTCGCCCCACCACTCCCTTCTCTTCTTCTCTTTTTAAAATTCGAATCATTCAAAATACGTTTGGATGGCTGATCGAGATCACCGATTGTGATACCCGTCCGGCACCCAAAAACTTCTCCACGCACAGGTGCAGATTGTGTATTGATACATATACGTATGTGAACACAAATGTGGTGATATATTGACATAAACACTATTGATAAATACTACAGTATATAAACAAAAAGAAAACGATTTATATACTATATATATAGTATATAACCTTTGTGTTTTCAAAGGGGTGGGTCCTAAAGTCTCAGGGAGGGGCCAACAAGGGCTTCAATAATTCAAACCAACCCCACGTTGAGAAAGTCCAAAATCCCCAAGTGGGTCCCTCAGTGGGACCCCCTCTCGTGTTTTTTTTTTCTCTTCCTGTTTTCTATATTTAGTAAATCTTCATCTTGTTGTGGGAACTTTTCTGGGGATTCTGTTTCATCCTCATTGATGAATGTGGGGTTCTTTTTTTCTGTTTCGTTCAATTGACCCATTTAAAGACCAATATTTGCATTTAATTCAGATGTACATATTTGTGGGTCCACCTCTGTTTTCTCATGGCCTCTCTGTTGTCCAAAGTGTAGTCTTTATCCCTTAGTCGGACTCTTATCTCAAATGGAACCAACATTTTAATAAGTACTTCTTCACTGGCTTCTGATAAAACTGGTGCACTTTCTATGGGGGTTACATGACCTATGCTTGTTGCGGTTTAGTTTTTTTGTCGGTCTAGGACCACCGCGATTCTACCGCAGGCCTCACAAAAATACTGAAAAATATCCGTAAATTTTAAAATAATTTTTATATATGGGATATTGTAAAAAAATCAGCTCCAACGGATATCGGTAGATACGTTTTCTAAATTCGTATGGGTGAACTGCCCAACTGATCAGTTTCACCCTTACAAATTTAGAAAACATACATATCGATGTCTGTTGGAGCTGATTTTTTTCAAGGTCCCATTAAAAATTATTTTAAAATTTATGGATACTTTTCTGTATTTTTGTAGGGCCCAAAGTGGGTCTCATTTGACGTGCGGTGGACTTGTGCAGTGAAACCACGTAGTGGTCCTAGACTTTTTGTTTTTGTAATGCACCTTGCATTAGAGAGAGAATTATCCTTCTTTTTTTAAGGTGCTTGAAGCAAAAGTGTATTTATGCTATCCCGTCACCTCCATGGAGGATTATTATTTTGTCAGTCATTATAGACTCCACCGCTCTTATGTCAGGGGCATCTTAGGAAATTTCTAATCAGACTTGCAACGAAGAAATGAAAGCATAACTCTTTGCTTGTTCCTACAAGTATATTGGATAATTGTATACAATTTTCTATTCAAAGCTGAAATCTGATCACGCGCGTGTGAATGATACTATGAGTATATTTAGCCTTAATAGGAGATATGAGAACTCGAATTTGGGTCTAGTTCAACCAGGTCCTGAGTTTCCACCACCGAACGAACCCCTCATTGGTGTGAATTATCCTTCCTTGACATGAAATTGTTTGGATAAGTTTGTGAAGCCGTGTTTGGATCATGGGTTTATAGTGGAATGTGAATTGAGGAAGCTACATTGTATGTATGTTTTTAATTTCTCCGTCATTTTTTTTTTCAAAAAACCTACAATAAATTAATATACCATTCGTAAAAATGACTTAAATCGGAGCAACGTACGAGGCAATTACTCAATTGAATCGAACATAATCTAACAAAATACTCCACCAATATTATCAACAACGTACTAATGCACAACGTCTTGCAAGCAAGCCAAGTTCGTTAGATAATAAACCATAACTTCACGTGTGTTAGGGTTTGGACAATTTGTGAAAATGAAAAAGTTGATATGAATTTGGAGGCAAATGTATTCATGCACAAGAATTAAAAGAAAGTGTTAAAATTATGTTCAAAATGCCTTTAAGTACGGACAATCCGCTAGAGGTATTAAACATATGTATAAGTACATGTATATGATGGTGTCGCTGATGATCGATGATGGCGCCTATGATTAAGTGTAATCACTTATGGTTAGATTATTACATTTCAATCGTGACTGTTTTTTCTAGTATTGTTAGGATCCGGGGTGCTGTAGTGCACCCCACCAATCTGGTCATCTATCTCGACAATGGACGGCTCGGATTTTCTTCCGAACAATGGACAGTTAGGATTTGTAGGAGCTTAGATTAAATTCAAGCCGTACGTTCGCACCGAGATGGATGGTCGGATTGGTCGCACTATATGGTATAGTGCTGCAGGTGCACTACAGCCCCTCCCATTCTGTATTGTTGAGACAACTACATTGATTAAAGACGATAACAATCAGATTGTTGCTTTAAAAAAAAAAAAAAAAACGATCAGATTGTTTCATGAATTACATGTAACACACTACTCAAACTAAAAGCAAAACAGCCAAGAAATTTTTTTTTTTTTTTTTGGGAACCCGAATTCCAACTATCTGTACAGATATGCATGCCAAGAGTCCTTTGGTCAGATGGCATCAGCAGGCGCACTTACGTGCTAGGGAAAATGAGATTAGGAGTTCAACTCATTTTTCAATGTGCTAATTAATCTAATTATTCTAACAATACTGACTTTCGCCGATCGAAGAAAAAATTGGTGGGGGTGTGGGAATTAAGGAAAACGTTGTTTCTAAGGGCTCGTTTGGATGAGGTATTAGGTTTGGAGGTATTATGTAAGAAGGAGGGATTGGATAGTAGGGGGTATTATATAAGAATGGCGGGTCCACATTGATGTGACGGAGAGATTAAATAATACATGATTTGGATGAGATATAAAATGGGGGGATAAGATTGTTTTGTAGTTGAATAGAAGAAAGAGGGTGTATTATAAAGGGGAATTCCACATAGCCGGCTCCCAACCTAGCCATGTGTAAGCCCCCCTCAGAGGGTATTAAGGGGGATTATGGAGCAGGGGTATTAAGATATCCACCATAGTTTTGGACTTCCCAAACCATGCCATATGCACAGGCCCACATATTAGGAGAGGAGATATCATAATCCCCTTCACATCGCTGCATCCAAACAGACCCTAATTGTCTAGTGATTTGTGGCCTTAAATTAAAGTCCACATTTGACATATCAGGGGTTCTGAATCCTTCTGTCTCTCTCTTCATGGGCTACCACATTGTCAGCGACTTGATTTTAACTGACGGCGATGTGACATTAAAAGAAAATATAAGAGAGAAATTGATGTTGGAATAAGACTCCGCACAAACATGCACCAACGTTTGCCAATTCCATGGTTTGAACTTTGAAGATATCATTAGTAACGTCATTGCGTCACTCTTTTTTTGCTCTAAGGTACATTCTAAAAGTAGTGGTGGTCAGGGTTCCAATAGCACATCTTAGTCACACGTACAGGTAACATATGTAGTGTGTAGAAAGTTTACTTAAAAGTTGGAGGTTCGTGCCCCATTCAACACTACTACAATCCAAATGGGAAATACGCACGTTCTTTTCACAAAAATTTAGAATATTGTCTGAAATGTCATACGAACTTGTTCTAACTTGAGGTAAGAATTCATTTCGAATCGCTTCAATTGTCATTGCAATATTTGTTTTAACTTTATTGAGAGAAAATTGAAAGATCAAATCGTAGATGTGAAAATGAGGGCTTTTCTAGAGAGAGGAAGGGAGAGAATGAATGAGGTTTGCACCTAGAAGCCCAACCACTTTTTGCTTGAAACAGTATTGACATTTGGGCCGATAAGGCCCGATAGAATTAAGAGAGACCAAAGAGTAACTTATGGGCGGCCCACAGACCCAATCCCAAAAAAAAAAAACCGGATCCCCTCTCTGTTCGGGGCGTGGAACGGGGCGGGTAGCTCCATCATTTCTCTCCCTCCACTCTCTCTCTCTCCCCTCTGTCTCTCTCTCATCAGAGATCTGTCACCGGCATTTCCTTCTCTCTCTTTCTTCCCCTCGAATTCCTCTCTCTGTAACTACATCCATGGCGGACGCCACCACCGAGCAACCCTCGACCCCGTCGACTAAATACTCGACCAAGACGACGCCGCACATTATCCACCCACGGAGAGAGCCCTTCGAGCACGGCCTCCTCCCCATACCGAAGCTCATCTTCACCGACCCCACCCAGACCCTACTCTCCCTCAAGAAAACCCTATCCCACCGAGTCGACTCGCTCGCCCTGTCCGAGGCCCTCCAGATCCCGCCCGACCACGCGCGGCTCATCGTCGACACGATCGCCGCCGTCCATTACTCCGATTGCGATATCGAGGCGGGCAGCAGAGTCGATGTGTGTGATTTGATTCTGTTTTTGTTTGTTCAGTCGTATAAGAGGTTGCTGCCGAGGACGCACAAGGACTCGGCTGCGGTGGCGGACGTGTGGCCGTCGACGTCGGCGTTCGATGGCTATTTGTCGGCTCTTTCGCCATTGCAGGTGACTAATTGAATTCGTTTTTTTTTTTTTTTTAATCGTGTGTGAGAGAATGATAAATTGGAAGCAATTAATGTTTGTGTTTGCTGAGAATAGCTCAAGTTTTAAACTTGATGTATCAGTTTGAATTGTAAGGAATTAATGTGTGTTGAAGTGGATTGGTTTGGGGTTAGTTTGGATAGCTATGGATTTCAAAGGAGGGTATTTCGCGTTATTACTCGACGAGAATGGCTTAAATTTTGATAGTTTAATTGGGATTTCTAGTTTAACGGATTTGACATTATTATTCAGCTTTTAATGGGTAGTTGACATTATCTTTAGCATTGCAGGTTACTAATTGGGTTTTTTGTGTAATTGTGTCTTAGAGAATGATAAATTGGTAAAAAATTAACGTGTTGAAGGAATGGTTCTATATCTATGGATTTCAAATGAAGGGATTTGACGTCATTATTCGATGTAGCTCAAATTTGAATTTGGTAGTTTAAGAGGGACCTTAGATAAAAAGAAAAAAAGAGTTTAATAGAGACCTGTCCCTGCTATTCGGCTTTTAATGGGTATTTGTTGGTTCTCTCGCCATTGCAGTTGAGAGTTCAAATTTTGGTTAATTAAGTGCAAATGATGTTAAATGTGAACGAGGGCTCTTTGGATGACAAGAAAGAGAGAGAAAATAAAGTACTATGGTGAGAAACAAAAATGAATCAATGAAAATCCATCTTTCTTATTCATCTAATCGATTGGGATGACACTTTCACTCTATATTTTGGTTAAAAGTGTCCTTGATCACTGTGAGGAGGTAAAATTTGCTTTAATGCATGTTGTGCTCATACTGCTTGGCCTATCTTTGGTCATTATCTCTTGGCCGGAATGAACTTTTGTAATTGGAATGCTACACTTGGCTCATCATTCCATAAATTGCAGCTTGTGCGTAGCAATAGCCGTCGTTTTGTGCCTTCACAAGCTGATGAGGAGGTTCATCAGTTATCCTATTTGCAGAAGCACTTGGCCAACATTCTGACTCTTCTGGCAGATTCTGTGGAAGGAGAAGGGGAAGAATCTCAGGTTTGTTGTTCCTGCTTTTGATTGTCTTATTATGTTTGGTTACTATAAAAACCATTCTGCATTTGTCTGGTTGAGAAAGGATTGACAGGTAAACTGCCGAAGTTTCTGGTTCAGATTTTCTGCTAGTGTTTAATCTATTTGACTTTGGTGGTCCATAGTAAGTAGGGACACAAATATCAAGATATGTAGTTGCAATGTACTTCCTCTCGGCATTCTATCTTTGGTGTAGACCTAATAGAATGCTCAATTGTTTTGAATTGCTAACTCTACTTTTCACTTACAACCAGACGTGTTGGTTTATTTTCTTCCAATTTGAGTGTACTAGAGATTGTGGTTTAGCACTTTCCTTGACATGCTCTAAATGCTGGTTTATCCCCATTTCCAGGTTTTGACATTAAAAAAGTTTGAGCACCTTGAGTTTCTAATTTATTTTGGTGAAAAAGGATCAGAAAGAATTCCTTTGGGCCAGGCTGCTCCATTTTTTGCTAACTCAGATCCTGAAATGCCTGCTGCTCCGGTTCCTGCAAGTCAAGTTCATGATTGGCTTCTAGAGAAGATGGCCTCTGCTTTTGAACATATTTGTGAGAGAGTTCCTCCAAAAGAAAATGGGCTACCCAATGCCTCCGACCAGGATGTTTCTATGGCTGATGCCTCTGCAAGTTCGATCAAGGCCTCGACAAGTGCAAGGGGTCCTAGCTTTATTGAGGGAATCTCCAAATCATCATATGTAAAGCAAGCATCTGATCTGAATGGATCTTCAGTGAAGGTTTGGCTGCTTTCATAGGACTTAGCTTATCCTTGTTGTAGCTTAAATGTTGAAGGGTTGTGCTGCATTATTTGGTGTTTGAATTTCAATTAATGTTTAACATCTATGTTTAGTTATCGTACTTCAGCTGCTAACTTACTATCTAAAGTCAGTTAGGAGTATGGCCATTTGGAAATCACGTCAACGTGGCTAATTTGGTTGGGTTTTAGTGGGTTTGATCCTAAATTAGGGTTGGAGTTGTAAAATTTTACCATCTATTCAAACTTGGGTACAATTTAATTGTATACTATTAGGAACTTGGCCTGTTAAGTGTTAAGTAGCACTGTGCACAATAGGAACTTTATGTATTTAATTTGTTTATCTTGAATGAAAGCACTTTGTGGTGTTCTGGGGGTTAGAAGTTTGGACATGGGACAGGGATACTACAATAGTCTTTTACTTTTCTTTGTAACCCTTTTCAGGTTGGGTATATCTTCACATATCCATCTGGGATTTTCATTATCGCTTCACTTTTGGTTGTACGGATAAAATCCTTTGTGGACATGTGCACTTCAAAAGCATTGGGGCATGTTGGTTTGTGGTCTCTTGAAAGTGAGAAAATCTACTCAACGTACTTTTTCAAGAAGTTCGTCTTCTATAGCCTTTTCAATTGCATCTCAAGTTTTTTTCTTGTGGAGATTGACTTTTTTCCCAAGCAACTTACTTGAGTTTCTTCTACAATTCTTGGTAAAAGTTTTTTGTGATTTGAATAAAAATGTAGCAGGACCTTCATAGAACCAAGACAATTTAACTGAATTATGCATGGGTTGATTGTTGTTAAACTAAAGCCAGCCAGAGCTGGGTTTCATTCTGTGCTGATTCCTTACGAACAAACCAAATCAAGCTGAACCTGCACCCCTAATATATATTAAATAAACAAAGAAGAAGCACACTATAGGTTTTTCCGTGTAGCTTGGATATTGATTAGCTGGAAAATTAGAGGCATTTGATTGATAGCCAGCCAATAATCAGTTCAACTATGACAGTCATGACCAGAGCTGTAGCCTTCATGCAACCTCATTGGCTTATGATCCTGATAAACTAAGGCTCGGCGTCGTTTAATTGTGTATGGATCAAGTCAGGTATGACAAAGCTTTTTAATTCTTCAAAAGCTGAATCTGAGGCTTCACGTCCAAAAGCTTTTAACCCAGTCTAGAGCCCAGGATGGCCAAGACTGAGTAGATTCTTAATAGCATGAGCCAAATTTCTCTGTACAGCTTGTTATTGATGTTGTCATGTCTTGCAAACTTTATGCAGGCTAATATCCATTCATCTGCAGTTTCAGATTCTTAATCCAAAAATAAAATAAAATCTGCAGTTTCAGTTTGATTTTATTTTTATTTTTTTGGCTCTGTTGTTTATTATATCCTTTGGAAGTTAGCTCTGGCCTTTGCTTCTAACGTGTTATTTTACCTTTTTGCAGGTTGTGAATTGCCATGATTCCGTCATTTACGTTTTAGCACCTTTGAGATATGCCACCATCTATGGATGCTCTGATGCAACCATAGTTCTCGGAGCTGTTGGCAAGGTAGTTTTGAAGTAGGAAAATAAAGCTCTTTCCTTCGAGTTTTCAATCATGTCCTGATCTTGTTGGTTCAGTTGTCCTTTCAAATAGCCTTGCTGTTTATTATTGAAAAGTGATAGTAGCCTATCTGTTAACTGGAATCTCCTTGCATTGTTTAGAAAATGCGGCGAGGAATCATGATACTATTCTAATCTCCTAAAGAGATACCACTTCCCCATAAATTTATCTTGCATAGGGCTATATGCAGTTTGGAGATAAGAATGTCTGTGTTCCATAGGAATTTTGGCAATTTTCTTATCGACCGATTTGGAATCCACTTTGCTTTACCGGAATTGGCTTTAGCTACAAACTACTTGTAGTCAAGCCATCAATTTTGAGGGTTGGTCCTGACCTGAGGAAGGAATGGAATAAGGAGTTACCTTTAATGAGCATCGCTCCTGTTGTAGTCATTGTTTACATAGCACTGATTATTTTTTTTTTTTTTTTTTTTGAAAATCATAGCACTGATTATTGATTTCTAAGAAAAAGCAGTAACATTCTTATACCCTGATATTGGCGTAAATCTGTGCGTATCATAGCTTTTCCAACTATTGGGTGGAGTTGAATCACATCATTGACTTTATCTCCACCACCAATCTCAACTACTGCGAAAAATTCCTCCGACAAATCAATATCATGGCACAAGAATGTTACTGCTTTTTCACCAATATAATGTGTTTGTTGTCTGTAACACCAATTAGATACGACAAGTTCTTGTGAAGCTGGTCCCATGTGGTTCGTGTGATTCATCTCCTTTATGTTGTAATTTTAATTGTACCTATTTAGTCACTTTTTTTAGATTCACAATGGTTCACTTTGCACATGGTTTTGTCAAGAGATTAAACTGCTAGCAATCAATATACTCTAAACTTGGACATTATGATGCTTTGATCATTTCGACAATAATGTGGTGTCTACTGTGGATGTTTTGCCTTTTGCAGGCGGTAAGAGTTGAACATTGTGAGCGGGTTCAGGTCATCGTGGCAGCAAAACGTATTTGTATTGCCAATTGTCGCGAGTGTGTATTCTACTTGGGCGTAAATCAACGACCTCTTATTGTTGGTGACAACCATAAATTGCAGGTGTTTAACATGTGTCACTATTCTCGGCATTGTACAGAATTAATTTACTCCACTATCTTATCTATTTTGAATGTCATGATTTACGGATAATCACTTCTAGAGAATTTGGTCAGTAGTAGCGAAATATGATTGGTGGTTGTACATTATCATTTATCAATAATAGCTGGGTGAAGTTCTTTCTTTAATGTTTTGCTGGGCGGCTGGGACAAAAGTATCTATGTCAAGCCCTTGCTTTAGTTGATTGTGTACTTTGAATACCTGTCTATACTTTTGCATGTGCAGATGAGTTTGCAAAGTTTATTTGACTTCATTGATGTTTCGCATGTCATGTACTACATTGTATTGGCGGCTGTAGCCTGTAGGTTACTAATAGAATGGCTGCATGAAGTTGACTTTTTTCATGTTGTACTTGGCCAATAGTAGCTATGCCAAGTCCTTGATTTAGTGGAGTGTATACTCTGTATAGTGTTATCTTTTTCACTGTGCCGATGGGTTTGCAAAGTTTATTTCTCTCGTGTGGTACGCGCTAGTCTTCTTAGTCTACTCTCTCATGGAACTGCATAGAAGTAGGGTGTTGTTTATAGCATGTCGCAATAAATACTTGGCTTTCTCGAAGTTGCTTTCGACTTCTCCAGTCAAGGTGGAATTATTTCAACTGGACGCATCAGAATATGATAATCTTGATAAGCCCAATGTTATTAGGATTACCCGATGCCGATTTTATAGCTGTATAGGATATGAATAGAATCACATGTGTATTTCAAGTTGACATTAGCTACGAATCTATACTTGAGATTGGACTTAGCAAATTTTGTGGACACTACTCATTTGGTTTTCTCATTGGATCATTCTGTGCCTATAAATTAATTACGGTTATAGTCTGTACAATCTAATCAGATCTTGAAACCGCATTAGTGATCGTCTGCATTCTTAATGGTGTCATTGGTGCATTAAGATTTCTGTCTTTTGATGCATTCAATTCATTTTGATTATAAGCATTTCTGCTTATCGTTCAATAAAATTTCTTTTTCATGATTGTATCAAATCACCATTAGGTGGCACCCTATAACACATATTACACACAATTGGAGGAGCATATGAACCAAGTTGGCATTCAGGCAACTATAAACAAATGGGATGAATCTCTGGCATTGGGAGCAGTTGATCCACACGATTCATTATCTCATCCTGCTGGCGAATCTGATGTTCAAGCTGAGTCTGCTAGCCGCCTGGATCCTGATCAGTTCACTAATTTTTTGGTATGTTTTCCATTTTGTGGACTAATGTTTGCAAGTGGCATTGTATAGTTCGATAATTCATATGGCGATGGTAGTTTTGTTTGGGTTCACTGTTCATCCACTTGTCGTTATTACTCAAGCTCAGGCATAGCTTCAGCTTATTCCGATTTTACCATTTCGCTTTGAGCCATGCATGAACCTGATCTCAGCTTATTATATGCTTTCTATTTTCATCTAGGGCCCCTTTTTTGTCCAGATAAAAGCATTGGACTATAGATCTTAGGGGCGCGCTCTACCACTGAGCTAATAGCCCGTCGTGCGAGCCCCCCACTGAGGGCCCGCTATGCCAAAAGCGAGAAAAACCCCATCCCTCTCTTTCCTTTTTTCGCCCCCATGCCCCCCCGTGTGGTGACATGGGGACGTAAAAGGGGGATAGGACCACATGTCATGCATGTCTGTCGAGCTTGAAATCCCATCAATCATTAATCCGCTCACTGTTAGTCTGATGAGATTACTTCTCCTATGAAGTTACACATCCCTTCACTATTGAGAATAATTTTATTCACCCTCTTTTAAAGAGGGTGAACATTACCCTCCCTGTGATTGGTGGAAATTGCGTGGGTCTCTCCACAAACTAACTTATTAGTCCAGTCCAACAAAAGGGGGTCTAATTGCCTTTCTTTGTTATCAAACTCTTACTGATCTGGTTTTATGTGCACAGATTCCGAACTGGTTTGAAGGTGAATCCTCTGGATCAACAAAAGTCAACCCATTTCCATTACCAGATGCTTATATGGCGTCTCAGCACAGAAACGTATGTGCTCCAAGCTGTTTTGATTTCGAACTATATTTCTAGTTTTATTGTTATTTCAAATGGTGCTATGCAATTCCAAATGAGTCTTAATTACTCACTTTGGCAAATGTTTTGAGTAAATGTGATTATTGTGTTTCAGCACAATAACTTGGGGGAGATTAAGCAGATTTTGAGGGAAACACAACTTGAAGAAAGTCGGAAGCGTGATTTATCCAGTGCACTCCACGTATACTTTAAGGATTGGTTGTATGGTAATTGTTCTTACTCTGATCATTTGTCGCATCCCACCTGTACTGTATGTTGGGTACACTCGAGATCGCCTGTTTCAGTAACACATAGCTGGATTCCCCGTTTCTAAGCGCTACTCAAAAAGCTATCTTGCACTTTAATGAGAAAACTAGTACAATGTTAATTTTTCTTATCATTGACGTGTTATTAGATGCTGCTTAGCATATCCTTGTCTGGAATCATTAATTGCCCTTATCCAGTTACCCGCAAATTGCCAGTCCATCTTATTTTGGGATCTCCCAAATTGTTTGTTCTCTTGGAAAAGCCCTATGGATGGATTTAAAACCGGAACAAAAGGACAATAGTGAAAAATCAGTACCTTGGGATTTGAATTTGGCTGCAATTATTGAATATGTCCTTAAAAAGTTAGTTCCAAAAAACCACGAATATGAGATGGAGTGGTTATTGAGTCTAATTGGCATTTTCGTTTTTCTGAACTATATGTAATGTCTAAATTCCTCCTTGTGATGATTTTTTCTAATGTTTCAACAGCATCAGGAAGTATCCGGCAGCTTTACTGCCTCCAAAGTGATTGAAATTTGCAAGCAACTTTCTGGAAGAAACATGGAGTTTCTGGTGTCCAAATATTCGTAGTTTCGACACACGCAAGCTCCTCTTGCTATATTCCTGTCGGTCTGCAGGCAGCTTAGACAACCATTTTCGTCGCAGTGTTGAAATTGTAGTGCAGAAGGCAGTGTGACAACTAACAATGCTAACTCCCTCCTTTCCTATTTTTGCCAAGAGGAGTAGTGTAATATTCTTTTTATGTAGTTTGCATCATTGGGAAATCAATAAGTGTATTTTCCCAGAACCTGTTGTCTTCAGTGAGAGATTACTTATTGCTTTTCTTTTCGAGCTCTGTTTTGTTGTAACTGATTTAGTTTTTTGTTTTCCAAGTAAATGAAATAGAAATTGTTTTGCTGGGGATATTAAACAGCTGTGCCCTCTCTCTCTCTCTCTCTCTCTCAATTGAAATGAGAAGCCAACGGTTATTATTAAGGTGATTCAGATAATGAGAGGCCAAATTTTATTATTCATCTAGTCGGGTTTTGGTTCCTGGGGGTTCAGTTAATTGGGATCCGGACGGTGGTAGGGCTCTGATTCCTTCTTTCATGGTTCCTTGCTCTATCCATTTGACCTGCAACAAGTCGCTAGGGTTGGAGGCAGCCCAGTGACTCTCCGATGATCAAGTTAGATTTAGGGAAGATAGTGTAGGTCTAGGATTAAGGTAGAATGACATACATCTTTAGGTTAGAATCCCTTTGCTTTTATAGACATCGACTTTCTTGGTCCCCAAGCAAGAGTGTGGAGGGCGCACTCGGATAACTGTCTCGGGTGACGTCGAACATGACGTATGGGATAAGGCGGTTACAGAACACATAGTCAGGTCACAGCTCAATGTGCTTCTGTAACCATCTGGGACCCGTCATGACGCGGCTTCAGGATCCCCGGTACAGGGCTACTCCCGAGCCATCTTGACGGGACGGAGCCTGGCTCATCGCTGCTCACTGAGCGGTTCACCATGGAGGTTGTGGGACAATAGCGGGGCTCGCCCTTGTCACGGACTGGGGGGCCTGTCAGATTGTGCCCGGTGGCCTGCGTCTCAGTGTATGGTCTGAGCCCCCGTTACCGGGGCCACTACAGTTCCGAATCAATTCAACCTTAAACAAATAAGAGAGAGTTTACTCAAGCAAATGGCTAAAATCGTCATTGTTGTGTATGAGATGACAGTTTTGGCTGCTGTGACCATTGAATGGATCTCGTCGTAAGCCCGAATGGGTAATTCAGGTTCAGACCACTCACTTTGTGAAGCTTCGTGCAACATGTTCATTCAAAAAAGAGAGAAATAATGGAATTTGAATTATGTATTTAACTTGGAAAACCAATTTACAGTTTCCAATAGTCAAAACTTCACATTTTATGATAACAGTAGCCTGAAAATAAATTTACCAAAATCATGTGGTGTCTTATAGCGCTGCCATTTACAGATCTTCAGTTTTTTTTCTCTCTTAATTCCCCAATACAAATTTTTGGCTGCAAATTTCCGGAATTCAAATCCTCTAATCACAAGCTGAATGCATACAAAAAACACCACAAAAATTGGGTTTCTTCTAACGGCTAGCTTCCGGGGGCCAATGCGAGCAGCTTCTCTGCTTGATCAGGGAAGAAGGTTATGAAAAGAAACGCACCTGGAGAAAAAGAAAGTAAAATCAAATATAAAATTTCATAACACCATTTTAAAAAAGATGCCTCAATAAGAAGACAATGAAGTAAAGCCTCTAAGTTTATTTCATTGATTTTCCTGTTATTTTCCTTTCCCTTCGTCAATATGCCTACAAACTTCATATTCCAAACACGGCCTTTGAAGGCTAGGTATCAAAGAACTTACAGATGAGTACAGTTCCAAGCACGACAGAGATCTTGCCTTGAATTGTAACCAAACCAGCCTTGCCTGCATCTTTCAGCTCAGTGGAACCAACAGTGTCGAACATTCCTGCAAAAAAAATGTATTGCTTTTATTATCTTTAGTCACAGGCTGAGGCAAATTCACTAAGACTCTGTTTGGATCATAGTTTTCTTCTGGCTGGAAAGGAAGAAATAATAAGATATTGAATTCAATAAGCAAAAACTATTTCTGTGGTTACAAATCATTTTCCTTTCCTTTGGCAATCCCTACAGACCGTAGTTGGATCAAGGATTTGGGTTACGAAAAAAAAATGAAATAGAAAAGAAGGAGGATCTAATCCTTGTGAGCCTTTAGATCCTTCAACTTCCCCATTTTGTTATCCGAATTCCTGATACAAATACCGCCTTAGAGATACATGATCCAAACACAATGTAGAATCATATGCTGGGATTGTATTTCACCTGATTTTACTGACTGAAGCCCTGATGTTACACATGCTACATTCTTGAAACCTGCTTCTTCTAGCTTTTGAGCAGCGGATGTAGACCTTAAAGCATCAAAAAGAACAATGTTGCTCTCAAATGGTTTCAGCATTGCAGGGGATATCTTTCTCAAGTTTCCTGTCTCCCTATCCCAATGCATCCCAGTTGTACGATCTTGCCTTGGGATTCCGGCCAATCTTGTTGTTAGGAGTGCATTGAATTAGGGAGACAGTGTTTGGGGTGATAGAGAATCCGAGGCCTTGCACTATAACGCCAATTGCCAAAAGTGACTTAGATGCGGAGTGAGAAGGGGTCAAAAGAAAGTAAAGAAAGTACACTCCACCCCATCGGAGGGAAGACGTTTAAAAACAAGCATCGATACATCACTTGATTCAGAAAATCCAAAGTAGACAATATCACGTAGATACCTCAGAGTTGTCTGGTTGGGCTTATTTTTCACTTTGCTTCTTTTGTGTTCATTAAGTTACCGCTTAAGTGTCACATAACAATGATAACATAATCAACTAAATTTTGATGATTTTGCGTTTTCCAACTTGCGTAGGAATTTCAAAAATTGTCTATGCATACTTGTCTATACCCCAAAAAAAAATATAGCTGTCAAACTGATTCCCAAGAAAGTTCAAGTTCTTAACATTTGGACTGGAATCCTGTATATAGTGGAGAAACCACTATATCACCTGTTCATGCCTAAGAAACTATTACAAGAACTTGTACGTCAAGATGCAATATGCTTGGGCAGTGGGATTGGTCCACTTGGATTAGTCGAGGTGCGCGTGAGCTGGCTCGGACACCTGAGTTATCAAAAAAAGATGCGGTATACATTTTGGTAATGGGACTGAGTTTCTTGCAGCGATGCTCATCTAAGAATTTCTCACTGAAACAACTTACTGCTATTAGAATTGGCATCAAATCTTTTCGTTTGCGATAGAACAAGATGGGAAATTACTGACCTTAGTCCTTCCTGACAGACAAGTAACAGTTTAGATTCTGGTGAAAACTTGCTCTTCACAGATTCCACGAAATCAGGATTGAGTTTTGTGAATGCCAAACCGTAGAACAAACCCGCAAAATTATTATGTGCTTGCCTCTTTATTATTGTGCCTGCACCGTAACATTTAAGCGCAAATAACCCCATGAAAGTTTAGCACTATTTCTATTCTTACAACAAAATGGGAACAATAAATAGTTAAATACTTGAACAAGAACAACAATTTTAAAGGAGAGTAGGCTTTTACCAAGATCATTGTCTTTGTTTTCAATAAAGAGGGGAACATGATGACTTGATTTTATATGCGCTCTATCGAATTGTTTTGCATCTCGAATGTCCAAAACTGTGAAACCATCAACTGCTACAAGCTCCTTAGCTTCCTCTGCACTTACATAATTGACTACTGCTTTGATTTTCAAATTTCTTCGACGAAGTGGTTTCCCTGTCACGGTCTGCCCTCGATGAGTCTCAAATACCAACCAAGGTGTCCGCAAGTTGCTGAAAATAGA
The DNA here is from genome assembly GCF_030253575.1 of Rhododendron vialii. Classification (NCBI taxonomy): domain Eukaryota; kingdom Viridiplantae; phylum Streptophyta; class Magnoliopsida; order Ericales; family Ericaceae; genus Rhododendron; species Rhododendron vialii. The sequence goes on along the minus strand of NC_080559.1, from coordinate 1,117,919 downwards.
CAACTATATCTCTCATTCGCACTTTCAAAAGACTTCGACATCCCATTTGCATACGTTACACATTGCTTAGGCTGTGTTTGGATTGTGGATTAGCGGTGAATTTTTGGCAGAAAGATCAAGTACGGGGTTTCTGTTCACAAAATCAAGCTGTGTTTCCGTTACCTTTACTTTTCCCTCCACAAATCCCCCCTCCATGAATCCAATATCCAAACGCGGTCTTAAAGTCCAATGGCATGGGATTCATTAACCAAATCAGCAACATCGTAATCAAGAATACGAGGAATACTGAAAACAACTTGTTCTGCTACACATTCAGAAGTCCAAATACTACACAGATAAAAGCAATATTGAATTCCATGGAAACAAAATGGATTCAATTGGGTGGTTGAGCCACTCAAGTCACTTTTGAAATCAATGCCTATAGCGTATGGCTTGCAAAATTCGTCATTCCCTTTTAGGTCAGTTTTGCACCTTTTCACTTGCATTCTCAATAATTCTCTCTTGCAATTCTTTGCCTATAGAACGTAGAGGGAAGGAAAAAGAATAGCAAGAGAAACTAACCCAAATGTTTATCAACACGTAAAAGTGGATTCTTGGTTGTACACTTAACTGAGAATTGCAATTTGTGATTTTCTTTTGTCTTTTCCTACAATTTCTGAGCAACCAAACAGAGTTTCACATTGGGGCGTGTAGAATTGAAGCAAGTTTGAGTTCGAATAAACTTTACCTCCGGGAGGAGAGTGTTGGAGAAAAGCAGCAACCAATTCCTGCCATTTTCAAGAGAGTGTGGATGTGTTTACTCTCTCTCTCTCTCTCTCTCTCTCTCTCTCAGATTGTTTCATGGCAAGCAGCTTTGAATGGCCCACGAAATTTAACAGACGAAACGGGTTGCTTCCACGTGGCAATGTGGATGCATCGGATTGGATAATTTTTAAGCCTTTTTTTTTCTGGAACTTAGCAATATGGCCAGAAGAAATACAACTGGAGAAGCTGATTGATTTATGAGAAGAGGGTGCTAGAATTTAAAGGGAGGCCCAATGAGAGGATGGGCCACTCCATCCTATAAAAGCCCATCAGATTTGGGCCTAAGAGAGGAATTTCCGTTTGCCCACTAAACTATATCCGTGTAGCAAACAACGGATATAAATTGTTCGCATATATCATCCCCTCTATATCCCATCTGCAACATTCAATAAAACTAAAATGAAATACACATGTTTACAAGCTCATAATTTTCATTAGAGTTAGGGTGACGGAGCGAGCCAAGCTACTCAAGTTTATTTGGTGTAAGATCTAATAGCTTGTTCAAGATTGACTTGCAAAACTAGCCAACCAATTTAAGCACGTAAGTTGAACTTGACATAAAACACCTAAATGTTTGGGTTATTTCTAGAGGCTACACATCAGAAGAAATCTAATCAGGCTCAACTCATGATCAAGCAAAACCGATGCTCATTCAAAATCAACTCACAACTAAACAATCGTAGAAGCTTGAGAATTTAGAACAATCAAATAAGAGGCTTGACTCAGCTCATCAGAGTTTACACCCTGTTGTTCGACGTTAAAAAGACGAACCCGCAATGTAGGAGTCTCCTTCTAGGGTAAGGTTTCAGGAGCTAGTGACGAAATTTGATCGAAATGGTTCATAACTGCGAAGTATTATCCGAAGGAAAAGGAACGAGATATTGATACGTGGAATGAGAGCTTGATCGGATTGTGCTAAGAACTAATATTGTTTACAGCATTCCAACATAACTACTACTAACATCGCTCCCACATTTTCGGAAAAATTCTCGACCAAGACCTGTCCATACCCTTCGTGAAAGTGCTCACCACAATTCACAGCTATAATGATCTTAAACTGGAAGATAACAACCCATAATACCAGGGTATTGACAAATATAAGAAAGCATTTTATTGAAACCATCCTCTCAAACGCTGAGAACTGAAAAGAAGCAAACATTGAAAAAAGATAGTGCAGGAGTATGGTTACATCTCCAAAAACATTCAGCCACTCCAGTAAATAGTGATCAGAGCTTTCACATAACCAAGCCAAATTTGGCCTTCTCAGCGGCAGCAAAGAGAGATCAATTAGTGACAGTGGGCCGCTTCTTTTGAGTGTAAGGGTAGTACTCCTTGCCATTATCAATTCTGGTGGTCTGACCCCCAGCATCAATCAGTGCAGAAGTGACAGCAAACGCTGCGCCAGCAGAAATCGCTGTTGGAATGCTTTTTGCTGTAGAAATTGCATGAACATCAGATCAAGAATTGGGAGAAAATGATGATAATCTAAGCTAGAGAGACGGCTGGTTTGGTATATTGGGATTAGAGATCTAGTGCTCATTCAAGCGCCCACATGGCCTTTACAATGACTCCTTTGACTAATTCTAACACCATAGAGTGAGTGCTCATCCAGAGATCGAAAACTGAAAGTCACTTATCATCAAACATAAATTGTAAAACGAGGTCACTAAATAAGCACGCTTGAATACTCCTAGTCCAAAAACCAAAACCCACATCTGAGCTTTTATTGATATTTTTACCTCTTTTTCATGGAACAAACCAGGAAATATTAGACAACTCTTTCAAGATATCCAGGTCTCAATCTGGTTTGTTAGTAGAGAATAGTGGTCATAAATAGATGCCGAGGCAAGGAAACATTTGTCGCCCATGCGGGGCTGTAATTTCATGTGTCTAGCATATGGGCATGGTGACTCTACAAATCTTTCTGGCGAATATTAATTTTCGAAACTTGGAGTTTGTGTATCACAGTTGGCCAAGCCTTTCAAGATATGAGGGGACTACGTTAAGTAGGCCAGGCATGTATCCATCAAGAGGAACCGTAACCTTTTTTGTATGACTTGAGCTACATTGTAAATTAATTACCAAAAGGATAAGAAGATTTTGGCTTGAGAGTTTAGCGGCCAAATATAGTTTAATTGCTAATGGAGGTAAATCAACATAACATGTTAAAGAAAAATTACAAACAGTATTCGCTAGCCATTGCAACGAAAATTTAGCTGACCAACACAGTATCATAAAGACAGTGTAACAGGCTAACAGGCTATAACGACCATAAGAAGTTAATAACCATGACTATTTTTGTCTGACAACTATTATTCTAACAGTAAGAGACCCCCAAAGCCCACTGCATCGCAAAGTGGCCACTTTTTAAAGCTACTCTATCATTTGTTAACTTTTTCTGTTGACTTTTGAAATTCTGTACATAAAAAGTAAGAACATAAGACCTACTAAGTGAGATTTGCACACAAAGTGCACATATATAGTAAGGTCTAATATCCTATTTAAGTATTTTCTCAATTTTATGATATGCATCCACAGTTCATGCTCACGCCATATTCTTAAAGGAAGAAGATGAAACCAAATTTAACTTCTGCACAACCATTTTTCTACACACAACAAAATTAGTTGGCATATCCAACATCTGAGCAGCAAATGTAGATTCTTTGAAACCAGCCAATTTCTACCCAAAACCTTAAGTTCCATATACTAACCCAACAAAAATTTCCTTTGATGGAAACAATATATGTTTTGAATAGTAAAGAAACTATGGTCGATAAATTCTAGTAAATACTAACTGAAAAAGAACGCAAAAAATATTTTCCGGTTTCAACTTTCAGTACAAAAATTTGTATGAACTTGGGAAAAGCAACAACTATGAAACTATAAAAGCTTGCATCTTCCAACTACGGCAAGAAACATGCAGAGTAGCGTGCAGAATGCGTTTGACATGTTATAGACAATGAACATTAAAAGACAATAAGTGAAGTCAGAAATCATCTATTCCTTGCCAGGCTGGTGAAAATAGAATCAGATATTCATCCAAAAATTTATCCCTAATGAAGCCATAACAATGACACAAACAATTCAAATGCGTCAAAGGCTAATCCTCACCTTTGTAACCAAGAACTGTAGCCCCAGCAACAAAACCACCAACAGCTCCATTCATGAAGTCCCTCTTCATCCTATAATTCTGCAACAGCTGCTCTACGCCTATGAAAACACCGCCAATTGCAGCAAAAGTCAAGCCATGGTTACCCATCATCTTGAGTGTCCTTATCAACCCTGGAAGTGCAACATTTCTCTCAACCCGAGGCACATCGTGCCAAGTAGCAACTATGGTACCCCAAATAGTTCCCGCAACGAAGCCAGAGGTTGCACCCTTGATTGTTTTCATTATTGGGGTACCCTCATCTTCCAAGTACCTAAGTTCTGAAGGATCCATTACTCTCCCTTGTCTATGCATTGACCAAAGTAGCAGATAAATTGAAGCATCAGGTACTAGTACAATACTTCAGCAACCAAATTGAAGTAATTTTGTTAAGACGATCTATTGTGAACTGATACAAGAAGAAGTGGGTATTTCATAGGAAACATAAAAGTCAATACAGTTTTAATTTCCACCCAGTTCCTGGTTTTTGAAGGGGTTTTAGTGCACATGGAAATGACATTTCTCCCAGCTAAGACCACAGTGGCACAATGATTGCAAGCACAAAAATCTCTCATTACTTATGGTACAAAATACAAAACTAGAACAGCTATCAAAGCATCAGGACTACAACACTTGCGCTATCAAAAGTGAAGTGATTTCTTACAAAAATCTAGAGCTGTTTATTAGCGGCATTGGCTTGCGCCAAACGTGTTCATTATAAAATCTGCTTTCCCTTCTTCAATGTCTGAAGTTGCAATGCACATGTTCCAGCTTAGCTACGGGTCTTAAGGCAGCTAGGAATAAAGCACTAGTCGGACAGGCTTCTCCTAAGGGTAAAACAACAAGAAGCCAATAAGAACGGACCCAGGTCAAACCGCGTTCGTTGTTGCCTGTAGCTTTCTAGAGCAGAGATCTAGCAACACATTCTAGGCACACCATTTGTGTGTGTGTGTGTGTGTGCCGGGGGGGGGGGGGGGGGGGGGGGGGGGGGGGGGAGGGAAACGATTAGCTTTTAGGCTGGATTCACCTCCAGTATACATGGGGATGCACAGCTAAAAACTGTATTCAGTACTGGACTCCAGGGCTTTCTATAACTCCATACATGGGAAACATTAAAAAAACAGTACGGTTCTACTTTCAAATTTGGCACCACGAGCCAGTTTTCTTTTGTTCCTTTCTTTTCTAGAGAAAAAGAACAGCATTTCTGTTTCTGTGTTTGCAAGGAGTTGGCAATACAATTTGCCAGGGAAAATTTGACCTTACTGAGAGCACAAAACTCATTCAGTACTACCTAACTAGAACCTATGCGTCGATTCAATTCATTTTCCCTATTTATGTAAATCTCAAAAAAGCAAACACGTACATCCTAAAGTCTGTTAATTTTGCACAGAAAAGAGATTTTCAAAACACAAGGGAGAAGAACACAAGTAAAAGGCGCCACAAATTAACTAAAAATGTTTTTTCTTTTTTCCTATCAGAAACAATTAGATAGATAGAATTATCTGATGACTTGATCGAAACTCCAAGTGGTAATGTACTAATTTGATTCTGGTGAAGTCGCTGGGGTCACGCCCAAACCCTAAGATCATATTTCCAAGTCTATACAGTAATTAATACAAAAACTTAGAGAGAGAGATTACCGCGGAGATAGAGAAAGATGAAGGCAGTAGAGGAACTGCACTGCGTTGGTGACTATGAGAGATCGGAGATTCGGAGTCGAGAGAGAGAGAGAGAGAGAGAGGGAGAAGCTATCGGCCTGACCAATTGGAACCCCGACCCCAAAACGGTGATGAAATTTTAACGGTAAATTACACCAACCTCCCTTGAAGTTTCTGAGTTTGCCACTAGGAACCCTAGTAGTATTTTGGAATCACGGAAGAGCAAATTCTGTAACTTCTGTTCCTCTCTCTCCTCGTCCGACTCAAGAAATCGATACAATCCAAAAGGAGTTGAGTTTTGTTCACCCCAGCCCCTTTTTTATCGATTGAAATAGTATGGATCTCACCACGAAGTGAAGTGATATAGATATCAAAGCATCAAGACTATAATACTTCAGCTCTCGAAAGTGGAGTAATTTCTTATAAAAATCCAGCAGAGTGATTTTGCTAAGATAATCAGTACTGGACTCCAGGGCTTTCTATTACTCCATACATGGGAAACATTAAACCGTACGTTCTACTTTCAAATTTGGCACCACGAGCCAGTTTTCTTCCGTTCCTTTTTTTTCTAGACTAGACTAGAAAAGGAACAGCTAGCATTTCTGTTTCTGTGTTTACAAGGGGGGGTTGGCAATACAATTTGCTAGGTAAAATTGACCTTACTGAATGAGAGCAAAAAACTCATACAGTATGAACTACCTAACTAGAACCGATGCGTCCCATTCATTTTGGCTATTAATGTAAATCTCGAAAAAGCAAACACATGCATCCTAAAGTCCGTTAATTTTGCACGGAAAAGAGATTTTCAAAACACAAAGGAGAAGAGCACAAGTAAAAATTGAAACGTTGGACTTTGATCATAATTTTTTACTTTTTTTATTTCTCTCGTTGAGAGGAATCAATTAGTCACAAAAGTTTGATGCAAAACAAACAAATGCAAAAAAAAAAAAATTAAATAAAGACAGGAAAAAAAAGTTACTGTAGTACTTAACTTCTTTATCCAAAACCACCAATTTGTGAATTTAGAGAAAACATGCTAATCAAATCATTTTGTATTTCTTTGCATGCTAAATTATGTTCGAGCATAAAAGGAATGAGCTACTTCTGTCTCGTGTACCAGAGTACAAATTCTGTAAAAGAGCGTATATCGTGCATCGAGTTGTAGCGACATTCCATTAAATACGCTTTATTTAGGATTCAACAGAAAATGCAATATGGAAATAAGTAGTGCATAGTTTAATTTCATAAAATTGTAACTACGCCAATCAAAATAAGATTTTACTGAAACTATGAGAGAGTAAAGTAATCTAGTTCACGATATGCACCCTGTAGCAGCTATTAGAAGCTATCAGGAAAATATTTCAGTTACATAATGGGAATGGTTAAGGGCTTCTAATTACATATTAGCAGGCAAAATAAATTTCAAGAATTTAAAATGACTCATCCCAAGATTAATCGGTGATGGCGCAATATGCAATGGTACCTGATAATACCATAGCCTAGCGATTTACATTTTGGAGTCCATATTACGGACCTGGAACCAGGAGGATTTCAAGATAATCCCCAAGGAATCCTCCTACAATCCTCTTACAGATCTGTTTCACATGGTAATTTGATGATAAATATGGTGTACCATATTCTATGTCTAGTTAGATAAAAAGAAAATTACTTGCACATTTGCAAACAGTTTAAAGCCAAGCCCATTCAGACCTACCCTTACATTACCACATTTCAGAGCATGTTGTGTACTGCGTTCTTCTTGTTTCCGTTGTATGTGCTAGACCAGTGCGTATTTTAGGTACCTTAGGCCTTATTCATAATAATTCGCCCTCGGTCTCGTGTTCTGAGAAGTTGGACATAACTAATGAGCAAAAATAAGGAATTCAGTTCTAAACACAACCTTGCCGTTGGAAGGCTTTTGGACATGATGCTCTCCAGTCCCGAAAAGGAACTGGACGGTCCTGTTAGAGGCAAATGTACTGGGCCCTTTCGGAGCCCAATTCACCATGCATTCTAACCACCGGCGGCTCCTGCATTCCATTATGTGTCTCAGGTGGAATCTCAAGACAGGTTTGTAAATGATTAACAGAAAAGAAGAAAGGAAACCCCAAGTGAAGGCGTAAACATTTAGTGAATTGGAAGACTTTTATTGTTCTCCAAGAACTAGCATGACTGTTTTTGCAGAAGAACTTTCATACAAAGAATCAAGAACTGCAACAGTGGAAAAGCACTGCTATGCGTTATGTTCCCCTTTGCTAGCAGAAGCTAGTTTTACAACACCATACTAGGATGAAAGAACTCCTTAAGATGAGTCAATAGCTAACAGGTGAGCTAAAAAAGCGGGTACGTGTCGAACGGAAGGACTTATTGAATGGATCACCTTCGTTGTTATCTGCTGCAGATGTTTCCCCTGTCCCCACCTTATCTATCAGAGAGGAGAGTGATTCCACTATTTCAGCCATTGGCGGTCGAAATTCCTTTTCAGCCTGTCTCAAATTCCAGATGCAGTCAAAGAAAAGGTGGAATGATCAGTTTTTCCTTATCAATTCAAGCAAAGGTGGTTTCCAAGAAATACATTTTACTGTTTTCATATAAGCAGGTCAAGCAGTGTTCATGTGAAATCTCAGGAATACGAATCACAACTAACTCAATTTCTGTCAGTTTCTACATCATATCCAATTAGAAAGTCTAGGCTGGATTTCAAACTTGAAGTTGGGTGGGGAGAAGGAAGAAAAGTGAGAAGGAAAACCATGTTTCTTTGTGTTCCCCCCTTGGAAAAAAATTTATAATTTTTCTTCATATGATGAAAGATCATGAAAGTGGAATTATAGAAGGAAAAAAAAAGATATTTCGAGATATAATTTTCTTCCTTTCACCATATCCTGTTTTCTTCACCAATAGCCAAATTGATGAACAAAATGGAGTATTGGGAACTAAGTAATGGAAGCATTCTCAAAGATGCAAGGTAACATCGAAACAAGCTCTATAGCAGATGGGGTTGCGTGTACAATATCAAAGCTGAGAGTGCAGGTAATACCTGGACACAGAGGGAGACAATATCAGCAAACCGAGAGAGAGCCCTGGAGGAGAGTAATTTGTTCATGTTTGGATCAACCATATTTTCCAAAGACTCGTTGTCATGAAGCCGGGAAGAAGCCCATTTTACCAGTGATTGCTTTTCCCTTGGTCTAAAACTATTTATCAAAGGAACCAAAAAGCTGAGTAAGGAAATGATAGAACAAAAGGCTAGATCAAGGACAGAACAAAAAGCATCATACCCATCGAAAGGCCTCTTTCCCGTTAACAGCTCCAAAAGAAGCACCCCAAAAGCATATATGTCCCCTTTTACGCTGTCAAATCCGTTTTGGATGCGTTCAGGTGCAACGTAGCCGGTATTGGTAATAGCCATTTCAGAAGCCTGTTCCAATGATAATGGATGGTGCTTGTTAGCCTTGGCATAAATAGAGAGAGTTTCCCAAATTTATGTGGTCTTTTCTATGCTTCTGATCAATTAAGAAATGTGTTCAAGTTTACCTTCTGATTAAAAATTGATTTCAAAACCAGTTTTCCAACACTATAGGCTTGTCTCTAATCACACTACTTAAAAACCGATATGATTCTTCTTCTAAGTTGTAGGAAAATACTGAATTTAGTCATTCTGTACCTTGAGTTTAACACTGTTGCTTGTGAGGGGCCTCAAAACAGCCAGCCCACAGTCGGAGAGACGAGGCATAAGTTCTTCATCAAGTAAGATGTTAGCAGCTTTTAAGTTGCTGTGAGGAACAGGAGGCATGCATGTGGAATGCAAATAGCTGAAAGCATAGATTAACACATTACTTTTTCTTCCTTCTAGTCACAGGAAAAACAGCGTATGTGGAGTAATGGAGGTATACACATTCCTTACTGTCAAACGTTACAGCATTCTGAAAGCACAATGAATTGTATGAACTGATAAGATACTCTTGGTGGATTTTCTAGCAGCCATTGGTCTGTTTTCTACAGTTCTATTGAAAATAGATTTTCTGTTGAGTGTTCAAATCAGTTTTCAAAACTCACTTCAACTGTTTCTGAAACACAAACACCGAATATCTTATTATTTTTTAAGTAAACTTTAAAAGAGAATTGGAAAACATCTATACAATGAGCTCTTTTCCAAAAAATATTCCCCTGAAAATATGTTAGCCATCAAAACAAGCTAAGTTTTTTGTTCTTCTTTTCAGAAAATGATAAACACAAATATCCAAGCAAATCTTACTCCAAACCTAAGTTTGAAATGAACACTGCATTGAGTACTCTATACTTACTCCAAAGCTCGTGCTACGCCAAGAGCAATTCTGAGACGTTGGCCCCAAGAGAGAGTCATATATGCATCAGAGTGTAAAGCATCATCTAGAGTCAGATTTCTGACGTACTCATAAACAAGAAGATGTTGTCCGTGCTCTAAACAGTAACCTAGAAGTGTCACAATGTTTGGGTGTCTCAACCGGGCTGCATTCCAAATCACGTCCAAGAATTGTTCTTCTTCGTTGTGAGACAGCACTACAGTGTTGATATTCTTTAAAGCCAAGATCTTGCAAGAAAGAAAGAAAAAAGTTCCATTAAATTCTACATCTCATTTTATAGTTTGAAAGGAGGATGTAAGTTTTGAATTCTTACTTGTCCATTGGGAAGCTCTGCTTTGTAAACAGATCCAAGAGATCCCTCTCCAAGAAAGTTCTCCTCACTTAAACCATTTGTTGCTGATTGAAGCTCTGCCATAGTGTAAACTTTCGCACTGATTGGGATTTTCCGTTTCTTAGAGAAACTTCTTCTAGACATTCTGTCCTTTGTGGTGCGATTGGGTGGTACACGCCTTGGGGCAAGCACTGGAAGATACATGATACCCGAGGTCCGTGGGCTCTCTTGTGCTCCAGATGAATGTTCTGTCACGACAATTAAAAACGATTAAATCACTGTCCATGGGACAGTTCCATTAGAAGAATCTATGCACCTTCAGTTGTACAGTATTGGTAGAGTGTAGGAATCGTAAATTGGGAAGTCAACTTGAAACTCCATTTTTGAACAAGTGTAAGCACACAAGCATTGAAAAATAGTGAAGAAAATTTCTATAATGCAACATTGGATGGATGAACGGACAGCTTTGGTACTGCTACTTAAAGCAGTTTATATATGAAAAGCATTTCCTCATCCAAAACCACTTCAAATGTTATTATATATATATCGGTATATACAATTCAATCTTATCAATCAAATTTAGAACAAGAACAGTAACTAAATGTGGCATTGTATCTGTTTAAAAACCAAATTAAGCTGAAAAAGTTACAAGGGATGACATCATAGTTTAAATAATTTGCAAACTCATCTTTGGTTTAAGTGTACACTAGTATTTAACTGTTGAAAACTATGAGGACACAGACAGTATTCAATATGCTTGTCAGCAGCACCTAACCTATGGTTGAACTGATTGGAAGAGAGTGGTTTGAGCAGTCACCGCAGATTTCCACTCTTAAGCGCTTTTTGGCATGAGATCGATGTATTCGGATCACAATGATGAGTGCTGCACATGTTGTCATTAGGGTTACTCCACCAAGGGTAAAGGCTAAACCCCCAGGACCTAGACCTTTCTTCTTGTGTCCACCTGCTTTATGAGAAGGATTTCTCTCGATGGCGCTTGACTCAGTAGTTGGAGGACTTTTGACATTCTGCCCAGCCGTTACATTTAGCAGTGGGAAATCCCACGGCGGGTCGTCTCCTCCTGCCTTGAGACTATTTCCGTCCAACCTAAATGCGAATCAAGAGGCAAAATCATCAGTTAATAACATGGTTTGGCAGTTATAACTTTGGGGCGGAGCCTAATATTTACATCATTCGGGACAACTACTAAAACCCAAACTCAACTGGAAATAACAAAAAAAGCGCAATGAGCAACAATGGATAGTATTCACTTTTGCACTCAAAACCCAAGTGAAACATTGATATACTCATTAATGTAGTCTTTAGCACAAAGATGTTGGAGTAAACCATGACGAGTTCTCATGTTTTCTAAATCTTGCATGATCAGCATTGCTATCAAAGATCTCTTTCTATGTATGCAATCATGTTATCTGTCATCCATTGATCACCCATTAAGGGCTAAAAATGATTTTTGTTCGACCTATACATAACTTTAGAAGGACCAAATAAGTCAGACTGTCAAAGTGCAGTATTCAAAGAATTTAGTGCCGGGCCTTATTGGCTCCGCTGCTGAATACATGCCCATGAAAGAAATAATGACAGGGTTTTGTTAGCTTACCAAAGATTAAGTATATGTTGAAATTGGTTAGGAATAAGACCACTGAAATGATTGTCTCGTATGTCCCTGACAACAGATATACGCAGGTAAGCAATCAAACAAAGGAAATGGAAAGAGGGTCCAAAACTTGTCAAGGAAACCTACAGGTCAGTGAGAGGAAGACCAGACAATAGGATTACTGATCCAGTGAATCCATTATTCTGCAAGAACCTGCATTGAATGCGAAATAAATAACAGGAAAGAAAGAACAGCTGAGAGAGAATTTGCTAACAAACCAAGTGAAATAAGACTCACAATCTATGAAGATTCATCAGCGTCCCAAAGGAACTAGGTAGATCTCCATTGAAGTTGTTGTTTGATAGATCCCTGTCGGTAAGGAGTCAATCTAAATAGGTAAAGGGGACAAGACAAACAAATTTATGTTCTTCCATGACAAACAAATTTATATTCTTCCATGGTTTATTCCCGAGTGATCTGTGCTTCTGTGCCAGTTTTACTAAATTCTAACCTACTTAACAAACTGTTTGGATCGTTTCAACCACACAAGTAAAAGTGGTTTAGAAATTCAGAAAATTGACCATAAAGAGCCTTCTATATGCATGAATGCCTGACCTTTGTTTTGGCATCCCCCTAAGTAAAGTTCAGTAAAGATTAAATGACAATAGATGTCTAATTACCATCATAACTACCGACAATTCAGACATCAATAGAAGTTCTTCATTTCAAGTGCAAAGGAAAAAAAATTAAGGAAAATATCATACATTTCTCTTAGATTCAGAAGCCCATCAAATACATTTCCTATGGGCCCAGATAATGAATTGTGGCTCAAATTCCTGCAACAAAATATTTATTACTAAGGATGATCAAAATAAAATGGCAAATTAGGCAATCATTGGATAAACAACTTACAGATGCCGAAGATTCCTCATGGAGATCAAGGAGGATGGGATATTTGCTGTAAAGTTGTTACAAGCCAAATTTCTGCATTTACAGAACCAGTACATGAAAAGAAAGAGGGTGGAAAGAGAAGAAAACATAATGCTAATCAATCACATTGAATTGAAGTTACTGCATGCAGTACAATACACTTTGTTGAAAACAGATATCTTACATGTGTGTGGCATTAAAAGGTAGGTTGGATGGAATTTCGCCGCTAATGTTATTGAAGCTAGCATCCCTAAAATAAAGAAGCATATGAGATACATTACATATGATTAACCCTTCCGTACTTTCATTAATGGAAGATTTTACAGGAATACTTACAGCTGTTTCAGACTGAGGAGGTCGGTGAGGTGGGAACCTAGATTTCCAGTAAGCTCCAGCCCACGTAGTTCACTGTATAAGCAAGTGAAACGCGTTAATTATTTTTGGCAAATTGACATCTAGTTAATTATGAGACTTAAAGTGTAGTTACATGTGTATGACCAATGATCCAAAACACGAAACTCCTGTCCATGATTCTTCACATGGGTCCGCATCACCCAGTCTCCATCCCTTCAGTTGAGGTGGTCTGTTCAGAGAAGTGTAAAGATCTTGAAGAGCCAGGACTGCATGAAGAAGCGAACCCAGTTTGTTATGTTTATGTTCACAGAATTTAGAGTCATGCAAAAGAAACCAATCTTGTTAAAAGTAAAGAGGTCACAACAGCAACGTTCTGGGGCCAATAGGCTAGTGGACCAACTACTTAATCAACTTGTCACGGACAAACATTAGCAAAGCAAACTTGTGATTGTGTAACCCAGCTTTCATGAATGGCCACCTTTATAAATGAACTCGTCGATTTTCACCCTACAACTATTTCTCTTGGTTCACTTGTGTAGTGATTATCCTGGTTAGACAGCTAAGCTATAACTGACAGAAGGATAAATGAAAATGAGGCTCTGATTTGTGCAGTACCTAAGTCCATTAATAGCAATGTCATGTTTGGATCTAGGGTTTATTGAAGGAAAGGATAAGGATAGGAAATTATTTGTCCTCTTTTTGCTATGAGTCACCAAACAAAATTTCTGAATTTTTTTGAAACGTCTATCAATTTCTCAGTCCAACCAAACAAAAAAAAAGGGTGTTTTAACTTCTCTCTTTCGTTATTCTTGACTTTCAAGAACAAATCTTGGAAACAAACAAAGGATTTTGAACAAAATAGAATTGTGCAACTAATTCCTAATATCAGTTTACCTACCCTAAATCAACAAACACAGTTGTTTTCCCAAAATCAACAATTCGGAACGGAAGATTAAAAAAAAAAAAAATGAAATAGCTTTCAGAATGGTCATAACCCCAATTCAACGAACATAGCATTTTTTCCACAAAAGTTTATACAAGATCATCAATTCCTTGTTCATCATTACTTTATATCCGAAGCATTAACAAGATAAGCCCTCAAATAAATTAAAACGATTCGCAGGCAAAACAGATTTTAAAAAACTACAAGAATTTCAGGAAGGAGAAAGGAATGATTTGGGTGAACTACCGTCAAGATAGCCGGTGTGAGCCGAGGCCTCGGGAACCAGAACTGCAAACAAGGCCATTACAGAGAGATACAACCATACGCACAACTTCGCCATTTTCACTCTTCCAATGTACATACGACGATATACGTTCGAACAACCAGTATTTCACTGAAAACACACAGAAATCCAGTCGATCGTTCAAGTCTACACGTAATGAAGAACAACGCAATGAGGTTGTAGTACTCACTACAACTAGTGAAATCCACGCTGAACTAGTGATGAATGACAGAATCCTAAACGCATCGACTTAAATTTAAACATAAGTAGGGTTTTGGAATGCCTTCGAATGAAATTTTCTCTATGTATCACCGATTAATCAACACGCACACACAAACAGAGAGAGAGAGAGAGAGAGAGAGAGAGAAATTTGCTGGAAATGTTACAGATATATTCGAGTTGAAAAGTGTCATGAAATGGACGGTTAATTAGCGATTCAGAGGGATGAATGAAAAGCAGTGATCAAGAAACAACTTGTGTACTGCATGTACTCCATGTGCAAGAGTCGTGTTTGTATAGATTTAACTCCAGAGAATTAGGGTTTGCGAATACCTTGGGAGAAGCTTTACTCTGTTGATGACTCTAGAGAGAGAGAGAGAGAGAGAGAATTGGTTGGGGTGAGAGCTCTGTTATGGGTTACTCGAGGTACTGAAGCGGTTAGAGAGAGGGGAGTCTAGAGAGAGAGAATCTTGCTGAGTCAGCATTCAGGTGGGATAAAACGGTTTAAGTCGTTAGGGAAGGCACGTGCCACACGGTTTAAGGGGAGAGAGAAAAACCTGTATTTTTCCGCTCCTGCTATCACTGTTGCTATTTTTTGTTTACAACTTACAAGTGAGGCGGATCAAAAAAAAAAACTTTCAAGTGAGGGCTACCTAAGTGGCATACTTCGCATGCGGGTGCGTGGGAGGGAACGCAAGCGCGGGTGTGAAAATGTCTTTGAAATACATCCAAAACTTCTAAAGTTTCATGAGGGTGAGGATTGAAAGCACAAGGACAGCAACGCGCACTTTCAGAAGCACGCACTATAAAGGTATAAATTCTCGGATAGCAAACTCGATCAAACAGGTAGTTTTTTCTCCTACTACGGATCCCATATTCCCCGCTTTACTACAAAAAAATGATTGGTGTCATAAGCAGGCTCGAACGGCTAAGCAAAAATCCCTCTTATATACTTTCAAAAATCTACATTGAGATGTTCATCGAATCTGAATAACATTTTGATAAATTGAATAAGAGCAGTAAACTTAACTCGTCTGGAAGTATTATTTGTGCGGGATTTGGGCCGGATTGATAGCGATAGCACAAAGTATTTTTGAAGAATCGCGTGACTAAGGGACTACCACGTTTAAGTAGAATCAAACAGAAATTATAAAGTGAAGTAATAATGATGACAAAAAAAAAAAAACTAATTAGGTGAAAAACTATAATAGTAAAAGTTAGACTGAGAATGGATTAACAAAATAAATATGTAATCTTTATTTTTATATTTTTTCCAAAATGGTTTGCTAATGGATTTTGCTTGGCAAGACGAATAAAAAAACAGAGTAATCCTATTTGGGAAAAAAAAATCAGAAAAGAAAATTAAATTAAACGTTGAATTTTTTGACTTATCTAAAATTCTTGTAACAAAAGTGTTAAGAGGCATAGAAATTGTACAAAATACCACACACTCACATTATCAATGGGTAAGTGGCCCCCATGCACTCACAAAGGCGACTTGGGGTTCTTGTAGTGCAGCGAGTAGAGTGCGATCCGAGTCGTTCATCTCGATAATTAATGATTTAGTTATCTCGGCTATTGCAGAACCAAACAGTCTATTGTTGAGATAAAATCTAAATCATTGGTAATCGAAATGCAAGATTCAAATTGTGCACTACACTCCCATAGTACACCGCGGGTTCCTCAAAGTGGTTAGAGGCCCACACGTTACCAAAATGGTTCCGTGCCCGCTGTGAGTGTTGCGTGCAAATAGAACAGTTTATTAGAAAGGTTCTTTGAGAATAGATCAGTTAATTGAAAGGATTGAACCCTAACTGTGGCAACACTTTCCAGAGGTCTGCACTGACATATCTTTCCAAAGACTAACAGACATAGCAACCATTTGTTCTTGTGTTTTCAAAAACGACTACCTGAAAAAATGAACAAAGACTTGTATTTCTCCAAAGGTAATTATGCTGCCACCGCAACTCGCCCTTTCATAAAAATAATTATTCAGTTTCGCATGCCACAAGGTGTACCTCAAATCCCTCCAACACCACACATTAGAGTGGGGCTCAGAGACAATGTTTTGAGACCCACATCGGTGTGTGGAGGGAATTGAGGCACCACGTGGCCATGCCCCGGAGGAACTGAATAATTTTTCCTTGAGCAGTTGGTCTCAACCTGGGTGTAAAATGCAGTAGTACAAGCAGTGGCATATTTCCATTTAACCAATGTATCCACAGAAGGATACATCAGTTCCATCTAAGCAGCAGTAATAAAAAAAAAACAACAAACAGCAGTTGAAATGCCAACAAATCAGTTTCATGTTTGACAACACAAAACACAAAACAGATGCAGAGTCATGTTATGGTCTATCCCAACAAAAAAACGTCCAGCAAACCAGTTTCAGGGTTGTGGGAAAACCAAGTGGAACCGAACAGATTCAATCATCTTGAGTTTATCCCAACAAATAAACACAAACAAGCAGCAAATCAACTTTCGGTTTCACACAAATAGCAGGAAACAAATTCAGAGTCATCCACCCAACAAATAACACAAACGAGCAGCAAATAAGTTTCAGGTTTCGAAAGCATAAAACACGAATTCAAAGTGATCCAAGGGTTTACGCAACAAACAAACACACACAAACAACCATTGTCCGATAATTGGTTTTAAGAAATGAAAGCGAATCTGAAACTTAAAGTGACCAGTGCATGTGCTGAGTGGAAGAGCCATAAGCCCCGCGTGAATGCTCAAGTTCCATGGCATATTGCCTTCCACTCTGCTGAGGGGACTCGAACTCGCCGGAGTAAGGATTGTTACCAGGTTGCGAAATGTGACTCAGACCCAGATCAGGAGCCATGTGCTGTGAACCGGAACCAACATCATTTCCCTTGAAGCCCCATGGGGTGCTAGAAAAGTGGTTGACGGCTGAACCATGAGTAGAAGCTGACTGAACCATGGGTGCATCACTGGCAGCATTTAGGGGGAAGGGATTAACCCCAAGACCTGTGGATCGGGCTCGTGGGCCCCAGGGTTGATTTGACAGAAGAGAGAGAGCACAGCCGGAGTCAGAAGCTCCGGCAAAACATTCTCCCGAAGGAATAGTGGGGCTAGAGTAGTGGGTCCCACTTGTTGAACCTTGCAGAAAGAGGTTGGACGGAGGTGCATTTTCTGGTTGATTAGGCCACGGGTTCGGAAAGAACTTTCCTGTGTGAGTCGATTGACTGCTGGAAACCTGGTCTGATGATGCTCTTGTGGTTGGCCATGAGTCGCGCCCGGTGAACCTTGGGAAGGTTGAGAAGTCCATCACAAAGCCTCCACCTTTGCTGGTTTCTGATAAAAAAAAGTACTGAACAATTTTACTAGAAAAGTAAAGCAACTCCGAAAACAAGGCCCAGTCTTGGAAATGTTTTTACCATCTCTTTTGCATAACACTTTCCAGAAGTTTTATTTAAGACAGAACACTTGTTATTTTTGCATCTCATTCGGTTTAGAAATGTTTTTGAGAATTGGAACGTCTTTTTAATGTTATCTAAAAAAGGACTACTTTACCAGAAAAAAAAAAAACTAATCAAATAAATTCAAAAAACCATCAACCAAACAAGTTAGTGAAAAGTGTTCTGCAAAACCAATTCTGAAAACCACCACCATACAGGACCAGAAGGTTTTTCTTTCCTTTTTGTCATGTCTAAAAAAATTAATAGGGTTTGAAAGGAATTAACCGAAGACAGATGAAGGAAGCCGTCCATATTGAGATGATATTAGAGATCCAGGTGGCGGCTTCCTCCTACGCTCATTATGGCCTGCCAGGCGTCTACGGCAACTTCGTTTCACTTGGTCGAATTCAGGAAGTTGATGAAACCTGTATATGGAAAGATAACAAGTAGCTCTGATTGTTTCGGGTAGGAAAATCCCAAAATAACATAGATAAAGCAGATGATCATTGGAACAGGAACATAATACAAAACAATCAAGAAATATGATACTCCAATTCACCCATGTACACAAGTGAAAATTTCATTATGTTTCCTCTATCATCATCTTGTTTGTGCATCATCTCTTGTGTGGTCATAACTTGCATCATCTCTTGAAAACTTCAATACTGTACTAGCCAGAGAAATGGCCAGCAGAATCACAAGGTTCCAAGTTTATACTTTCCCTTGAGATCAACTACTAGTTAGTATGTTTTTTCCACCTCCGCTGAAAATCCGGAGAACAATCAGGAAAATCCAAGGTATAATTCTGATTCTCTAAAGCACTTTAGTTTTAGGTTCCAAAGCAATCTTCCATCCAATTTGATTACCATGTGATTAAATGAAAAAGGTGATCGACAGAACAAGTCCACTTTAGGTAAAAGCAAACCTTAAGTTGTAAGGTATCACAGGAAGCCTGTCATGTGACTCATGTTCAATCCCCCTGCTGTTAGTCCTAAGTTCCATGTTCAAATTCCAAATGCCAGTTGACAAGTAGAATATTAACCCATTTACCTCCAGAACAAATTAAGATGGCCTAATTTCCCACTGCATACAAGACCATCGAACAATATTGGAGTTATCTACGGTTGATGAAAAACACTTGTAATTGTAAGACTCCAATCTAAAGCAAAGTATTACAGCCTTTCAAACCATGAACTATTATATTAAAAACTCCTTGGCTGGTCTAAAAACAAGGGAAAAAGATAGTCAACTAAGCTATTTAGCACGGATACTTCTAGAAGCGAATCATATCCATACTTCCTATTGGATAACCATATTCCTCGGATACATTGTGCATACGTATCTAATAATTTCAAATACACTAAGTTGAACATCCAAACTTTTTAAGAAATTGTTATTGTAATATTTGTAGCATAGAATAGGAGAATAAATATCTCGATAGATAAAATAATAAGTTTCTGAAATACTTTTTCTGGAAAAAGAAAATAGTCAGACGGAAGTAATGTCTTACCTTTTCACAGTATGTTAAGTTGACGAATCCCTATAATGTCACGTGTGTATCAACATACTTTAGAGTGGCTAAAGGATCTTGAACTAATTCACAATTGTAAGACAACTTCTTTACAGCCATATCTTGGTTGCATCTGTGTCCAATTTTTCTAAATTTTTGCATATTATTATTGCCATACCGGTATCTGTTGTATCTGTATCCGTTACGTAACCATGCTTCATAGCTATGAAACACTACCAACTAGTAGTTATAGCATCAAAACACTACCAAAGGAAAATTAGCCTACCGATGGCTACGTTGTGCTAACCCAAGGGTTTAGTTCCAGCTCAATCATACAGAATTATTAGTAGACAAAATTCAGATCAATTACCATTTCAAAGTATCACAGTTTTGTATATCTTTTGTCAATTACGGTTTTGATAAATCAGCAGCAATAACAACCCAAAAATCCAATCTTTAATTCATTTTGAAATTTTGTGACAACAAAGAAGAGAAGGAACAGAAACAACAAAAATAATGACAACACTAGAAGCTGGCTATAGTTCCTACAAAGAAGAGAAGGAACAAAAAACTACAAAAATATTGACAAAAGTAGAAGCTGACTATAGTTCCTACCAAATTTTAGCCGGCTTAACTATTAAACCAAGATCTTTAAAAAATGTAATTGAAGAATTTGAGAATAATATTACACTGTTGACTATACGGGAGAATCTTATTGATCTTGGACTAGGAAAGTTGGTTTCCAAAGGGAGGCCGGTGGTAGTGAAAGTGAGGTGGGCGGAACTGCAGAAGGATGCTTCATGCTAGAAGTAGGGGGTCTTTGCATCTGTAGAGCAAGGCAGTGTTCCAGGAGGTGAAAATAGATTTTAGGGGTTCCGTTGGTGTCAATGCAGCAACAGCATACTGACAACATTTCTGTTAGGCTATGGTGTTATTAGAGGTGATAGTCTGTGTATCCTTCCAAGTGTGACCACTAAATGTCGACATATGAAATTTGAATTCCTAGTCAAGATTTAATCTGGCCCTACACTGAACTTCCATCCATCAGGTAGGTGGAATCAGTATGGAAATGAAGGGCCTTTCAATTTGCAATTGAGGAGAAATCCAGCTTTAAGGTTAGAGAGGAGGGGTGGAAACGATCCTCCGTGGTCATAAGTGAAAGGGTTGGGCCAGGTAAGGGGAGAGTTGGGGTGAGTGATTTTCCAGCCACCTCACACCACTTGGGCCAGAAAAGGGGAAGAGCTGAGCGGAGGGGTTTTCCTTGACCAAACGAAAAACAAAAAATGGCCAAAGCCACCAAACCATTTAGGACAATTCAGGACGCGTCTTCTGGGCCCTCTCTTTAATTGGCTGGTGGCCCTTCACTGGACAAATTTGGCTCCCTATCCAATACTCTTTTGTCTTCTGTGGGACAAAAGAGTATTGGATAAACTGAGTACTGCTTAGTTCTCACTCCATAAGGTTATCAAACATGGTTTAGATTCAAGTCAAGAAAATATACAAAAAGCACTTCTGCTGTCGGTTTGCTACAAAATCATTGTGATTCATGGCTAATTACATAAGTGCAATTACATGAAAACAAAGCATACGAGACAAATGTCAACAAATTCAAACTTACGAAGAACAAGAAAAAGTCCCAATGGCCAACAACATCTCTTTACTGCTCCATTACCATCTATTTAGAAGTCATTGGTAGTTCACATCTACATCCGTGGGGAACATGATTAAGAACTTAGAATAGAAAACTACAAGAGGCTTTTTACAATTAAAAAAACCACCAAGTACTTAAAATCCTCTACCTAATACCTTACGCGCCGCAAGTGACAACCGCTTTTTCTGATCCCTGACAAAGAAAATGTGAATGAAAAAACAGTAAGCGCTCATTGTACTACAAACGGACACTTAGACACCAAGGCGTCATCTTTGGGCCACAGAGTCTACATTCCCTAAACTGAGTCCACCATATAGGTATATCCTCATTCCCTAGTGAAACCTCCATCTTCCTCAAAACTACTTCTAAATCCTTGCTAATTTCGCATACCTATACTCATGTATTAAACGATGTCATTTCCTACCTAGCATCCAATTCTAGAGAATCATCATCTAAGTGCTAAAGTCAAAAACACAACTGTGGCAGCATCAGAAGATAAATCCCGTGAAAGGAAGTGTAGGAAAGCCAAAAATAACTCACTTTAAATGCTATTAGGTTAGATTATCACAGAATTGCCACTTTCAGAAACCAACTTCAATTTATAAAGACACACATATAGGGCTAGAGCAGTGCACCAGCTCAAATTTGTGAGGTTTCGTGAAAGACTTGATTTTTACGTACAAGCCCATGGAACAGAGTTTCATAGATCCCTCATCCGTTTGTATGCTATTCCTCAATTCACTTCAAGACTACCCAGTAATTACACTAGCATATGCGAGACAGGAACTAAATGTACCCGTGGATTAGTCTAGACACCCTCATTAGAAAACAACAATAATAGTTACAGTAATTCATTGTGGATAGCAACTTTGATCTTCTTATATGTGAATACAGCAAAAATTACCACTCTTGGAAATTGTTGTGTGATTAGTTTCCTATCCTGTGATTGGTGCACATTAAACATCCCACAACAATCCCAATTCAACAAAAATATCCAAATATAACTCCATAATCTCCACAAAACAACGAAACAGTCAGTATGCGAGAACTAAAACCAACGCTACACGGACAATAATCAACAGTCAGCATAGAAGACTACTCAGTACTCACCTACACAATCAAGAAATCTGTGTACGTCCATATATGTAAAGCATCAGGTCTAGCATTCATATCGAATCATAATAAATACTACAAGCACCAAAAACCAAATTACAAGGAAGACCTAAACCCCTTACAATACAAGGAATTAAGACCTACTCAAGAAAATAGTCCCCTTCATACTCAGACTACCAAACAAATAAACAATAATCAACAGCCGCAAACAACCAAAAACAACTCCATAGAATATACGTAAAGAACCAGGTCTAGCATAGTAATCCAAACATAATAGAAACAAGCACCCAAAACCAAATTACAAGTGAAAATAAAACCCCAAGGCCCAAACTACTGAGAATAGTTAAACCAGAAGAAGCAAATAGCCCCCTATATAGTCAAGAATACCTAACCAATAAACAACTCAATACTATAATCAAGAAATATTTCTAAGAAGAAATATGTACTACTCCATATACGTAGGAGTATTAATTAAAAATAAAAAGAAAGGGGGTAAAGACTAGCTGACCTGCTGCACTGCTGGCAAAACCTCTGCTCAAGACCAGCAACAGTGACCACAGGTGACTTTGAATGCATACCACACACTTTGTGCCTAGAATAATAAGCTTTGGCATCACTCAGATCTACTTTACACCCTTCCACCTGACACCTAGCCTGAACAACCCCACTCCTCCCCTTCTTCGGCGGCGACGGCTTCCCGGCGCCGCCGGCGCCGCCGCCGGCCGAAGACGACGACGACCCACCGCCGGATTTGGCCGGAGCTCCGAAACCCCCATCCTCAAAGTAGATTTTCTGGCCGAATTTCAGGCCGTTGAGTGAATCAGAGGGAGAAGAGCTCGAACCCATCTCCACTTGCGCTGCCTAGTGTCCACCATTCATTGGAGCCTCTGTGGGTCAAATCATGAGAGAGAGAAATGGGGGGAGGGGCTGGGGGTGAAGGTGTAATGGGTATGGGGTTGGAGTGATAGGAGTTTATTCTGGGAAAATGACGGTGCGGGTTGTGGTGGTGTAGTGTAAAGTAGAGCCCTGACAATGGGCCATGCCTGCTTTAGTACACTTTTTTTGAAGAGACTGCCAAAATAATGGACAAACAGAACCAGAAGCAGAGAGGAGAGAGAGAGCAAAGATGCTACTCACACAATAATTCAAAAACAACAACTTACACAATCTCTCATATATATGTGGAGCCCACGCATAATAGTATGTGTGAAGTCTACATGCATGTGAAAAATTGTATAAATTATTGTGTTTTGATTGTTATGTGAATATCATTTAAAAAAAAAAAAAGGGTGGAAGAGGGAAAAAGAGAGGCAAGTACTTTTGGGGGCTTTAAAGCCTTCACACATGATCTTCGATACATTTTTTCTATGTATCTCTCTATTCAAACCTTCTTTAAAATCGAAAACAAACAAATTTGTCCCTTGGGAGTTTCAGCATGTGGAGTAGTAAGAAAACAATTAGATCAACTTGCGTGCACTTTAATTAAAAAAGTTATACACTTCACATTTAGCTATTGACCTTCTATTTTTTTGTCTTTATTCTTTATGAAAGTACCAAATTACTCTTTATTTTGTTTGTGTTCATTCACTTTAAAGAGTAATTTCAAATAAAAAAGACAAAAGGTGGAATTCCAATAGCTAAAAGTGAAGTGTCAAAATCATTTTTCCTCTCTAATCCAATTAAAGGATGCTTATCCACATCAATATTAAAAAAATCACAATAAATTATTTTCTTGCAGTCTGATTCTAAAAATTAAATTCTAATCAATTATGTGGAAAGCAAACCCACCAATCAACTGGACTACCTTGGAGCTAAATTTTAAGGAATAAGTGATTTTTATTGTACACTTTGTTTTGAATCTCATGACAATAATAAGGTGTCGAGACACTATGTAGCGGTAAAAGATTGCCCCATAATATGATATCTCAATTCTTTTCTATTGTATACTCCTACTCTTTTTTTTTTTGAATCTCGTAGTACAATATGTGGTAGAAAAACACAATTACTATAGTTTATCAAGATTGACAAAAAAAATAAAAAATTGTATCTTTCTTTCTTTGTGAAATGGGTTCTAAAACAAGAACTTATAAATTTGAAATTTATTTATGTACTCGTATTTCTTATTCTTACCCTTCCAGTAGCCTGGTTGGGGTTGCTTTTGCTCCTATTCTCGTAACTTTTTATTTAGTTTTTTGTTATTATTTTTGGGTTAAACATTAGTCTCTGAGAAAACTTTATAGCTATCTCAAAACCAATTGGTAATGATTAAAGAGGTCCTAGATATTATTAAGTGATGACGAAACGAATCGAAAAAGTATAAAAATATAAACCGATGTAAGAAAAATTCAAATAAGACGACACTTTAAACAAATAAAATGGCTGTATGATATTTTTTTCGTCTTTAGTGTATTTTTTTTTTGTTTTTGGTCATAATTATGTTACTTTTTAAACTCCTCTCGTCAAGAAGGATGATTAATTCAAAAAATTATATCGAAAAAATTAAATAAAAACTTACGAAAAATTAAAAATACTCCCTAAATAAGTTCTAGACTTTGGGCTTACACGAAGGCATGCAATTCAACTGTCGTTTTTACACCTATTCTGTCCCCCCACCCCCCCCCTTCTAGATACAGAAAGTCTACACACACATACAATTTGTGCACAGATTGTGTACAGATTTTGTTGTGGGGCCCACCACGGGTCCCACACAAATCATCCGAATCGTTCATTAAATGTAAAATATTTTTTTAAGGGTCCCCGTAAAAAATAAGCTCAATCCAATACCTATAAATACTCGATCCAATCGTATAACTTTTCATTATCTGAAAATCTGAATGAAAAGTTAGATGGTTGGATGAAGCACATATAGGTATTGGATTGAGCTTATTTTTTACGGGGATCCTTTGAAAAAATGTTTTACATTTAATGAAAGGCTTGGATGATTTGTGTGGAACCCGTGGTGGGCCCCACAACAAAATCTGTGCACAATCTGTGCACAGAAATCTGTGTGGATAGCACAGCTCAGATAGATATCTCTCTCTCTCTCCAATTATTCTTGATAATTGGGCAAGAAATTGGGCTAATCCTGATTCCTCCATGCCTAAACTGGGTGTGTGTTCTCGCCTTAAAAAGCACAACTGTACTCGTATATGCAATGCATATGTACTCCCAAAAATAAACGGCTTAAATAACTGTACTCACTATTAAAGGTAAAGCTACCTTTAACCATTCTAAAGGTAGCAGCAGTTGGTATACTTCTAACGTTGACCATTTCACCATTTTAGAAGCAAAGGTGTACTGGTGGATGAATCTCCCCAGATCTCATCTAATCCCCTGCTTATTTTGTGTCAATCATGTAGTCCTATTTTGGTAGTAGTTCAATATATACTACTAATAAGTGCCCCTTCCAATCATTTATTTTGGTACTCTCAGGTATCACGCGCATGGTCCAAACCATCCGTCTTCGGAGGAGTACGAGTCGAATTCTTCTTGCTAGACGGCAACGTATCCCTGCAACCTGTACCCGTTGCGGAGGTTACAACCCATTTGCTTCAAGAATGGATGTTGAATTGTTGATCCATAGAGCTACGTACGGTACTGGTTGCATAAATGGAGATAAAGATGCTTCTTTTTTCTTTGTTTGGTCATTGTCTTCTCTAATTATACGAAGGTTACTGTTGTTTGTTGTTATTTCAACAATTCGTTCCTTCACTGAGGATGTGGTCCTCCTGATTGTATAGGGGTTTTTTTCTCCTGCGTCGAGGTTTTTCTCTCTTTTTGGACTCTTATTCTAATGTACTTTCATGTCCGATATTTCTTTAGTAATCCAATTGACTTGGGCCTCGTGCATTTTCGATTGATGAAAAAACAAAAAAACAAAACTCCCCATGTCGAGAGGTAACCATTGGTATGCGAATTTGATGTAGAATTAATTCTTACTTGTTGCCCAACTTTCAACTTGACATTTTTAAGGACTTGGGGTATATGTATATATATTTAAATATGAGAAGTCATTTTTGCACTCTCTTTTAAACTTTTTGCACTCATTTTTTTGTTCCTATTCACATGAAATTATCAGACTGTCCTTACTTTTTAAATCACAATACAGTTTGTACATATATAAAGGGCAATTTGATTTATTTTATGTGAATAAAAACAAGAAAAATAATGCAAATGGATAAAAGGAAAGTGAAAATGTCCTACGCTTATATATCCTTTTCTTTTCTTTTTTGGATAATTAGATTCGATACATTTTTTCCATAGTATATGGTACAAAAGTGTAATAATTTTTGAAATGGAATAACTTTTATAGAAGTAATGGGAGTTACCTACAAAATCCTGGGTCTTTTCCCTTCCATTTTTGTAGCAGTAAGTGCTTGTTAAGGACAAATTGGTGTGTTTCACCGGTTAAAATAAGTAATTATTTCTGTTCAAAAAAAATAAGTATTTATTTTTTAAATTAAATGTGATGTATTATGATAAAATAATTTGTCTCATAAAATGAAAATTAAGCATTTAAAAAGAAGAATCTTGACAAAACATGGCCTACTTTGTTTTGAGAAGTACATATTGGCGCCTAAACAAGGACTGGTTTGCACTAATTTATTGATCTTAGATGGAACACCCCCAGGGCCCCAGTCTCTTGAAAATATCTTTTGTCATCGAATCAAGTTTAGTTGAGTAAAGGGGTTGGGGACCCTATAATTAAGGTGTAAACGGGGTCGAGTCGAGTGGGGCATTGTAATAATCGAGCTCAACTTGTTTGCTAAATAAGTCAAAACTCGAGCTATAAACGAACCGAGCCCAGTTAATTAATTTTAACGTGCCTTTGTAAACAAGCCGAGCTTATACGTACAAACGAGTTGATTTTTTTCGAGTTAATCATTGCTTTAGATTGTTGAGTTTAACTCATTTACTACACAAGCCTAAAACTCGAGCTCAAGTTCGGCTCGATTACGAGCCGACCTAAGCCAAGCTTTGTAATGTTTGAGCTGGACTCATTTACTAAACGAGTCCAAAACAAGCCGAGCCTGATTAATTAACATAATGAGCTTCAAACGAGCTGAATTTTTTTTCGAGCCTAACCTAGCTAGCTTTATAGTATTGAGCTCGGCTAATTTAGTACACCGATTTAAAATTTAAGTTCAAACTCGGCTCATTTAGTACATAGACCTCAAACTTGAGTTCAGATTCGACTCGATTACTCAACGAATCAAACCAAGCCGAGCAAAGTCTGAAGCCGGTTGCGAGCTCGCTTCGTTTACGTCGCTCAGTAGCGAGAGGTGCCAGCTGGAGCTAGAGCAGCGCCCCGAAACATTTTCTCTACCATATGGAACAAAGCAGTACTTGCAAGAGTGAGAGTGACAAGGGTTTTGTGTCCCAAAAGCCATACCGCATTTAAGGCCCTATTTGGCAGTATGCACACAGAACCCACACACGAACAGGGATTCAGGGGCAATTATTGAATCCACGAACACACAGGCCTCGTGCCAACTCACCCCTTGCTGGAAGAGAGACTGGCGCCAGGGATCTCTCTCTATCCCTCTCTCGGGATCGTACGAGGCCACGAGGGTTTTCATTCAGATTGATCGTCTTGACAATGAACTTTTCGAACATATTTGTTATATTTGATGGATAAAAGTTAATTATTATCGGTAAAAGAAAACATACTTTTATAAATAATTGATTGCCGAGATTGGCCAACTTGGTCTCATGAAAATCCTTACAAAAGAGAATCCGGATCTGAAAACCATTACCTGCTAAAACAAGCACATCGATTAAAAATGAGTCCTGCTACATACACAGCAGATCTGTGCATAGATTGTGCACAGATTTTGTTGTGGGGTCCACCACGGGTCCTACACAAATCATCCGAGCCGTTCATTAAATGTAAAACATTTTTTCAAAGGTCCCCGTAAAAAATAAGCTCAATCCGATACCAATAGGTGCTTCATCCAACTATTTAACTTTTCATTCAGATTTTCGGATAATGAAAAGTTATATGGTTGGATCGAGCACCTATAGGTATTGGATTGAGCTTATTTTTTACGGGAACATTTGAAAAAATGTTTTACATTTAATGAATGGCTCGGATGATTTGTGTGGGACCCGTGGTGGGCTCCACAACAAAATCTGTGCACAATCTGTGCACAGATCTGCTGTGTGGGTAGACTTTCTGATTAAAAATTCACGGCTATCTTATACAAAAATATTTTATTTTTTATGAATAGATACTTTGTTAAAAAAAAGAGGAAGAAGTAAACAGTTTTTGGCCTTGTTCGTTTTGATGTTTTAGGTGCCGTTAGGCTTTCTTTTTAAACTTTCATTTTCAAAAAAAAGGATAATTTCAAGTTCAAATATAATGAAAATAAAAGATAATTTTTCAATTTTTTTGCATCGTTTAAAAGATCTCAATGAAATCTATCAAACAAGATCCATATTATTAGAAAAATTATTTGTGTAAACACATGATTTTTAAACTTAAAATTGCCTTCCTTTTTTAAAAGTTTCTTTTCTAAAAAACCGGAACGGAGCCTTTCTTTTGTTTTAACTTTGTTTTTCAATCATTACCCTATATCTTTCTTCAATTATTACCTTATTTCTCTAATTATTAATTTTATTTCTCTCAATATCTCTCTCTACTCATTACCTTTTTTTTTCAATCATTACCTTATTTCTCTCTCTACTCACTGCCTAAACTAAAATACCAAAAATTATCAAACGAATAAGGCCAAAAAGGTTTTAGATTAACCATAAGGCTTTAGTGGACCCACAATTTGAAACTGCAAACCCTTTGGGGTAAAGATTACTCACAATGCCCTGGGCAGTGCGTGAGGCCTGTCCTCTACCCCGCATGGTTGCTCTACTAAATGAGTTAAATGGTTTGTTTCTTTTGTCTTTGTTTAATTTTTTTTTATTTGTAGTTTTTTGTTAACTTTTTGTGGATTATTGATTCTTTTTGACGAGAATAATCTAAAAAGTAAAGAATTACGATCGAAATCTAAATTTTTTTTAAATAAAGAAAAAAAATAAGTCAATAAGTCAATTTTTTCGTCTTTATTCAAAATAATTTGAATTTCGATCAGAATTTTATACTTTTTAGATTCCTCTTCTCATGACGAAACAATAATCCATAAAAAGTTGACAAATAACTAACAAATGTGAAAAAAATTAAATAAGGACAAAAAAAATAAGCCACTTAGTAGTGCCTTTGGAGAACTGAATAATTTTTCAGGCATCTGGACTTTGGACTGTGTCAAAAAAAGGTTGCGTATTTGGAGACCCGACTATGGGTAGGTTTGGATTAAAAAGTAGGGACTGACTCTTTTTTCTGTCTTTATTTAAATTTTTTTTGTATTTGTTATTTTTATGTTAAACTTTTATGACTTATTGATTCATCTTGCCGAGAAGAACCAAAAAAGTATAACTTTTTTATTGGAACACATAATTTTTTGAAAAGGACAAAAAATAAACTTTTTGATATGTTTTGTCGTTTTTAAAAAATTATGAACTTCGATCAAATTTTTTTTACTTTTCCAGTTCCTTTAGTCAAGACGAAATAATAAGTTATAAAAGTTTAACGCAAAACAAATAAATTCAAAAATAAAAAATAAAGACAAAAAAAAATATCACGCCTTATTTTTTAATCCAAACACACCCTAGATGCCTAGCTAACACCTCCACCTGGGTATATCCAAAGAAGAGGTTCCATCAAGCTTTTGCACCGTACTTCCTTTTGTTGTCAAACAGAACACCTATACAAAGAAGATAAAAAAAAAACACCAAAACAATAATAGAACTTTCGGTCTTTTCAGGTGTCTTCAGGGGACACTGCCAAGAATCCTGGGGCCAAGCGGTTGCTGAGCGAGCGGCATTCGTTCGTTCGTTTTGACACAGACGACTTGAATTGAATTTGAGCGCATGCATATCTGAACCGTTCATTTTTAGGTGTCTTCTTCTTCTTCTCTCTCTTCCGGTCTTCTTTTCGCTTTTTACTTCTCGTTTTAATTATTTCATTTTATTTAAAATACAGAATCATCACGTGGTTAGATCAACAAATAAGTATTCCTTAAAATTAGAGCTCAAGTCTTCGTAGCCGCTCGATGATGCTGAACCTACTCTTTAGCGCTGAGGACATGCAACGGGACATAAACTTCGGGGAGGTCGAGGACGACGTAGATGCAATCGAGTCTTTCCGCGAGTAGTTGTTCAGCGATGAAGCTAAGGCCCCGTTGCCGAAAGAAAAATAAATATTTATTTTTTAAGAACACAATTTCAAGCTTAAAAATCATGTGTTTATGCAAATAATTTTCCTATCAATATAGATCTTGTTTGATAAATCTCATTAAGATATTTCATACGGTACAAAAAAATTGAAAAATTAATTTTTATTTATATTATTTTTAAATTAAAAAATATAAAATAAATATTTATTTTTCAAAAAAATGTTCTGAAACGGAGCCTAAGGTACTCCATCATGGATTCATAGAATGGGCAGTCTACTTTTCCTTGTAGTGCAACAAAAAAAATCTGGTTGTGCATGCTAGCTTGCTCAATCTTTTTGTCGGCAATTATAAGGCCAAATAAGATGGGGTATATCTATTTCACCTTTCACTATCCATTACTATCCCGCAACACGACATATACAAAGTACAAGTTAGACAAAACACATATGATAAAGAGCACAAAAAACGTTTTGGGTCTTTGTGTGTCATGATTGAGCCACACCGTCGCTGTGGCAAGACCGACGGGGAGAATTTTTCGGTGGCGGGTAGGTACTATGTGGTGGCGCTCGAAGCATTCAAACCGTCGATTGCGTTTTTTGAAGGCTCGGATTTGGAAAAGAGTGAAAGGAGAGAAAAAGTGTTGGGATGAGAGGAGGAAGAGAGTTTCAATTCGAGCCATCAAAAAGTGTATTGAACGGTCCGGATATGCCGAACGGGTACGACTTGAAATATTCATATACCGACCCGGCGCCGAAAAATTACATAGTATATTCGGCTGCGTCCTTGTAGATTTATGAGTGTGAAACTTATTTAGATATATTTTTTAAATTTTTCATAACTTTTGTTTAGCTTTTCGTCGTGATTTTTGGGGTTAATCGTCCGTTTAGACAAGACGAATCAGAAAGTATAGAAATATGGACCGTTGAAAAAATTAAAATAAGGCTGCACTATAGACAAATAAGACAGTTGTTTACTCTCTTTTTTGTCTTTAGTGAATTTTTTTTTGCTTTCCGTCATAATTTTGTACTTTTGAGACTCTTCTCGTCAAGACGGATGATTAATCAAAAAAATATGACGCAAATTTAACAAAAATTCAAAAAAGACGAACAAAACACGTAAAACGAGTGTTCGGACAAATAAGCCACTTTGGCTTATTTTTTGTCCTTATTCAAATTTTTTTCGTATCACTTGGCTTATTGTCATTTTTTTTGGGATTATTGCATCCTCACGTCAGGAGGAATCTAAAAAGTAAAAAATTTTGACTGAAATCCAATTTTTTTTGAATAAAGACGAAAAAATTGGCTTATTGATTTTTTTCGTCTTTATTCAAAAAAAATTGGATTTCGGTCAAATTTTTTTACTTTTTAAATTCCTCTTGACGTGAGGATGCAATAATCTCTAAAAAAATGACAATAAGCCAAGTGATACGAAAAAAATTTGAATAAGGACAAAAAATAAGCCAAAGTGGCTTATTTGTCCGAACACCATAGATAAGCCATTTGGCTTATTTTTTTGTCCTTATTCAATTTTTTTTTGCATTTATTAGTTTTTTGTCATTTTTTGGGGGATTATTGCTTCTTCATGACAAGATGAATCTAAAAAGTAAAAAATTAAGATCGAAATCCAATTTTTTTTGAATAAAGACGAAAAAAATTGGCTTATTGACTTAATTTTGTCTTTATTCAAAAAAAAATAGGTTTCGATCATAATTTTTTACTTCTTAGATTCCTTTCGTCATGATGAAGTAATAATTCCAAAAAAATTGAAGAAAAATTAACAAATACAAAAAAAAATTAAATAAAAACAAAAAAATAAGTGACTTGGCTTATTTAGCCGAACGGCCGTGACAAGGATGGAGCCGAAGTATGTAATCCGGACAATAATGCAGAAATGTAGTTGAGTGCTCTAGCGGCTAGGGATGATTAAAAACTGCACCATGTTTTCTCCCAGAGTTGCAAAAAGAAAAAAATTAGCTTCTTCGTCAACTCTTGATTTTTATTTTTTTATTTTTTTGTCTTTTTTCATATTATAAATTTTTTTTTCCTGACAATCCCATCAAAAAAGAACAGCATAGGAGTAATAAAAAACTGTTTTGTTAACCTTCGCCCACTAGGCAAAGAATAATATACACGTACTTTCAAATAAATTCGGATATCAATACATATTTCACGGATATTAATACGCTTTCAAAAATATCAATACACATTTCTCGGATACCAATGTACCTTTTTATCTATTATCTTACCCATTTGGGCGGATTTTAGAATAATCCAATAAAATAAAGTTAAAAAGCATAGATCACCAATTGCTAAAAAAGGAGTATATTAAAAGAGAAATCGTGTGGTCGACTACGTATTAGTTAATTGTATATCATTGAAAGCATATTTTGTGTATGTAATAATTATTATTACAATATAATTGTATAGAATCAAAATTTACTACAATAATCTTTTCATATAGATTGTAGGGGCCTATTTTTATTTAAAATGATCTCGTTTTGGGTCCAGAAAAACTCAGTAAAACTCTCGTAATATTAGCACTCTCTTTCTGTACATCACCAATCGCTTTTGCCATCTTCGTTGATGTGGATGTAGAATATTTGTAACTTAGTTGAAAAAAAGTTGAATTGAGCTTTAGCGAATTCAAAAAACAAGTTATAGATTTACATAATAAGGAAGAACAAATTGAGTATGTAGAAAAAGAGAATCCCCAAATTGCTTTTCAAAAAGAGAACTGCGACTTTATTCAACTGGGGTTTCCTGATTCTTCTTCAAAATCTTTACCAAACAACCCGGCACCCCGCTTCTTGCCTCAAAATTCTTCTTCAAAACCTTCACCAAACAACCCCGCACGCATGTTGGTATCACATTATACCCACAAATCCACAATGAATTCCAAGTCCAAAAATAAAACAAATCCTTGAAGAGATTGGGGGAATTGCAAAAGCCCAACTCATTGAATTTTGGGCCTGAGTCCAATTCTCAAGTGGACGGTCCATTTCAAGTATACCACGAGATGCCCCAAACCAAATAAGATTCTGCAGTTTTCATGATCGTGAAAAAGAAAAAATTCCACCTAAACACGGAAGAAGACATCGTTTTAAATCCAACATATGGCAAACAAAGGCGAGAGCTTCGATCTCAGGGCTCGTGATTCTGGTTTGAGAATGAACGAAATGCTTGACGTACTTTGCGAGAAACATGACTTGGTGTATAATGCTACGATCATAGTCCACACTCCATAACATAAAGCCGTTACTCATTAAGGCTAACGCGTTCAGAAAGCATAGATGATGGATTTTAAGTCAAGATAGGAGCCAATGTGTTGCTGATCCACCTTGACACACTCTGAATCACTAAACATGGATTCATTCGTGCTCCATGATCACATCTTTCACATAAATACGCCAATAATCACAACCATGAAAAATGAAACCTTTAACAGAATCTAGTGGAATTCTTCAGCACACGTATATTAGTAATGTGCTCGATATGCAATCAAAAAAACAGAAAGATGAGTCACCGGTGATCAAATTTCTTCCGGAGTGCTGACTAATTGACCACGCGATGCACAAAAATTCCATGGCATCTTTGTTTTTTAGCGTCTCAGCATTTAGAAACAAGTAACAAGTACACGAATCGGTCAAAAAAGAGAGTACACGAGATCACAATCAAAACTACACAAAGTCACAAACATGACCAAGCTGTGTACTTGCAATAATATTACTCCGATCTTTTTCCAGCTTCGGCCTCACTCTGTAGGCCTCACCGGATAGCAAAACCCTATGGTCCCAAGAATTATACGGTGCCAGAGATTAAAACTTCTCATGCGAAAGAGGCAACTAAACAGCCTCAAAGTTTGAAAATAGGAACGAAGCTAGTACAGATAATTGCAGCACAAAAAGAACCGGTACAAGCAAAGTTAAGCTAGAATAAAGACAGAGAAGCTTCTGATTACTGAATAACCAAAAAATCATCCAACATATCCAATTTCGACTGCTTCAGGGACGATTGCAGCATGATAATCCACTTCATATTTTGAAGACGACCTCACATCAGCAAGAAAACGGCATTTGGACATTACCAAAACCCAAAAACCAAAGAAAAAAAGAAAAAAAGAGACATAATTAAACATATATGAACTGGCAAAACCTTGCTCTCAAATACGGATGGATTCATCTGCTGACAGACAAAAAGACAGGTTAGACTTAAGACTTAAGAGTCCCATTGCTTAGCACTCCACACCAACTTCAGCAGCTCGCCGAGGCTTGTTTTTCCGCCTGCTCCCATTTTGTCTGAATCCAACAGACTTGACTAAATTATCAGTACCATTTTTCATTCCAACGCTATTTTCCTCTTTGACGGAATCTGGATTTTCCTTCGCCTTTGAAGACCTCTTTCTCTTCCTCCCATTCTCTGGAGCAGCCAGATTTTTTACATCGTTGTCAGAGGTTGAGCTCTTCTTATCACCATCTTCTTCCTTTTCTTCTATCTTCGCAACTTCTTCTTCTTCCTCAATTTCATCCTTTGGTGTTTTCTGTGGCCTTCCTCTTTTCCTATACGACGGGACCTTTTCTTCCTCACCACTGGCTTGATCTTCACGAGTAGCGATAGCGGTCCGTTTCTTCCCCTTTCCTCTACCTCTACCCATAATCTGAAAACCTTGTCCAATAAATTTTCAAACCAGAGACAAAGGTTTCTGCACCAAGGAAAAGATAGAGAATCAGAGCCCTAAAAATTGGTACACTACCGATCTAACAAATCAGATAAACTGAAATCACCACAAGTTAACAGAAATGCATCCACCATGTGCCGCAATAAAAAGGACTACAAAATGCTCCAGTTTAGATCAAGCCGAAAACCAACAGAAGGGAAATGAGATGAAAACCAACAGAAGGGAAATGAGATGAAAACCAGAAGGGGACAAGAACCGTAGTCAAAGGCTGGTGCTTTAAAGAGTGGACAATATTCTAAACTTGCCAACAGCACAAACAAACAATGGATTCAAAACAAACTTACACCACCCATACGCAGAATCAGACACCAAAAAAATCAGATTGAGCTAAAGCATGAACCACAAAACAATCAATCAACTGAAAGTACCAGAGAACAACAAATACAAATCCACCATTTTCCACAACCAAATGGACTAAACAGCATCAGTTCTAAGTATGATATGATGGCATCAAAGAGAAGAAATTAGGTCAACACTAGATGGGAACTTGGATCATAACCAAAACATCAGCTTTAAAGAATGGTGTAATGGACGAGAACAGACAGTGGTTTCAGCACAAGCTTACAGACCCATGTTTTTCAGTCTAATCCATAAGGAAACACAAGCAACCATGAGGTTTTTGGCAAGAAATAGAAAAGCAACATGAAACCTTACACCCATTTATCTGTTGCAACTAATCAGCATAGGAAGAGGATTTTGGATCAAAAAAGAGAAATGCAAGAACACTCACAACTCAAGCTCATTCCTTTTTACAGATGAACTTTAACAAATCCAGATAACAATACAGAAATGGAAAACAAACCCTAGGAAGGAAAATCAAATCCATCCATTAAACAAAACTGCATAAAATCCATACATACCTTAGGTCTAACAAACACCAAGGAATCCACAAAACCCACATCAATAGGCTTTGAGAGGCCAACAAACAATCAAGCTATAAAGAGGAAAACTTTATCTAGAACCCCACACATCAAATTAGTGATGCTCTGTGTCTAATGCTTGAGAGAGGGGAAAATGAGAGATACGAAGCTGACCTGACATGAAACGGCCATCATTTGCATCTCCAAGACAGAGCCCATTTCAATAAATCCAGTAATACCAATCAAGAAACTAAAGGATACCCATAAATCAGATTGGTTTGTTTGTTACAATAGACTCAACGCCAGGGGAAGTGGAGAAGTTAATACTATAAACAAGCGGTTAAAGCTATGATCTGAGGGTGAACAAATGAAAACCCAGATCAGAAATCAATACAAATTAGAAGAAGTTAGAAAGAGTTAGTGGTAAGAGATTTTAATCTCTTCCATTAGAGGTTGAAGAGCTTGGCAAAAGAGCAGAGGCAGAGAGTACTGGAGAAGTGAAAGAGAAGAAAATATGAGATACTAGTAGAAAGTGGAGAAAAGATGAGTGCATCTTACTGATTTGAAGGGCTGTTTGGAAACTAAGAAGGAAACTACACCAACACTCCTAATGCTTATGATAATTGTTCAAAGACCTCTTTGGTTTCTTGAAACTACAAATAAACTACTATGTTAGTATGTTCGCTTTGGATCTCAAAAACCAACTCATCTTTGCGCACGGTCCCCGAATTTTTTTTATCCAACTATTACTCTCATTTCTACATCTATCTCTTTTCACTCATTATCCCAAAAAACTCCCTCAAAAAACAAATCAAACAAACTTGTCCGTCAAGACCTATTTCGCTCAGCATTGCATAGTCATCTGCAAGGGACTTTATCACCCGGAGTATTTTAGAGCCTAAGCGATCGTCCCAATGTGTGCTTCTCAAACACTAAAGAGTAGTATGTTTTACCCTACCGAAACCCTATGGTGACTTAAAACTTCAGCGTTTGGGCTTGTTCGTTTAGGGTACTCAAAACTCTTATGTACGGTTCTCAAAAAAATTTCTCTATATATCTCTTTCCATTTATTACACTTTAAAACCTCTCTCAAAATCCCAACTGAACAAGTCCACGGTTCTCCATTGAACCGATCGCTTGGTGAGCAAAATCGTAGCTGTGAAAGGGCAAAAAATATACTCTAACACCCTTGGATAGTTGGATACTTCGTGAGTCCTTGCCTCTTCATATAATTTCCAAAGCAACAATACAGTTGATGCTTGTATTAGTTTAATTTAACTTAGCAAAACAAAAAGGAATCAAGGTTAGGCTCATTGTCTAAACTTAAATTAATCAATGAGTAAAAAGTTAATCCTTTCCTTTGACGATAATTGACTATTGCCTTTCATTTTTTTGGCGGAGTTGATTTTTCAGTTTAACATACTTCTGCCAACCAAAAAAAACAAAAAAACTTGAGGATAACACTTTCATAAGGAAAAGTACTCTGCAACGTAAATAATTCATTGTTCCCTTGCCAAGTCTTTTTCATATGATGACCATAAAAATCCAAGCAAGTTTGTAACCAAAAAAATATAAATATAATAAATAAAATCCAAGCAAGTTGTTTAGAGTTAAAGTGGAAATGTTGAATTTCATTTTCCATAAATGATAAATTGTCCACTCAGAAAAAGAGGATTATTTTGGGTAAGAAACTACTTCTCTCCAATTATCCAAAAATAAATTCTTGCTTAGGAGGAGGGAAAAAACACCTCATTTAGTCACAGCATTGCACAAGAGTCTCTTGCCGAATAAAATCTTGTGGTCGAAAGTATACGAAAACAAAGGTACATGCCTTTTTTTATTTGTTATAAAAAAAGGGATAATAACAAAGACAAATGGGTGAGAGGAGTATGATACACAAGCTTCGTTGGAAGCGCGTGAAATGAGTTGTTAGGAGAAATCCATTAATTTTGTGGTCCCAGGCGAAAAATTCAAAAAAGAAAAAAGAAAAAATAAAGTGAGGAAGGTATGGGCCTGCCGCCTGCCGTTTTCTCTTTAGCAAAGATTTCATATTCATCAATATTGAAAAAAAAAAATTCCAGCCTTTTTTAATCAATTTTACTAGCGAACGCCCATTTGCAAGAGAGGTGGATCCCGCACACATCCATAAGAGAGGTGGGTCCTGCACACATGGTGGATCCAGCACACATGCACCCCGATCTCTTGTGGATGTGGATATGATATTTGTGTGCTTAGGTGTGATTTAAGAATTTTTGTTTTTTGATATCTAGGATTTCCTTCGTTATGTAAAAAAAAAACACGCAAATAGCTTTGGTCGCTGTAGTATGGAAATAACTACAATCAACCCGAGTTCCATTGTGTGCTTATTGTTTTTTTAGGTTAGAGCTTGTTCATCTTCTCATTGTTTGATTACAACTATACCCGATTATGTTCGGTCTGCTTTGGAATATGTGATGTCTCGGTAGTCAAAATTTTAGGATGAACTTATGAGGTTTCAAGATATTTGAAATTCATGGGGTTTTTAAAAAGAGAGAAATTTATTCACGGCTCTGCGCGATCTTGGGCTCAGCCGTCCATTTCGACTTTGGATGATTCAGATTTAAATGAAGCTTTTTCGGGAAAGAGTTAAACTTGAAAAGTTTCATTAATATCTGGACCATCCGAAATAACTTGAAAAGTTTTATTAACATCCGGATCATCCAAAAGTATTTTGGACGGTCGCGATTTGCTCCGTAAACAAATTCACTGCTCCGCCGTTAAAAAGATTTTCTCTTTTTAAAATCAATTTTGCACAATCTGACACTTAGCTTGATAAGCTACCATACTAGTCAGGACTCAGGAGTCGAACTAAAAATAAAAATAAGATCCCGTCCGTTTTGGTATTTTGGATTTGTAGGTAATGAGAATAAAATAATGATTGAAAATAGAGGTAATGATTAGAGAGAAAAAGAGAGAAAAAATGAAAGTAATGATTGGAAAGATATAAAATAATGATTAGAATCCAAAATCCAAAACCCTTAAAATGATCATACAAATAGACTCCTACTCGTGATTTGGTCAATCGTGAAATGTTTGACCTTACAACTTAAGAAAACGTACAAGCTTGAAAATATATAAGTGCTCCTCCTAGTCATTAAAATTGAAAACCAAGTTTAAATTTTCTTATTATTCTTGACTTCTTATCATTAAAAACTGAAAATTGCAAACAAATAATACTAGTTAAGTTGTGCCGGAAGAACTTGGCCAGTTGATTCGAGTATCTATTCCGCTTAGGTTTAGGGGATTTTAGTTAAGCTGTGCCAGACCTTTGAGTTATTAAAAAAAATTTAAAAAATACAAGTTGATTGTTTTCCTTTGATTTGATTGAGAAGATAGAGGGTTTGCCTGCTTCATTTGGGTACTCGTCAGTAGTCCCAGAGACTTTAGGGGACATTGCTAGGAAATTTTTGATTGCCGGTGGTATATCCAGTGATATTCATTCGGTACATCTGGGCCATCTAATATACTTTTGAACGGTTGAGATTAAAATTTTTTCTCTCTCATTCTAATACTTTCTCTCTCGTTTTCTTTCTTCAAATCTGAGCCGTCCAAAAATGAAATGAACAATTCGGATGAGCCGAGCGGACACCACGTAATATCCCACCGGCACTGAAAATTTTTACGTTTTTGACATTTACAGCTGGGAATTTCAGCAGCGCAGACGTTGGATATTCACACGGCCCCACAGTGCGTGTTTGGTGTAACCTTATCCTTGATTCATTGAATTAACCACACTGAAGATAGAGTGTAGATCTTCTCAAGTGCGAAATGAGATTCCTCACGATTGATGATTTAAATTGTTCATTTTATAAGTTTTAATTTGTTTATTATCCATGCGAAATGATTATACATCGGTTGGATATCAATATTTACCTAAACCAAACGTAATTTTCATAACCAACTGTGGTTAGTTCAGTTGACCAGAACTTTTGTATCTCACCTACGTATGAGTGTTCTTTCGTTAGAAAAACTTTTGCTTTTCTTT
Organism: Rhododendron vialii; assembly: GCF_030253575.1. Taxonomy (NCBI): domain Eukaryota; kingdom Viridiplantae; phylum Streptophyta; class Magnoliopsida; order Ericales; family Ericaceae; genus Rhododendron; species Rhododendron vialii. The sequence continues at coordinate 1,077,752 of NC_080559.1, read as the reverse complement.
CTTTGTTTCTACCTTATAATGTGTTTATTTCATGTATTGGGTAGGTTATTGAGCTTGGTTGTCTCATAGACTTTCATAATTAATGTAGTGTCCCGATTTTGTACTTTGTACTTCACATATGATGTAAATGATCTCTGCTATCGATTAACAAAAAAAAAAAAAACATTATTTTCACAATAGACATATTACACGGTCAAGGTATGGTAATTTATTTTTCCGATGATGATTGAGATTCGAAAAAGCTCATAGGGTTGTCTGATCAACTTGATTTTTTTTTTTTTGCAGAGTAGATGAATATATTGAGGCCTACGAAATGAACGGCTTAGAGGTTGGCTGACATTTATGGGTTTGCTTTTCCAAATAACTCATGTTTCAGTTCCTTTGGCCGGAGCCACTATAGGCTTGTCTAGTGGTTAACTTCAAGGTGCACAGGAGCTGGCCTAGACACCTAATTATTCTTTTAGAAAAAACAAGTGCTAGGGAAGGCCACGGAGCATTATTCTAGGAGCACTGATTCTGTGATGTAGTGTGCACTTTGGAGGCTAGATTTGATCATAATCAGCATAGTTAATAGCATAGTTAATATTACAAGAGCTTCAACGTACAAAAGAAACAAGGACTTCAAGGTCATGAGACTAAATATATTCATTCACTCGATCGGTATCACTTGCATTCAAGCAAACTTAAGAATATGAAAGCCCCACCCCTACCAATTAGATTGTTACAACAATATTGACGATTAAGCTACTGCTAGTACGTAATCTCTGAAGATAAACACCATCCTGATTAGTATCTCAAATTCCATCTTTACTGTAAACTTACTCGAGCATTTGTGAAGCACTCCTCTTAGTCCTCTAGAAACATGGCATGCCCAATTTGGTACGTAGCTTTGGAGGTTGATGAACTGCATACATCGATTCAATTCGACCTCGACATAGTTTACTGTGAGCCAAAATCAATTGGAGTTTCAAAAAAAAATCAATAAAATGTGACCTCATTACAGTAATGTATGGATACTGGGTTGTGCACCCTGTGTAGTGTGACGCGTAGTAAAGCACGCCAACCGTCCGATAGTGTTTCAATTGTCTATATTTAAAACAAACATTTTCAGAGAAGAGACTACTCTTCCATGGAAGAGTTTTTATCTGAATCTGAACGGTTGATCGCTGAGATGGACGGTTGGCGTGCTGCTCTACATTGGGTGCGCTACAGCACCCCCGGATCCCATTAAAATCGGACTTGGTGGTCCATATAGATCCAGAGATCTTGTAGGGCGCTCTGCCCTACAGGGTTTACAGTGCCGCACAGTCGTCGATTTCATCAATCAACGGTTCAAATTAAAAATAATCTTTTACCGGTAGAAGCTTATTTATTAACAACCAAAGTTTAAAAACACATTGCAACCGTTCATTGTGAAGATCGACTGCCCATGTGCCGCACTCCGCCCTACAGAATTTCCCAATCCGTCCGGTCATGAACTATTCTTCATCCGATCAGTGTGATTTTTTGATTGCACGACAAACTCGATGAGTCAAATAAATGATTTGGATTGCATATTTAACCAATTCAAAGCAAAAGAATAGGAATGGAACGTTGTGACATACTAGTATTTAACGGTACATAGGATCACGCCAGATTAGGAATGAAAGGTTTGTCCCCAGATTACGCCTGCAATTTCTCCTCCACAAACAAGTGTGAGAGCATCTCCAACCCGCCCATCAAACACTCTTTTTTCCAAGTTTTTTGAGGAGTAATGCCGAAAATAATTTCGACAATCCACACATCAAAACAGAGCATCAAAGTTCAGGCTTATCAACTGCAATGAAGCGCGGTTCCAAAAAAGAAGAAGAAAGAACTGTAACAAATCAACTCTTTTTTTTTTCTTCCCCTTTGAATGGCACTGCAACAAATCAACTTGAAGGTGGAAGAAAAAACCCACATTATTAGTATATAAACGTACACATGTAAAACTATTCTCTTTCAATTACGAACCCAAACTACCTGAAGTACTCATCCTTTATTTCAAAAAATCCAAAATTGCAAGAAGTTTCAAAACTCACGAAACTCCTTGATGCAATCAAAGCTGGAAGACGATGATGAGATAGAGGTTCTCATGTCATTATTCATCGAAACTAAAGAGTCATTGTAATTGCTGGAAAAAAGGGTGATCATGAGTTGCTGAAAGAACAGAAATCATCGTCAGAATTTGGCGATGGGAAAAAATGGAATGTTCATGTCGCTGAAACATGGATTAATTGGTGGAGGATCATAAAAAGCCGTCGTGGGAGGAGGCGGAAAACACGATTTGATCTGCACATTCCTCCTCACTGTCGTCATACAACTGCACTTTTCATCGGTAACCATCGATGACGAATCGGTGTCATCGCTAGCTACGGCTGCCACCCGACCACGGTTCTTGCATGGCTCCGTCGTGGGAGGAGGTTCTTGTTTAGCCGGAGAAGGTGGGTGGTCGGATTCGAAATCAGACCGAGATTGGCCCGTGAGTTTTTGCACCAGCGCCTTGAAGTCACGCGGGTGGGTGTGGATGATTTTGGGAGACTGGGTGTAGATTATCACCGGTTGGCGGTGTGGAGGCTTGGCGGCGGAGGCAGCGGACGAGGAGGAGGAGGAGAAGGAGAAGGCGGATGACGGCGGCGATGTTGGTTTTTTAATCAAATGGGAGACCTTGTTGATTCTTAGAGGGGATGGGTATGTGCCTTTTCCATCGAGTTGTGGAGGGCTCATGGTGATCCTTACTTTTCTCTATCCTCTCTATAGTTGCACAAGCCCTAGCAAATAGAGGTATGTGGAGGAGATGGCCAATTATTGGGTACCCCAAGAGTATCATTTGGTACTTTCTGCAAATAAAATATTGCCACCATACAATGTCGGTTACTCTTGATCTCTCAAACATCCAACAAAAATAAATGATAATGTCTCTACCGCATAATTGATTTGTCAATATTATGTATGTAAAATGATTGAAAGTACCACGTAAGTAACGCATGGTGGTTGCACCTTTGTTGATACGGATTACCGGAGTATTTGTGGTGGTAGTTAGAGAAAGGAGAGATGAATGGGGAATGGTGAGAGAAACGAAGGAGCCATGTGGAGTACTACAACTTAAGAAGGGTGGAAATCAAGTGCAAACAGCGTTTGTGAAGAATTAGGGAGTGAGGCTGTTGGGTGATGACACGTAAGGCCGAGAAATTTTTGGTTGCAAATCGGCTACACGTGGTACCCGACACACACATCCGGACCGACAAAAATGCAACCGACAATCAGGATTGAAAGATACCTAACGGATTTTTAAAAAAAGAAAAGAAAAAGTGTGTTTTAATCCAGACCGTCGATTGCATTTTTGGACAACCCGGATGTGCACTTTGAGCACCACGTTAGCGGTACCCTATTTGCACCCAAAGATTTGACAGTGGCGAAGGATTGTGTCGAGTTAGCTGACCCGTGAGAACACAGTAAATGAGAGCTACTATCAGGCAATTTTTTGGCAAGTAGAAATAGAGGTGAAAAACGAGTTAAACGGTAGTTGATCAAACTTGGTTTTAAGAACTTAACGAGTTTTAGAAATTTAATCGAACTTAGTTTGTTTATCAGACGAGTAGATCTCAAATGCTTCAAATACATCATAAGCCGAACGAGCTGAGTGCTTGTTGGAGTTTGATTTGAAACCTTAACGAGCTCCAAAAAAAAATTTCTATGACAAATCTTAAATAAACTTTTAACAAACGAACAACAGCATCAACTCAAGTAGCTTGATTCCTTTAACACATTCGATTTGGGTATTGAGAGGGGTTTTTGAGAGTAATGAGTGGAGAGAGATAGAGAAAATTTATTAGAGAATGTGCCCAGGAGTTTTGAGATCCCAAAACGAATATTAGCAATTAAATCAATCTCCGGCCAATTCCTGCATATTCAAAACTAACGCGGTATGAGATCTCCGGCCATGATAGGATCATACAAAGCTCTGGATTGAAGGAATCAGTCCTTTGGAAGAAAATTAGCACTTAAATACAACGCTAAGTTCTTGGCCAAAAGCATCATAAAAAGAGGAAGATACATAATATATTCATAGAAGGAAGCTATCAGCAGATTGTACTCAAAAAGCTATACCCAGCTAAAAATCCAAAGTAATGAAGCTATCAGCAAGTTTTACTTCAAAAGCTATACCCAGCTAAAAATCCTCTAAAATACTGAAAAACTGTGGAAAACTGGTCCTGAAATATGTTTCCCAGATTGCTACCCACCACAACATACAGTGTGGGTCATGTAACGCAGCGGTAAGAAACAAGCGAATCAGTAAATGCACCATTGTGAGTAACTTTCACCACTTGTCCCTTCTCAAGCCCATAGTACTTGGAAATAGCATCATTCTCCAGCATTCGAGGCATCTGCATCACGTAAACTATGAAAATATGCAGCTGCAGGTATTTTCTTTTCAGATATATATGTGAAGAACAAGCCTAATTAATGGCAGAGTTGAATTTGTCACTGGCAATTTATCACTTAGCCATTGTTAAATTCAACTCCGCCAATAAAGAATTTATCAAAAAGGAAACGCAAAAGAAGAATTCAAAAATGACAGAAACAATAAAGAATTTATCACTTAGCAAGTGTGCCAACAGAAGCATGTAATACAGCGAGGAAAACACAACACATTTTCTTGATGTTTGACTTGAGGGTAAGAGATATCTAACAACTTGAAAAGAAAATTGTTTCTAAGTTCCAATATGAAATTTTCAGACAGTTAAACTTAGCTCTAGTTGTCTTCTTTTTGATGACTTAAACATAGGAATCTTGTGCACATAGGAATCTTGTGCATGTACACCAAATGCTTACAAACCAGCCTCATGTTGAACAAACACATGGAGAATGAACTATCCCATTTGAAACAAACTGAGAGTGCACTAGAATAATAATTGTACTGCAAAAAGCATCCTTTTTTGGGGTCTTAACTGGACCTCTTTAACATTTGGACCTCTAATTTGAAGCTATTTCAAGCCCTGAAGCACCAATAATAAGATATTGCCAAATCCACCATAGACGTTTTAGGCTTTAGCAGGCATTTTTGGGGGGTATATTATTGTCTTCAGTGACATTTTGTCTTTGGAGGAAAAATAACCTTGAATCTAATGAAGTTCATAGAGTCCACAATTTTTTCATCTGCCACTGAAGTTGAGTAAAGGATGAGTAACTATTCTCACCTGCTTATCTTCTACATTGTACTTCTTTAGCAGCTTTTGCTTCTCCCCAACAGTCAGTATCTCATACTTTGGCATTAGAACATGCTTTGTGATATTAGCCAACAAGTCAGTAATCTGCAGGGAAAGAAACAGATGATAACAGGATGTTGGAAAGATGAAATGTTATATTCAAGGTTCAATGGGAGTGAAAATAAATATTGTTTCATTTTCAATATCATGAACAAGGAAAATTTCTGAGATGGCTACACTTTGACTTCTTAGAGACAATAGCAACACAATACAATACGCTAGTTAATTGATCCACACTATGCAAAAATCAGGATACAAAAACAGAACCTCTTGGGTAAGTATTAAAGAAAGATTCAAAGACTCGTCATTCAACTTAATTCGAAAAGTGGTTCATGCAAATACAATGCTACTCCTAAATCAGCAGCCTCCTACAGATATAGCACCAATTAGATGCGGCTTGATACACAATTAAGAGGAAGTAAAAGAATAAAAGTTATAAGCATCAGTGGCCAAAAACACGGGGGAATTGGCACATGCAAATGGTAGTGAGAACTATCCTTATGTAAAATAAATTTCCAAGGCATACTTGTTGTTGAAACAGATTTCCATTACCTACACCGGGTCAATGATAACTGATTATTTCAAAGGACTACCTTATCTGTGTTTGTTTGTGTGCGTATGTTTATCAGTTTGTATGTGCGAAATATGTGGTACTCATGGCAGCTCCCCTGACTGAACATTTGAAATGAAAAACAAAGAAAGAAAACTTATTTTTGAAGTGTTTCTCCTATACATTTCTTTGTTGCAGAAGCCACCATTGCATCTAACCAAAAATTTCCTACCTACAACAATCATGAGTGTTCGTTTCATCATTTTGGTCCAATGGATTCAAGTCAATAGGTAGCCTAGCTGGCTTTGGATATTCCTAATACCACCTGAAAGATTTGTAAGAACAAACATCAATTGAACATGGTAGTCTTTAGGCGACTTACGTGAAATGTCTCCACTTTAACAGAATATTCGTCCGCTAGCTTCCGAGCATGGTAGTTCATTTTGCTTTGCAAGATTAACATCACCCGGTGTAAGCTTTCTTTGTTGGCGATCTGATTTAACATGCCAGCCATGTTTTGCTTTCTAATTTCATCAGTTCCACAAAAGATAACGAGAATCTACAAATCAAACAAATAAAACTATGTCAAGTTAGTACAAAAAATTCTAACAGGAAGAATTCCAGAAAAAGCAGCCATAAAAAATATCTTCTGCAAGAGAAATACAAGTGATAGCATACCATTAGAGTCTCAGACAGAGGTTAAGACACAAAGCCAACCTTCAATTAGAAGGTGTTGGATACATTTTGTATTACTTCATCTACAAGCACGCTTGATGAACTGGGAATCAGGAATCAATAAGAGCACTAATTTTCTTTTGGAGGTGTTTACTCAATTCCTTGCCACTGTGCCACACAATACAAACTACGACGGTTTGCGCTTTTCGTTTTTCTAACACCATATGTTAGCTTTTGAATGAGGTGCAAATCAAATTACATCACAGAAACAGAACATGCCCTGCCTATACCAAGCCACTAATATTGTCCCAGTTCGAGGATTATTGAAGAACAATAAACCAGCAGAACCTGTTAGTACTTAGTAGGCTCATTGATTTAACAACATAGCAAATGTCAGCTTTGATACAGAGTATATGAACAAAGGGAATTGGAATGAAATTTAAATTTCAAAATCTCTTAAGTATCATAATAACATATAAACCAAGCTAATATGAACCCTTACTTATTGGTGTAAGAGAATCTGAGCTCAAGCCTTCACGCCCCTATCTCACTCTTTAGCTGCTTAATACAATTAAGGAAGGAATGGGGAGCAGAAAAAAAAAATACAGAAGAAACCCATCAACTAAAAGCTAATAGTTGAACTCTGCTATTCGATCTCGAATAGCACGTAACAAACAAGATTTTCAATCCCGGAATTGGAGAACATTAACGGTATCAGTGATATGGCTAAACACAGTGGCTGATACATAGGAAAATAACGGTATCTGATGTCCAGAATTCCTTTGTGCACGTACAGCAAGGAATCCTTTTAGCACTACAAGCTATTACACCCCGCCATTCCTGACCTAAGGAGGGAATGGAGAAAGAAGTACTAAACAGAAATTAGAATAGTCCTCTGTCTCCTCACAGGGGGAAAAAAGAAAAAATAAAAAACAACTTCTCGTACGCCTGTGTTTGGAGTTGTGTTAAAGGTTTGTTCCTAGCATTTCCTGCACATAATTTCTCAAAACCAACCAGACCATTAACTTGATTGCATGACTAAGGCTGCAGACGAACCGACCAGCTCGTGGCTCGACTCGTTAAGCTCGGCTCATCAACTTGTTTAGTATCGAGCCGAGCTCGAGTTTTAGACTCGATTAGTGAACGACCCGAGCTCAACACTCAAAAGCTCGATTCGGCTCGTAAAAGCTCAACTCGTTTGTACAGGCTTGGCTCGTTAAGTAAATTAACCTGACTCAGCTCGTTAAGGGCTCGTATCGTTTACGAACGAGCAAAACTCAACCTCGAGTTTTTGGCTCATTTAGTAAACGAGCCGAGCTCAAAGACTATTAATCTCGGATCGGCTCATTATCAGTAAATTAAAAGTCCATGGAACAACGTCAACCAAAACATAAGACACACACCCACACACAAAGCTCCATAGATCTACATAGGAATTTTAAAGACAACCGTTTATCCAAATAGAAGCCAAAAAACACATTAGGAATTATTTCCGACTGCTACTTATATACATATACTATACCTTTTTGGAAGGGTTTGAGCGGAGGGAGGCGCAGATACGGAGGCGGTCGAGGTCAGGCTTGTGACCGTAAGCCGATAGGAAATCAGAGAGAGAGAGTGTGAGTTCTAGGTCAGAGACGGTGTATCCTCTGTCCTTCAACATTTCCAGCACCGTTCGACGGGCCAAGTAGTTCCTCTGGCCCTCCATGCTTCCCTCAACCACCATCGAAGTAATGCAGGGCGGCTTTGAACCACCACCGCCGCCATCGCCGCCGCTACCAAAAGCACCGCCTCCCTCCATTCTCTACTCTCTCTCTCTCCTCACTTTGCACTTTGCAGAGGGTTTTTTTGTGTGAGATGAGAAGATTTTTCTGTCTTGGGTTGCAAATGTAGGAAAACTGAAGAGTCGTGGGAGGTGAACACAGGCGCGAGGATTTGCCAAATCTAGCATGTACTCGCTCGGGTACGAGGAGCCGGGGTACTCGCTCGGTAGGCGTGACAGCTGTCCACTACGGCCTTGGATTCTCTAAAACGACAAAAAAGAAAAAAAAATTCATTGAAAATTAAGTTTTGTAAGAAAATTGATTTTCAGATTTTTTAATTAAAAAATAAATTTTACACTTCCATTTTATCCATTTTATCTCCCTTCTTTTCCTTTTTTTTTTTTTGTCTTTATCCACATAAAATTTCTAAATTATTCTTTCTTCTGCACTCACTTTTTTTTACACGTGAGGGGCAATTTTCTAATTTCACATCAATAAAGACAAAAAGTAGGTGCAAAAAAATAAATGAGGAGTGTGAAAATTATTTTCCTTCAATTAACTTTATTTGATTTTGTTTATGTGAGTTTATAAGAGTATTTTAATTAGTTACATTTGTAAACAAAATTAATACTCCCTCCGTCCCAAATTAATAGTTCTTTTTGGGAGTTAATGCCGCTTAATTTTTAATTGATTATTTCTTGTAATTTATAATATTTTATGTAATTTTAAAGATATTATTTTATAGAACTAATCGAGATTTATAAAACAAGATTCATATTTGATGTAAAATTCATACCAATGTAAAGATATAGTAACTAGTTTTTTATCCGGTTAAAATAGAATGAGTGACTATTAGGGTAGGTTTGGATTAATAAGTCAGGTGACTTTTTTTTTTTTGTCTTTATTCAAATTTTTTTTTGCATTTGTTTGTTTTGCATTAAACGTTTGTGACTTATTGATTCGTCTCGTCTTTTTGAAAAAATTATGAGTTTCGATCAGAATTTTTTACTTTTCAGATTCCTCTCGTTGAGACGAATCAATAAGTTACCAAAGTTTGATGCAAAACTAAAAAATATGATTTTTTTTGAATAAATACAAAAAAATAAGTTATTGTTCTGCTTTTAACCCAAATGAATAAGGGAGACATTGTTTTCACCATATATTTCCGCCTGTCGATATCGATAAAAGGTGACAACTATGAGAATGCTTTCTATTTTATTATTTTTATTATTATTTATTTGTATTAATAATAATAATATAACTAGTATTAGTATTTCTATTAGTTTTTTTTGGTGGTGGAAAAGAAGAATGAAGAGTATTGAAGAAGATATAAAGTTATTTCCTCACATTTTGTTTTCCTATAAATAGTCTCTTTGGGCTTTATTATAAGGAAAATTCTAAAATGTGAGTGTGTGAATGTGTATTAAAGAGTATAAAAAGTACACAGAAATACATGTTTTTCTCATCTTCTAGTGTGTTTATCGTCAGCCCAGTAGGCTAACAATAGCAAAACCGTTATTGTAAACTCACTCCAACAAATCAAAGAATTTATCTTTCTTTGTCTTAAATTTTTTTGCCTTATTAACCCAACTTTTGGGTTATAATTAGGATCGTTGAAGATTGATGGAAGAATCTCTTTCATTCATCTTCAATTTATGAATTAGAATCTCTCTCACTCTTGTGTCGATTTCGTTCTCGAAGATCAGTATGCCTTGCATCACTGATTTTCTTTTATGTGTCGAATGTGAAATGGTAGTCGAGTCAAATCTGATTTCGTACCAGTATATTTGGTTGCTTGTGGTATTTTTTGTTGCTGAAAATAAAGGGATTTAGTTTTTAATGTTCCAGACGAGACCTTAGATTTTTTTTTTGGGTCGTTTTTTCGTTCTCGTCGTATTTCTGTCATATGAGACAAATCTGATGTTGTTAGCTCGCTAAACCTAGTCATGGTTAAAACCACCGCAGGTATGGGTGGAACGGCAAGAACCCGGAGAAACCTTCAATGGTTGGTCATTGAAGGTACGCCTTGTCCAATTTGCTTGGACGTGTTTGAGTACGGCGACGAAATCGGTTGCATCTTTCCCTGCATTCACCATTATCACAAAAGTTGTATTGATAAACACATGCGAAAATGCAAGATCTGTCCTCTATGTTCTGGGAATATCAGTCATGTTATCAAGGTGAGAATTCCTGACGAGCTGTGAAGATTTTCCCATCCACCTCCTCTTCCCGTGGAACCGAGGCCTCATCCTCCTCCCCCTCGAAGGCCCCCTTTTCCTCCCCCTCTTCCAAACTGCTCAGCATGCCGTGAGAGTTCATCGACCCTCTTGGGAAACACAGATATCAGTTTGTCACCCGTTGTGGTAATTACTGTAATTATTTTAGAATCATCTCGAACTCAAGTCCTACTAGTTCGTGAGTTGGATTCGGATTGTTATCGGATCGGATATATCCTAACGGATTATTGGATTGGAGTTATTAGATTCTGATTTTGTCGAATCAGATTCGGATTGGGTTGAATCTAGTCCATTGAATGGCTTATCGCACATATCAAAAGATGGATTGGGTAGGTTTGCTCTGGTTGGGGTATAGCAGGCCCTATGACCCACATATGGGCCTTTTTTTGATCGGCCACATATGGGCCTTAAACAACAGATTCTTCTCTGTTGGTTTTCGTATACTCAAAATATCCTTCCAAAACTACATTTTCCATTGTCTTGAGCAAGAGATCGAGGTTCAACTGTGTTTCTTACACTAATCTTCCACCATGTAGAGAACGTTGATTCAAAAGCTCTTCTAGGTTGTTTTATTCTGGGAACGGCGTGCCTGCCTATTGCTTGCACAAAGAAGACAGAGCCGCAAAACGTCTTTAACGAGAACAGTTTAGTTCACAACCTATTCCAATCAGATTTGATATACTCTGTACGTTTATTAAAAGAGCTTAGGGTAATCTGTTCCCTTATGTCAACCAAACGACATCAATCGAAGCGAAAAAGAGCTTCGGTACACGCGAAGTATACACAGCCCAATCAATGAAGTAATTTACGAAACCTTTATCATCTACTGGTGCCCTCAATTCATTTCAAGTTCACAGTATAGGAGCACTCATGGAGCTTAACTACAAAAGCTTCTGTATTTCTTGATTCTGTGGCATGTAAGTAAGTTAACTTTCCTAGAATCCCATTGCTGCTTGTGTGGATATCAAAACATTACATACATGATATGATACAATGGCAAAACTAACTTATTTTGGATGCTAAGTGAGAATATTCGCAACCATCATATATCGGAATCTGCAAATCATGAGGCAACGCATTATTGGAATTATGGGTCTCAAAGAGGCTTCTAGTTGTTTGCTGTTGCTGGTCGAACATCATCTTCAGTTGCCTCCCTTGTTCTTCAATTCTCAGCTGCAAATTTCGCTGGATCTACTCCAAAAACAGAAAGGAAAGAAAATAAAATTTCAAGAAACTATAAGTTTTTTACTTATAAAGAAACAGATGATTAGTCTTTGATGTTGAACAAGTAGCAGTACAACTTTTGGAGCAATTGCATTGGCAGAAGTCAAAGAGGATATCGACAAAAAAGTGGCAGTGTGATTTCTCCTGGTGAAAGGATAGGGCCACACATAACCACAAGGAATTGGTCGAGTGAGTGCATGACAACAAGCAAAAGGGTTTAATCCCCAAGAACGCAGGTTCGACTTTCACCACCTGTGAAAAACCATTGCCCACTAGAGATTGGTCTGGTTGTCAACTTTAAGATCAAGGATTGGTGGAGGTGAGTATAAGCTGGCCTAGACATCCCGTTGTTAACAAAAAAAAGAAAAAGACAGCCACTCATAGAATGTGATGACGCACATTAGATTTTCATTGATTTTCTTCATCTATAGGCCATCAAACTTAGAGTTTTCTAGAATCCGGTCATTTTCACACGTTTGAAATAATTTCAGGTATCAATACTGAATCTTTCTGTTAAAAAAAATTGAATGCTATACCATTTTCATTAATTCGAGTTTCTTTCGCGCACTAGAAAGACAACTAATTCCAATGTAATACTCTGCTGGCTAAATCTTGAGATTGTCTTATGCTATTTACAACCAAGTTTAATGAGGTATATATCTTGGTGGAGACTCAGAAACCCAAACCTCTAACTGCTCGTGAAGTCGCCTCTGGACGTCCAGTTGCAGGTGTAGTGCTTCCTTGATTTGCATACCACTGCAAATTTAGACAAACAAACAATCGCCGTCAGGAAGTTACAAGAACAAGCGCGATACGAAACAACATACCATACAAAACTATGTGCGCGCAAGTGATTCTTTGACAATTTACCTGGCATCATTGGTAGGAGGACTCTTCTTCTCAAATTTTCCTGCAGCAGATGAAGAAAGAATGCACTTACGGCCCAGTTTGTTTGGCGGGACTACTAGTGAATAGATATTTAAATAATTAATCCGGTCAAACTAATAGGGATGAGATTAATAAAACTACACGCCTATGGTATTGTATATCGCATGTTTTGTGCGATTATATATCCGATGCATGTTTAATCTTGGACCGTAAGAATTTAAACTGAACTCCAGATGTGTAGGCCCATTAATTGGATATATAGTCCAATCCGTTTCTCATATCCAGTTGAACAAATGAGCTTTTGTTAGATCAGATTTTCAAGCAATTTGGCCGAAGGGAACAAAAGAATCTTATGGATCGATCTTTCAGGGATAAGCCAAACAACCTGTCCTCGTCCTGATCTCATTGGTTTAGTATTATTAAGAAAAAAGAGAAGCTGCTGTTAGAAGGCGTAAATAGCATGGATCTCAGGCGTAAAAGGAATAAGGGCATAACAAAGTGGGACGGAGGGAGTGTTTGGTTATTTGATTCATTGCAATATGTGGTGGAAGCAAGTGTATTGATTTTGTTCCATCTTAATTCTAAGTTATAGTTTCATTTTCGCCTTCATCGGGTTGAAAGTTGATAGCTAACGAAAATATACATGTGCCCGTGTTTTCACATTGGAGTTAGTTTTCTATAGTAATTACACAAGGGTGTAGGGCCCATCCATACTTAACAAAAAATAAAAGTTGTTGCAATGGATGATTACTTTGATACGTATGGGTTTATTTACTCATAACAATTGTACATTAATGTCTATGACTTTTCAGAAAATGTGGGTTTATTTACTCCTAAGAACTGTACATTTATGTTTGTGATTTTTCAGGAAAAAAAAGCGAAGAATACCAAAATTTTCCAGATTCTGTGATAATTTGAAGATATAGACATAGGGAAGTATTCTGTGACACAAAAAAAGACAATCCATCTTAGACCATTGGAGGCAACAGCTGAGATTAGAAGTTTATGAAGAATTACTCCTGATCGCGAAGAATTACGCTTGGCCGCGAAGAATTACTTCTGGCGCGAAGAATTACTCTTGGCCGCATAAAATTACTCTTGCTGCACCAAATTACTCTTGGCCGCGAAGAATTGCGAGACCATAAGTCATTCTTTGCAGCCAAGAGCAATTATTAGCGGCCATGTGTAATTCGTTGCAGCCAAGAGTAATTCATTGCGGTCAGGAGTAATTTTTCGTGGCTGAGAGTAATTCTTAGTAATTCTTTGCGGCCAATAGTAATTCTTCAAAGCGAAGAGTAATTATTTGCGGCCATAACGCAATGTTCTTACACATTTGACTGATAAAGCCGTTGATTTGAGCGTATAACTTAAGCATGGGCATTCCTATTACGTTCCAACGTACCTTTAGGCACTGGCATCCGCTAGTATACATACTAGGCTGTAGCTAATATAAAACCAGTTAGCATGCCAATGGTTCATGAAGATCAAAGAACTTTTGAAGTGTTTAATCGGTTACCAACATTAGAAGAGACTTTGCTCTTCATTTGCTTAATTAGTTATATACAAATTGCATATATCATATGTACACACACACATAATACACACACACAAAATACAAAAGTATATTCCTCTCATAAGACAAGCTTCAGAGGGTATGGAGGATTCTCCAAATGGCTAGTACTTTCTAAGGAAAAGACCTGATGAGAAACCTCTCCCTCAGGTTGTATATGGATACGTGGGAGGTTTATGAAGAGAAGGGAAATACACTGATAAGGAAACTATGTAGCACGGATACGGCAAGAACACGGGGGATACGGTCATAGATAGGGACACAATGATTCTCAAACAATAGGGATACAAACACGGTGGGAGACACGACAATTTTTTTTAGATAATTGTTTTAGTTATGCAAACCTAAATCATAACCACTAAAAATTTAGGCTAGGACTCTGATTGAATGCATCATACACATACACATATTCCTTATTTGTATAGTACAATATTGATGCAATACTTTTGAAGTTTCAAATATCTTATCCTTAAAAGACTGGGTATCCCTTTTACTTAACTTCAACCTTTAGTGTAGTTTATGATCTTCTGGAATTGAATTGTTGTAACTGGATGGTTCTACCCCCCATCTAGGGGTCTAAAATTTGTAAAAGACACCATCTTGTGTCCCCCTATGTATCCCCGGCATGTGCCCCAGTGTCTCGTGTGTGCCCAACGTGTGGTGTGTTCTTAGCATGTTCGATATGGATGCAACAATCTCTGCTGTGTCGGTGTTTCATAGTAAGGAAACTGGAGTATGAATTCAGTCTTTCACCTAGATGTTTCCCTTCAACCTTTTCCTTCCACCCCATAAATCCCTCAACAAATCCTTATCCTAACACAACCTGTCAGCCTTAGTGGTTCTTATTTGGACAAAAACAAGATCACCTCTAACTTTAAATTTAGCTGCAGTTAGCCTTTGAATTTAGTCCCCAATTTGTGGAACATCACCAATTATATGATCCTATCCAAGTTGAGCACCCCAAAAACTCCCTTCTTGGAGTTGAATTTAAGCTGCTTTGGTTGAACATCTGAATCAATGGCTAACTTTATCACAGAAGAGAAATTTAGGCAAGGGTTTTTTACCTTCTGCAAATTCTGGCATGTACTTTGCAGTTCGATATTTCTACAAAACAAATGGAAAAGAAAGCAAAGAAACCAAGTCAGATTTCCAAAAAAGTCAAGATACCATAAACTGCTGGAACGACAAATTAATTTCACACTCGCTTGTTTCAGACGTTTCTCAAATCGATTTGATGATGTTTGGTATGGCAGACAATAATATAGAAAAAAATTCCATCGTTACCATAAAATAAGTTGATTTGGGTTGTTACTAGTACCCACCTGTAGATGACTCTTTATGTGCAAGATGGTCAACCCCTCCGAGGCCATTAGCTTCAGTATTGCCTTCGGTGTTGCCTCTACCAAATATTGATTGAAAAAGGGATAAAATAATTAAGTAAAAAGGCTCTTTATAAATCTCCATCAGAGGCTAAGGTGTAATTGCTTACTTTCTGCTCCACCAAGATGATTCACACATTTGACAAACCGGTCGTGAAGATCTTGAGTCCACCGGATTCTAGTTTTACCCGAGAAGGTAGATGCTCCAGAGGAAACAGAATTCCCAGCGTTAACTGAAACACGTCCAGAAATTCCAGCAGAATTCCTCACGTGTTCAAGTTGAGAAATATACAAGTTGTGGTCATGCACCTGAATATATGATACCAACCATGGTGAGAAGAATCCTCTTTTTCTTCCTTAACTTGAAAAAAGAAAAAAGAAAAAAGAAAAAAAAACAAAACAAAGAAGAGAGGACTTAATGGATTGAGGCTCGAGTTATTAAAAAGACTTGCCCTAGGATCTTGATTTGCCTCAAAAGGAAATGAAGCCTGGCAAGGATTTGAAGTATCAATATCATCCAGCAACTCCCTTTTCAGCCGCGAAATCAGTTCTCCCTCCCGAAAGTCGTTTCTTGGAATTTCACGGAACCTTTCATTGGAATCATGTTTGTGATTGCTACGAAACTGGGACTTCAGAACTGATTCCTGAGGACTTTTCGTTTGAAATTCCAGTGTTTCAGAACCAAAGCTACCCTCCGAAGATCGAGAAGATGTGTTTTGCAAGTCACAAATTCTTGGCATTAGGGAGGAAAAATTGGGATTTCCAGATTGATATGAATACTGTGGAAATTCCATATACCTTTCGGTTGCATAGAAGGCCGGAACTGGTGATCCGATACAACTCACATTTGTACCGGATGAACTACCTTGCCATAGGCTATGTTCTTGTGATTGTCCCTCCACTTCCGGTGGCTGAATCCAAATACCCATGTGAAATGGCTGCTGATGATTACTAAAGAACTGGGAATTTCCTTTTGTATTCCCTCCATTCCTAGTGCATTCTTTAGCACAATCGCAGGCCAACTCATTTGTTTTCTGATATTTTTCTTGGCAGTTAAGCTGGTAGTAGCTCATTTTACAGAGTGAAAACAGGAAGTAGAAATTAAGGTGATCAGTTCTGCCTTTATTCACCCAGCCAAAACAGCAACTATTGGAAGTACCATCCGCGCAGAATACACGTGGAATCAAGGGAAAAGGAAAAGAAGGATGACGCAGATTATGTTGATAAGAAAAACAGCTTTGGAATTCAAAAGTCCGTTAGAGAACATTCCTCTCTTATATGCTACAAGGCTTCATATTTAAGATACATAGTTTTTTGTTTTTTTTTTCTTGTTAAGCATAATTAAGATACATAGTTAGTAACAGAAACCCAAGGGGTTGGCTTAGTCAAGGCTTGAGACACAGTACTTACGATGCCAGAGTTGCAATCTCGAATCTTTGGTACAATATGTGGTCCCACATGTTTCCTAGAATCAGCTCGTTCACATTTATAGCATGGGCTCGTTCCTCTCTTATATGCTATACATAGTATTTTTCTTGATAAGCATATTTAAGATACATAGTTAGTAATAGAAAACCAAAGGGGTTGGCCTAGTCAAGGCTTGAGACTCACCACTTACGTTGCCGGAGTTGCAATCTCGAATCGTTTGGTACAAGAAAATATGTAGGTTCACATGTTTTCTGGAATCTGCTAGTTCACATTTATCGCATGGGGCTAAAGAAAGGACCGGGCGAGAAGGTTTGACTATTTGCCTATTAAATAAATCATTTGAGTATTCTAATCGAGTATGCTTAAAAGAGAAATTGACTCCTATATCATTACCACAAAACATGTTTCCCTTCATTTTTGTAGAATAAAAAAAAGGAAAAAAAAAATCCGTACGTGAAACACATGATTCCACATGAGTTGAATAAAAAAGGATGTAAGACAATTCATTAACAAAGGGATATGAGTCATTGAACTATGATTCCTAAAGCTCTCAATTATTCAGAGAGTAAAGAATATGGTTTTGGCATCTTGAGCTTAATGATACACATGTGGAGATACTGGCATTTATTCACAACCCCAGCAAATCTATCTTCTATTATTCCTATCTTCTAATCCATTGAAAATCACTTAGCCACTGAAATCAATTAAGAATTCTAATACTAAATGATAAAAAGTGATGAGAAATTGGCCAAACCACAACATACACTTTTTTTGGTACACAAACTAGAAGCGCAAGTATGATACCCCCGTCACTTCCGTCAGGGAGTATTGTCTCATCAGACCAATCCACTATCTGTAGGGAACCTCACGGCACCTATATCGGGGCCGAAGCTACGGTTCCACTACGCATGAGTGGTGTTAAAGGTATATTTAGCTCCAATAAGAGACTATGGAGACTTGAATCACACAAGTTTCCACGGCGGGATTTGGAGGCACTGCCATTAAACCTCCGCCGTGGGAGCTGCCCCTGTAGTCAGGGAAGCGAAATCCAAAGCGGCTTCACAAACCCAATGGAGTAATAATTTGAAGTGTTCTTTTCTGTGATTCATTCTCCTTCGCTGAAGTTGCTTCCAGAAAAGTGGGTATTTTTAGTAGAAAAAAGCTCATTTGATTTACGAGAACAATCTGACAGCACCGCAGATTTGAAATCTTTCGGATTCCAAGAAACGTGGTTGAATAGGGAAAAGAGAATGAGAAGATAAATATCGATACTGAGAAAGGCCAATTATATGCAGTATCGCTTTAATCGGGATATCTACAAGTGGACCGTGGGAGTGGTCACATAATTAGTTAAGGTGTACCGTAAGCTGGTCTAGACACTTGCATTATCGAAAGGGATTTCAATAATTAAATCAAATTTTTAAAAATTTAGAAACCAGAAGATATTTCCATTCACTAGGATGTGAATTCAGTGTGGGAGTGTGATAATAAATAAATAAAAAATTGGGGGAGAGAAACTGTTTTATCGGGGCAAAAATTCTAAAAACCCATTAATTTGTTGTTAACGGTGAGAAATGGTGAGATAAAAAATGAGAGGTCTTTCTCACCAAATCTCACCATTCCAATCAAAATATTTTATTGTTGTACTTGTCCCTTCATTTCTCACCAAAAAATTCAATTCAAATGGGTGATTTGGCTAGAAATCACGATCCTTTTTTTCTTTTCTCATAAAATTGCTCTATCCAAAGGGGCTGTAACTTACAGAAGGGCCAATTGGTTACAAGGGTAGATGGTGACACACAGTTGGAGATCCTCGAGGACAGACGCCGTGAGGTGAGTGCGTGGGGAGAGTGCCATAGACATGAAATTTGCACGTCTCGGACATATGCGAACACATCTATGTTTGGACATTTATGTTCAAACTTCAAAGCATTTTCTTGCAAGGAATCGTGGGGACTCAGGTGTATCAAATGGCAAGTGAAATTACTAGTTCCAAACTTCCCATATACCACATTTCACGTGCAATTTTGACCACGAGATTGCACTAAGATATTTACGAAGAAGAAACTATTGTGTGATCCTAAGATGAAACCTGCATGGGAATAGAAATACAGAGTGATTTCGGTACAAGTGACCTAGTCCCATCAAACGGGCTAGACTCTGTGTCCCAATATCAGAGTCCCAATATCTATATCTAAAACATTTTCTTTTTAAAAGTGTAGGTTTGCGGGCTGAACACCTGTGTAGGGACGGAGGAAGTATAAACTCAATGTTGAAATTCATTAAAGGGTAAACTATAGTTAATACCCTCTAACTAAGCCTCACGTGCACTTTGCCCCCTCTAACTTTTTTTTTACACTCAACCCCTTCTAATTAACTGAAATTCAAATGGTTATAACTTTTTCATCTGAAATCGAAAACATGCAAATTATATATCGATTTCGAGGTCTTGAAGTCAGCTTTCCAATGACACCAAAATCACATCACGATTCAAAGCACACAGAAAGTTATGATCAAAACGGTCTTTCTGTCTACCAGCCCTTACTCTTTTGATCATAACTTTCTGTGCTTTGAATCATGATGTGATTTTGGTGTCATTAGAAAGCTAACTTCAAGACCTCGAAATCGATATATAATTGCATGTTTTCGATTTCGGACGAAGAAGTTATGACTGTTTGAAGTTATGACCGTTTGATTTTCAGTTAGTTAGAGAGGGTTGAGTACCCAAAAAAAAAAAAAGTTAGAGGGGGCAAAGTGCACGCGAGGCTTAGTTAGAGGGGGTTAACTATAGTTTATCCTTCATTAAACCTGTTGATGATGTTATGATCAGGAGGAAAAATTAGAACTGAATAATCATGCTACGAGGAGACTAATAAAAGCTTAATTCCTTTGTAGATATTAGCATCTGATGGTGACCAAGGAATAATCAGGTGGGTTTTGGGGGTCCTACGAGTCAAAAAAATGTATTACTTAAATCAATTCAAGCAAATTCAAAGGTATCAAAAGAAAAACGCCTTTTTTGTTCTCTGCTTACGGCAAAAGTTTATTCCACGGTGGTGCTACGAACCCAGATGTATATCTAACTCACCCCGAAGATATCTATAGCATCAGTACTTCTGACGAAAAAAATTCCTGGATTTTTGTTTCCCGTTTACTAACACTGTCTACGATCTAACTCTCGCTAATCCAAAATATCTATTTTTCTTTTCACAGTTGTATTATTGTAAAAAAAACTTTTTGTTTTTTTATGCCCATGCACCTCGACCAATCTCTTGAAAATTAGAGCGAATCAAAGAGTATTGACATATATATATATATATATATATATATATATATGTGTGTGTGTGTGTGTCATCGAATTCATCTAAAAAATAAATACAGGACCTACCTTGGGTTCCAATTTTTAGAGCACAAACTTTATTTTGTCAATCTCAAGCCCAACCAATCAAAAGATCTAAACTTTTCATTTTTTACCATACATTAATAATGCACGGCACCCAGCAATACCGTTATAATAGGGGAATTGGATTCCACCTTTGAAGTTCCTAGCTAGCTATTCAAAGTTCAAACCCCAACAACTTTTTCACATTTTTAAAGTTCAATATTCGGACCAGCTTGCAGGCAACTGGACAAATTCTAGGCCGGCCTTCAGTAGCCTCAAGGTTTAGAATGTTTAGCTTCCGTGAGATTCAAACATACGACCTCGATCACGAAGGACAAACACTTACTGCTTTCTCATGCCTACTTGGTTAAAGTTAAACCCTTTGGAATTTTTTCATTTTCCCATAAAGTTGTCTTTGTAAATTTCCCAAAGAGGAACATTTGGGGGAGGAAAAGCTAGTACCTGTAATAATAGGTTTTTTATATGCGAATTGGATGGACGCCAAATCACTAGACCGTACTTATTGTCAAAAGACAAGGACACAAAAATTCCCCACAAAGAAAAAAACAAAGATGATTTAATCTCGATTGGTATTTTGCGAATGGAATTTCCATGCTCCATGGAAGAACTATAAGTGGGAAATAAAAAAACTTAAAAATGAATTAACTAGATTATACTCCCTCCGTCCCAATTTAAATATCCATTACAATTCTGCATGCTATTTCAATAGCTTATATCTCTTAACATATATTGAGATCTATCAAATAAGATTCATATTGCATATTTTTAGCAATATACATTGAGAGATATAAGCAATTGAAAATGACACGCAGAACCGAAGTGGATACTTAAATTGGGACAGAGGGAGTAGGCCATAAACTTTTGCTATTTTTGTGAGTGTGGATTGAATTTAAACTTTTGCTATTTTTATGAGTGTGGATTGAATTTCCGTGGTCTAGCGAAGAACAATCCCGTGAAGAAAAACCTAAAATTAATCAAGTTATTGTTATCTACTCTCAGAGCGGAAAATTAAACTTTCTGAAGAATCGGATTCCGTTCTTCTTGTAAATTAAGAACATTCCTTAAAAAGAAACCTTTGAAGGTGGTGAGTAGTTATCTACGGATAGAGAGTTGAAAATTTTGCGGTATGTCCAATAATATTTTTTTTGCTTTCTATTTGTATCCAAGAGAAAAACGAATACGATGGAAGAGTGGGTGCAATATTCATGTAGTATGCCGAACTCAAGTTGCACTTTTTTATATTCTTAGTAGGTTTTTAGGTTTTTTTTTTTCCTTTAATTTTTTTTTTTTGGTTTTGGTTTCTAGTTAAAGAGTGGGTGCAATATATAACCATCTCTATTATAAAACAAAAGGGTGTGGGGACAAGTTGTTGGAACGGCTTAGATTCACTTGATCTAAAGGCTGTAGTGCATCCTCCCACTTTCTGGTTAAGTGCCCAGAGTTTTCACTTAAATCACACAACTGCCATCCCCTTGCAACCGGGATGCGTAGTGCCTTCTAATAATAATTCAAGAAAGGAACAAGAGAAGTACATTTGATGGGATTGTTCAATGCAATTTGCAAACCAAACTCCACTTCCAAATCCCTAGCTTCCTTTAGATGAGCTAGCAAGCTAGCCTCCATCTAATTGTTGCTATAAAAGCCTAAATTATTCTGTTCCCATTGTCTATGTTTATGGGTGTGAGGACCACTATATTCTCTAAAATCAAGTCCATAACATTTGACTTGTGCATCTATCGACTTTTCATTCATATGCGCGATGCTCAGGTGTTAGTCGTAACATGACTATGCAGGGCAACTCTCTCTTTTCTCCCATTCGTATCGACTGTGCATATATTGTGCTTTATTATAGTACAGAGTTTGTTGGGGGAAAGAAAACATGAATAACTTAAGTAGACCTGGGGAACATAATAAAAATTGTTTGGAATTTTGAGATGAAAAATGTTCTATAATTACACGTATTTAAAAAATACTGCATTCTTTGGTTTTTTCTTTTTTTTTTTTGTAAATTTCAAATATAATTGGGGAGTGCTGTGCCAAAAGCGAAGCGAATATTGGTTTTGTATCTCTACTGTGCACCCACAAAAATTGCAGCCGCATTTATTATCTAACTTGGACTTGGAGAAATCTTTTTTTCCCCTCTACTAGCTTAGCTTTTCACGGCCGCTCCGTGAACAAGGTGTTTACGAAGCGCCGCAATCTCAGGTGTCCATTCGCGTAATCAATGGCTGAGATTCATTTTCAATTATAACCGGTCACAGTTAACTTTTTTTCGAAAAAGTTTCATTAAGTTTTTCTCCTAGCTTCCGATATGCAAAGAACTAGAAAAAGAAAGGAACATTGTCCGAACAAAGGAGAATTAACTTCGGCCTTATAGTACTGGGCTTTTTCGGTCTTCAAGGTGGGCTATCCATTTTGATTATTTCAGGCCCATATTTGTGTAGGCTGGCCCACCCCACACATGTATGGTGGAGAGAGGGGTTGGGCCACCATGTGTCCCTGTCCCTTGGACAATGAATAATCTCTCGACTATTGGGCTATTTGTCTGTTCTTTTTGTTTTTTGTCACTTGACAGATGTGTAGCATATTCCTAAGAGAATGTGGAAGAGGTATGACTAAGCGATATAGGTGTGAGACAAGCTCCTAAGAGAATGTGGAAGGAGTATCGCTAAGCAATACAGGTGTGAGACAAGTTCAAAGGGCATCAACCACCACACCAAGTTCTCACGTTCTTGCATGAGAATCGACCAACGTAATATTTTACGGAGTAAATGTTCTTGACAATTTTAAAACATAGTGAATGATTTTAATCTTGAAATGAACCCATGAAGAGTCACAAAAGGCAGAACACCAGGGAGAGACTCAAGAGGAGCTACTTCATGTCTACAGATTTATCTTTCGATGATTTTCTTGCTTCATTTGGTCAGTTGACCTTGAAAGTTGGATTCATATTTTCAAAATCACCATGACGTAAGTAATATGTGGGTTACCAAGACCGGAAGGATTTAATTTTAATATGTGGGTCAACACTACACTACTCTCTCTGTCTTAGTTCATTGAAAATATGTGTAAATTTTTGGATAGAAACTTCCGTGCATAGTTTTTTGAATTTCTCCGCACCTATTTCGTAAAACAAACTGAAGTTACTTTTTATTTTCGATTCAAAAATTGCACATCTTGTGATAAAATACTAAAATTCTAGGACCGAGGGAGTGTTTTAGTTAGAGTACGTGGGCTCTTCATGGGCCTGAAAGCCCTACTATAAGTTCCGTCACTTCAATAAGGACACCAGCCCACACACCATGTGGCTGTTTGGACGCAATGAAATGTTCACTCTAGGATATGCCAATTTGTTTTGGGTTTTGAGTACAATGCACATTTTTCATTTTACCTACTCATATTTCTTTCAACACTACACCAATATTATCTATTTAACATATCTTCTATTAAAATATATTTTCTTTCCTTTTCAATAGTGCACCAAAGTGCAGGTTTTTCAAAAAAGAAGAAAGAGGAAGAGAGAGGGTCGGAGAGAGGAGAGAGAAAATAATATTAAAAATCACATACCTAATGAACAGTCCTTAGCTACAAGTAGCTTACAACTGTAGATTGAGCAACTATGCCTAATTGTTTACAGAGGCTGCTGCATGATACTTTTTCCCAATTTGATGAGCTAATATAGCTAAAAAGCTTCTTTACCTTGACTAGTAAAGTTGCTCTGAGGTAGATTTTTAAGATTAATAAGTGGAGGGATAGATAGAGAAAATTTATTAGAGATCATGCGTAGGAATTTTGAGTACCCCAAACGAACAAGTCCCAAGTTCCCTCGAAAGCAGGGTTAATAATGGAAATTGATTACGATGACATGCCTCTGGCTCATCAAAATTATGTGCTTGCCAATTAAGCATCGAATCCATCTTATTCTCATTTCAAGGACCCAAATACATGAAAATAGTATTTAGGAGGTTCTATGGAGGATTTAAGCATAATACGGGAGTTTGATTCGTAATTCCATGGCAAACTATATTTGCCTATATGCTTACCTAAACGCGCGGTACACATAATATAGAGTCTTACCTAGTGATCCCAAGTGGATACTCATAACTTATTCATGTATACGGAACATAGATCACACACTGATGCACGCACATATTCACTATAATATCATGCAATCATCTTCGTGAACCAATCAAATCAAGGAATAAGAACGATGTGAGATTCGTGCAGGTAACTTATTCAAGTATACGACACATACTATTTCGTTGCATAATGTATACGGAACATAGATCATACGCAGATGCATGCACATATTCACTATAATCATGCAATCATCTTCGTGAACCAATCAAATCAGTGAATGAGAACGACGCGAGATTCATGCAGGGTGTCATGCAATGTTCAACTTCCCTACCTTCCGTGTGCAAATCATTTTAGTTGTACTTTTTGATCAAGTTCCATGTGCAAATTTGTTACTCGAATGAAGTCATTAGAGCTTCCAATGATTGTGCATACTTCTCGTTTCGGTAATGTTTTCTAACTTGCCAGGAGTGGGTGGGCTTTGCGTGAGGCTCCCCATCTTAATATGTTCATTCAATCAGAACAGAGATGACTCCAAGGAATTTTCATGGAACGCGCCCGGCCAGCAAATAGGTACGTAAAAAGATCTTGTTTTGTCATTCATCTTGTTTCACCATCTCTCTCTCTCTCTCTCTCTCTCAAACATAGGGATTTAGCAATCTAAAGATCGACATCAGGAATCAACTTTTTCTGAAATCTTCTGATCATTGATTTCAGTTGGGCTCTATTTTGGGCTGTCAATAGTCCAATTTTTTGGAATTAGCTATCTAAAAGCCAAGACCCTTGTCATTTCCTTAATCTTGAACTCTGGTTTTACTGAGATTTGGTTGAAATGACAGTTTCTATTGATTTTTTTCAGGAAGAGGTACTTGATTTTTATGAAGTCAGAAGACAAAGAGGGTGTGAGGCTACTTTTGTTGATGGAGTCGAGCAACTTATACGGGCGATTGGATATTTTGAAGGTTGGATATCTTAGGTCAATAGTCTCTTTCTAAAACAAGGATGTGTCGTTCTTAATTTCGCGTTTTTTGACATACATACTCGATTACATGAATTCGGTAATTTGTGAGAGGCCAATGAGAAGTTGTAACTGTAGTGAGACTTGAACTCAAGTTTAAAACACCGAAAGGAAAATATGATGCGATACCAAATATATACTTGTGAGCTCTAAACCGGTATGCGTAGTTGATGTTTACGCCAAACTATGCTTCATCAGAATTGGTTAGATGATTATTTCGTAAATGCGTACGTTTTGTAGTCTATGTTATCATCAGTCTGCTGTAGCGTAGCGTAGTAGGGCATTTCAATTGCATGGGCATTTGTAATGTGTGCTGTGACATGAGACTGTGTTTGGATCATGGATTTATAATGTGTGCTGCGACACGAGGCTGTGCTGTGACACGAGACTGTCTTTCCAACTATAAGTTTCTTATCAGTTTTTTCAGTGGCAAATTTATCCACAAATCCTTGATCCAAAATTCCAAACACGCCCCCGGAGAGAATATGTTCTGGGACAATAAAGTTTTGATAAGAGAGATTTTACTCTGGATACAGGGAACCAACCAAATGCAGAAAGAGGGATACGAAATCCATCCCAAAAAGGTTTGGTCCGGCGGATATGAGAAAGCTAACAAGCGTTCGTCCTTCATAAGGTCGCATGTTTGAATTTTATGGAGGCCACAAATCTTGGGCCATGGGAGGGTTTTTCCCAGTCGTTAATTTGAGGATTCCGAAATTATAAGTCGAGATGTGCGCGAGCTGGTTCGGACATCCGATTATCAAAATAACAAAGAAAGTGGGATACAAAACTTCTCAAGGACCTAGACAGTCGAAATGTTGAACCACATGGGACTTTATGTGATGGTGACAAGTTATTCCAAGGAATATCATAAAGGTTGTATTTCAAATCATCCAAATGTGATTGAATGTAACTTTAGTTACAGAAGAGTCCAGACTAAAGCTGCTTTATTTCCTTGTTATGGATTCTCCCTGCACTCACTGGAAATCTCATGAGAAAAAAAAAACCCTTGCTACCATATTGTTATTGGTAAATGATTTTGACACTCTATTTTTTTATGATGACATTTTAAAATTTATCTTTTGGTATAAAAATTATGAATAGCAAAGTACATTAAAAGACAAATTTTAGAATGTCATCATAAAAAAATAGAGTGTCAAAATTATTTTCCATCGTTATTTACTGTTCTTTGACCAGCATTAATGGTATGTTTAAATCTAGGATTGGAGGTGGCAATAGAAACAAAATGGGATATGAAGTGTTCACACTATTAGAAAAGCGTGCAAGTCAAATTGTTGTGGACATTAACGGAAAAACTTTTAATTTTTTGGGGAATGTTGAATTGGTTTTTTGTGTGTATCACGCTTTATATATTTTAGCGGGATGTTAGTATGTTAGTCAATAGGAAGTTCAGAAGTTGTTCACAACCCTGAACCCTAACCATACCCCTTGCAGGCTCGAACTCCAACCTCCACCGATAGAGGAGGTAAAGCAAACCAACTGTGCTAGCTTGGTTTCCCTAGTTGAATTGGGTTTGGACCTCTCTGTTTCCATTGGATTCGTATTCAAATATAGACTAGCTTTAGTTCTTTCGGTAACTAAATGCCCGGGTCAGTATGAATGCACCTCGACTAATTTCGAAACTCTGAAATTAATGACAGAACAAATCCTCCTAGGACCCTCAGATTTAGAATGTTTGGCCTCTGTGATATTCGAACATGCGACCGAATATTAGACAAACACTTATTAACTTTCTCATGCCCACTTAGTCAAACTCCTTTGAATGTTTAGCCTCTGTGATATTCGAACATACTACCGAATATAAGACAAAAAAGAGTTTACCACTACCTATTTTGGGGTGTTCAGCTGCACATCCATGTCTGGGTATGTTGAGCATTTGTGTGTGTGCTGTCAGGCCTTGTTCCGTTAAGGGAAATAAGTACTTATTTTAAGTCCTTAAATTTTGAATTAAATGTGATGTATTGTAAGAGAATGACTTGACTTGTAAAATGAGAAATAAGTGCTTAAAAAATAATAATATTAGCGGAACGGAGCATGAGAGATCTTGGATACTTGGCCATGGTTTTACGACTCAGGTATTGAAAGGGGAGTTGCCAAACGGGGATGAAGAGGGAAGGGGCTGGGAAGCTTTTGGGGTCCAAAACACTCGCAGCAAATTCCTAATTCCTAGCAATAGTTGAAAAAATAATTTCGAAAATATATTTCCACCTAAAACTGCAGAGTTCCAAAAACTGCCTTGGATTGAAACCTTAAAATGCTTCGTTTGCTTGTAAAGAATGATTGATGCAGAAAAATTATTTTTGAGAAATTTACAGTGAAGTGAAGTAAGGAAAAATGAAATGTGCCCCTGTATCTTGATTTGATAAAAGAAATTTATAAGAAAGTTACAATATTGTAGTTTGACTTGGTAGAAGAAATTTACTAAAGAGTTCTTAATTGTATAAAAAAAACTATGTAAAAAAAAAGTGCAATATTGTAGCTTTTTGGAGATATTTTGGGAAATTGTATTCTTCTCAACTTAAGCAATAAAATAGTATGAAAGGGACCGGAGATTAAAAGATGATACTAAAAACATTAACGACGACTGGTTTAATTTACTTCGTCTTTAATGTATTCTTTTTTTCTTTTGAAAATTTTCTTTTTAGATTCATCACGTCAAGATAAATAATTAATTTGAAAGAAACCTTAACTTTCAACATAATTTAAAAATGGTGAACAAATACACCGAAAACAAAAATTTAGGTCAAAGTGGCCTACAAATTATAGCTAGTGTCCGATAAAATGGTGATGTAAGTTGAAAATTAAGGATGAAAAGCATTTTTTTTTTTATTTAATGGAGGAACAACCCTACAGTCAGGCCATTAAATGGATCAGATTGCGTAACCAAAACCACCAGGGGAGCTAGTATAGCCACACCAGTCACGACCCCTTACTTACTTCAGAATACTCATCCGATAGAAAATCGAACTTCAAACCTTAAAAAGTATTCAAACACTTTGGCATTCACTCAAACTATTGGGGCGCCCTGGGCGTGTAGGATGAAAAGCTTCGAAGATCATGAAGTATAGATTATGTTTCCCCTTTGATTTTCCCAAGGAAAACAATTTGAAAATGAGGATGATTCTTACTACAAAGATATAGTTATCCTTGAGCTAATATTATTTCTAGCAAATTAGTATTTTATAGACATTGGGGCTTGTGATTCCGGCGCAGATTCGGCCTAATTTAGCTCTTCGAGTTCCTGACACTTGATTCCAAGGACCCCGTGAGACTTGGGTCTCTGCCACCGGCTTCTATTTCTTTTTTCTGGTTCGAAGATCAGGGTGTCCGGACAAGTTTACTTGTACTTGAACTAATTTTTTCGTCAGTCTAATCAAAGGGAGACCATCCACGCCGTTACTAAAAAACTCACAAAAAATTACTTTCTTACGACATGGCTTCAAAGATCGATCTGTGATCAATTACGTGAGGAGCAAACCCACCAACTAATAGGACTAACCGACTAAGGATTGGGGCTCCCTTTTTCTAACTTCACTTGCTACAAAGTGGCATGGACCACATTCCCCTTTTGACTCTGTTTTTCATTTAAAATTACTACTATGTACAGTATACAAAATTTCAAAACTATCAAGCGGGTCTTATATTAAGTTTGAACAAACCTTGGGACCTGTTTGGCTACTGCAATTTAAACCATACCCAATTTGTCCAAGACCTTTTCAATACCTAGGATTCTCACCATGAATCCTGTTTGGTATTAAATGTGTTGGAAAAGGCTTATTCTATACCCCTCAAATTCTCAGCCCACAAACTTTTCTTAAGGTTATCCAGTTTAGGTGGATTTTTGGTTTTTGAATCACGTGAAATCTTGATAGATAAAAAAGATTTTCACTTGATTTTAATGGTCGAAAAAGCATAAAAACAAGATGAAAGGAGAATTTAGTGACAGATGATTGAACTGTATGATTGATTGAACACTATTTCATATTTCAAACGCCAAGTTTAAATTTCATATCGGCGGAGGGAGAGTGGAAAAAAAGAAAGAAGTGATATAAGAAAATAAAATGAAAGAAGTTAACTCATATCTTTTGTTTCGTGCGATCGTATAAAAGTGAAAGTGGATGGATGGAAATCTAAAAGTAACAAATAAATGAATTTCCCTTTTCTTTTCCGTTTTCCATACATATCCAATGTAAAATAGTTTTGTTGATATTGTTTTCACCCATTTAACTCGGTGATAAGTCTATCGGAAGGGGAAGGGGGAAGGTACATAAAAAGAAAAAGCTTAGTTGCTCCAAGCGTTGAAATTCGAGTCCGAGTATCGCACGTATAATTAAAAGAGCATTTATCTACCCGATCACCCTTTTAAGATGAACGTAGGTAGATTGTATCCATTTTATTTAGATAAGATCAATCTTTGGAGATTTGCCCGCTGCCAAGCATTGAAATTTGAGTCTCTGTATTACACTTGTTAAATGAGTAGCTTGTATACCAATCAACTTTCTGGTTGGAGTTAAACAACATGAATACGTGTTAACATTTGAATTTTTTTTTTTTTTTTTTGTATTTGTATTTGTGTGGAGAAATTACTAAGAGATTTGTTTGCTGCCAAGCGTTGAAATTCAAGTACGAGTATCACACATATTAAAAGAAAACCTTATGATCGATCTAGCTACCCAAACGATCAATTAACCTTTTGATTTGAAGTAAATGAAATTCATGCATCTTGTTTATATCATGTAAAATAAACAATAATGCATGTCGTACTCCAACATATGCATGGTTTTGTTTATATTTGGAAAAGATTTAAGTAATCAGAGATTTCCACATATAGGACATGCACTAGTCTTTGTCAAGCGGAAACCCAAGAAAACAAAAGGGCAAAATAAAAAAGAAAAGAAAGCCACACTTCAAAACCTGCAAAGTGGTTGCCACTTTCTTTAAATTACCTAATATCCAGTGGCAATTTGGTAAACATGATCCTTTATAAAATCCCTTTGGGACAACACACATTATCCCTTGCTAGCTCTCTCTCACACACAAAAAATGGCTGGTCCATCATCTCATCCAAAAACTACCTCCCACTCCCTCTATATTTTCTCCCTCAACTCACCTTCTTATTCTTCTTCTTCTTCATCATCTTCCACTTCTTCAACCCTAAGTTCCATGAAGCTCAAAGGTACCCTAGTCCACGCTCGCATCGCTCGAGCTCTCTCCAGAGCAAAATCCATCATCATCCATATCCTCAAGGACCTCCAACTCATCCAATTCGTCGTATCGATGAAGAAGAGCAAGAAGAGGAACAAGCTCTATTTTGGTTCGTTTAGGCTGCATTACAATTGGTGCTCCTCTCATGTACTTCCCGTGCCATCTCCCATCACTGACTACTATGATTCTACGTGGAATTCTGTCGTTCATGCCGAGTACGATGACATTGCAGAGTCGTCGCAGCTCTCGGGGTACCTCCAGTGGCTGGAAGAGAAAAAGACTCGTGGGAATTCTGGTGCTTCTGATCATACAGACGACATTGATAGGCTGGCGGACATGTTCATTGCGAATAGCCATGAGAAGTTCAGGTTGGAGAAACAAGAGTCCAATAGGAGATTTCAAGAGATGATGGCTAGAAGTGTGTGAGGGTCTTTTCAACTTCGACCTTTTTCTATTAAAAGTTACATTGGTTGGGTTTGGAATGGTATTTGGTAGGCATTGGGTGGGAGGTTGGATTGGATTTCTTTTCCCCTCTCTCTCTCTCTCTCTCTCTCTCTCTCTCTGAATTGTACATGATGGGGTGATGGTATTTGTGCAATTCTTCTACTGTGGAAGGGTAATTGTAAGGTTATTATATTTTGTGGGATTCAATTCCGGAACCCAGGCTTTAAGTTAAAAAGCTTTGACTTATACTTTCCATTTTTAGTTTTGAGATATATTAATCCAGATATTAAATATAGCAATTTTGGTGCTATATTTTTTTGGCAAAAAAGTGGGATTAGGTTTTCTTCCTACTGTTCTTTAGATGCAATCTTTATGAATTGTTCGATACTAATCTCGAGGGGTTGCTTTGTGGTCAAGACCCCGGGACATTGAAATTTGTCCTATTCTAAAATCTCAATTCAAAACATTTGTCATAAACTCCTTTAGGCTGGGCCAGTCCATTAATTATACGGTCCCTCCATAGCTTCACTCTGACTTTAAGTGAAACCCCCTAGTGGGCGTTGGGATTGGCACGCCAAGATTAGTCGATGTGCGGATAAGTTGATCCGGACACATGATTATCAAATAAAATGAATGGTTTGATACTTTTTAAGACATGCGTGCATTAAAAATACTAGGAGAAGTATTTTAGCGAATTACTTTTAACTTTACTATGCGTATTCAAATGTTTTATTTTGCGTTTGGTAGTGTGACCACCGAAAGTAGAAGCTGCAAATAATTTGCTTTGATAAAAAAAGAAAAAGAAAAAAGAGATGCAATTGTAGGGCGAGAACTTGAATTTTTGGGTCACGCGAGTGTTTTATTGAATGGATCGCCTCTTTGTCTTGACTTTATTTGATTTGAGAGTTTTTTTTTTCCCCTTAAGTAAGTGATTTTATTGAACTGATTAATATAATATAATCAGAGAACTAATTCCACCGTCCGATTGAGGGCGGTCTAATTGCCTAAATGCAGAATCATCCCCGCACTCGAATACGTCATCGGAAATTTGAGAACACACACGGTAGAGTTTTTGTCATCATTTTTAGTGAGGGAGAAATATATAGGGCTCTTTTTGCTGAAGTTTGTGCCTGGTCAAGTAGTATTCGGATCGATAACAAAGGGATAGCCAAGTGGTAAGGCTTCTCTTTTTTAAGGAAAAAGACCTTGGTTCGATTCTCATTATGAAATTATATTCTCTACTTTCTAGGGTAGATTAGATTAGGTTTCTTGCATGTACTCAATTAAGAAAAAAGAATAGTAAACGTGGTGTCACGTGACATTAGAAACATGGTAGAAATTGCTTCATGGAAAAAGCATGGTTTCGAAATTTAACTAGGGTACGGTGGTTTGGTTTAATAAGTCAGTTAACTTTTTTTTTGTCTGTGTCCAATTTTTTTCTGCATTTTTTAGTTCTGCGTTAAATTTTTGTGAATCAATGGTTTGTCTCGACGAGAGGAACCGAAAAAAAATAAAAATTAAAAATTATGTTCCGAACTCAACTTTTTTGAATAAATAAAATAATATACCAAAATGATGGGGGAGGCACACCAAAATGGCCCCAATGCCTTCAAATTTTTTAAAAAAAAAGAAGCAAATTTTCAAGGGAACGCCTTAGGTATCCCCTTTAAGAATGTCCCCCAATTATGATTTAATATTATGTCTTCCAGCGGTTATATTATTGGGAAGCTATGGTATCCCCGACAAAAGGCATTATCTATTTTTCAATATGTAACATAGACCACAGTGCATTCAAAAATTTTAAAAAGTTGTAAGAGTGATAGATAGTTAATCCAAACAAAAGTGCATAAGATAAAGTCGCTTCTAGAGAGAGAGAGAGAGAGAGAGAGAGAGGCTAGCTTGCTCAAATTGTCTTTCTATCTACACTTGGTGCAAAAATGTATACTAGTAGTAGATTTCTGTACTTTCAAAGACTTTTGGTTTTTTTAATTTCCCCCTCTTCTTCTCTTGTTTGGATAAGTTTCTACGAGTTTCCTTTTCCTCATGTCACCTTTAAGTTTCAACATTTGAACAATGTATCTTTCCCTTTCCTTCAAAATGACAAAACCCATAAAGCAAGCAATATGTGGGGGCTATTCTTGGAGGAAAACTGTAAAGAAATTGTTAAATCACATACACATTGCTTGGAAATAGAATAAGTGACCTAATAGTTCAAACTTTTGGGTTTGATATAAAATTTCTACATGACATTTTCAAAATATTTGCGATTCACACCCGTGACGACAGACCGAACAAAAGGTTACTGATAGACCCTACACATGATAGAACTCATATATGGCTATGCGTGAAGGAAATGTTGAGGAAAACAATCTCACATTGCTGGAAAATGAAATGAATGATCACTTAATAAAACGTTTGGAACGCTCCACTTTTTTTTCTTCTTTTTTTAGCTTAAATTAAACTACGACTATTCTACGGGCTGGATTAAGCTTATTTTGTAATTGTATACAACTTAAGCTTACCAGTTAATACCTAAAAGCTTTCAAGATGTGTTGAATGAGGTTACCAGTTAATACCTAAAAACTTTCCAGATGTATTGAATGAGACACGAGACTCTTGAGTCAAATGTTTCAAGTACTCACGAAATATGGTAAAGACATAGAGGCAGAGCTAGGAATTAGAATCGAGGGGCTAATGAAGAGACAGAGAAATCATTACCGACAACAAGAAGATTTCGTAAAAAAGAGAGACTAAAACTTGTAAAGAGAGTGCCAATAATGTCGTTTTAAAAATATGCATGCTACATAGAAGGGGTTTCGACTTTCGTGCAACGGGATGCGATGACCCCTTCCCGGTCCATACATAGCTCCGCCCCTGGGTCCCAAGGTCCCAATCTCCTCTTGCGGTTTACAAATTCATCTAGCACTCTTTGAAAGCTTCAACTCAAAAAGCAAATCTGCAGGAAATTTGCTAACCGGGGAGCACATGCTCATGACAAGAACTCCAGGGTTGATGATATGATGTATTGTCTTACGACAACAGACATGATAAGAATATAGTCATAATTTTTTAAACCCAATCAATTCTCAGTCTATATCATTTTGGCCCCTAGAAAGCTCATTTTGCTTGCAATGGTGTGCATAAGTATCTTTCTGTGATTGCAGCTTCTTACCAAGAATGTGAAATTGGCAATTGATTTAAAATGTCCACATGGCTATTTGGAATTAAAAGAAATATTTTTCACATTCGATCATCTATTACTTCGTAATCAAATGCAATTATTGTACTCCACATCGGTCATTGGATTGTTGTCAAAATAGTGGAATTTTGACAATTTATGTTGGCACATCACATTGAAGATACAGAACTTGGAAGTTGGAGGGTCGGCGGCTGCTCAGATCTGGAAATTGTAAGGTTTCTTGAGTGAGAGTGCAGAGAGGTCCTCAGGTGTTGTATTGAGCTCTTCCCTTTGCTTTGGTTACAACTTTTGGTTGAATACCTTTTCTCTCTCCCCTAATATAATGCTATTTTGCCGTTAAAATTTTTTTTTACAGAAACTTGGGGCTTTTTTTGGCTGATCTTGCAAGAAATCAACACGACAAAAGATAAATAAGTGCTTGATCATATTATTTAATTCCTATACAGAATTCTAGACTTTAATTTTTTAACCAAGACAAGTGTCATTTGATCAAATACGTACCAACATGGGTTTCAACTGATTTTTTCATGCTTGGCTAGACGCTACATCCTTCAAATGAAGGACTCTGATAAGACCTGATTTGGTTTCGGACAAAGCAGGTAATGTTGTGGTGAACAAACTGCAGTCGAAAGATAAAAGACCAAGGATCTGAAATTTGTCGAGTCATGAACCTCATAGCTTTGTGTTAAGTATGAAGAGGTATTAAGAAGTTCTAGAAAGAAGGCCATATGCCGAAGCGTAGCAGAGCGGAGCGACGGCATCTGGCCCATCGCTGATGATCCAGTGAAAGTAGATTGGGCTTCGGCCCAAGCGTTCCGCAATTGTGGGGTGCGGGGGGCATAGCCTCCCGCGGTATGATAAGGTATCGGACAAGGGTATTTTTGGGATACAGGTCAAATCCGATTAGGGTTAGAATAGTGTAGTAATAAATACTCTATGTTGTAAACCCTATTTCATACTGTGATAATAAAGAACAGCAGCCGCTCTCGTTTCCGTGGACGTACCCAGTTTTGAGGAACCACATATATCTCTGTGTTGATTCTTTACTATTTTATATTTGTAAATCGTGTGCGTGTGTGTGACGATCCTAACACTTTGGTTTGAGAACCATAAAACTTGATTTACTATAAACAGAGTACAAAACCAGCCATCCCCTTTCCAACTTATGGGCAGTTTGACTTACAGAGCGATTAACTTCTACAACCGAAAAAAGGAAAATTTACTAGACAAGAACTTTACTAACAGCAAGCTATCCGTGAATACGTTGACGTTTGTGAACCCTTGAGCATTGCACCAATTAATATCTTCCAAAAAATCCTTAGCCTCTGCTATGTTTCCAGACAGCATAGCATCCTTCCCACTCCTACGCTCAATATCCACATCACGGTCATCAGAAGCTATCAAGCAAAAGCTCCCAAAAGATCATCCTTCTGCCACGCTCTGTCGACTCGCAACTTCACTATTCCTTCACTTACATTAGCAAGCTCATTACTACAGCAAATAAACGAAGGTTAGAACCGCAGTTGTTATCTCCAACCCTCTGATCTTTTATATCAAGCACCATATTAGAACAATCCTTATTAGACTCTCCTCTGACTTGTGAAAACCTGGGCAAGCAAAGTTTTATAAGCTTCCATAACATCAATAGGATGAGCAAATGATTGTGGAGATTGAGCGAAGAGATAACTAGAATCCAAGAAACAACTGGCCTGTCCCCAAGAGGTTGTAAGTTCAAGTCCCACAAAGGACAAACATTCCAAACCTTAGGGCCAATAAAAGTTTGTCCGATCATTAACTTCAGGAACCCTGAATTAGTCAAGGGGGCACAAACTGGGCCAAACATCCGGTTGTAAAAAAAAAAAAAAACTAACTATAACTGAAGAAACTCTCTCTGTGGTGGAGCATCTAATTATCTTATTCCAAAACTTCTTTTGCTGCCTTTATGTGTGTGAGAAAGACCTTTGGAAGAATAACATTTTGATTCCTTCTGTCTCCTTGTCTTAGGTTATGTGAACTGCCTTTAAAACAAAAGTGAATGTCTTTGAAGTTTCTTGGGATTTTATTCCCATTTAGGATAGAAGTATCTTTCAGGAGGAGATCTAGTACAAATCAATGGTAGTTCTTGGCCTACGAAAAATGTGACCTCTAACCTTAGACTGGAGCAATAAAGCTACCAAATGTGACCAGAGCCCTGCAAAAACTGATTTTGATCTAGTCAAGTTTGACCAACATATTATGGACTATGGAGTTGTCTTTTTATTTCTAATTTAAAATGTTCAACTCGATAAAAACAATTCTCAAAATTTCAGAAATCATGCACATGAGAACTTAAACAAGCTGATGATTCCAATGAAGATAAAAGTGTTCTACTTATTTAGTTCGAAAGACGGATCGAAGAAAGGAAAGATGGAGGAACAAAAGAGCGAAAATCCCATAATTGATCCCATGATAATCTGCAATACGAAGCCCAAACAATAATACTTCAAGAAATAAAACCCTGTGGATTGAATGTTCAAGAAGGAATGGCAACAAAATATACTTAAATCTACAGAAGAAGCCATTTCCCTAATTGTATGGATCGTTTTAACCTTAAAGCTATATGGATCCTATTAGATCTGGTTTATGAAACAAAAACCCCATCCCACGGAGGAAGCCAATCAAGGGGGCTGCACAAGCAACAACCATGCCTTCGAAAAATTTTAAAAACCTTCCACCCAATTCCCTCTTACTACTCTCAACTCAGCAAAAGCATTGCCTGTGGTAGCATTGGCTACTCAAACTCAACTTCTGAATCAAGTATGAAAACAATAAGATTTGAATAGGAAAACCCTTCCTGTTGAGTTCTTTTACTTGATCACACACCCTATCACATACAAAAAAGTAAAGAAAAGACGAGATACATGAATACCATTTCTCTGCACCTGAAAAATGAACTCTTGAACTTCATATTCTTGGACAAATCAATATAGGTAAGGTTCCTTAGGAGTGGAAATACTTCTATAAACAATTTTTGCAACATATCTTGGTTAGTTGGTTTACAAACTTCTACCACTCAAAGGGAAACACAACAGAAAGTAAACCATGGACCAATAGTTAATGATTTATTACCTGGTCTACCCGTAGTGCAGTGCAAGCAGCATCAGCAGCATGTATGAGGGCAAAGAACCTGTGCACAAACCAAATTTTTTCGTCTCATAAAATACGTCAAATACATTACATTATGCGTACTTATTCCCTTTCTAAATAATTGGGATCTCCATTCTTTGTCGTACATCTATGTATCTAACTAGGTCAGAATTTGGCAGGGCTGATTTGGGTTGCAGTGCACGCCAAGAAAAAGCCAACCCTGCCTCAGCGAATACTGGCAGGCACAATATGGCACAAAAAGGTGGTCATCATAATAGTGTAGCAGCTATGAAATCTGAAAGCCAATGGATTATAAACGAGAATGCTATAATCTAACATATAACTGCGAAACTAAAATGAACGATTCCTCTATTAGGTTTTGTTGCACAGTGGCTCAACGCAAGTCCAAGCCAAATTAAGCCTCACCAGGATCTTTCAACGATATTCTGCCAAATGCGTATAGCATAGCTGCCTAATCCTATTTTACCCGTGAGGCAGGTGCAGATAAAACCTATTGTCATAACTGCACATATTCCCTACTAAAAGTGACAAAGCTAAATTGCATGCTACGGAGAGGCCAAACTAATACATAAGGAATCAACCTACACTACCTAAAAGTATCAACGGTTTTGTACAAAGAATGGGAAATACTGGTATGGGCAGCCAATTCAATTTTGGTACATAAGCAAGGTGTCTGTTATTTTACTTAAATCTCAGCGGAGGTTACTGTAGTTTACACTTTACACCAAACATAGAAATCCTTACGCATCAAGATTCAAGGCAACAAGAAAACAGCTTTTAAAAGTAACAAATAAGCTTACTTGGTGTCACGGAGGTCCCGAATATTCATGTCAGAAACATCCTCGCATATACCTTCCTCCAAGTCTATGCGCACCTTGCTGTTTCCAGATGCATGCTCAGCATACAAAGAAGATATTATTTCCATTGCGTTGGGACCAGCATTCTCAAAGCTCTCAGCAAATTTATCAATAGCAAACTGGTACAATCTGCAAAGAAAGAGTTTGATAAGCCCTGTTGGTTGCTTCAAGCACAATTTCACGAAAAAGTGGTCAAAAAAGAATTGCAACTTGAAATTCAAGTTGGAATTCTCTAAAACAGAATTGAAAGAAATATAGAAGCAAAACATTTCCAACTTGGAGAGAGAGAGAGAGAGAGAGAGAGAGTACGCTGTTTCACTGAAAGAGAACTCCTTCAGTTTTCTAGTTAACTCAACTTCTGTGGCTGCCGCTCCAAGCACCATACAGCTCTCCCTGCACATTGCCTGACACAGAAAAGTATAGCATCATCCGGACCTCTACTCAGCATCCATTGAAAACTACTGAAACCCCTCTTTTTCGAGCATCAATGCAACAAAACTTACGAAAGTTTCAAATAGAATCCAAAGAAGGTGTCTACAGTAAAAGATGGCCTTCATGTTCTACAAAACTACCTTGTATGTATTCACACCATCATCAACTGCTCTTTCAAGATCATCCAATATACTATCAGTACTTCCTCGTAGAACACAGTTGATACAGAGTTTCCACCTTCTTCATTTTTCACAACAGTGACCTATTACATGTTAGAGACAAACATCATATCGGATGAGAAGAAGAAAGAAATATAGAAGCAAAACATAGAACCTAAAGGAAAATAAACAAATGCAAACTACAAATTATGATCTTAGGACAAAGAAAGTGTTTGCCCATTACCCTAACACCACCAATTTCCTCCATGGAGACAGAATCGAAGTACCCCAAGTCATTGGGGTTCGGCCGGCCAAGCTTCAACTGTTTCAAAAGTTAATAAGAACACAAGTATGAAAATCTTTTTCCCACTTAATAAACTGCTACTTATGCTAATACACAAATATGCTTACAATAGCAACGGAGCCTGTTGTACGGCAAAATCTTTGCAGTTCAAACTTGGAGCTGATTTTTAAGACCATTAGCCTGTGAATAAAGTTGAAATGAAACAAACTATTAAGCACCTCGAGAGAGCCTTACACAGTACAAACATAATTCAAAAGGAAGAAATCAACATGAAGCATGGCTTGTACATTCAGATGATTGCTGTCACCCAAAGATGCAAACACCAAAAGATTATACATGCAAAAAAAGGGAGGAGAGGAAAAGAGAGTAATAGCTGGTTTCAGCCGATGCATCAATAGAAGCTTATTTAAGGGATATTCGGTCATATCACAAATGAAAGAGGGAGAAAAAGTCTCGGTTAAAACAGCATCAGCTTGTAAACTCTTGATAGCTGAGACCCGTGGGATGAATTGAATGTATAAACAAAATGACTCTAATAGCTCTTACCCCCAAAAGGCTTCTTCTTAGAGATTTGAAGGCTCTTTGTTTTGTCACTGGAAAAGAAAGTGGGAGGGCTACGGCTACTCCTGCATATAGCAGAGCGGAGAGGGACTACTTTAATGAAGAGCTAAGGCTGTGAACAATTGTTGCTTAATGGAATGGGTGTGGGATTTGAAAAATGAAAAGAAAGTAGGTTGATTCCCATGGTGTAATAATCGTACTTCTACACAAAGCCTAAGGGGACTCATCTGGTCAAGACTAATAGAGTTTTTGCTAATCCTCTTCGCCATATCTATTTCCATCTCCGAATCGATTCCTCCCCGATTCATAGCTGAGTCTACTCAAAGAGGGACCAGCCTCATCGTGGTGATTAGAGGACACCTCTCATCATTCACCTCTAATGTGACACGTTTGACGTTCCCTCCCAGTTATATGATCAACGGGATCAGTTGGCTAGAGAGCGGGGCTATTCTTCTTCCGGGGAGACAAAGTAGTCCCTTCTACTGACCGTACCCTCAGTTCAGAGGTCTTCGTCAACATGTTACGAAGCTCCAATCTTCGGCGAGTCACCATTACTTGACTTAGAAAGGCGAACATCTGGGCAAGGGGTCATGCTTGTATCTTAGTTGATTTTTTCTTATTTATTTGTATACGAGTTCCCATTCCGAAGCTTGTACGATTCTTTATGCCAATCTTTGTTACCGGGAAACACCTACTCTAAAAGCTCAGTTCTTCAAATGCAATGCGATTGGAGCTTGGACAAGACGATGAAAATGGGAAGGAAGGATTCAATCCAGCCACCCCTGCAGCTACCTTGTTACGAAGGACTCCTAGAAGGCATTAAAGAAAGCTTCTAAAAGAAGTCAAAGGACTGAACTCAAAAAGTAAACTAAGATTCGTCTTGCTTTCTTCCTTTTATTCGAAGGGGCTGTCCATCAAAGTTGGGATTGGAATAAAGAACTCATATGTAGGAGTACACAAGCACACTTTCCTTCTTATAAAGTAATAAGAAAGATGGTTCTAGTGAATGCTTATCCTTTCTCCCTGCCCTCAAGCTGGTCATCTGAATAAGAATCTTTCGAATATAGTTTTATATGGCCCCTGTATTTTTGAATAGTAATGGTGGTACATCAATCCACCACATCGATATCCCTATGAGTAGACAGGTTAACGTTACAAATCTGAGATCTCAACTTCATTTTCTTTTCATTTCATTTCCATTGCCTTTTCCGGTGGATTGCTGAACTCGTGGGGACGGTCCCTCCCCTACACGTAAGACTGAAGAACTCAAATTGGTCTAAGCTAAGCAAGCTGCTAGTCTATCCATAGCCTACCAAATCTCATGATGGTTAATAAGAGTTCATTAACAGACAGGAAGCCCCATTGCTCAACTTTGGAGACCTTCCAGACAGAGGTAGAGAAAGAATTAGACAGGAAGATTATGGTTGTTCGATCAGATCGTGGTGGAGAAGATTTTGGCAGAATGGACCATGATGGGGGGAATCAGGGGCCGTTTGCTGAGTATTTGAAGGAACAGGGCATAGTTCCTCAATACACCATTCAATCCTGAGCAGAACGTCTGAAAGGAGAAATTTGACATATCACTTGGTAAACAGGAAGGACAGATCGCTTCGCTTGTTGATTTCACAGGGAACCAAAGACTTCCTCCCTTCCACATACTATACACTAGATCCATATTTGACCGTACCGGTAGCACCCCCCAATATCAAATTGTAAAAGAACGATCGCTTCGCTTATTTTGACCCCATAATCAAAAGATGAAATTCATGACCGGATAAACGACGATGTCCAAACTGCAAGTACTCCCTCCGAATACCTCAAAGCGGCCCTTCGGTACTAGGGGATAGAGGAAAGACCAACGCAGTAAAGAAGTACACGAAAGGACTCCCTATATATGATATATGCCCGAAAGTGGCAAAGCACAAAGGAAAAGAGTAATGCCCGAAACACAAGTCAAGTAGTCAAGCCAGAACGAATGACTTTGCCGAAAAACAAGTGCCATCAAGAATGACTAGTGCAAGAGTAGACGCACATCTTATTCAAGAACTGATTTTCTAACACAAAACTAAAGAAAGTCGAAAAAATCTATTCTTTTTCCTCCAGGTACGAGTACCGGCCTATTATTCGACATAAATGCAAATCAATTAATTTAACAGAGAGGTAGGGAACACCGGATGGATGTGGAGCAGTTGTAGGCTTTTTGATCAAAGCTTTATGGTATCATTCATCCTTTCGCAAGCTCATCAAGTGGGCTTGGAAGCCCCAGTTGGTACTGTCGGTTGATGTACCCCATCCGAAAGCTCGGTTGATGTACCCCATCCAAAAGCTCCGCTCTCTATCTGAATAATTGACTCCCAGAGGTCTTCTTCCCCAACCAACGGTTTGCTATGTGTGTTCGTTCTGTACACTCCGCTCACTTCAGTACTTTGCTACCGTTAGTATGTATACAAGGGGCTCTAGCCTAGAAGAGGGTCCCAGTGCAGAAGTAGAGAATTCAAGTAACAAAGCACAGGTTCAAACCAGATTGTCAAGTACATCCCGATCAGTCTCACTAGCACAGCGGATTGCTCTATCTTTAGTTGATCCCAAAGGAGAAGATATTTGAGCTTCTATCTTACTCAATGAGATCATAACAACCAAGGGAAGGGTCAAAGAGAGAAGAGCCAATCAGTTGCATAGAAGAAGAGCCCTTCTTGATTGAGATTGAAATGAGAAGGACTTTAGGCGTTCTACCGCCTCTTTTTCGGTATGAGAAACTAGAAGCTCTTTACTTTCAATCGAAATGAATGAGAAGCCGAACTCACTGGCGAGAGAGAGCCTACCTGATCGCCGCTGAAAGTAGGGATGAGTCAACTCCGCTTCCTGGTCGAACGCATATAATCTTCCCCAAAACTGGGAAAACTGGGACTGCTCTTTGACAGAAGGTAAACACTGCCACCCTTGCTCAATTAAGGGGGTTGAAATGTGTTAAGTTCTCCGTATTAATTGAGTATTGCATGACCAAATCCTCACAGTTACGGCATACCTCCTTAGATGTCAAATATTAAATGTACAAAACCCTTGCCGCTTGCCTCAGGCCCTCAGCTGGTACCATATTCATACAATGGATGGGCTACCATACTTATTATAGTTAAAGTCAATAACAACTGCAATACAAGAATGCCAAATGGAGCATTGACCGTTTCTAAACATAATAACCCTGGCAAAATGGTAACGTCAAATAGAGCATTGACCAATGTTACAAATTGTTCAAACCCACAGAGATGAGAGTGCAAATTATATGACAATCAAATTAAAAAAAAGAAAAGAAAAGAGGTGAGAATCACTATACTTGTCACGTTCACAAAAGTGTAGTGCCATCTCTCCAACTGCTCCTCCACTAACAACCACCTTGGCACCTGACTCAGCAACTGCTTTGATAAGCTCCTCAACTTTGGCAGCTTCTGTTTTGAATACTTTTCTAGCTGGAAAACACAGAAGGCAAGAAGAAGAGTTCGCCAAGAAAATTTAGCATAAAGAAAAGACAGATACCATCCGAGCGATGTTTGAATCAAATATGCATCGGTATTCCAACTTCCTCTAGAGTATACCTGCTCAGCACTATGAATCTGCATTGTTCCTTTTGTTTCAGTTGCAGATGTATCAACGCCACCAGAAAACACAGCAACCTACGAAAAAAATTAATAGGCTGGAATAAGAGCAGCTTAACCTGATCTTCAGAGAGAGAAGAGTTTCCACTAAAAAGAACTACATCCTATGCATCTCGAGCATGTACACGTAGAGTTGACAACATCAGACATATCTTTACGGCCCAACAAATACCCTTGCGCTGTTATTCACGTGGTCAATAAAAAACGCAGAAGAAATATGTTTAGCCAAGAAAACTCACTTTACAGCAACTTTTAAAATCTAATTGCAGACAGAAGCAGAACTTACCCTCAACTGCAATCTCAAGAACAAAATGCTCATTGAATGTTAACGATATCAGTTTACTCCATCAGGGTTTCAAAACCAATATTCAAACTTGTGTCATGTAGAACTTCTAGCTGAACACGCTTATAGAAATCTTAGCGGAGTAACTGATATGAAAGACATCAATGATATGATTATTGAACTTCTTATTTAACTCTTAAATTTTTTTCTGCCTTTTACACCTTCAAGGACATCATGTCTACAAAAACATTCAGCACCTCCCTAGATAGAAATTGAATGTATTTGGTGACTAAAGGAGTTTCAAGACTCATTGCCTTCCAACTTTTCTCAATTCTCTCATACTCTTCAAACTTCCCTTCAGTATCTCAATCGTTCCAAACTGCAAACATAGGAGTCTAAATTCACATCACGCTACGGGCACTTTGAATGCTATCAACAACAATGAGTCCTAGCGAAAATCACTCTGGCTAGTAAATCA
Source organism: Rhododendron vialii (assembly GCF_030253575.1). Taxonomy (NCBI): domain Eukaryota; kingdom Viridiplantae; phylum Streptophyta; class Magnoliopsida; order Ericales; family Ericaceae; genus Rhododendron; species Rhododendron vialii. Next base: position 1,033,513 of record NC_080559.1, on the reverse strand, counting down.
TTAGAGCTTGATTCTCTTGCAACTTATTCCCCACATGAGCAATGGCAAAATTCCATTCTGCCACAAATATTGTTCTAGTTCCCAATCTGAAACAGAAAGTGCCATGCAAATAAAGGTTAGTGGCACCTGAAAAACTAAACCTTGTGAATTTCAAAGGAAGACAGATGCTCAGTGCTAATCCATTCCAAGCATCAAACCACAAGAAATTGGTTCTACTTCCAATACAAAATGAAAAATCAAAGGACATCCAATAGAAACAGAAACAAAGTCCGGATCTAATAAGATAAGATAATTGCAATCTGCCAGCAGTTCAACATCAGAGGTTTCGCACAGAAATAGTTGAAAAAGAAGAACAAAAAGATGGATACATATTTGCTAACCTTAGCCTTCTCCACTCGCCGTATGTATCCAACTGCATCAGTCTTTAGAACCATACCTCGAACTATGGTGCAATCAGGCAAGCCTCCGCCTAAAAGCTTTGCAACCCGGATGTTGTCCACATTAAAGTTTGCAGGGTTTTTGGGGCATATAAGAATGCACGCCTATTACCCAAAAATATCATAATTGTCAAATACCAACACCACCACATGCTACTGCCAAAATTAATAACAGGAAAGCCGCAAGAAATAAATTCATCAGCAATAAGAGAACACAAGATATCCTCCTGCCCAAACTGCTTGCTAGCAACGGTAGCTTTCATTTGTACAATAACTTCCTCCTTGATCCTCACACCTGGCTCAACCAATTCATCCAAGATTTGAATGGTCTGTTCGAACAATGGTTTGAAAAGAGTGAGACAGTGCAAGCTCTGATAAATTTTTTACCATGAGAAATCAAAGTGATCCCAGACACGCAATAGAAGAACGACAAACCTTATTGATCGCTTTTGTGTATCCTATGATGACCTCACGTGGGTACAGTCCATTCCTTATAAGCTCTTGGGCATTATGATAGAGCTCCCCGGCAAAAGTAACAGTAGAGTTCGCACCATCTCCTATCTCTTCTTTTTTTGCCTCGCCTGCCAAAACCAAAGTACTCGCCATAGGAGGCTGTTGAACATCGCGTTCATTAGCCACCGTTTCAGGCCACCTCAATCTAAACCGTGTTTCTCTAAGCGCATCTTCTTGCTCAACGAGGTGTGCTGAGTACAAGGCTCTATCCCATTCCGTCTTCGTCGAGCAGCTCAAGCCTGTTCTCGCAAGTACATTCGCTAGAGAGTTGGCTTCTTGTGGCGTCATGACAATAGAATAGTCTTTGAGATAATGAAACGGCAGTGAATTGACTGTTTTCCTTTCCTCATCTAGTAGCGGTCGCTTGCCTTGTATTGCCTGTACAATGGGAAGGCAGTCCATCTCTAGAATCGGCGTCAAATATCCGAGCTTTATTGCTTCGGTAAGGCCAACGCGAAGGGCTTCAAATTCGACACTCCGCGGCGAGCAGAGTCTACCAAATTTGACGCTCAAGGCCTTTAATGTGGGCCGAGCAACCCCTAAACACTACTCCTCTGCCGGACTCTCCGTTCAAAGGGAAAACGCCCCATCCGTATTCATCTTAAACCGGACTGGAGGGGAGCAATCCACGAACTTCGGCTTATAACCGTTACATCTCCTGCTCGAGGAGTCTTTGAAATCACCACATGATTAGTCTTCAGACACTCCCACAATTTCGATTTATCTTCTCTACAGCATACATTTGAGCAATCTAACACCACATTTCGGGTTGTTCTATTAAAAAGAACCACAAGATACCCCCTTCTAATCAATTGCCCACAAAGAGCATTCGCTAAACAAACTAACTCAAGAAATTTCTTTTAAAATAACAAATCAACCAACTCACCGAAGATTGCCAGTAAACCAATCAATCTTTCATCAAAAACCAATCACAGACACTTACTTCAAAAACATTTCTGGTTTGCAGCACTCAAAATGGAGAAGATTGGTTCGGTGAGCAGAGTGTGGATTGTGGCAACAAGTGGAACTACACTATAAGATCAATACACCACCAACCGATCCGAATTTGGTTCTATAGGGGTAACTTCAGGCGACTCAAAAACACAACGGAAAGAATCCTTTAACTCCTAATGGCAATTTGGTGGGATCTCCCCGACTGATTTCTTCCCAATTCTCTCATGTTCTGTTTCGAATTGCTCCTCTCTGATCCCGTATGTCTTCTCTGATGGATATAGTTACAGATTTCCCTGTCCTTAATTCTGCTAATAAAGCTGCAAACCCTAAGTTGCGAACTCCTAATTCTCGATCTGGTAGAATTTGTCACAAAGAGAACTATTTCAAAGTTGGTATATGTCTTTTAGGAGAAGGTTTGAAATGATTTAGGGGAAAGTTTGGTCCATTTTGGGGTCAAGATTGAGCCACTAAACCTTCCCCTAAATCATTTCAAACCTTCTCCTAAACGACATATACCAACTTTGAAATAGTTCTCTTTGTGACAAATTCTAATTAGAATCTATACCAAATCGCGAATTAGGAGTTCGCAACTCAGGGTTCCAACTTTATTAGCAGAATTAAGGGCAGGGAAATCTGTAACTATATCCATCAGAGAAAACATACGGGATCAGAGAGGAGCAATTCGAAGCAGAACATGAGAGAATTGGGAAGAAATCAGATCAATCGGGGAGATCCCACCAAATTGCCATTAGGAGTTAAAGGATTCTTTCCGTTGTGTTTTTAAGTTGGTTGTGTTTTTAAGTTGCCTGAAGTTACCCCTGTAGAACCAAATTCGGATCGGTTTGTGGTGTATTCACCTCCTGCCACAATCCACACTCTGCTTACCGAACCCATCTTTTCCATTTTGAGTGCTGCAAACCAAAAATGTTTTTGAAGTAAGTGTCTCCGTGTCTGTGATTGGTTTTGATGATTTGATGAATGAAAGATTGATTGGTTTACTGGCAATCTCCGGTGAGTTGGTTGATTTGTTATTTTAAAATGAAATTTCTTGAGTCAGTTCGTTTAGCGAATGCTCTTTGTGGACAATTGATTAGAAGAGGGTATCCTGTGGTTCTTTTCAATAGAACAACCCTGAAATGTGGTGTTAGATTGTTTGAATGTATGCTGTAGAGAAGATAAATCAAAATTGTGGGAGTGTCTAAAGACTAATCGTGTGGTGATTTCAAAGACTCATTGAGCAAGAGATGTAACAGTTATACGCCGAAGTTCGTGGATTGCCCCCCCTCCAGTCCGGTTCATCAAGATGAATACGGATGGGGCGTTTTCACTTTGAACAAAGAGTCCGGCAGAGGAGTAGTGTTTAGGGGTTGATCGGCCCACGTCCTAAAGGCCTTGAGCGTCAGATTCGATAGACTCTGCTCGCCGCGGAGTGCCGAATTTGAAGCCCGCGTTGGCCTTACCGAAGCAATAAAGCTCGGATATTTGACGCCGATTCTAGAGATGGACGCAAGCGACCGCTACTAGATGAGGAAAGGAAAACAATCAATTCACTACCGTTTCATTGTCTCAAGAACTATTCTATTGTCATGACGCCACGAAGAGCCAACTCTCTAGCGAACGTACTTGCAAGAACCGGCTTGAGCAGCTCGACGAAGATGGAACGGGATAGAGCCTTGTACTCAGCACATCTCATCGTTGAGTAAGAAGATGCGCTCAGAGAAACACGGTTTAGATTGAGGTGGCCTGAAACGGTGGCTAATGAACGCGATGTTCAACAGCCTCCTGTGGTGAGGACTTTGGTTTTGGCAGGCGAGGCCAAAAAAAGAAAAAAGAAGAGATAGGAGATAGTGCAAACTCGATGAACAATGTTTCAAGCGCTGGAATTGATCTCTCAGCTCGCTCTCAATTGTGGAAGGAAAGGTTTTGTTGGGATCCCTATATTGATGGTCTCGTGGTTAGCTCAGATGGAAACCTTATGGTCGTTGAGATAGTATAACAGTCCCAGATTTTTTGGGATTGCCACTAGAAGCAGTAAAGGGCACTAGAGCATCTCCAGCCTTGACCCATTTTAAGACTCAAATTTAAAAATGGAGCAAAAACCACAAAAATCTATCTCCAATCTTTGACCCAAACCCTTCCCCATTTTGGATTTTACCCATTTTTTTGCCCAAGTCTGAAACAACTTTTGCCTTGACCCATTTCTCCAACGGCTAGTTAGAGAGAGAGAAAGAGGGAGATGTATAAAATTTGGGTTTGATGATTGGAGATGTGTCTACCAAAATGAATTTTTATCCAAAATTTGACTCAAATTTGAGGAAAGATATGTGTAAATGCTGGAGATGCTCTTACAACCTCTTTTAACCATATGGCTGTGATGATATCGGTTCGGTCGGTTTATTCTCAAAATTTTCGCTGAACCGAATCAATTGGCTTCCTCTCATCCCCGACACCGACCAAAATTGATGAAAAACCATTCGGTTCGGTCCATCTTTTACCGGTTCGGTTCAGTCGGTTTGGAGACGAACAATAAAAAAACTACATAACACTATCAAAAAGGCATATTCTGTAAATACATTTCAAAAAAAAATCCCTAATCTATGTAAGAGATGAGTTTCATCTACCGTGATGCCGTTCAAACGATTTGATTTCCGACCTGAGATTCATGGAGGAGAGCTCTGATATTCGTGGGGGAGAAGAGGACAAGAGAGACTGTAGAGAGATTCAGAGAGAGAGAGAGAGAGAAATGGAGGGAGATCGACGAAGAGAGAGGCACGGGGAGAGAGAAAAGTGTCGGCCATGGAGGTTCTGCTTGGAAGAGAAATCAGACTAGGAGATCAGAGGCGTGGGACTGGACAGGTAAGTATTAGGCCCCGTTCCGGAACCTTCTTAAAAAATAAGTACTTATTTTGCTATTTTTCATTCAAAAATAAAAAGGGTCATTCTACAAAATACAAATAAAAAGTTCCTTTCATATTTTGAAACTCAAAAAAATTTAATTTTTTTTGCACCGTATTAAAGATCTCAATGAAATCTATCAAACAAGATCTATAATAATAGGAAAATTATTTACGTAAACACATGATTTTTGAACTTGAAGTTGCCTTATAAAAAAAAAGAGACTGTTGCTAGGATAATGTGCGCCGGCGGAGGGCAATCGTACCGGCGGCCGTGCCGGGCCGTCTCCGGCCACCGGACAGCCGATCCGAGCCGTCCAAAAATTCTAAAAAAAAAAACCAAGGGGGCCCTACGCGGGAATCAATGGCATCCAAGGTGTGTAGGGTGCTTGATACGAGCACCATTTTTCCGTACATCGGGCGTCCGGTGGTTGGAGACGGCCCGGCACGACCGCCGGTACGATTTCCCTCCGCCGCCCATTGGTATACCTATATAAATTCTACCAAAATAATTATCATCCTTCTTATTTTCCGGAACAATCCTTCTTATTCAACAAAAAATAAGTTCTTTTTTTGTTTCTGGAACACAGCCTTAGGATTTATATGTGTATAACTGGTTGTACGGCTAGGATTAAAAGGAAAATAATAAGGTACATGACATATTCGATTCAGTTTGGTGCATATCGGTGTTAATATTTCACAAACCGAAATCAAACAGAATAAAAAAAAATTTGTAAAATGAAAATTGAACCGAATCGAACCGAACCGACTCTGAATAAAACCGACCGAATTGTTTAAAAATCTATCGGTTCGGTTTTTCGGTTAAAATGATCACCCCTATTTGTGATGCTACAATTCTTGGCTTTGACAAGGTTGCAAACTTCGTTTATAGAAATGTGAACCCTAAGTTTAATAAACTGTCAACCCCACAATCCAGAAACTTCCAAAATGAATTTCAAGACCATCGTGGAGCTTGAGTGCATTGATATTTTTGGACATGATTCCGTTCAAAGGCACCTTGTTACGTCTTCTCTGAAGATGCGAGGTAAAGAAGAAAGGGACCCTCTCTTTTTTTATATATATATAAAACGGTAGGAAAACAGCGTTCATGTGTACAGTGAGAATCACAACAGGACATAACTGTGAGAGCATAACATCAATCCAACTAAAACAACCAAACTAATAGGGATGATGCTATGGTGTCCCCGGTCATTTTGGGGACACCATAATTTTTGACATAATTTAATCATTATGAGCATAACTAAAACCTATTATAAGCATAACAAAACCTAAACAAGACATAACTAAGGAATAACCAAAAAACCAACCAAGGCATAACTAAACCCAACTAAGGCATGCTATGGTTCTGTTATGCTCATAATGGTTTTAGTTATGTTCATAATTGGTTTTGGTTATGCTCATAATGATTTTGTTATGCCAAAAGTCACGGTGTCCCCAAAATGACCGGGGACACCGAAGTCATTCCCAACTAATAGCCCATTTGGAGAAAAAATAAACTAACAAAGAAAGACGACTCTGATAAAAGAGACAGCACAATCAATTCATGTATTAGGCAAAATTTATTTTTTTGACCTTTTAGCTGAGAGAGTTGTGGCGGGCATGGCTCGGTGGAGGGACCCGCACGGTGACCACGTCATACTGGCCAGTCAGACCCGTGGATTTAAGGGATTGTATGGATCGACGGTGCACAGTGTTCACCATCCTTCTATCAGACCAATATAGCCGAACCAAGACCGTTCATCAACGGAGGAATCTTGGACTTGGATACAGGTTGGTTATGACCCCCTGTTCGGCGGCCTCTCGCTGGACCAGCTAGTAACTCCATAGTTCGAAGTACAGCTGGGCTATCCGGATCGGCAAGACCTTTAGCCACCAAGCCACTCCTACTCCCTGACTTGGAGAGGAAGTCAGGTAGAGTCGAGTAGGTGTGACAGGTGGCGTGGAACTGTTCCCCCAATTACACTAGCGGATCGAGGAGATCGTGTCAGGGCTTAAACTGCGGACCTGATTTGGCGCCACGATTGATGAGCCAATCACCGAGAGCGTGGTGCATAAATGTGGGCTGGTCTCCATATTTCATTTACCTATAAAAGGAGCAGTCCCCCTTGAGAATAAGGGATTGAATTCTTCCTCTCCAGAACCCTAAATACTTTCTACAGAGCCTTCCTTCCCTCTTACTGACTTAACCGTCGGAGTGCCTATCCCGAACTCCCCACGATCTGGGTTTGGGCACTAACGCGGGTGTTACCTGTGCAGGACTTAACCATATCCAAGACACATTAATCTAGCCACCTTTCCATCCGGGGTTCGTTCAGAGAAAGCTCTACACCACAAGAGTACAAGAGTGGCCTAAGCAAATAAATTATTCCATTGCTTTGATGCAGCATAAGCACATTAAACTAAGGGCTAAAAATGTTGGAAATTAGACTCCATCAAGCCCCTGCTTCATAATGGTGTAAAAATTGGTGGCCTCCTAATGAGACATGCAACATCAATCAGGAAGCAAAAATCACTTCCTCCAAATTTGTCAAAAGAGTTGATGCTATATCAGAACCCTTCTTTCAAAGACTTTCCAAAGGAAGGCATGGCTCAATCCAACACGATTTTACTTATCCAAGAAAACAACAGAAATATTCGACTGCAAATATTTCGCTGGCATCTTTACTTTTCATGGAATCCTCCCCATCAATCTCCACGCTTTATAGAAGTTCTAGAACCTCGCAAATAGTCTCCACATCCCATTTATGACTTCATAAATAGGACTCTGCAAAAGAAAAGAAAAGATCAAGCTTCTTCCAAGTAATACTGAGCATTCAAATGATTCTAAGGAAGTTAAAAAGGCAGACGAATTGAACTTTGTCCTCTTCAAAGGCCTCCGGTCAATGGTGATTCAGTCAGAGCAAGTGTGGCAAGGGTCGGTCAATTACAAAACAAAGCAATTGTCGCTAAACTGAGCCTCTTCTTCATGACAAAATAAAGGAGACTTGTGCAAAATGAAGGTATATTGTAGAGCTTGAGACATAAATTATATTTCTAGGAGGTCCTCGCGAGTGTAGGAAACCACAGGTTTCGCTTGGTGGGCCGGAAATGGGGGTATCATAGTTTATCAGCATAATAAAATAGAAAGAATCAGCTAGTGGGTGGGCACTCGTTAAGAATAAAGAGCACTGAATATGCTAGAGAAGTGAAAGAAAATGAAGCAAGGCGTTTATCAATTTGGGAATTGGAAGTGTATCTCATAAAGCAAAACCGTTGGTCTTTTCTCTACAGAGTAAAGGGTGAAAAGAAAATACAAACTGTAGCAAAATTAATAAAAAGAACCCTTACAAGTAGTCTCCATTTTGTTTGCCACAATTTCTGGTCAGGCTAGGATGCCTCTACTTTTCTCAAACCCTTCTGGCATAAGTCGTCTAGCTTCGATACCTTTGCATAACTCCATTACAAGTTTTTCTCTTCCACATTGTCGATGTCTATGGCAAAGCTCAGATAAAATAGCTGAATCGGGAGACATTGATCTATCCAGCATCTCTCGCACGACTTGGACTGCTCCATCAAGATCCTCATTCATGCAAAAGGTGGATATCAACATCTTAAAAGTATCTTCATTTGGATGACAACCGCACCTTATCATGCTTTTGTACAATTGAAAAGCTCGCTCCGAGTTCTTCCTTGTGCACTGCCCACTAATGAGGGCAGAAAAAGTTGAGGAATTGGGGATTAACTTCTTGCAATCAAGTTCTTTAACAAGATATGCAGCCTTCTTTGTCTTCCCTTCCTTGCATAGTCCCAAAATCAATGCATTCTAAGTCAAGATATCAGTCTTCACACCATTCCTTGACATCTCCTCAAAAAGATGACTACCCATTTCAACATTACCTACTTGACTATAACCCTGTGTCAATGTGTTGTAAGTTACAGTATTAGGAGAAGCACCCATGCCGCACATTTCACTAAAAAGTTTGTTCGCTTCGTGTAATTTCACTTCCCTGCAGAAACTATGGATGAGTGTGTTAAAAGTAAAATCATTCGGGATTAACCCATTCTTCTCCATCGAATTTTTGAGCTTCATAGCTGCACTCAAAAGGCCTTGATTACAGTGTCCAGCAATCAATGTATTATAATTTATACGCAACTGTGGGGGCACATCCCATATTTTCCATCTCTCCAAACACCACAACAGCCTTTTCAAGTTTCCCCAATTTACAAAAGAGCATTGACAAACATATTCAAAATATAAACGTCTGGTGAAATCCGAGACCTCTGCATCTCCTTGTAAAATGCCAACGCAATATCTGCTCGACTCAGATTCATCAACGCACTCAAATACGCGTTGCAAGACTCGACAGTCGGGAGAAACCCATAGTCCTTCATCTGACAGAAGGTGTCGGTGGCATTCCTCAACTTCCTCATATGTGCATACGTCTTAAAAAGCGAGTCAAACACACGAGGCGAGGAATCACATAATCTATACGAGTGAAGTATGGACTCAAAAAGCTTAGAGGGAAGATGTATCGAACCCGAGTCTAGGATTTTCTTCAAAATGGATTCCGCGGATTTGAATTTACTGTTCTTGGTGAGAATATGAAGGATTATGGAACGGGTATCGAGGTGTGCAAATTAGGGTTCTGGGTTTCCACCCTGTTGAAGAATTCAAGGGAAAGAACATAGTCCTTTCGAATCTTCAACAGAATGTGCTTCACTCTGAATGGTGTCAGATTGGGGGCTAATTTATCAAGCTTAGCCCAATCAGAGTGGACAAGGTGGCTGTGAGCTACATTCACATAATCAAGATCTTGGCCTCTGGGGTCAAGAATTGTTCTATGGGGTAAAGGAATTGGATTCAGATTCCTACCTCCTAATTTCCCTGGAATTTTGAATTTTACTCGGTGGGAGTTCAACATTTAGCAATCAACTGGGTTGTTGATGACCTATCAAGTCAGTTATAAGCCGATATCAAATTCCAAAAATTACAAGTCTTTCGTTCTAATCAAACATATAATTGCTACACCCATATACATGCACCTATGAGAGAGAGAGAGCCGTCCAAAACTGAATTGGACGCGTAATACCCATCCAGTACCAAAAATTTCTCCTGTCCCCCTGTACACCGCTAACGCTATTTAAAACCTTTGCATAAGGCAAATCACGTAGCACATGGCACGCTTCCTCTTTAATATGATTACACCACTCGCAAGAATATGTATCTGCTTGGGTTCTTACCCGATAAAACAAAAAAAGAATCTGCTTGGTTGATGTGTCTAAGATGGAGGACTTGTTCAAGTATACACCACTTTTACATGCCCAGCATCTATGTTTACCAATCTTTCACTACGACAGTACTGCAGGACTTGGGACCTGAGAGGATGCTGCCAAGTGGCCGATTCGGTCGTTTATTAATCTTTTGAATGAACCGCATACAAAGACTAGAGGAAACAATGATATGACGGTGTCAAAACCAAGGGCAAACATCCCTTTTCGGGCATATCTTTCTTGCTTTGTTGCTTTTGCCTTCATCTTTTTCTCTAGTTGTATTTTCGCTTCGAGTCAACAAAATTTCTTTTTGCTGAGCAAAAAACAAAAACAAGGGCAAACATTCCAACTAGGTTGGCACCCAAGCCTCAGACAATCATATGTCATCCAAAACCCAAAGAGAGAAGAGTTGGCAAGGAGCCAACACAAGCACTAGAAAAAGCTTCATCACCTGAATAAATAAAACAATACGAGTGTAGCCACTGCCAACATTAGAGAGCAAAGGTTTAACCATTTCAAAGGTTTAAGGGCATGAGTTGAAGTACTGGATAAAAGGACCTTAAGATGACCACTCATACACAAAGCATTTACAGAATCACCACCCTTGGTTGCAGGGCCGGAACATGACTGGGGGAACAAGAAGAGCCTCTATGAAGAACATAGTGTAAACAGATCTGTTTCCGAAAGTACCGAATCGCTGATGCTCAATAACTCACAGATAAAAGAGCAGAGGTGTTCCTCATTTTCCCCGAGCCGCTTTACATTGTCTCTAACCTGGGAATACTTAAGAAAATAGAGCTCTCATCCAATCACATGCAATGCAACAGTACAAGTTCAATTACCCCACCTCCCAATGCTGCCATAAAACTATAAGTTAGGCTCTGCTGTTCTGCAAGATGTATTCCTATTTCCCCATTTTCTGATAAGTAAACAATTAATATAAATAAAAGAGAAGAACATAAATACAAGAGGCATACCTCAGGGAGACACAAAAACAACCAAAAAAGCTAACCACATAGGCCATAGAGGAACTCCAAAAACTGAGTAGTAATGGCCTAGAAACCTCACCTCCAAAACAAATGGGAGTACAAAAAATGGCCTGTCAAGAGCATGCCAAATAAAGGCTCAGAAAAGAAAGAGCACCCCTCCACACTACAATATGAATATGATAGCTTGTTAGTGAATCATGTCGTGTGATGGATTAGTGGACCAAAACTAAATATGTCTAAAAGAGTCCCTTGAATATCTAAACAGCTGCCAATTGAAGAGGAAAAAATCTCAAGAGTTTCTGTTGTGTCCAAAAGATATAGATTTGTATAAAATCAGGACAAAAGATTAGCAATCCACTTACAGAACAGAACTAAGAGTTAGTTCTAATGCAAAGAAAGCAAAAGAGAAAAACAAAAACAATTTGAGTACTAATAGAGACAGACGAATAGAATGCATTTACTCCAATCCAAAATGCAGAATCAATGTGATAGGAATAAAACCGCGTATATTATGCACATGAAACCAATAAGAATACAGCATTCCAGCCATACGATATTTTTAACCAACCCACTAACAGTGCAAAGAAGCTGTCACCTCTTCAAGCAAGTACTCGTTTTACAACCCGGAGCAACATCTAAATAATAAGTCATAACCTTCTAGGTTAAAGCTAGACACCTATAAGCAAGTCACCTCTTGATGAAAGCCACACTCAGTTGGACCAAAAGCTTAGGATACAAATTCTAGCAAATTGTACGAAGTATATAGAAGTGAAGCAATGAAACTTCAACTTAAAAGGAACTGGAACACCACCACAGTAAGTGGAGAACATAAATGTGAGATGAAAGAGCAGATTGGCTAACAATGTGAATAAACCAGCTCAAGTAAGTTCACATGCAACCAATGAGCCCAGAAGACAAAAGATGGGTTAAAAACGTATCCTTGTTTCAGAGGTACTACATCAGTTGAGTCCTTCAGAAAGCCACCAAAAAGCTGTTCCAAAATCTAGTGGTCCAACAAAAGCTACGGCCACCGAATGCTTTCATCAGCTGTGGCTTTTCATCAACACAAAATCATCAGCCTTCAAGGCAGAAGACAATCCTTGGATTTTCTCAATGCCAATGAGATGATTGCAAATAACCAGGGAAAATTCTTCTTTGTTCTCCATAATCCCTGTCCATGGCGGTTATCTTATGCTACGTCCACCAAATGCTTTCATCAGCTGTGGGTTTCCATCAACCGCAAATCCTCAGCCTTCGAGGCAGAAGACAATCCTCAGATTTTCTCGCTGCCAATGAGATGATTGCAAATAAGCAGTGAAAATTCTTCTTTGTTCTTCATAATCCATGTCTGTTGTGGTTATCTTGCGTCTCGAATGATGAATCTCCCTTGTACGGCCACAAAAGAGACAGATAAAACTGGCCCAAACTTAACATGCAATTGGATTTCCAAAATCCCTCAGTGCCCTCTTAGGGCACCATTGCTCCCTAAGAAACTGGAGAAACTGGGTCATTCCTCTTCGACCTGAAACCCAGTTGGAAAAGGAATCAATCAGAAATTGAGATAAATTTCATACAAGACACAAACGGGAAATATCCTTCATTTGTTCTGGGAAACCTGTACAGTATAACCAAAGTGCTTAAAATCAATCCTAGTAATGATAATGCTCCCAAAGATAAGATAACAGATATCACTGTAAAGCACAACAATTCAGGTGCTTATCACAATAAACAAGACCCAAACAGCACAGTGCTTCTGCTTCAGGTGGTGAAAATGGCGAAGTTCAACTATCCAATGAAGGGTTAACCCATCTATTGCAGATATAGGGAACATATCACGAACTTCTAGGAAAGTGAAATGCAGTAAGAAACTGCTAAGCCAATGTGCCCTAGGGAAGGTAAAATTCTTAAATGAGAATTACTGAATCAGGTCTTGCTAAAGTACCCTGTACTTGTCATAGGTTAGATTCTCAAGCAGTAAAAAAGTAAATATATGCCCAGGGTAATATCACTCCACCCTTACAGTGACCCGCGCAAGAATTGCTACTTAGTAGAGAGATACCCTGTTTAATCACCAACAAATTCTCCAACTAGTAAAAGAGCTACATTCCGTTAAACAAATTCAGAAACATTAGCTGTTCCTACAGATAGACAGGACAAATCACGTCCTCCGTAAAAGTACCCGAAACAAGTTCTGTGTACTTGCCCAATGAAAGGCAAAACATCACAAATGTAAAATAAAAGATAGACATAGTTGGTTATTTTATTCTTTCTAGCTCATAGCCATGCCATCTCCAATTGGACTGCAGAATGCAGATTGAACCAACAGCACAGAAGGTTCTCTCAAAAGGAGAGGTATGGAATTGTGCATCGTGCCTGTGCTTAAAGGCACAACAATCAGATGGGGAACTCGGATTTTAAGTAGATCCAAATTGAAATTGCATCATATCCACTTGCTCACACCCCCACCCATAGCTGTTTTACCCAAGACTTGGATTTGATTCAACTGAAGTTGCAGCATATCCACTTGCTTTTCCTACCTCTGAATATTCCTCAAGTAGAGTTCATGATAGCTTTGAACCTTATCATAGAGAGATGGGAAAGATAAGAAGGGAAGGAAATGGCGTTGATGATGGATGGATATCTGTGAGCCATAGAAGGATTTATCAAAGCAGCATTGTCCTTCAATTGAAATGCACGAGAGTGCATATTCTTATTGACGTGCTTTGGACGAGATATTAGCACCTTGTTCCGTATATAAGGTTGCAAAGATTATCATTTTAAATCCCTTCAATCAACAACAAAGCCCGATCCTAATATTCACTTCAAATCTCCCTTCCATTTAAGTGGATATTTCTATGACTGCTACATTATACTATCCCTGGCGGCCAACAAATTGGTGATATCCTTTAGCCCATCACACAATAACCTGCATTTTCTATTTCGAAGACGAAAAAGAAAAAACATACAAAGATATCATCACTTCGCGCTATGCGTATTGTAGCGAAACTACCTATCAATGCGAACTGCTTAATATGTCCATGTAGAAGTCATTAATCATTGACTCCGAATTGAACAACAGTCAATCAAGTCTATGCACATGGTTCAGCTTACTTGCAGTTACTACAAAGATAGCATCACAGAAGTACATATCGCATAAAGCAAGTGTACGTGATACAAGCAATAACTAATATGGTGCGCACCAATGGAAAAGTAATGCACTCCCATGACGAAGACCAATACGAAAAGATAAACTTGATGTATGCGTAGCATTTTTGAACAAACTTCACAATTTTTAACCGGACGGTTAAAACCTTCTTAAATGATATGGCACTGTAACAACTTGTGGTATGAAATCTTCTCCAATCACAATTGGACTTCTTTATGAGAGAACCGAGCACAACCAAAGATCCAACAGCTAAATCAATATAGGGCAATAACAAACACTCGAGATATTCCATAGAGATACATGACCGTACGTCTAGAGAACGGAAAAATTATACTAGTTTTGGTGATAATAACAAGATTTGCAAAAAAACGAAATAAAATCCAATAATCGAAAAAGAAGATCGACCTCAATTAAATTAGGTACTATGAACTGATAAAATCGATAGCGTCATTTGAATTGAATACAATTCAGATAAAAATTGAAATTTTGCATACCTGAAAATGTGAGGCCTTGAAGGGGATTGAAACCCGTCTTCAGTGAAATACAACGATGCATGCAGAGAGAGAGAGAGAGATCTTGGGGGAAATGGGAACGACGACTGGTGCCCGCCTGCTTGGTAAGCTGCACTCATTAGAAACTCGCATATGACAGACGCGCGCTTAGCCAACACGGCGTACACCGGGTTTCATTAAAGATCGCATCTTGAAGTTGGGAGGTGTTTCAAAACGACATCGTCTGATTTCGTTAGGACTTTGTAGGTTGCACCTGAGAAGTCTATTGAAACCAGAATTTATCAAATAGTGAGCTTATTACGGTTTATTTTTATGATCTAAAATGTTCATATTGAAGATCTTTCTAAGTAGATAAACCCTAAGACATATTGTTTGAATCACATTTTGGTTGATATTTGATCGGAGACAATAAGTGTGAATTTGTTTTTTTGAAAATAAACTTGGATGCATTGTATCAAACCCATTTCGTCTGAACGGCGTCGTCGCCTGTGTTTATTAAAACTGCATAGTGAACCAACGGGAATTCGTCAAATTGTGATCTCATTTTGATTTTTCTCCATGATCGAAATCACTCAATTTGTAGAGCTTGTCAAGAAGATACACATTGTCAAAGATCATTTGAATTCAATGCTGAATGATACATAATCGAAGATGATGAAAGTTAGTTTGTTTTTACGAAAATAGATTTGGTCACACTGTATCAGACCCATCATTATCAGCTCCTCATATATTCACTCCGACGAAGGGACGTCGCCGACGGGGTGGTTGTTCAACAGAAGAGGATTCTCTCACTACATTGTAACAGGTCGCTTCTGATCTTCCATCCTTCAACCCAATCTGATACCCAGTAAGCTAATTTCGATTCTTTTTAGCTTTCACTGTTCTTGGCAATAATTTCGATTTTGACAACAATTGTGTTTATATGAGATTTTCATGGTCAGTTTAATTTTACCTTAATCTGTTGATGACCTATTAATCTGCGACAACAAGAAAATTTCTTGCTCCATTGCATGTTTAAATTGAGGCAATTGTCAACTACGTTGTGTGTATTACTGTGCGATCTGTTGCGGAGCACTGGTTTTTGCTAGAGAGATTTATTAGGTTCTTAGAATGGAAATGATTGCTTTCAGTTTGGGACTTCCTTGAAGATACCCTTTTTGTGTGAACTTCTAGTTTTCCTTCCACCTACATAATTAATATGAACAACAGAAAGATACAGAAGAAAAGAGGGAGAGTAAAGACTTCACTTTTTGAAGCTTGTTAAAGTTTCAAACCAAGCTCGAATAAGCTACTACTACTCGGCTCGTCTTGCTTATGATATATGAAAAGTACAAACTACTCAGAGATCGGGTCGTGTTCGGGTCGGTTAAGACATGTCGGGGATAATGATTAAATTTTCTTCTCCCTATCTCTATTGCTCTCTCTATCGTCTTCTCAGTTTACCTTTGTACTTGAAGCTTGATTTCCGTATAGATGGGTTAAAGCTTGCTCATGAGCTTAAAATGCCTTCCTATCATATCAAGGAAACTTATTCAGCTGCCGCAATGTTTCTTAATAACCTCATGTTAGATGTACCCTTTCTTATGTACTTGTTGGACAACCCTTGTTGTCATCATATTTATAAAACCTTGATTTACAGTAATGATTCGAGCTAGTTGGCATGTGACAGAGAAAGAAAACTATTTGCTCCTATCTACTTTCCTCCAATTCCATTCCACATCTTATTTGGCAATAGTTTGTTGAATGCTAGGCATTTATCTTTCAGACTGACAACTTGAGAATCTGCACCTCCTCAAGTTCCTTATAGCTCCCAAGTTCAACCCATACCTTTCTACCTTTCTTCGTGTTAGAGGTGTTAGAGATATTAGGCCGGTATTAGAGCTTCCCTTAATTCCTGCATCTCAGTCTGTGTGTAAGCCTTCACAGCTGAAGTTGTTGACTGAATGTAGCTCGTGTGATGTGGCTGCGTATGTAGAGGATTAGCTCTTAGGGTAACTGAATCTGTTACCTCTCTCTCTTCTGTAATTGTAGCCCGTAAGACTTTGTTACAAGTCAGTTACGGTTTGTATAAAAGAGAAATGTAGTCTCAGTCAGTTAGGGTTGGATAATTTACACTGTTTCCTGTTAGGAAATTGATTTTTCTCGATTTTAGAATAGAATAATGTTCCGTGTATATTTTCTGATAAAAGGCTTGTCGGCATTGAATGAAAATTCTAGTTCCACTCGTGCCAGCAATTGTATGTTATGTTAGACTTGATGTATATCTCGAACCAGCGCTAATGCAACCCCTCAAAAACAACACCCGTTGCTGGGTGAGATTTACAAGGACGCCTAATCAACACCAATTGTATGTCATGTTTAGAGTGAGATTTAGAGAGAGAAGCTGAGTTGATTTCGTTCTAGAATTAAGGAAGTGATTGCAGAGTGGGATTGGAGGCAAGTGTCAGTCATTCCGACTCAGGGTCTCCGTCAAGGTGGTCCCCTTTCCCCTTGTCTATTTCTAATTGTCATTGATGTTGTTATCTAAGCTGATCTCAAAAGCGTTTTGGATAAGAGAATTTCTGGTATTAAATTCAGCTCTAATTGCCCTCTTCTATCCCACTTATTTTTCCCAGATGATGCCATTTTTTAAAGCTTGAGAGGGGAGAATGAGCCCAAATTCTGGATATTCTTAACAGCTACTGTACAATGAAGCTTCAGGGCAGTTGGTAAATTCCAGTAAGTCGGGAGTATGGTTTCATTCACTGTAGCCCTTTCAGTGCAAGAGGAGTCCAGATGACAGGTCTCTGATGGCGTGATCTATAAACAAAAACATCTTCTGTTTGGATGTGGGTGGACAAATGCGGTGTGGTTTGGCAGTGAGTTGAATTATGTTGTGAATCCTTTAGCTAGCCATCCCGTCTGTCATGAAGTGGACCATTTCGATAATGAAAGACTTGGATTCAGCAGTAGATTGATGTCAATTACTGGGTAAATATGCTTTTCTAGCCTGGCAAATATGGAAGGCTCGCGATGATTGGGTATTAATTTTGTGCCAGTTAATCCCTTCGAGGTTATTCACGAAGCCTCTTTCTCATGGTTTGAATTCCAAGCGTGCATGAGTTCTCCTGGGGTGAGAGATAATGCAGCTCCGAACGATGCTAACACGTCCCATTGGTCTCTTCCTAGCTCCAGCTCTTGGGCAGTTTTTAAGGTTAATTGTGATATTGCATTGAGTCATGGGCGCGAAAGGATGGCTGTAGCAGCGGTGTTACGAGACTGGAGGGGGAAAGTGGTGGACAGTGCGACAAGTGTGGGGTTTGCTTCATTTTTGCTTCAAGGGGAAACCATGGCTGTGAGCCTAGCGGCCTGACTATTGCATTCTTACAACATTTCAAACGCAGTACTCGAAGGTGATAACAGGACAGTCATCCCACTTTGCTTCATTGAAAATGTTCCTCCACGTGAATGCGCAGCCATTATAGGCGATGTTAAGGACTTAATTTCTTCTTGTAATTTTTCTTTTTCTTGGGTTCCTAGAGTTTGTGATAGGGCTGCCCATTGGGTGGCGACCCCGTGGCTTAGGGATGTTCTACCATCCGACCTAGTACGGTTGATGGCTAGAGCTCCTAGAGTTTCTTTATCTTCTAACTGTACATTTGATGCCTCTGCTGAGGCTGGTCCGTACTTAATGAAATCTTTGCCGTTCAAAAAAAAAAATTTATAGAGTGATATTTATATGCGAGACGCCTAATCAACCTTTGTTAACTCTAACAAACTATATAGTTTTTAACCAAATACGGAGTACTTAAAACCTTGTCAAATCACATGACACAATAACAACTTATGACTTAAAACCTTCTCAAATCCAGTGTTTTCAAATCAGGATATGTGTAATATAGTGTGTCACGCTATGTCTCGTGTTAAGATACATTAACCATATTTAATATTCAATTAACACAAATAGTTATATACCTAATAACAAAGCAACAAACTATGAGTATACGTAAAAAAAAATCAATTTAAAATTTCAAGTCTCTCAAGTAAGTCCACCACATTGAGGCTTCTTGTTGCATTATACTAGGCAAAATACAATCGAACTATAGTTCTTTCTTCTGATATAAAATTTATTTATTTTGGGTAGAAAAAGCATATATTAGAATTACGAATGTCATCTAGCAGTTGCCGATTAATACATTAAGGAGCAAATGAAAAAAAAGTAGTAGATTCTGCCATAGTGCGAGCTTCACGTGCCAAGATGTCTGCACATTTGTTTCCTTTCCTACGGATATGCTTCAACGGCGGTGACCCGAGTTGAAGGAGGAGGGACCTGCAATCACGTATAGCGGATATTAATGCATGACTCTCAAGTGCGTCGTTCTGAATTAGAACGACAATGACTGAAGCATCCACTTCAATCTCTGTATTCCTGAGGTTGTTAGCGAGGAGTAGTTGAAGTCCTTCTCGCAGCACGTAAATCTCTCCTGACTAAGAGGACATGAGCCCAATTTACGGCAGAAGCCCATTACCCATGCGCCGTTTGAGTCGCACACAATCCCACCAGCAGTAGCCTCATAGGTGGCTGAACTTACACACCCATCAGAATTGAGTTTTAATATTCCAGGAGGCGGGGTAGTATTTGGTTGCTTAGCAGGTTGGACGATGTATTGCCATTCGAAAGCCTTTGCAATTACGGTATCCTGTAGGGAGGTGTTTGTGATGGAGGGGCTGTTGAAGATTTTTCGGTTTCGTTTTAGCCACAGGTGGGAAAGAGGACACACCAGCGAGTGCCCGAATGGTGGGAAACTCTGGAAGCAAAGGTCAAGTGAACCCAATCACCAAAGCAGCCGGAGAAGGAATACTGGACCGAAGAGGGGATTCCGATATTAATCCATATGGAATTCGCTGCCGAAAAGTCAAGTAAGTCACATAGCACGTGGGGAGTTGTTTGGATGTCACGATGCGTTTGAGGTTTTGCATCTTAAAACAAGGTCCGATTCCATATTGCTCAACCAGATGTCTTCCAAGATCATCAATCACACCCCCTTGAACAAGAACTTCATGCCCCTTCTTACCTGAACTCGCAAGAAAGAGAAAGTTACAAATAAAAACAAAAAATAGAAAATCTTGATCTCCAGCAAAACAAGACTAAGAACAAAATATTTAGAAGGACCTAGGACCCACCTATAAGATGCATGTAACATCAAGTGTTGCAATGTCCAAAGTAAGCAATGATAAAAGCACCCTCCACCTTAGACATTAAGAAAATAAGGCATGTATGCTTAACAAATTTCCACATTCGTAATAATACTAGGAAAAGGGCAAGATGCATTCCAGGTCTTAAAGACTCATTTATGAACAGCCAGGATGAAGACCAAGTAGTGAACATCTCTAACACTACAAGGGAAATACTGAACCAGAAAAAATGACATTTCAACAAGAAAATTTCTCCTGCAGCTTTGATGCCAATGCTTCAGGATCCAGCAAAAATGACTCCAACCCTGAGAGTTTTGTCACCTTCTTGTTACCTTGCCTCCGCTCTCTCATTAATTGGATGGTCTTCAGAGCACCTTTGCAGATTACTGAATCCTTTCCTCTAGTAACTCTATGATGTGCTTGCATTTGGCTAATAAACATAGGCCCTGAATCCTTTTTACAAATTTCAGTTGTGTAAGTTGAATCTTTTTTTATTGTTCCCTTGTACAAAGCATCACATAGTGCAGCATCCAAAACCAAAAATGAACCTTTTTGTTGGTTTAACTAGGTTTTCTTGCTCAATATTCCTAAATACAACATCGGTGGCTTCTGAGGCAATATAAAGTTTCCCCACATCAGCTCCTACAGAAGCAAAAATGGGATTCACATGCACGCTTGTTTACAGATCTCTATGATTCCCTTCAGCTACTTTATGAAAGTGTCCATCATTTGGACTGGAATCAGTGGTTTGCTCATTTTGTCTCCACTTTCTGTTTCTCAAGCTTGAAGGATGAATAGTCCGAATGGGTACGGTCAATAGAAAACACTGTTGCCTCTTTCTCATGTTTATCTTCCTTTACTGACATGTGTAAACATCATAAAATAAGCAGGAAAAGGAAAAACAATAGGAAATAAGCAACCTCATATAAACTGGGATAAAGTAATATGGTCTATCAATAAAACTACGCAGCAATGCCGTAGTAAACGTATTTCCAGGTAAAATTTGAATTCGCAAACAAAAATAATCGGTTCCTTTTATCCTTCTTCTTCCTTCGACAGATGGATATTTCTCTTCTCAATGAAGAGAGAAGTTCACACCGAAACTTGACAAGATGGGTGAAGCCAAAACTATTAAACAGCAGTTAGCACTCTTAAGAAGCCAAAACCATTAAACAGCTCTGCATGATTGAGATACATCAATTTACCATTAACCCAAATCTTTACAAAGTATATTTCAACGTTGAAAAAGGGTAGACAATAATAGACATCTTAGGAAACATCCACCACATTTTCTATGCAGCAATCCCATCATCTCAACATTCTGCCACCACAAAGGTATGCCACAGGACAGGAAGCCTGAAAGTATGCCAACTTCTTACTAAATTTACCAATTTTGGAATGTAGGTGTACCATATTCTCAACCGTGCATTTCAAAATGTAGTTTGCTGTTACTGTTCTCTAGTAACAAAGGTCGGGCCTTGCAGAAGATGCAAGCTGTCCTCTAAACCACCCAGCCACATGATAGACGATATAGGATACATATCCTGTTTTCAACAACTATGCTCAAATCACAATCGAGCTCTGTTCTGAGAGAACCGACCACAACCAACGATGATAAGCACCTAAGACTGCTTGATCGTGGTGTTTTAAGTCCGTTGAATTAGTAGCTTTATTAGTTTAATTTGTCGATTTTATTCAATATTGCTCGTAAGGTAGTTTGTTGAGTGTTTCAGGTAAAACGTCTTTAAAAGGCGTATTTTGATCTCAATGCCAACCCCCAAGTTAATTCAAGTGTCCACGCCGGGTGGAACTTGTGCCAAAGTGATCAAAGAACGAAGGCGTAAGCCATCGGGTGAGTCGTCAAATCGAATATGTGTATCGATACAGCCTTAATGTGTATTGATACGCATTAGCTTCGTGGGGAGTCAGAGATTGCTGTATCGATAAGGCCTTAATCCGTATCGATACGGGAAAGCTACGGGGAGGCTAGCCTGGAGACCTGAAGATAAGCTATGTGTATCGATACAGCCTTAATGTGTATTGATACGCATTAGCTTCGTGGGGAGTCAGAGATTGCTGTATCGATAAGGCCTTAATCCGTATCGATACGGGAAAGCTACGGGGAAATGGCCCATTTTGACTTACCAGCGTGGTATCGATTCTTTGGTTAATTAGTATTGATACGGGGAGCATTCGGCCATATATTTCTTACTTTTTGGGCTTTCCATTTATGGAATACTTGCCTTTATTAGTATGTTTCTTAGATATTTTTGTGAGATAGTACCCATTTTGTATAAATAAGGGATTCCTTCTCTCTCCTTGGAAGCTAGCCCATAACTACTTTAGGATTTTCCTCCATTAATGTCTTCTTAAGCTTTTCAAGATGTAATTTCTCAAGAACACTTCAAGGTATTTACGTTACGTTAATTTCTCGAGTATTAAAGTTGTTCGTATGTGTTGGATCTTTTACAATATCAAGTTTATTTCCATTTTTATCGGTTAGTCATGTTTATCTTTCCAAGCATAATTTCTAGTCTTTAAAGTTATGTGTGAGTAGTTGATTAGGCGTGGCCACGGACTGATTAACGTCATGTGACTTATGTTAATCTTGCCTTTCTCAACTAAATACTTGAGGTTCGGTATGGAAAATGAGCGTGGTTCGCTTTTTATGTAACAAAACTTGTCGATGTTAACCTCCGGAGATCATATGCTTGCACATATGGTTCCGTGAGCTATGTCTCGCCTCGTGTTTGCCAAGAGAATAATAAAAGAGCTCGCTTGTTCTCCATACTTAATTTCTAGTCTTTAAAGTTTTCCTAGCTAAATCTTCCGGTTGATAGCCTATGCCGTGCGATTCAACCGAGTTTTCGTTGAGAAGGGTCAGTTGGCTAAGTCACGGGCGTTATGAACTTCTATGCCTTGCCGCTTGTTTAATTAAGTTAAAACTCATTTTCAAGTTATTGTTAGAAGTGTTAATCACCGACCAAAGCAAAACCAAAAGTTGGCCGTCTAAACGCCACAAACCCTTACATCTACAAATCCTAGCAAGCCATAAAGAATTTTCTCTGTGGGAACGATACTGGACTTCCGGATATTATGCTGACAACGACCTAGCCCTACGCTCAGGGTAAATCAACCTAATTCAACGGTTAGGTTTGGGACGAAGCAAAAGATCCAGTTAGTTGATACTGGGCAATAACACTTCCAAATTCCCATATACCCAGACACTCAAGATATTCCATAGAGTCACATCTAAAGAAAGGAAAAGCGATAGTTTTGATGAGGAACAAATTTTCACCCTTGACGGCACAAGAGGCTGGGGTGGATGATGGGAATAATCCTTGTCTTGCTGATGGTTCTTCCTTTAAGGGGAATGGTAATACTAATTCTGTGGTTGAAACTTCAGCATTCCTATGTCCTATGAGCTTTTGATGCTATCAGGAGCCCTAAGATAGGTATCTGAGCTGGCATCTTATTGCGTTGTTCAACCACACAGAATTCATCCAATCAAAAAAGAAAAAAAAACCACACAGAATTCACTTGACAAAAAGAGATATGGTGAAAGAGGATCACCCTGTCTCAATCCCCGATCGGGCATCACTTGACAAACTTGGCCCCCATTTGCATAAAAAGAATATTTCACTGTACACGCGCACTGCTGAATCCAGTGCACCCACAACTTGTCAAACCCTATTCTGCCCAAAACACTTGACAAGAAATCCCAGCACACACAATCATATGCTTTGTTCAAATCCAGTTTAATAGCCACTGAAGATCTAGGACCCTTCTTCTTGTGCTTTAAATAATGAAAGGTCTCATGGGCCACAGTGATATTATCCTGAATTTGATGACCAGGAATAAAAGCTGACTGTTGTTCCGAGATTAAGCTATGGATAAAAGGTTGGAGTCTATTAGTCAAAACTTTAGAAATAATTTTTTATATGAACCTGCATAAACTGATTGGACGGAATTGGCTCATAGCCTGAGGATATCTAACTTCGGGGACTAGAGTAACATTAGTATGATTCAGCTCTTTAGTCAGAACACCCTTTTGAAAAAAAGATTGAACAGATTCCACCACATCGTCCCCAACCACCTCCCAATATTTTTGGAAAAAAAGCCCAGGAAAACCATCCGATCCAGGGGCTTTGATAGGGCCCATTTGGAAAGTAGCCAAACAAATTTCATCATACGAAATAGTTTTAACCAGGGACTCATTGATTTCAGGAGTGACAATGGGGTCAATCAGACCTAAAACATCATCAAAATTCCTACTAGGGGGAGCACTGTACAGAGACTGAAAATGGGTTTTGATAATACCTGCTATTTCTTTGTCCTCAGATCGCCAAATGCCAAATTCGTCTTTTAGCTTCACAATTTGATTCCCTAGCCTCCTTTGAATAGTACTGAGATGGAAAAATCTTGAATTCTTATCTCCCATTTGCAACATTTGATCCGCAACCTTTGATGCCAGAACATTGCATCCTTCTGCCATAAGTCCTCCAGTTTCTGTTTAATCGCTTTATCCGATGCAATAGCCTCCGAATCAAATCCTAAGTCCAGCTTCTTTTGGATGTCTGCCAGTTGATCCTTCAAAATTGCAATTTGAAGCCTCAGGTCTCCAAAATGTTGATGGTGCCACAGTTTAAGCTTCTCCTTACATCCCCTTAATTTCTTACAAATCCTTTCCATTTCTGTTCCAGCATACTGTTGTGCCCATGCCTCCATTATAACTGGTTCGCAGCTTTCTTCTGTAGTCCAAAAAGACTCGAAACGGAATGGTTTCCCCACCTTGAACAGAGGGGATTATGATTAGGGAATTATGATCAGACCCAATAGCAGCCTCAACTAGAACCATAGCTTGATCATGCACCTCTCTCCATTTCGCATTTGCAAAAGCCATGTGAATTCTCTCCATAATCAACTCTCCTCCAGCTCTGTTGTTTTCCCAAGTAAAACGTGGACCTTTAAATTCCAAATCCACTAGCCCACATGAACTCAACATATCTTGGAATGCCTCTAACCTCCTAGGACTAGGAATGTTTCCCCCCATCTTGGGGCAAATGAGACAGATAAAACTGGCCCAAACTTAACATGCACAATTGAATTTCCAAAATTCCCCGAGTGCCCTCTTGGGGCACCATTGCTCCCTAACTGCAAACTGCAAGCAGATGGAGAATTTCCATCCCTGCATGAATAATAGATGAACCACATCAGGAATACTCGCATTAGAAAATAAAATTCTAAAACAAAATGATTCAATAAGCAAGTTTCAACTCTCCTGAATGATGCATGCTTCAACCTGGAAAATAAAATTAGCTTCAGGAAAATAAAATTAGCTTCAACCTGGAAAATGTTCTGGGAAATCTGTACAGCATGAGCAAAGTGCTTAAAATCAATCCTAGTAATGATAATGCTCCCAAAGATAAGATAACAGATATCACTGTAGACGGAAAAATTAAACAAACAGCTTTAAAGCATAACAGATATCAGGTGCTTATCACAATAAACAAGACCCAAACAGCACAGTGCTTCAGGTGGTGAAAATGATGAACTTCAACTATTCAATGAACCACACGAAGGGTTAACCCATATATTGTAGATATAGGCAACATATCACGAACTTCTAGGAAAATGAAATGCAGTAAGAAATTGCTAAGCGAATGTGCCCAAGTGAAGGTAAAATTCACAAATGAGAATTACTGAATCAGGTCTTGCTAAAGTACCCTGTACTTGTCATAGGTAAGATTCTGAAGTAGAAAAAAGTAGATATATGCCCTGTGTAATATCACTCCCGCTTTACAGTGACCCGTGCAAGAATTGCTACTTAGTACAGAGATAACCCTGTTTAATCTCCTACAAATTCTCCAACTAGTAAAAGAGCTACATTCCATTAAACAAGTTCAGAAATATAAGCTGTTCCTACAGATAGACGGACAAAGCACGTCCTCGGTAAAAGTACCCGAAACAAGTTCTGTTATCCGTACTTGCCGAATGAAAGGCAAAACATCAAAATGTAAAATAGAAGATAGAGATAGTTGGTTATTTTATTCTTTCAAGATCATATCCATGCCATCTCCAATTGGACTGCAGATTGGACCAACAGCAGAGAAGGTTCTCTCAAAAGGAGAGGTATGCAATTGTGCATTACGCCTGCACTTAAAGGCACAACAATCAGATGGGGAACTCTGATTTGAAGTAGATCCCAACTGAAATTGCATCATATCCACTTGCTCACACCCCCACCCATAGCTGTTTTACCCAAGATTTGGATTTGATTCAACTGAAGTTGCAGCATATCCACTTGCTTTTCCTACCTCTGAATATTCCTCAAGTAGAGTTCATGATAGCTTTGAACCTTAATCATAGAGAGATGGGAAAGATAAGAAGGAAAGGAAATGGCATTGATGATGGATGGATATCTGTGAGCCGTAGAAGGAATTATCAAAGCAGCATTGTACTTCAATCGAAGTGCAATAGAGTGCGTATTCTAATTGACGTGCTCATTACAATTGAGCTTTGGGACGAGATATTAGCATCTCTTCCGTATATAAAGTTGCAAAGATTTTCATTTTAAATCCCTTCAATCAACAACAAAGCCTGATCCTGATAGATCACTTCAAATCTCCCTTCCATTGAAGTGGATATTTCTATGACTGCTACATTATACTATCCCTGGCGGCCAACAAATTGGTGATATCCTTTAGCCCATCACGCAATGACCTGCATTTTCTATTTCGAAGACGAAAAAGAAAAACATACAAAGATATTCTCAATTCACGCTATGAGTATTGTAGCGAAACTACCTGTCCATGCGAACTGGTTAACATGTCCATGTAGAAGTCATTAATCATTAACTCCGAATTGAACAACAGTCACTCAAGTCTATGCACATGGCTCGGTTTACTTGCAGTAACTACATAGATAGCATCACAGAAGTACACATCGCATAAAAAAGTCAATGCGTGTGTAAGTGATACAAAGCAACAACTAAGATGGTGCGCACCAATGGAAAAGTAATGCAGTCCCGCGACGAAGACCAATATGAAATGATATCTACGTACATCGTGAATGCTTCAAAAAGTTGAGATAAACTTGATGTATGCCTAGCAATTTTGAACGAACTACATAGTTTTTAACCAGACCGTTACAACCTTCTCAAATGACATGCAGTATAACAACTTGTGTAATAAAACCTTCTGCAATCACAATCGGGATTCGTTACGAGAGAACCAAGCACAACCAAAGATCCAGCAGCTAATCAATATAGGGCAATAACAATTCTAAATTTGCCTTTACGGAAACTTATCTTAACACTCTAGATATTCCATAGAGGTACATGATCGTACGTCTAGAGAAAGGAAAAATTATAGTTTGGTGATAATAACAAGAATTGCAAAAAACGAAATAAAATCCAAGAATCTAAAAAAAAATATCAACTTGAATTAAATTTGGTAGCAGGAAATGATGAAATGGATAGCCTCATTTGAATCCAATACAATTCGGATAAAAATTGAGTTTTGCATACCTAAAAATGTGAGGCCAGAATCAGCTTGCAGAGCATTGACCCTCGTCTGTGAACAAAGATAGTGATATACAATTATGCATGCAGCGAGCGAGAGAGTGAGAGAGAGAAATCTTGGGGGAAATGGAAACGACGACTGGTGCTCGGTTAGCTACATCGTACTGGCACTCATAACAAACTCGCCTATGACAGACGCGCGCTTAGTCCACCGGGATTCATTAAAGATCGCATCTTGAAGACAGGAGGTGTTTCAAAACGACATCGTCTGATTTCGTTAGGACTTCGCAGGTTCTACCTGAGAAGTCTATTGAAACCAGAATTTGTCAAATAGTGAGCTTATTACGGTTTATTTTTATGATCGAAAATGTTCATATTGAAGATCTTTCTAACAAAATAAACCCTAAGATATATTGTTTGAATCACATTCTGGTTGGTATTTGATCGAAGACGATAAGTGTGAATTTGTTTTTTTTAAAATGAACTTGGTCGCATTGTATCAAACCCATTTCGACAGAACGCCGTCGTCGCCTGTGTTTATTAAAATCGCATAGTCAACCAACGGGAATTCATCAAATTGTGATCGATTTATCTATATGATCAAAATCGCTCAACTTGTAGAGCTTGTCAAGAAGATACACAATGTCAAAGATCATTTGAATCCAATTCTGAATGATACATAATCGAAGATGGTGAAAGCGAATTTATTTTCATGAAAATAGATTTGGCTACACTGTATCAGAGCCTCATATCAGCTACTCATATATTCACTCCGACGAAGGGGCGTCGTAGGCGGAGAGGTTGTTCAGCAGAAAAGGATTCTCTCACTTAACAGGTCACTTCTGATCTTCCATCCTTCAACCCAATCTGATACCCAGTAAGCTAATTTCGATTATTTTTAGCTGTCACTGTTCTTGGCAATAATTTCGATTTTGACAACAATTGTGTTCATATGAGGTTTCATGGTGACTTGAATTTTTCCTTAATCTGTTAATGACTACAAGAAATTTCTTGCTCCATTGCATGTTTAAATTGGGGCAATAGTCGACTACGTCGTGTGTATTACTGTACGAGCTGTTGCGGAGAACTGGTTTTTGCTGGAGATTTATTAGGTTCGTAGAATGGAAATGATTGCTTGCAGTTTGGACTTCATCACTTGAAGATACCCTTTTTGTGAGAACTTCCAGTTTTCTTTCTGGAGAAAGCTATGGTACACAGGGTATACCGTATGTCTAAATTACGAGAATTTGTGATTTTCATTATGACAATTTTTGGTTTTCTAATGCATATTTATGGTGCTAGTTATGACTTGTATTTTAAAATTTACCTGTTGAACAGGTCATTAGCAGGTTATTCATAATTAAAAAATATTGTTATTATGTAACCATAATTATTCGTACCAAAATCCATAATACTTGTATCCCAACCAAATATATGCGTACAATATCAAAAATTAAATAATACTACCCATAAATGTTATAATAATACCATAAATTAGCATTATCTTACCACAATGAGTCGTACCAAATTTTTTTTGACTCATATGATATTCCGTAACAAAATCAAAAATTGTCGTACCAGAATCAACAATTGTTACATCCAAGCCAAAAATATTTGTAAAATACCACAAATTTTATAAAATAACCACAATTGTTATGATAACACCTAATATTGTCATTTTCTTACCACAATGTGTCGTATCAAAATAAAATATATGTAAATACCACAAATTATGTAACAAACCACAATTGTTATGACAATACCGTAAATTGACGTTTTCTTACTACAATGTGTCGTACCAAAGGAAATTGATTAAATATAATAAAACATGTCTAAAATACCACAAATTCAATAATATAACCAAATTTGTTATGACAACACCATAAATTGATGTTTTTATACCCACAACGTGTCGTATAAAAAAAATTCAATCAGCTTGTTCAGTTAACGATGGTTATAATCGGCAAAATAACATACCATAATTAAATAATATAACCACAATTGTTAAAAAAAAATCATAAAGTGACGTTACCTTACCACAACCTGTCGTATATTTTTTTTTTGTGATGATATATTCCATAACAAAATAAAAATATGTCGCAAAAAATCCATAATAGTTATACCGAAGCAAAATATATACGTAAATTAAATACCAAATATTGAATAAAATAATCACAAATATTATAACAATACTATAGATTGTCGTTACCTTAGCACAATGTGTTGTACGAAACTTAACCTAATTTTTTTCAATTCCCACCACATAATTTTTTCAAAATTTGAAAATTTCCACCATATTATCTTAATTTTCAATTCCCTCCACACTATTTTTTCAAATTTTAATTTTTCCTACACAATACCTCAATAATTTAAACTAAAAATGAAGTTCTCGCACAAAATTTTCATTCAAGAAATTCACCAAAAAATAAGTACTATATCCAAATTTTCGAATACAACTACAATTTCCTCTCAAAATATTAGTCTATATTAGATTTTTTCTCTACAAAATTTAATTCAAAAAATCAAAATTCCTTCGTGAAAAATGAGATGTCACTAAAAAAATTAATTATCCAACTGTCTCAAATACATACACTTTCGACACTAAAATGGAGTACAAAAAAATAAGTGTGAATATCAAAAAATAGAGAGTGAAAATTACTCCCCTTTTTGTAATTGGTAAAATTAATTATATTACTACCCAATCTTATCAATATTCAGGGCGGTGCACTTAACAATTGGCACTGTATATTTGACACGTGGATCGATGCCAAACCTTCACCCTATGCATATCAATCCAGATTTAATGGTGGTCCCTGGAACTAGGTCGTGGAAGTACAATCTAAATAATTTTGTAAATTTATTGTCATTGTACTTTCTTTCAAAAAAATTTATTATAGTTGACATATTGATTTACACCAATGACATAGGCTATAATATAATCTACAAGTGCAAGCCCAACACTAAGACGGAGGCATTTGAGGTCACTGTCTTTTCAAATTTTCAAACGGAAAATAGGACCCCTACGAACAAGAAAGTATTATATAACTAATAGCTTTTAGAATTACAAATTGTCAATTGTGTACCATAGTGATAAGGTGTTAGAGTTTGGACATTTATCTAAAATCTAAAATATTTTGGATTCAAGTTTTGCACCCTTCATTTCTATTTTTTTTAAAAGAAT
Source organism: Rhododendron vialii (assembly GCF_030253575.1). NCBI lineage: Eukaryota > Viridiplantae > Streptophyta > Magnoliopsida > Ericales > Ericaceae > Rhododendron > Rhododendron vialii. Next base: position 1,002,899 of record NC_080559.1, on the reverse strand, counting down.
GTTGTTATTTTTTAGGATAAATTACATAGTTAGTCATTGAAATTGTATACTTCAACAAATCTCGTCGTTCAATTTCAATACAACATCAAAATTTAATAATGCACCATCTGAGCCCCACGTAGGTTTTTTTTTATCGAAATCTTCTATCCTTTATAATTTATATAATATCAATTAGGTCATTCGTACCAAGAATGAAGTTGATGGCTTATAGCTAGACACTTACTTGAATGGAAAATATCATTCTATTATTCAATCTGCGTGCTGATGATAGAGCTTCCTAAACTTGATCGAGGAAAAAATTTACATAGATGACTTAATCAAAAAACATAAAAAAAAAAATTCAACGGATTTAATTGTTATTATTGTGTCACGGTTGCATGGCTACCTTATATTCAACTACAACAGAGGACCAGGTTTCATATCATATATAAATTGAATGTACAATCTAAATGTCGTTAGTGAGTGTATTTATTTTTGGAACGATCGATCAGGGCTGTTAGGATGTAAAGCTCTATGATATTTAATTTGTGATATTTTAGACTTGTATCTTGCTTGGGAATAATAATTATTGATTGTGTTACGCCATATTTTGGTCTTATATCTAGTATCATTTGATCGATTTCTTTTGGTACGACACATTATGGAAAGAAAGTGCCAATTTTTTGTGTTGTCATAACAATTATGGTTATATTAAATAATTTGTAGTATTTTACATATGAGGGAGAGGGAGAGAAAATCAAGGAGGAGAGAACAACCTGTCACCTGCTCAACCCTTTTTTTATTTTATTAATTGATTTAATAAATGGGTGGTCTGGATTATTCCCTTTAAAATCCAAGGGTTTAAAATCACGGTGCGTACGGTACACTCCCTAATAAGGGGTGTGTACCATAGGACTACCCTTTCCTTCTACCTACATAATTGATATGAACAGAAAAAAAAAAATTACGGAAGTTAAGAGGGAGAGTAAAGACTTCACTATTTGAAGCTCGTTGAAGTTTCAAACCAAGCTCGAATAAGCTACTACTCAGCTCGTCTTGCTTATGATATATGAAAAGTACAAACTACTGAGAGATGTGCTCGTGTTCGGATCGATTAAGACATGTCAGGGATAATGATTAATTTTCTTCTTCCTATCTCTATTGCTCTATCTATCGTAGTCTCAGTTTACCTTCGTACTTGAAGCTTGATTTTTGTAACTTAGATGGGTTAAAGCTTGCTCATGAGCTTACAAAGCCTTCCTATCATTTCAAGGAAACTATCTTGATGCAAGAGAAAACTCTCAAAAGAGACCTTCATGTGGCTTAAGATGTTTCACAGCAAGATATCCATATGGACCTATCTGAGTCCACCTGTGCGATTTATTATCTTCTTTCATAGTGTATTGAATGTTATGCATAGAACTCATTCAGCTGCCTCAATGTTTCTTAATAACCTCATGTTAGATATACCCTTTCTTATGTACTTGTTGGATAACCCTTGTTGTCATCGTATTATAAAACCTTGACTTACAGTAATGATTCGAGCTAGTTGGCATGTGACGTAGAAAGAAAACTATGTGCTTCTATCTACTTTCCTCCAATTCCATTCCTCATCTTATTCGGCAATAGTTTGTTGAATGCTAGGCATTTATCTTTCAGACTGACAACTTGAGAATGTGCACCTCCTCAAGTTCCTTATAGCTCCCAAGTTCAAACGGTACCTTTCAACCTTTCTTAGTGTTAGAGATATTAGGCCTGTACCAGAGCTTCACTTAACTCCTGCAGAGGTTGTTGACTGAAAGTAGCTCGTGTGATGTGGCTGCATTTTGAGGATTAGCTCTTAGGGTAACTGAATCTGTTACCTCTCTCTCTTCTGTAATTGTATATTTGCTGATAAAGGCTTGTCGGCAGTCAATAAAAATTCTAGTTCCACTCGTGCCAGCAATTGTATGTCATGTTAGAGTTGATGTATATCTTGAACCAGTGCTAATGAAACCCTTCAAAACAACACCCGTTGCTGAGTGAGATTTATAAGGATGCCTAATCAACACCAATTGTATGTCATGTCTGGAGTAAGATTTAGAGAGAGAAGCTGAGTTGATTTCATCTAGAAAATAAGGAAGTGATTGCAGAGTGAGATTGGAGGCAAGCGTGGATCAGTCATTCCGACTCAGGGTCTCCATCAAGGTGGTCCCCTTTCCCCTTGTCTTTATCTAATTGTCATTTATGTGTTATCTAAGCTGATCTCAAAACGGTTTTGGATAAGAGAATTTCTGGTATTAAATTCAGCTCTAATTGCCCTCCTCTATCCCACTTATTTTCCCCAGGTGATGCTGTTTCTTAAAGTTGAGAGGGGAGAATGTGCCCAAATTCTGGATATTCTTGACAGCTACAATGAAGCTTCGGGGCAGTTGGTAAATTCCAGTAAATCGGGAGTACGGTTTTCATCCACTGTAGCCCTTTCAGTGCAAGAGGACCTATGCTGTTTTCTGAATATGAATCGTGTGGGGGAGGGATGCAAGATACCTGGGTCTTCCTGCCCTTTGGGGGCGGTCCAAGGCGGCCGGTTATAATTTCCTCTGGAAAAAGCTCTGCTCAAACTCCAAGGGTGGAAACAAAAGCTGTTAAATTTTGTGGGGAAGGAAGTTTTCATCAAATCAGAGGTCCAAGTCATCCCGTCCTACGCAATGGCGTGCTTTAGTCTCGCCAAAAACTTTTGCGATAAACTCAACTATGTCTCTAATCTCTGGTGGATAGGTGACCCTGAAGGAAGAGGAGTGCACTGGACGTCATGGCAGAGAATGTCTGAGTCTAAATTTTCGGGTGGTATGGGATTCCACGATTTGAAAGCTTTCAATATGGCCATGTTAGCTAAACAAGGCTGGATGTTAACTCAAAATCCACACTCTTTCTGGGGGCATTAGCTTAAAGATATCTATAGTCCCCAATCCTCTTTTCTTAGTTCTTCAAAGGGGAGGAGGCCTTCTTGGGACTGGTATAGTCTTCTCCAAGGGGGAGACCTCCTCCTTCAAGGGACCAGATGGCAGGTCTCTGATGGCGTGATCCATAAACAAAAACATCTTCTGTTTGGATGTGGGTGGACAAATGCGGTGTGGTTTGGAAGTGAGGTGAATTATGTCATGAATCCTTTAGCCATCTCGTCTGTCTTGAAGTGGACCATTTTGACAATGCGACTTGGATTCAGCAGTAGATCGATATCAATTACTGGGTAAATATGCTTTTCTTGCTGGCAAATATGGAAGGCTCGCGATGATTGGGTCTTAATTCTTTGCCAGTTAAAATCCCTTGGAGGTTATTCACAAAGCCTCTTTCTCATGGTTTGAATTCCAAGCGTGTATGAGTTCTCCTGGCGTGAGAGAGAATGCAGCTCTGTACGATGCTAACAGGTCCCATTGGTCTCTTCCTAGCTCCAGCTGTTGGCAGTTTTTAAGGTTAATTGTGATATTGCGCTGAGTCGTGGGGGCACAAGGATGGCTGTAGCAGCAGTGTTACGAGACTGGAGGGGGAAAGTGGTGGACGGTGCGACAAGTGTGGGGTTTGCTTCATTTTTGCTTCAAGGGGAAACTATGGCTGTGAGGCTAGCGGGCAGACTATTGCATTCTAACAACATTTCAAACGCAGTAGTCGAAGGTGATAACAGGACAGTCATCCAACTTTGTTTCAATGAAAACGTTTCTTCACGTGAATGTGCAGCCATTATAGGCGATGTTAAGGACTTAATTTCTTCTTGTAATTTTTCTTTATCTTGGGATAGGGCTGCCCATTGGGTGGCGACCTCGTGGCTTAGGGATGTTCTACCATCTGACTGGGTGGGTAATCCCCCCTTTCGTTTTCCTCTTTTTGTACAGTTGATGCCTCTGCTGAGGTTGGTACTTAATGAAATTTTATGCCGTTAAAAAAGCAGCAGCATATATTGGTTCTTTCTTCTTTTCTTTTTTTTTTGGTAGAAAAAGCATATATTAGAATTACGAGTACACAGTACGGGTGTACTGTATGAAACACGCCTCATCTATCAGTTGCCAATTAATACAATAAGGAGCAAATGAAAAAAAAGTAGAAGGTTTTGCCATAGTGCGGGCTTCACGTGCCAAGATGTCGGCACATTTGTTTCCTTCCCTACAGATATGCTTCAACTGCGGTGACCCGAGTTGAAGGAGGAGGGACCTGCAATCACATATAGCGGATATTAATGCATGATTCTGAATTACAACGACAATGACTGAAGCATCCTCTTCAATCTTTGTATCCCTGAGGTTGTTAGCGAGTGAGTAGTTGGAGTCCTTCTCGCAGCACGTAAATCTCTGCTGACTGAGTGGACATGAGGCCCAATTTACGAAAGAAGCCCATTATCCATGCGCCGTTTGAGTCACGCACAATCCCACCAGCAGTAGCTTCATAGGTGGCTGAACTTCCACAGCCACCAGATTTGAGTTTTAATATTCGATGAGGTGGGGTAGTATTTGGTTGCTAAGCAGGTTGGACGATGTATTGCCATTCGAAAGCCTTTGCAATTACGGTATCCTGTAGGGAGGTGTTTGTGATGGAAGGGCTGTTGAAGATTTTTCGGTTTGGTTTTAGCCACAAGTGCCAACACACACTAGGGGAAAGAGGACACACCAGCGAGTGCCAGAACGGTGGGACACTCTGGAAGCACAGTTCAAGTGGAGCCAATCCTGGTTTCTGTGAAGATGTTCTCACTTTTGTTGGGCACTTTGTTTCTTCAGGTAGGATTCGTAGGAAGGCCTCCAAGGTTAAATGACTAAGATTGGTATATGGAGTCTAAGGGATCTAGATGATCCCTTAAAACAAAGGGAGGTTTGTTCTTTTTGGTGTGCTTCAGACTAAAGTTGGGTTGAAAATTTTAACCAAATGGACTGCTAGGTGTTTCCCAATCCATTGGCCGTCTGTTCATAATTTGGGACATTCCCATGTTACAAGAGTAATTGTGGGATGGGACCCTCAGGTGCTCTTAGTGTCTGCAGTCTCTTGGTCTGCTCAAAGGATTGTTCTTGCTGTTGAAATTCCGGCAGCTGATCATAAAAACGTTCTATGCTTTTGTGGTGGTGCGTTACAAGAATTCTCCTAGAGACAGGTTGATACGCACTCTAATTAGGAGCGGTTAGTTAGGATTGGCGGGAAAAGTTGTCAGGTGGTTTTCTCTGTTATTATAAAGAGAAGGTGAGAGGAGTGAAGGGCATTCATTGATTTCTCCATTTCTATTCATTTCTCTTCCACCATTCTTTCTCCGCAATTTCTTACTTAGCTGCTCATAACAGCATTCTTATCACAGCCTATATTCCCTTAATCCAGGGGCTTGTTCTTTTCACCAAAAATTGCAACCAAAAAATAAAAATAAAAATACAAGGATGCGCCAGTACACAATTTGAGTGCGCCTCAGTCGCATTTGGCAATACATGGATACGCCCGGGCGCAATTTGAGCGCGCTTGAGTTGCATTTGGCAATACATGAGTTCAAGCGCATTTGGCAATACATGGGTGTGCCCGGGGCGCAATTTGAGTGCGCGTTCACATTTGGTAATACATGGATGTGCCTCGGGCGCAATTTTAGTGCGTATGAGTCGCATTTCACAATACATGGATGCGGCCAGGCGCAATTTGAATCGTATATGAGTCACATGTATGGAGGAAGCTATGGTACACAGGGTATACCGTATGTCTCAATTATGACAATTTGTGATTTTCATTATGCCAATTTTTGGTTTTCTAATGCATATTTATGATTCTAGTTACGACTTATACATTAAAATTTACCTGTTGAACAGGTCATTAGCAGGTTACCCATAATTAAAAAATATTGTTATTATATAACCATAATTATTCGTACTGAAATCCATAATACTTGTACCCTAACCAAATATATGCGTACAATATCAAAAATTAAATAATGTTACCACAAATGTTATAACAACACCATAAATTGGCATTATCTTACCACAATAAATCGTACCAAATTTTTTTGACTCGTATGATATTCCGTAACAAAATCAAAATATGTCATACCAGAATCAACAATTGTTATACCCAAGTCAAAAATATTTGTACAATGCCACAAATTTTAAAAAATAACCACAATTATTATGACAACACCTAAAATTGTCATTTTCTTAACACAATGTGTCATATCAAAAGAAAACATATTTAAATACCACAAATTTTATAATAAACCATAATTATTACGACAATACCATAAATTGACGTTTTCTTACCACAATGTGTCGTACCAAAGGAAATTAATTAAAATATTCCGTAATAACACATGTCTAAAATACCACAAATTTAGTAATATAACCAAATTTGTTATGACAACACCATAAATTGACGTTTTTATATCCACAACGTGTCGTATAAAAAAATTCAATCAGAATGTTCAATTAACGGTAGTTATAATCAACAACATATCATACCTCAAATTCAGTAATATAACCAAATTTTTTATAACAACACCATAAATTAACGTTTTCATACCCACAACATATCGTATAAAAAAATTCAATTGAAATGCTCAGTTAACGATAGTTATTATTAGCAAAATATCATACCGCAAATTTAGTAATATAACCAAATTTGTTATGACAACACCATAAATTGGCGTTTTCATACCCACAACATGTCGTATAAAAAAAATTCAATCGGAATGTTCAGTAAACGATAGTAATTGACAAAATACAATACCACTAATTATTTTCAATTCCCGCCACATTATTTTTTCAAATTTTAAAATTTTCACCATATTATCTTAATTTTCGATTCCCTCTACACTAATTTTTCAAATTCTTATTTGTCCCTACACAATACCTCAATAATTTAAACTAAAAATGAAATTTTTGCACAAAATTTTCATCCAAGAAATTCACCAAAAAGTAAGTACTATACCCAAATTTTCGAATACAACTACAATTTCCTCTCAAAATATTAGTCTAAATCAAATTCTTTTTCTACAAAATTTAATTCAAAAAATCAAAATTCCTTTGTGGAAAAATGAGAGGTCACGAAAAAATAATTATCCAACTGTCTCAAATGCATACACTTTCAACACTAAAATGGAGTACAAAAAAATAAGTGTGAATATCAAAAAATAGAGTGTGAAAATTACTCTCCTTTTTGTAATTGGTGAAATTAATTATATTAATACCCAATCTTATCAATATTTAGGGCGGTGCACTTAACAATTGGCACTATATATTTAACACATAGATCGGTGTCAAACCTTCACCCCATGCGTACCAATCCAAATTTAATGGTGGTCCTTGAAATTAGGCCGTAGAAGTAAAATCTAAATAATTTTGTAAATTTATTGTCACTGTATTTTCTTTCAAAAAAAATTATTATAATCGACATTTTGATTTACACCAATGACATAACTATAATATGATCTATAAGTGCAGGCCCATCACTAGGACGGAGGCATTTGAGGCCTCTATCTTCTCAAATTTTTAGCCTGAAAATAACGCCCTTACATACAAGAAAATATTATATAATCAATAGCCTTTAGAGTTACAAATTCTCAATTGTGTACCATAGTGATAAGGTGTTGGAGTTTGACATTTATCTAAAAGATCTGGGGTTCAAGTCTTAAACCCTTCGTTCCTATTTTTTTTTAAAAGAATGTTATTATTTTTTAGAATAAATCACATAGTTAGTCCTTGAAGTTTCATAATTCAACAAATCTCATCGTTCAATTTCAATACAACATTAAAATATAATAATGCACCATCTGAACCCCACGTAAGGTGTTTATTTTATTTTTTATTTTATTTTATCAAAATCGTCTATCTTTTACATAATATTAATTAGGTCATTCGTATCAAGAATGAAGTTGATGGCTTATAGCTAGACACTTAATTGGATGGAAAATATCATTCTATTATTCAATTTGCGTGCCGATGATGGAGTTTCCTAAACTTGATTGAGACAAAAAATTACGTAGGTGACTTAATCAACAAACATAAAAAATTCAACGGATTTGATCGTCATTATTGTGTCACAGTCGCATGACTACATTACATTCAACTACAATAGAGGACTAGGTTTCATACCAAATATAAATTGACTGTACAATCTAAATGTCGTTAGTGAGTGTATTTTTAAAATGATCGATCAGGACTGTTAGGTTGTTAAGTTATACAATATTTAATTTGTGATATTTTAGACATGTATTTTGTTTGGGTATAATAATTATTGATTGTGCAACGATATATTTTGGTCTTGTATCTAGTATTTTTTGATCGATTTCTTTTGGTACGACACATTGTGGTAAGAAAGTGTCAATTTTTTGTGTTGTCATAACAATTGTGGTTATGTTATATAATTTGTAGTATTTTACACATGAGGGAGAGGGAGAGAAAGTCAACGAAGAGAGAACAACCTGTTACCTGCTAAGCCATTTTTTTATTTTATTAATTGGTTAAATAAATGGGTGGTCCGGATTATTTACTTTGAAATCCAAGGGTTTAAAATCATGATGCGTACGGTACACCCCTTAATAAGGGGTGTGTACCATAGGACTACCCCACATGTATACAGAGAGAGAGAGAGAGAGAGAATCAAATGGGGACGACGACTGGTATTCGAGGTAGGAGCACGTACTGGCACTCAAAAGAAACTCGCATATAACAAACGCGAGCCTTAATCAAAACGGCGTGGACTGGGTTTTCTTTAAAGCTCGCATCTTGAACACGGGAGGTTTAATCAAAACGATGTCGCCCATACCCATTCATACTTCTCATTTGACCCTGCGAATTCATTAGAAAATCTTTTAAAGATCATTTGAGTCAAATTTCTATCTCATTACGACTTATCTCTATGATCTAAACAGTTCATGTTGTAGATATTTTCAAGAAGATAAACTACATTGAAGATCTTATCAACATAATTCTAACTGATACATAATCAAAGAGGATGAAAGTGAATTTGTTTTTATGAAAATAGGTCTCGCCATACTGGATCTAACCCAATTTATTTTTTGGAAAGCCTTTTAGGAACTGCAAAGTGAATTCATCAAATTTTGATCTCATTTCGATTTAACTCCATGATCGAAATCGTTCAAGCAGTAGATACTATCGAGAAGATAAGCAGTGTCAAAGATCTTTTGAATTGAATGTTTATTGGTACACAATCGGAGATGATCAAATCGAATATGTTTTTGTGAAAATAGATTTGGATACACTGTATCAAACCGTTCTGTCAAAGAGTATATTCATTCCGGCGAAGGGCCGTCGCCGATGGAGAGGTTTTTGGTCCCCGACGGAGAGGTTGTTCAGCAGAAAAGGATTCTCACTCCGTTGTAAAAGGTAACTCTTAATGATCACTTGAATTTCACCATAATCTCGAATTAGAATAGGATTCTCACTCCATTAGAGATTATGGCCACTTGACTTTCACCATAATCTCTTGATGATCTTTTTAAGCCTATATTAATTTTAAGCAATTGCCAAGTAGAAATGGATTACCGTACGAGCAATTGCGAGCCCTGGTTTTTGCTAGAGATTAAATAGGTTCTTAGAACGGAAATGATCGCTATCAGATTGGATTTATGAAACAGTCAGTGTACAATTGTTCTTCATTTTGAGTTACCCAAAACCGAGGGGAATACCCTGATTTCTTAGTTTGTCCGAGAATTTTCCTGAAAGTATTTGTCCATGCTCGCCTGCTCGGACTTGAATAAATGGTCCTTTTTTTTTTCTTTTCTCAGTAATGAGTTAGCGAAAAAGTATGTATTCATAAGTACGTGGTATCGCATTCAGTTGAGAAAGAACCTTACCTAATGTAGTAAGTATGTAAATGGAGTTGCTTGTAGGGCGCAGCAGCTACGTGGCGATGAGTGGCAAATAATTTGGAGATTGTAACTTAGCAGAAGCGAGCTTGCAATCAAATGATATGGAACTGGCAAAGAAGTTGTGGGACTTAGCTAGAGATTGAGTAACCAAAGTGCACATGCTTCGTAGACTACAGGTTTCTTGAAGTCCAACGGGGGATATGGCGGATGAAGGAGATGATAGTGAATTAGTGATGGATGGGATGAGGCTCCTCCTGCAACAGTAGGTGTATATCGGCATCTTTTCCCTAAGTTTTTTAATCATATGAAGTTTTTCTTTTGTTGTTGTTTGTGAGTTTTAAGTTCATATTAATTTGTCAATCGTTTTCGTGGGTTTTGTTTTTCGTGGATACGAGGAAGGTTCATCAAATCCTGCACTTTGCTTAGAACTCGAGGAAAGAAGGAAAAATGAATTTTAAATAGTTATTTTTCCTACTCTATTTGGTTCTTAGTAGCGGTGAAAAAGAAAAGAAGTAGAGAAAAAACAATTTTCTGTCACTTATTTTTCCTCTTATTTTCTCACTCTCATTAATATTATTGGCTTACTCTTCTTTCCGAAATCAAACATAATAGATCAATTTTCTTCACTTTTTCCCCCTAAGTTTACAGAATCAAGCAAAGGCAAAATGTATCAATGTGTCATGGGGTGGTTTCAATGTTGGGTGTGTCTGTTGTGTCATGAGAATTATCTTCATTATGTTTGTGTCATGTGGGTGAATCTTATTTGGGAGGGATGTCGCGGGATCATATATGTCATACGGTGTAGCTTCAATGTTGGTATCCTGCTCCAAAGGGGTGTCATTGGGAAATTGAATTTGACATAGGGGGTGGGTTCAAAGCTAGGATTCTTTTCATAAGGGCGGTGTTTTGAGTAATGAATTTGAGTTTTATTGTGGTTCAATTGAGGCGGTGTAAGTTCTGCAGGGTGAACCATCGTGGGTATTGTCTTTGGTCATTGAGTTATGTCACGTGTCAAGTCTTTGGTAAGTGAAATGAGGGCGTAATTGTAAAGGAGTATTTAGGTACACAATATTTGCTCAATGACAAGGAGTGTTACTGTCAAGGGATGCTGCTTCCGACTCTGTATATCATGCCATGGGGCATTTTGGATTATGGTCCGTACCTGCAGGTGGGTGTCTAATTCTGCATAGCATAGGTGGTGTATATTTCAAGGGTCAGTTTGTCTATATGTATTGGATCTGCTAAGCCAATGGGAGCATGTCAACTGTTGTTGTGGTCATCTTTGGGGTCTCGGTCTTTTCTCATGTCGGTGATGGTGTGCCAAATGCAATGCCAACCTTTTCTCTTCGAGTTTGTCTAATTTAGCAAAGAAGGGATGGTGTACATCTCAAGGGCCGTTTTTCCTATTATATTGTAACTGCAAAGACAAAGGGAGCATGTCAAATGCTGCATATGTGGAGTGACAAAATGGGGTCTTGGCCTCTTCTCAAGATGGTAATGCTAAGCCAAATAAAGGTCAACCATTTCAGTTGTTCTGCAATTGATCTGTCTCTTGGGCGGGTTAACTTCTATGTCATGCCTGCCAAAATCCAGCTTTGGGCATGCAAGGGGGCTTTACTTTGGTTTCGTTTTTCACTTTGATAGGAGCTGTTGTCAAACACGATGCTACGACTCTTATTGCTCTTTAGTGAGCTTGTTTGTTTGTTTGGATTCGTTGGTTGAGCTCTTCCCAACCTTGTAATCTTTTGGGTCTCGAGTCATATGATTGTCGTGGGGGTGGGTCCCAACCTTGTTGGGATGTCATCCCCTTGCTGTGGTGCTTGCTTTCTCTTGCCCCGTTTAATCTTTGTAATTATTACAATTGATTAATAAAATCTATATTTTCTGTTCATGACCACTTTCCCTACATTTTCCCTCTCCTTTACTTTCCCTTCCTTCTCCGCAAGTGTACCTCCTGCATTTAATTTGTCAACCTATGGCTTTTTTTTATACTAAAGGTGGGAAAAGGATGCATGTTTCTACAAATCAAAAGGAGGTGTTCTGTGTTGAATTTTTTTGAGAGGCTTCCTTTTTGTGTATAATGTGTGTTTTTTTAATGTGCTTTGATTTGGTTCTGGTGATCATTAGCTATTGTCTATAGTGATAGAGATTGGCATACTTGTGTCTTACCTTTCCTTTCCTATATGCATTTGTCTTGTTATGACAGGTAATAGAAGCAAAAGATGCAGGGTTAATGAGTCAAACATTAAAGAGGATGCTTTGGGAAAGGAGGATAAAGATGATATAGACTAGGACGAGGCCAACTTTCGTTGCATTGCTAAACTAATGTAAGTATAATTTCACATATAAATGTAATTTTCCTTTCATTTTCCTTCACTTTTTCCCGGTAGGAAATTGATCTTCCTCAATTTTAAAATAGAAGAACTTTCCATGTATATTTTCTGATAAAGGTTTGTGCGCATTGAACAAAAATTCCGGTTCCGCTCGTGCCAGCATTGTATGTCATGTTACTATGTTATCTTATCTTGAACCAGTCCTAATGCAACCCTTCAAAACAACACCCATTGCAGTTCTATCTCATCCAAAATTATATGTACTACTATGGCTAGCCTCCTTGTCTGAGCATCTGACAAGAGCTCTTTTTTCTATTTGTTCACATGTTAGTGCAGCTGAAAATGAGCTCCAAAATCAAATCATTGGCCACTCAATGGCATGTGAAGTAGATGTAAGCCAAGAAAATGCTATGGCTGTGCTATTAAAGTTTGATTTGTTGACTGCACCTTTCCAAAGATCTGATCTCCTCATCCGTTGACCACAATAGGGAATGGAGATCAGGTTTCAATCCAAGTTGTAGCCATTTTTCTTATTACATCAAACAACGGCTTGTAGTTTCTAGCCTATTCTGAAAGAAAAGGGGTACCGCGCGCTAAGCCATCAAGCAGGCAAACTCGCAAAGAGGGTTTATATACTAGCTAATGAGGCACTACCCAGCTTGAACTTGGAAGGTTTCGAACGCCAACCTACCAATGGAAGTATGAGAGTCCATACTACAAGCAATTGGTGGCTGTAGCAATCTTGTGTCTTGGGATCCAGAATACATGCAGTTGGTAGAAAAGTACTACAAAACGGTTGTAAATCAGAAGTTCGAATTCCACCACCACCAAGTTAATCACCAAAAGTCAAAGTTTACAATTCGTAATCCCTACGTTGTTAGGAATGTTAAAGCCTTAGCTATCTTCAAATTTGGAGTAAATTTGTACGTAGCTTTTTCATTGGCATTGTGGTGTTGGTCATGAAATCATTGGCATTGTGGTGTTGGTCATGAAATGGAAGTTTCCACCTATGAAATGGAGAGAATTCAAATGACATAATAACATGCTTCGATGAGAGAGTGTCGTTAAATCTGCACGTATAGCTTTTTCTTCTCTCTCCATCCATTTTTTTATATTATGCTCTCTAGTTTGTTCTTTGTCTCTGATAAGGTCTTATTGTTAGATGCATGTCTTGTTTTGATCGCAGAAAGATGAACTTTGCAAAAGTGCTTATTTGGTTGGGAAAGAGAGGACTTTACTTTTTCGAGGAGAAATCTTTCATAAAAGAAAAAGAACGAACTAAATTATTACTCTTAGCATACTCTTTTATGAAACTATTTATGAGGCAGCGGAATGGATGAGCAAAAGGTACAACCATGAATGTTACTAAAACATTCTTTGTTTCTCTTTTATGTACACAATTTCTTGATATATCCTTCCCAAATCGTACTACATTAAAGCTTATCCGACATACTACATTAAAGCTAGATCTTGAAGGAAATATCAAATATATCAACATAAGACTCTAGCTGATCAACTGGCTATTACAAAAAGAAAAAAGAAACAAAATTAAGCAAAGGAAAGGATTCATCTTTCCTTTTCTGACATCTAGATGAAAATATGCCAACAAAATTAATTCAGCTACTTGTTTTGGCAAGGATTTGAACCAGTTGGTGGTATCTGCTTCTTGCTTGCACCCACAGCTTTCTTGGTCTCTCTTCCTTCTCCTCCAGTATTCAACTCGTTTTGATTCTCAGAAATTGGACTCCCAGAGGAAAACAGTTTCCTTGATACCTGCCTTCTTTCTCTAGGATTAATCTCCTTTTCATAGGGGAGATGAAGTGAAGACGCCATGAAGATGTGGAATATTAGTATCAAGGCACACAGAGTTGCCAAAGCTCTCCACTTGGACTTCATAAGGGTAACTCACAGAGAGATCGAGAGAGAGAGAGAGAACCAACCATAAATGTTGGAATCAAATGATGGAAGAGAGGAAGAGCTTGGATCAAGGTTATATACATATATGGGCAGAAGCATGTTTGCTTGGTTGTTAGTACACATGGTTCTGTCACAACCTTATGATAAAATATGTTTAAAAAAAGCAATAATACTTAATAAGAACTTGGCTACTGTCTGGGACTTTTTATATTCCCATCATGTTTTTCAACTAGGGTATACATGTCTGGAACTTGGTTACTGTCCGGAACTTGGTTACTTGGTTATGTGTACAGATTTAAAAATGGAGGTAGCTTCTCCCCAGTTTATTTTTGGTTGCAATATCAAGATGCATGTGGAACCACTAAGGTTCTAGCTAGCTCAATGATTCAACTCGTTAATCTTAATGGTTCGTCTATTTTGTTAAAGACAAATATACGTTCCAATTAACCAACTACTGTTAATGTTAAGTCTCCCTAATGTTTACTTATCTCCCCATATGGACGCAGCTTCTCAAATATCATATATTTTTTGAGCTTTTTGGGTTCATATTTTTTCCCCAATTCTTCTCATAAAAAAGAACAGATTTTTGACCAAATTCCCAAATCAACAACAGAGAAATTAGTTCGCAAAAGATCTGCATTTTTTAATTCAATTTACATCACCATTTAGGTCTAGTCATGAGCATCTTCCCTCCACTCTCCTACACAAGGGAAAAAACAATGTCTTGGGTTAACATTTGACCGGCGATTGCATGTTAATGTCAATAATGTTGACATTAATTTGAAAACATAGACTACTATGAATTAATTGGTCAGCGACTTAGAGATTTGCTCTCACCTAAAGTTTCAGGTTCGTAATATTTCATGTGCTATCAAGTCCTTTAAAGTCAGTCCATTCGAAGCTTTGCTCCAGCTTTAATTGAGCTCTCCGGAAGCGAACGGTGGGATTAGGCTCCCAGAAGTACTCGAGGTGTGCGTAAGCTAGTCCAAACACCCGAGTTATCAAAAATGAATTGATTGTGTTGTCCATATGGTCTAGGAGATCAGAACTTGGAAAACAGCGGCTGATCATGTGATGCTGAATTGACTATTCCTGGTTGTCCTGACTTCAATACTAAATACCCTCCTCAAAACATTGATTAAACTAGGGAAAAAATCATGTGACTAGGCATGTGAGTTGAAATCAATCACTATATTTAATTACCGATCATACATTTCTTAATACCTGCCCATAATCTGTCAAGTTTAATAAGGTAAGCTATCGACTAAGGAGTTGGTCTGATGGATGAGACGCTCCCGTATCAGGTGTGAGGTGTCATTTGGTATTACTCATGGTTTTAAATCGCGATATCCGTCGGCGTTACATGACATTCCACCAAATCCGAGAATGTGAAGGATTGCAAGAAACGGTTGCCTCCTTAAAATTATGACATATTTTAAACCATTCAATAGAAATTCAACCTCAATGTAGAGCTTGTATAGAACAAAGAATCCTACTTTGATTGTGTTTCGCTTGACTTTTCTTTCCCTAACAAAGGGAACATAAAGTCTTAATATAATAAGTCCTAGTTGAGAGACTTGAAATTTTGCATCTAAATTTTTTTTTAAATGTAAGCATAATTTGTTGGAGTATATTAATTATGATTAATGTGGTTGAAGCATAAATTAAATTTAGTATTTTGACACAAATGGACCCTGCTGAAAATAATACTTATGAATGTACTAGGTATACACAGACAAATACGTAATTGCGATTGATATGTATACATAAATGTATTATATGTGAGGCACATATATAAACATATGATATATATACGGGTGTTGCTATATGTACCGACCACGGGGAGGGAAAACGTACCGACGGCCGCCGGCGGGCCATCTCCGGCCACCGGACGGCCGATCCGAGCCGTTCAAAAATTCTAAAAAATAAAACCGAGGGGGTCTACGCGGGAATCAAGGGCATCCGAGGTGTTTAGGGTGCTTGATCAAAGCACCCTTTTTTCGTGTATATATGTGTGTGTACATATATACACGAAAAAAGGGTGCTTTGATCAAGCACCCTAAACACCTCGGATGCCCTTGATTCCCGCGTAGACCCCCTCGGTTTTATTTTTTAGAATTTTTGAACGGCTCGGATCGGCCGTCCGGTGGCCGGAGACGGCCCGCCGGCGGCCGTCGGTACGTTTTCTCTCCCCCAATGGTCGGTACTCATAGATTTTTCGTATATATACATCGGTTAAGGACCTTTAAATTAAGGGAGGCGCTAATGCCACGATTGGTTTTTGTAGGAACACGACAAATATGTCACCAGGTCAGTTTTACCCTCAAGAGCTAGCTCTGACGTTCTCTCTCTAATTTAACAATTCACTTTTCAAACTCTCTCACTCCATTCAACCACCGACTGCTAACAAATTATGGAAGGGACCATCTTGAGAATAACCCATTTTCATGTTCTAGACTTGATACGGAGTGCTGTTATTTTGAAACATGACCGAAATCTGGTGTACTAATTTGTTTCGAGATATATGCAATCCGAAATGATATCAACCTGATATGTCATGAACGTGACCGTGGCCGTGATTGATGTTCTTAATGAACTCTAAAATATTAATTGATTGGATCGTTCGTAATGTACTCGAAAAAGTTCGAAAACTAGGTATAAATTGGATTCCCAGTACATAATATTGGATCCCTTTCCACTGCAACTCATTTTTCTCGTTCTCCCTCCTCAACTCCTCTCAACCTCAGTTCTCTTTGCGGATAAAAACAAAAAAAACAAAAACCCTCAGTTCTCTTTCTTCTTTGGCCGTCGGTCGAAAGCATCTGAAAACGGGCTCCGATCGACCATAGCTGATGTTCCACCTAATCCTTCTCTCGTATTTGATTCGGTCACATATATGACAATTCATAAGAAGGGGATGGTTTGCACTTTGCAGCATAAAGACACAATCTTGTACCCGGTTCAGTTTGGGGATTTTGGTCCGTCCGAAATGGGCCTTAGAACCTATTTTTAAAACTTCACAACCAATGCGCCCAAACCCATACAATTCAAATAATAAACCTCTCCCATAATGCCCCAAACCCATGCCATTTGGACAGTGGGCCAAATGGCCCAATCCCAATTAAAATTGGGAAATTTTTAGGCCGGCCCAAAAAATTAGGTTCGGACTTAATTTAGTCCTGCACAATTGTTTATATTTTTTAGGGAAAAAAACTGAAATAGTCCCTATAGTTAAGTATTTGTGTCAATTTGGTCCCTGTAGTTGTAATTGGCTCGATTTACACTCTGTGCTTTTCATTTTGTTTCAATTTGGTCCAATTACTAACTTCCGTTAGTCCGCCGTTAGTCCTTTAAACAACAAAATCATATGGCCCCCTTTTTTAGGGTTAAAATAGACTCGTTCGACTAAATAAGCCAACTGGCTTATTTTTTTTATCCTTATTGAATTTTTTTTCATATTTGTTAGTTTTTCGTCAATTTTTTTGGGGTGATTACATCGTCATGACAAGATAAATCTAAAAAGTAAAAAATTATGATCGAAATTCAATTTTTTTTGAATAAAAATCAAAAAAATTGGCTTATTGACTTATTTTTGTCTTTATTCAAAAAAATGAGGTTTCGATCGTAATTTTTTACTTTCTAGATTTCTCTCGTTACGACGATGCAATAATTTCCAAAAAAATGACGAAAAACTAACAAATATGAAAAAAATTTGAATAAGGACAAAAAAAATAAGCCAGTTGACTTATTTAGCTGAATAGGGTTACTCACTCCCCTCTTGCCCTAATATACCTCTGAACCAAAACACAGCTCATTCTTCCATTCTCCATTGATAAGGAGGCACTTGGGAAGAAATTTGGTTATAATTTTCTACAAAAAGTAGCCATCGAATTCAGCATTTTCATGATCAGTCATGAGGCATCATAACCACTGATATTGTCTACATGTTCAACTTATGGACAAATACTGAGATGCCTTATTTTCTGCATAGTACTGAAAATGCACATAGAACCATGTCCAAAAGTCACAACATGATATAGATCCAAAAGTCACAACATGATAAATAACCATGTCCAAAAGTCAGAATATTATATAAACTCAGTTCCAAATTTACCATGTCATAACCTAATACATAGACATAACAAACCACTCAACTAGGTTACAATAAACCTAACTCAACTAGGTTACAATAAACCTAACTTAACAGCCCAAGTGGTTACAAAAAATAGTGCCCTGTCATTCCATTAATTTTCCTACACTTGGCCCATGCACTGATTCCTGACTAGGAATGTTGAAAAATAAACCTAAGCCAATTTTTTCGTCTTTATTAAAAAAAATTGAATTTCGATAATAATTTTTTATTTTTTAGATTCTTCTCGTCATGACGATGCAATAACCCCCAGAAAATTGACGAAAAACTAACAAATACGAAAAAAAATTTGAATAAGGACAAAAAATAAGGAAGTTGGCTTATTTAGCCAAACGGGTCTGTTTTAACCCCAAAAAAGGGGGCCATATAATTTTGAAATTTAAAGGACTAACGGCGGACTAACGGAAGTTAGTAATTTGACCGAATTGAAACAAAATGGAAAGTACAGAGTGTAAATCGAGTCAATTATAACTACAGGGACCAAATTGACACGAACACTTAACTACAAGGACTATTACAGTTTTTTTTCTATTTTTTATTCCAATCATGCCCCTTCACGAGTATTAGCGCACGGAACTAGGAAGTATCTAGTATAGAAAAATTATCCAATGCTCCATGAACATTGGTGCACCATTAAAACATCGTTTAAATTTCAAAAAGTCATATCTTTTGTTGTAGATATTTATTTTTTAAAAAAATTATATTTTTGGAACGTACTCGACGATATCTACTAAACAAGATCCATATTGCATATGAAATTATGTAAAATTAAAAAAATATCATTTGCTATGAGAACTCTTTATAAGAAGTGTCTTTGATAACAATTTCTATGAGAACTGTCCCTATGAGAACTGTCTTTATAAGAACTATTTCGGACAAAAATATCCTTAGCTATGTGAACTAGCTATGAGAACTGTCAATTCTCATAGTTAGTTCTACGAGAACTATGTGAAATGGCTATGTGAATGAAAAATACACAGTTCAAATAATCTCAGCACATACTAAAATACACAGTTCTTATAGAAAATACGTAATTGTCATAGAAAATATACAGTTCTCATGGATAATACTCAATTTTCATAGAAAATACACAGTTCTCATAGATAGTTGTCATGGACAATACACAGTTCTCATAAAAAATACACAGTTCTCTTAGAAAAATACACGGTTCTTATAGATAGTTCTCATAGAAAAATATACAATTCTCATAGAAAAATACACAGTTCCTGTAGAAAATACATAATTCTCATGTATAATACACAGTTCTCATGGACAAATACACAAATCTCCTAGAAAGTACCCCTAAACTATGGTTATGAGAACTAAGGCTATAAGAGCTATATTTTTAGAATCAATTCCTGAATCATATTGTTTCGGACAAAAATACCATTGGATATGTGAACTGGTTATGAGAATTGCCAAGTCTCATAGTCAGTTCTCATAGAGAACAGACTTTGTGAACTGAGCTATGAGAACTGGCTATGTGAACTGCCAATTCTCATAGTCAGTTATATGAGAATTGGTTATGAGAAGTAATTGTTCTCATAGAGAATTAGCTTTGTAAACTAGTTATGAGAATTAGGCTATGTGAACTAAAAAATACATACTTCACATAGTCTTATCATACACTAAAATACACAGTTCTCATAAAAAATATATAGTTTTCATAGAAAATACACAGTTCTAATAGACAATTCTCATGGACAATACACAGTTCTCATAGAAAAATACGCAGTCCTCATAGAAAAATACACAGTTCTCATTGTCAGTTCTCATGAACAACACACAGTTCTCATAGAAAAATGCACAATTCTCATAGAAAATACACACGAATAAAAATTGAACAAAAATAAAATGGTAATCAAATCAAATATAATTATAAATGTTCTCACTGTCATGTCTTCAAAAAGTAATCAAAATAAAAAAAGTAATAGTTCACATAGGAAATAAATGGATTTAGAATTGAATTTTTAACTTCCAAGTCTCATAACTGACTATTTGAATTGAGCTATGAGAACTGGCTATGTGAACTATCAATTCTCATAGTCAAAATTTTACTTTCTGATATTTTGGCACTCGTATTAGTTTTTGGCCTGACAAACTATGGTCCAATGAAACTACAATTCATCCAATTTGTCTTCTTTATCGTCGAAGAGTCAAGAGTGAAGACCACAAACAATCACCACATAACATTTCCTAATTACAACCACAGACCAAAAAAAAGAGAGAGCAGAAAGTGTATTTTACTTCATCGTTCTACACTCGTCTGGTAAATCATTGAACTTTATTATCCTCTGTGATCTGTTATCTTGCTTCGTTGGGTGTAGCAGTCTCGATTTGGTCTCCGTCATCAACAAGCTCGAATTACGCCCTAGCGAGTTGGACGTGCAAACCAACACCTCGCCTCCGTCGCCACCGGTGAAATTGGACCCGCGGTGGACCAGTTCGGGTATGCTATTATTGTTTGATTCGCCGAACGAAACCCTTGCAGAGCCGCTGCCGCGAGGGGTCGGGCTCTCGGCGATTCGCCACAAGTCGTGACGAGATATCGGCCAGTCAGAGAACTCGGGCTCGCGTGCCACGTTGATGGCGTCGATGGGTTTGTCGACGCCGGCTCCACCTCTGTCAACGGCCTCAAACTCGTCCAAGTCTCCGACGACGGCCACGACATCTGCGACTGTTAGTCGGCCACGGCCACGTCGTCGTCTTCTCGAGAATTGAATTGGTTGGGGCTCGGTTGAAGACGTGTGTGGTTGGGTTTGGGAAATCGGTGACGGGGAGGGAGTATTTCAGAGGAGAGAGAGGGAGAGGGGGTCTGATTTGATCCATTTGGGTAGAAAAGTCATTACGTAAAATTACCAAGCCTATATAGGTTTGGAAAAAATATTTAGGGTTGGGATCAAATCAAGCCTAAAAAGAAGGACCGGCTTCTAATTTTCTAATTAAAATTCCGGATAAATGTAATAAAATATATTAAAGTTCCAGATTACACAAAATAGATGAACGAACCGTCAAAATTAAACACAAAATAGATCAACGGACCATGCTAATATAAAATAAGCAAAAATCAAAAGTGATCAACGCACCATGTTAATATAAAATATGCAAAAATCAAAGGTTTTATATAGTCCCTTTGGTCCGTCCATTTAATATCTCGAACCGAACTTGCCTAGGTTTGAGTCAAACTCGAGCTTGTTCACGAGCCTTAACGAGCCAATGATATCATATATTTATATTTTAATACAAATCTAAAGTTGCAAATGAAATTTAAATGTGCACATAAAATAAATTCATACATCTGTAGAATGATAAAAAAAAAAAAAACATATACAGAAAAAAGTTTTTAGTAGTTGCAAATTTTTTTTTTTACAAGGTCTAAAATTTTCATTATTCAATATTGAAACGAGGTGCTAGGTTCATGTTTGCTCATTATGAAACGAGCCTATTCGTGTTTAGTTGACGAATCAAATTCGAATAAGTCTTCACCGCACTGAGTCTCGAATTGTTTGCGTGAACGGCAGTTCATTTACAGCCCTATTAACGGGCACGGATAAAAAAAAAAACAGCCACAGACGAATCACGGAGCATAGTTGTACAGTGAGATAAACTTGTTTACGGAGGGGTGTAAACTCCAAGTTTGCACTCCCGCCATGTGTGGATCCCATCGACAATTTATCGCAATAATCTGAATCGTTTATTTTGTAAAACTTGCAGAGTAATATATATATATATATATATATATATATACATATCAAAAAATCAGCTTGACCCAACATCAATAGGTATATCAATAATTAAATATTGTTTTACAAAATTGATGGCCTAAATTCTGTCAATAGTTTTCATTCAGGTTGTTGATTTTATAAATCAAAATTTAAATTTTGATATACCTATTGATTTTGGGTCAAGCTAATTTTATGCATACATACACTACTCTGCAAATCCTACAAAATGTACGATTCAGATTATTGCAATAAATTTTCGATGGAACTCACACATGGGGTGCATGGAATTTATACCCCTATGTAAACAAATTTCATGTAATAACTATATTTGTCGTCTTGTTCAAACGCCGCCTAAACATTCCTTCTGCTCGCTTGCTCATTCTGGTAGTGCTCAGCGGCGTTGCTCTCTCTCTATGCTCAAAATCCATTGATGAATTTTTTTTTTTTTTTGTTGAATTACTGTACTAAGACTCCTTCGCATAATCGCATTTCAAACAAGCTACAGTGTTTGATTTCTAGGTTTTTCTCATTGTATTTGTTGTAGTCTTTTTGGTCGTTGAATTTTTCTCTCTGAAGAACGAAACTAAAAAGTACCATGGAAATGATAGATCTGATGTTACCATATAGGTATGGCGTCTCACAAAGCCCACCGGAACGTTCAGTGTTTGGTTGATTCACCATGTCCCATATGCAAGGATAACTTCGATTTCAGCGACAAAATTTCGAGTATTGTTCATTGTTTTCACTCATTTCACCACTCTTGCATTGCTTTCTTGCATTGCTGATGCCGGGCGACAGGGATTCAGTAATGTGTGCCCTATTTGCTGCGGGAGAACCTTGGATGTTAAGTACGTAACAATTCCGGACTTGGTTCTTGGGTTGTTAAGGACATAACGATTCCCGACTTGGTTCCTGGGTTCATCGACTCTCCTCCACCCCCCACCCCCCCTCCTTTGCCGACTCTCCTCTACCCCTTCCTCCCAGACCTCCTCCACCCCCTCCTTTGCTGACTCTCCTCCACCATTTCCTCCCATACCTCCTCCACCCCTCCTTTGCCGTCCCTAGGAGTGTGCCCAAGTTGCCGCCATTTGATTGACCCACTTGATAGAACCGATTGCATAATCGTGGAGGGTTGTAAGCACACAATGGTGAAACCAGGAATTGATTTTATCCTGGGCTAATCAAAAATAATAAAATAATAATTTGGGTCGGCAAATTTTTTTTCAATTGTATAAATCGTATCGAATATGTATCGTGTATCTTAAGATATGTTCAGGATTTTTGGAGGAGGGAAAATATTAAAGACAATAGTGGGGAAGGAGAGTGTTTGTATTATATTTGAACTCAAATTTTTTTTGGCTTGGTACAAAATGGTTAGAACATATCCCTATTTATACTACTTCATGGAAAGCTCTAGTACAAAGATATTTTCAGAGATAATTCTAGAATTAATTCTCATAAAAAACTCTACATACTTCACAAGGATATTCTAGAGCTTCCAAAAATCAGGGGCGAAGCTATGTTGGGGCTCGGGGTCCCGACCTAGAGTTTTAAATTTTTTATATTTTATATATATACTTGATTTTGAATATTATCGATAATTATTCATGTAGGTAGGTATAATCTTAATAATTTTTATTTAATTTGATAAAAAATCGGTTATTTTACATTCTCAATTTTTCATAAACGAAAAATAAACACGTGACTGTTGAAATAGCTTAAAGAAAAAAGCAAAATGATTGGTATACTTTAACTACATTAGGCTAAAATTATTTCAATGTACAAATTTGATGTGTTGGAAAGCAAACACTTTATGATAGTATAATAAGTATCGTTCCGGTAAAAAAGTTATAACTATTAAGCCGGTCCCCTTCAGATCACAATCGCGACTCTGCTACTAGTAAAACTAGAAATTTATAAAAAAAAATTGAAGGGTTTCTAAAGTTAACCTGGGCTACGGCCCATGCTTAGCACCACAACCTTGCCTCCAAATAAGGTTGAAAACCCCAAGCGTAGGGCTAAATCGTCGGTAGCATAATAACCGGAAAGTCCGGGATCGTACCCATAGAGAATCGAATATAGCTTAATCGGATTGTAGTTTGTAAGATGGATTTCGGCGTTTAAGACGGCCAACTTTGTTTTACTTTAAACTGTGAAAATGCTAAATAAAAATACTAGAAATGTATCTTATGAACTAAAAGAGGCAAGTCTAGGGATAGTCTAACCCTTGACAAAGGCCATTACCGGCTCGCAATTATAACTCAAGTGAGAGTCACGATCGCGTGCTCACGCCCGGAAGATTTAGCTTTAAAGCCTACGTTTATCAAAAGATGTGATTAAACGGGAACCAAACCAACCTATTTTCGCTAATGTATCTAACGCATAGGAGGCCACGAGCCCTCGATATACCGCTTGCCAAGGCCGCTTGCCAAGACCGCTTGATTAAACGACATATCAAGGAGTTAACACCCCTCGCTTAGACCAAAATGGCTAGGTTACCTTAATTCCGAAAACCAAGATTTTAAGCCCAAAGGTTCGAGAACTAAACAACAACCTAAGTCTTTGGGAAAGATTAACCCAAAACTTAGCCAAACAACTACTCAACCATAGCTAAAGAACAAAACATGCTAGAAAAATGAGCCATAAGATTTAACCGTAGGAAACAAAAACAAACTTGATATTAAGGAAGATCTCAACCGTAGCTACAACATTAATACTTGAGAAATTAACAAACAACTAATACCTTAAGTAGTTCTTGAAGGAAATGACTAGAAAAGCTTGAAGAAGACAACAATGGAACTTAAAGCAAAAGACAAACCTAAACTAACTACTTAACTCCTTACAAGTGAGAGAGAGAAAGAGGAGTATTTATACAAGAAACATTCTCTCTCTAGACAAAATATCCCAAAAGGTACCTACTAATGGAAAGTTTCCACTAATGGAAAGTTGAAATCTGTCAAAAAGCAGTCGGATAGCCTCCTGTATCGATATTGTGCTGTCTTGTTCTGAAATTCAGGATTCCCCGTAGACGACCCATATCGATACAAATAGAACCGTATCGATACGGAGAACTGCGTATCGATACGCTGAAAGCCGGATTTCTCTCTGTTTTGAAATCGTATCGATACTCCAGGAACCGTATCAATACGGTTCTGTTATCCCTGCATCTTGGCCACAGCTTCAGCAGACAGCTTCCAACAGCTTCACAGCTCCTCAGCATCTTATTTTCATTCTCTAAACTTAAGTAAAGACTACATTTTAAACCTTTCTTTTACCTTTTCTTTACTTTAATTTATTTAATAAAAATAAGAAAGTACCTCCCATTTGGAAACAATGACATTACCAAAATTTTAAGATTCCAATTAAATTAAAATGTCAACCCCTCACTTTTAATGTAAAATGAAAAACTGCACATTTTTCACAGGAGGAAATGGCTCAAAACATGACCTTACTTTTCAAATAAAACCTTGCAACTTTATAGTTATTCTTAGAAAAATTCAAGGATCAATTACCGCCATTTTTAATCTCAAAAATCGATACTTTTTCGGAAAGTTATTTTTCCATACTTAGACAAATTTTAAGGGGCCGACAGGGTCTTCGGGTACTTGGAAGCACTTAGGTCATCCAAGGCATTGAAATGCGTTTTATTTGCACGTTTTATCTAAAAACACTAAAAACACATCTTACATGCAATATCGCTATAAAGACTAAATAAAAGCAAGATAAAACATCATAAAACAGGACTGGTCGCTCCAAATATCTACAATATTGGGTGCTCATCAGCCTAACCCATGATGGGTGTACTTCCACCCTTGTAAGCACACTTACCACAAAATGTGTGGGATGAGTCACTTTTTCCACAAGAAGAAGCCCCTGACCATGTCAAAAGAAGAAGAAGAAGAAGAACAAGCAGCCCCGTTGCATCTACTGTTTTTGTGCACAGTGGGTAGAGTCCAAACACCACGTCACCCTTGTTTCGGAAGATAAAGATAATTAATACCCGCCAAGAATAAGCTAAGAACATTTATTAATACTAAAAATATTTTTAACGGGTATTAATTATCAAAACACGTTATTGGCCGTCATTTTCCCTTGCATGATCGATGGGCGCTGGCTATTGGGCTTTAGGGATTGTTTGAAAGTTTACTTTTCGGCTTGTTCTTATTGGGCCTTTAGGGATTGCTTGAAAATCTATTTTTCAGCTTTTTATTTTGAAATGTGATTTTGGCACTCTAATTTTAGTCAATGGTACTTTACTTTTTGTTTTGTTTTGTCACATGACCGAAACTCAATTTAAAAAGCATAAAATAATGACCGAAATTTAATTTGTTTGAATAAAGATAAAAATAAGCCAATTATTTTATCTTTATTCAAAAAAAATTGAGTTTTGATCGTAATTTTTTACTTTTTAGATTCCTGTTGTCATGACGAAGTAATAATCCTCAAAAAATTGACAAAAAACTAACAAATGCAAAAAAAAATGGAATAAGGACAATAAATAATCCAGCGTGATTTTTTAAGCCGAACAAGATTCAAATTTTTTTTCGCATTTGTTAGTTTTTCGTCAATTTTTTGAGAAATATTACTTTGTCATGACAAGAAAAAACTAAAAAGGTCAAAATTATGATTGAAATCCAATTTTTATTGAATAAAGAAGAAAAAATTGGTTTATTGGCATATTTTCATCTTTATTGAAAGAAATTTAGATTTTTTATCATAATTTTTTTACTTTTTAGATTCCTCTCGTCATGACAAAGCAATAATCCTCAAAAAAATTGATGAAAGACTAACAAATGCGGAAATTTTTTGAATAAGAACAAAAAAAAAAGCCAAATGACTTATTTAACCGAATGAGTCGGTTCCCGTTCTAGAACTCCCAATAAGTACTTATTTTTTAATAACGCAATTTCAAGCTCAAAAATCACGTGTTTACGCAAATAATTTTTCTATCAATATGGATCTTGTTTGATAGATCTCACCGAGATCTTTTATACGGTACAAAAAAAATTTAAAAAATATTTTTTATTTACATTATTTTTGAATTTGAAAATGTGAAATAAATACTTAGTTTTTAAGAAGGTGTTATGGCCCGAATTCCAGTTGTATGATACGACCAGCTCAATACTCATCTATATATATAGTCTAGGGGTAGGGCTGTCCACGGTTCGGATCGGATTCTATGAATTCAATCCTAATCCACGAGTCATGATTTTTTGGAAATGAAATTCGTGTCCGGACCAAAAATCTCACGGTTCGGCTCCAATCCAAACCATGAGTCCCGGTTCCGTCCCGATTTTATCCACGGATTACATCAATCAAGTACTTCATCACTTGTAAATACATGATTCTGTACTTGGATAATGAAAAAAGATGATTGCAGTAAGCACTTAGCAATTTTTTAAATATCTCACGGTCCGGTTCAGATAATCCTTCATGGTTTTCAAATGAAAATCCAATCTTAATCCGTATCTCAAGGTTTTTTAATTTTCGAATCCGTGTCTGAACCATTAATCCACGGACAAATTCCAAAAAGTACGGATCAATTTGGTCTGGACCGGTTTCGCGGTTGACCGGATTTTTTGTGTAGCTCTAATATATACCCGTCCCCTTAGCAAATTGTACTCGGAATTTAAAATTTCTTTTTCGTTTCAATTACTATTTACTTCCATCGAAGATTTGTTCGGAGATTCATTAGCATTTCAAAACAGTTGAACCAGCTACCGTCTGTGATTTTTAGAGTTTGCTATATTCTGCGAACACGATCCCCAGCTACCGACTGTAATTTTTGGAGTTTGCTATATTCTGCGAACACGATCCCCTAGTACAATCTTGTCATGGATTATGTTCACGTCGACGACACCAGCGGTAA
Source organism: Rhododendron vialii (assembly GCF_030253575.1). Taxonomy (NCBI): domain Eukaryota; kingdom Viridiplantae; phylum Streptophyta; class Magnoliopsida; order Ericales; family Ericaceae; genus Rhododendron; species Rhododendron vialii. Next base: position 975,109 of record NC_080559.1, on the reverse strand, counting down.
GTGAAATCACTACGTTTAGTGGATTATGGAGTCTATATGCTTATGCCTTGCTCTTATGTTGAAACGGTTAATTGATTTCAAGCTTTTGAAAAAAGGTCAAAGCGGTTTGTTTTCGTGATTTAGGGTTTTGAAATATGAGTGAATTTTATTGAAGCGTTTACTGTTTCGTAGAGAATGTCGTCTGTCAGCTTTTTAGGGTTTTGTTGAGAATTTTAAGGGGCTTACAGCTTGATTAAGTGGTAGTCAGTGTGGAGATTTTCGTATTCTTTTTATCCGGTTGTGGAAAAAGGCCACAGCGGTTTGTTGGTTTTAGGGTTTCAAATCAGAATGAGTTTTATCAACTAATTTTTTGTATATACCAACAATAGTACGAACTCTCTCACATGGAGTTATTGGTCCACCATCCATATATGGGTCCCACACTGAGTCACATAATTCATGTGTGCTTGAGGAGGTGGGTTCTTACAACTTAAGTATCGAATTCTCAGCAAAGAGAGAGCATGGCGAAACTATCTTGAGAGCGAGAGTATATTCATATTGCAAATAAATGTATCTTAATATATATAATCCATCTGGTTGTCACAATTTTGTAAAACTTGTGAGGACGAAGGCTCGCTTCATCTGATTGGGCTGTATATTCAAACGAACTACATATGCATCCGAAATATGATTCCAGAAAACAAAAAGTGTTCCATATGCATTACTATAGCTGCCTATTTTGGCAGAGGTAAATGGGAGCGGATATGTCCATTACCCGTATATACAGAAATTCGGGTGGATTCACTGCTTTTTTGCCCCGTCAATTATACCCACCTGCTTATCCCCTTTTTATTATACTATACTATCTCCCTTATCCCCTCTGAAATTTTAACCACAAACAAACGAGCAGTAGAAGCTCTTATGAGTTTGTAGTTTGTACATTTCTACGCTATTAGTTCCGCAAACAATACTATTCACACAATAATCCAAACACAACTGCTTTGTTCGGATCCCTTTTGGGAGTTTTTTTGAGAAATTTTTTTGGGTAATGAGTGGAAAGAAAAATAGAGGTAATGATTGAAAATATGGATAATAATTGGAAAGAGATAGAAAGAAAAATGAGAGTAATGATTGAAAATACGGTTAATGAGTGGATAAAAGTAGAGGTAATCATTGGTGTTGAAGTTGGGAATTTTTTTTTCAAAAGGGAACCGAACACAGCCGCTTATACAACCTCACATACCCATACATAATAGTGTTTGTGGAGCCCATATGTATGTGAGAGGTTGTGTTTAAATTGTTGCGTGGGTATCATTTTTGTAGTTCCGCCAAACAAACGGGCCAAACAGAATATAGTGGGTCAATTTCTCTTCTCTATTTCCGGTTTTGCCAGTGGGCTATTTTAGTCGGCCCATAACTCCTTTATCCAGCCCGAATACCAGCCGTACGACCAGCCCAATATCCATCTATATATACCCGTCCTCTCTGCATATTTTACCCGGAATTAAAAAACTCTCTCTCTCTCTCTTCGATGCTCAAAGCGCGAAGGCTCCATTGACGATTTTCTCTTTCCTTTCGATTACTACTTCATTGGAAGACTCGTTCGGAGACTCATTCGCATTTCAAACAGCTGAACAAGCTACCGTCTGTGATTTCTAGGGTTTGCTATATTCTGTGAACACGATCCCCTGTTACAATCTTGTCATGGATTATGTTCACGTCGACGACACCAGCGGTGAGTGAAATCACTACGTTCAGTGGATTATGGAGTGTATATGTTTATGCATTGCTCTTATGTGGAAACGGTTAATTGATTTGAAGCTTTTGGAAAAAGGTCACAGCGGTTTGTTTTCGTGATTTAGGGTTTGAAATATGAGTGAATTTCATTGAAGCGTTTGGTATTTCGTAGAGAATGTCGTCTGTCAGTCTTTCAGGGTTTTGTTGAGAATTTTAAGGGGCTTACAGCTTGATTAAAGTTGTAGTCTGTGTGGAGATTTTCGTATTCTTTTTATCCGGTTGTGGAAAAAACCCACAGCGGTTGGTTGGTTTTAGGGTTTCAAATTAGAATGAGTTTTATCAACTCATTTGTTGTATATACCAACAATAGTACGAACTATCTCACGTGGAGTTTATTGGTCCCACCATGCGTTATTGGGACCACGAGCGTGAAAGCTAAAATTAGCGAGAGGGAGGATCGATAGTGCGAGCGCAGGGTGAGAATTGAGAGCAGGAGCGGATAGCACTACTGAAGGATTATTTGACTAAGGTCCCACATATCCCAGATTAGTGAATTTGTAAAATTGTTAGTGTAGGTGTTGGTGACTCAAGAGTATGTGACTAAGGTCCCTCATACCCCATAGTGCATTGTGCGTGAAATTTTGTGGAGACTATTAAAGCGGCTTGCAGGTTGATTAGGTTGTAGACTTGTGGAGATTCTCGTACTCTGTTTTCGGGTTGTGGTAATTTTTGGCTGTGGAATCTTCTGACTGTAATCTCTTTGTCAGCGTATGGGATTGTCTATGGGTGTCGTGTACTTAAATTTAAATGTAGTGCTGGTTTCATGAATTTGCAACTTGATGGTTTGACACTTTGAGCACCTCCGGAACCCAGCTAGGCTGTGAAGAGGAGAACGCCGTTTGAGGCTTTGAGCACCTCCGGAACCCGGCTAGGCTGTGAAGAGGAGAACGCCATTAGTGCTGACTGTCCAAGGTTACAAGTTTATTAGTGCCGGTTTCATCAGATACATGCACTACTGCAGGCACTTATATGCATACATGATTAAATTTCAGTTTCAATTGGATGCTTGATAATATGTGTCTTATTGTGATGGATTGCATTGCATTATTTACCTGCACATATCATGTGGATAAGAAGATTTATATGTTTGCTAATAGAATCTATACCTCAACATATGTATACAATAATGCTTCCGTCCTGCCCTGACTGCTCTCCTTTCCTTATTTTACCGTCTCATTCTTATTTTCCTTACATCAGGAACATTTAAACAAGAATTTTTTTAGTTCACTAAAATAGACCTCATCGTGTAGTTTGAATTAGTGCTTGAAAGTTGAACCGTGAACAACTCGATGAGGTTTAAGCATGTGCTATCATTGGAAGTCTAATAGTAAACGGTGGAGTAGAATCCATTAGTTGTCTCTACAAAAAAAATTATATATATATTATGAGGCTCTCTGAAGAGGACAGTCTTAGAAGGGAGTACTGTACATAAATTTTCCGCTTATGAAGATTACCAACATCAGTTGATGAAGATGTTAAGAACTTAAGGATACAATTATACCCCTCCCATGTTTGATTATATGATTGGAGGTACTGTTGGTATCTCTCAGTTAGGGTTATCATTTACTAACTTATGAAGCCCTCCAACCAATATCTGGAAGCTATTTAGCTCTGTGTTCGGCAACACCATGTTCCCTATTTGTTTTGTTTTGAAAGTGAGTTGTTGGGATAACTTTTCCAGTTATTCTGCAGTTGTGTCTTGTAAATTGTGATATTAGTATTAAGGTACTGAGGTGGTTGCTGGTTACCCAGAGCTGAACATAAAATAACTGGTTCTTCAAATAGCCAAACATTGGACTACGTTTTATGTATCCTGTGCATGTGGGTGTGGGTGTTTTTATTGTGTACCTTCTTAGTGGCTTGTCTACCTAATTTGAGATTTGGCTCATGCAAAAATTGATTTTTTGGTTGCCATTGCAGATACTAGGGTATATGTGAGTTGTTTGGAGTGTATTGTGGGAAATTTCATTTTTGGATTTTAAATTAATCCAGGTACAGATGATGATCTTCCGCCATCGCACCATAACAGACATGCAAGAGGTGGCCGGGTCGCAGGAAATGGAAGATCTTTTGGAGGTTCTGTCCCATTCAATAGGATGCACATTGATATGGACTCTGAAATTCACCAACTTGAGAAAGAAGCGTACAGTTCAGTCCTGCGGGCTTTTAAAGCACAGTCCGATGCCCTTACATGGGTATATATTTTTGCGTTTACTCTGGCTTTTTATATTCCTCCTCTTCCCTTTTTAATGCTGTTCATATTTTCAATCGGCAGGAAAAGGAAGGATTAATTACTGAACTTAGGAAAGAGCTTAGGGTGTCGGATGATGAACACAGAGAACTACTTACCAGGGTTAATTCTGATGACATTATCCGTAGGATAAGGTTTGAGCTATAATTGATTAGGTCTAAACCAGATTTTATCAGGTCTTTATTGATTTGATATCATCATTGGTAATAATAGGGAGTGGAGACAATCTGGTGGACACAATGGCTCTATGCTGAGCACACCCCAGGCTGTTCATGATCTGTTACCCAGTCCAACAACAGCACGCAAGAAACAGAAAACATCCCAATCAGGTGCCCTATCAGCTGGTGTGCCACTGCGGCCTTTGCATTCTCAGGGTGATGCTGCATCCATGCAGCCATCACCTGCAGCTGCAAAACGAGGACATCCATTTGGAAGTGGTGGCAAAAGGCTTAAACCTGTATGTTGATTATTTGTGCTATCAGCATAAATATAGTTGTATTTTGACCTCTGTTTGGACCGTTCATTGGCAGGGTCAGCCATTTACTGGTTTATCGTCGGTGAATTCCATGCAGTACCCTAATCGTAGTTCTTCTGGTGCTATCGTGACAAATGAAACTGCAGAAGCAGCAATAAATGATCCATTAATTGGAAGGAAAGTGATGACAAGATGGCCAGAGGATGACAACTTCTATGAGGCTGTAATAACTAACTACAACCCAATTGAGGTATGTTCAAGGTCTTAAGACGAAAGGTTAGAAACAATGATCTGTGGACAAAGCAGTTATAAATCACCTTTTGGTTTTTAAATGTATTGGAGTGATGGTGAAACAAGTATCTTATAGGCCAACTGTGATATTAGGACAAGGCAGTTATAATTCACCTTTTTGGCTTTTAAATCCATTGGAGTGATGGTGAAGTAAGCATTTTGTATATTTCTGTCTCTTGTGTGAGATTTATGCTCCAGTTGGCTGCTTTTGTTTTTAAGTAAATTAGAACCTAGGCATGTTAACTTTTACTGGTCTATAAGGAAAAAGTTGGTCATGCTTGCTCCAGCAATCATTTCTTTTCTTTGGTTCCTAGTTTCAATCTCTAAAACATCGACCTCAATTAATTAAACTTGACATGTTTTGACTACTCACATTGTGACTTTGTAGGCTTAACTTGTTTTATATTTTTATTGTTACTTTCAGGGTCGACATGCTCTGGTCTATGATATACGTACAGCGAAGGAGACATGGGAATGGGTTAATCTTAAAGAGGCAAGTCTCAAGCATTATTTCCAGCAGTTAACACGTTTCTTGTAGCTACTGCTCTGTAGCAATATGTTCCATATTGTTGTAATAACCTTCAAATTGTTAAGACACAAATGTATGAAACTACTCCTCGCTAGCTAAGGTGATCAGGATGGGATATTCTGTGCAACTTTGATTACTTTAGGTCTTCACTTAAGATTCTCTTGTGGTTTCTGATTTCTAACTTCAATTCAATCCTGCTGAAGTGCATAAATTTTTGAGCTGAAGTTGAATAAGGTCAGCTATAAAACCAGCCCAACTTCTTCTCAGTTTTAATCGTGATTTTCAATACATCCAGTTTGAAAGCTTTGGACCAATTCTCTGTCATGCCATTAGTGAGGATACTTAAATGAATAGTTGATAACTAGAGGCATTGCACACACAAGTGGCGTGATCATTCCTCGTTATTTGTGGATATCTGCAATAGCTATCACCATGTAACTGCCTATGTATGTGCAAGATTTAACCGAAGGAGAGAGAATAGTTGTGCATGATGTGGTTTCTTTATGGCTGAGATCTTTCTTTGTTAGGCCTTCTCTAAAAATCAGAGAAGTGTTGCACTCTTTCATTATCATGCCTCAACTAAAGTGATGTACTTATCACAAAAAAAAAAAAAAATCTAAAGTGATGTGTTTAGTTGTTTTGCGGCTTGTGCATAAAATGCACTTGGAGGCATCATACTGTCAGATGTTGGAAAGAGGTGTGATTAGTTATGCTAGTCTTCTTTTCAGAAAACATCTTGTTAGGGGTAAAGCCCACGTCATATTTCCCAGAAACTTGTTTAGGAAAATTGCCAAGAATTCATGGGTCATAGAAGAAACTTGTGGGAGTTGCAGCTCATTTTGTGTTTTCAGGTAGGAAAGCAAGGGAAAATACTATGTACCGGGAAGTATTTTCCTTGTCTTGTTACCACCAAAAGCTGGAAAAATAGAAAATAGGAGGGAAACAAGGATAAATTATTGATTGCAGATGTGATTTTCCCATGCATTTTCCTGATGTACAACCATTTTCTTGCAACTTTTAGTTTTAGGTTTATTTAACACTCGGGTTTTGTGAGGGGAATCGTGTGCATAACCCGTGTGCATAACCTTTCTTCCATAAGCTCCATGTACCAAACAGGGCCAGTGTACTGTGGAACTTTTCACAGGTGCCAGGGTAACATAGGGAAACTTTCAGGGATAATGCCTCCACATTTTTTATTACTTTCATGGTTATGAAAATTTTTCTAAAAGTGCCTGAGCTATCAGACTTAACAGAAATGTGGCCACTGAAGCCATTATAGAAAGTCAGAACTTAGCAATTTAGCACTACTTGGTGAAATAGGTTCAAGATCTGTAATGGAAAAGATTTATGTTTTTCTTTCATTGTTATTATTGTACTAAACTTGCATGTATGTTCACAATAAGGCTTTAGAGGTTTATGTATTTGGAGAACATATTGGCTTCTTCTCTCTATTGGCTCTTGCCTCGGCATTAATTTGATGATCTGAATGGAAAATTGTAAATGACGACCCTGTACACTAAATCCGTGTTAAGTTGTTTTGGTCTTTGTCTCTCTCAATTTTAGGGCGAGTAATCAAGCTAAAGAGAGCATAGTTCCTTTGTTCCATATGTTTGAGGACTAGTGGTGCTTCATATAACTTTGTGAATCTGATAATTTCTTGAGGCTGAAATTTAATGAGAATCATTTCTCTTTTGTCTTTACTAATGGCAGATTTCCCCTGACGATATACGTTGGGTAGGTGATGATCCAGGAATTCCTCATAGAGGAGTGAATAATTCATTAAGCCTTGGTGTTACTCCACGTGCTGGAAGAGGGAGAGGGGCAGCAAAGGAATTGCCTCGGTTACAAAATGGGTTAGGAAGGGTTTCAGATGAAATTGAAATACTTCACACTGAAACATTATTAAAGGAGGTATATTTTGTATGATTCTGTATACTCCATTTATTTTAGTGAAGTTCATTTTAGAATAAGTCTATATGAATGGACTTAACCACAAAAGGAGTATCCAGCAAACAAATTCCAAAAACATATATTCAACCTTGGTGTAGTGGGTATTGTGGGATATACGAAAATGTAGTCCGCACAGTTGGGAAATTATTCTTTGCTCCCAGAGCACAAAATTATTTTGGGAAATTCCATTTGCTTTTTGAATGAGGGCAAGAGGGTAATTCCACATACCAACTCACCTAGGCAATTGTTCCGTTTGCTTGATTAGTAGTGGAATGATAAATAATCATACAGGATAAGTAATTCCTTCGGACTAACGTATACCAAGATATTCTGTGGATATTGTACCGAATGGATATTTATTCCTAGCTATAAAAATTTGAACCAGACATAAGATGTGCGGTTTTCTTGAATCTATACAGTACAGTATCATCCAAGCTTAACTCTAGGCAAACAAACAGGCCTTAAGTTTATTGACTATTATCTGGGGTTGAGCTGTCCTTTGTTTATGTAACCTTTTAACATTGGCAGGTTGAGAAAGTATTTGGTGCAAGTCAGCCTGATATTCTTGAAATTGAAAAGGCAAAGAAAATGCTCAAGGTATGAACTGATATACATCCTTCACAAAGTCGCTGTTTTTTGTTTTGCACTCAGGATTTGACCATAATTTGTTATGCAGGAACACGAACAAGCACTGATCGATGTGATTGAAAAGCTTGCAGATGCATCCGACAGCGAAAGTGGTAATAAAAACATGTGTAGATAAACAAAAATCCATGTATAAATTTTTTAATCTGTTGGGAAAGAAGTTTACTGGTGATGATAAAAATAACATTTTGAGGAACCTTTATTTTTCTTTTCACCTTAGCTGTTCTTTTCTTGTCAAGTGGAGTATTACAATTGTAAATGAGATTACTTTTTGCAGAAACAGGCTCATAATCTGTCCATCTGTCGTCAAATGAAAAAAACTTCTTGTTTCTGTAATTACATACCATGGAACTTGATACCATTGCTTTATACCTTTCTGAGAATGTGATCTTGATGCTCTTGATTCGAGCAATTATAATTAAAGTTTAGTTTGTTTTTTCCCATTTCCCTTTCTCTTTTGCTTTGTTTCAAATTCAGATGGGGAGCCGCAAATTTCACATGGACAATCAAGGAATGGAGGATGGAGAAGCATGCACTACACTGAAATTCAGTCCTGAGTTCAAGGCGGAGTTGAATAGATGTGATTGTTTAGGAGCTGCGATAGCATAGCAAACGATGATGTGATGACTATTTATTTACTTTTTATCTTTGTATGTAGCTAATCTGAATGTCTTCATGCCCCACTTGGAAGGACAGTCATTGCTATAAAGCTGTTCAACATTCCTTCATATGCTGTAGTCCTGGAGTTGTGCTTCGTTGTCTCCTTTTTGGTTGATTTGCTACCACGATTGAATGAAATCACATTTCTGCAATTCAAACAAACATACAACAGAATCCACAAGTAAACTTCCTAGTTCGTGCTTGCACAAAAATACAAGATACAACAGACTAACCGATAGCTCCCATCTCCGAGCTACATACATCCCCACACCCGAGATCAACATGACACACTTGATCTTAAACACTCTTGATTAGACACTTGGACAAAGCAGGACTCGTGTCTCCATCCACTTGAGACCCACCTTCCGTTGGAGGAACTTTACCAGATGAGGTTTATCAAATGTCACCATCTCTTGTGCCAAGTACAAAGTTCAACACCTAGGACTTATGCAATTGTTCATTCATCAGCAAGCTGATCAAGAGCAACTGGGCTAGCCAAATTGGACAATGACCTAATGAATCGAACAATCAAATCGACCATCTGAGCATCGTAATCTGGTCCTTCCATTTGGAAATGGCTTACTCCTTCGATTAGATGAGTTTCAACACGACCTGCGGCAGATTTCAATTTGTTTTGCAATTGTTTAACGCTAGTGAATCCATCTCGGGTACCCATAACAAAAAGTTTTGGTTTAGGAGATTGTAGAATGGCTTTGTGATGTCCTCCAAAGAGAATGGAGGCAGTGAGACCAAAAGGATAACCCAAACTCACATAACCCACGACTTCGTCTAACTGGTCGACTGCTGAGCCAGCAATTGGAGCACCTGTAGGGAAGGGAAACAGTAAATATTTAAACAGTCTTTGTAAATTATTATCAAGTAGAAATCCACATTTTTATTGTCGTCTCCTGTAACAGTATAATCAATGACAAATTGGAAATGGAGTACAAACTGCTACAATGCAGAAGTAGACCCTAAGGAACATGAGATCACGTCGTGCATATCGCGTATGTATTTATATGTCAGCGGATGGCCTTCACAAGTATGTTTTAGTTCTACAGATCAAACTGCATACCAAGCCTGAAGCCATCTCATATCATAGTTTTTGGAAGTTTACAAAAAAGAGTATGTCTTAAAGATAATGAAAACCATGGAGGGAAACCTACATAATCAAAATCACCAATTGGAAACTTCGGAAACAGGTTGACCTTGTAAGTAATTTGGAACAAGTGTTTCACTAGCACTAAATACCGAATCAAGAAATATTAGTCTAACACTGATACAACCAGTGGGAAGATCCCAAATTATGATTTTATGGAACAAGAGAGAAATAAGATGTCGCAACCAAACCAAGTTGTTAAAGTGGAAATAATTTCCCACTTCAGTGTACAAAGAGTTTTACCTTCCAAGATATTTGGACAACTAAAAAAGGCAACAAATTAGGAGGCAAACACTTTCCAATTGTGCATTTAGCGTTGACAAGCAACATTCAGTGTCCAGGCATGAGATTTTGGTTTTCTCTCCTTTTTCCTTCAGCTATGTTTCCGATAATTCCAACCTCTACTCGTAAGCTAACAGTTATCTATACAGCTCTCAGTTGAGGTTCTACATAACAACAAACACTACAGAGACGGGAATTGTTCAATATACTACTTGATTGGCTCTTAACTGAAAATTCATTGAGTTTGGACTTGAGTGCATTTCACTACATGCAAGACAACATTGTAAAACCACCTGATTGAATGCAGATGTGCAGTGGCAATCACACATATTAAGTTTTTTAAGAGACTTCTGTCAAAAGTAAGGCAAAAGTGTGTTCAAATAGTCCTGCAACTTAAACTTGGCTAATACGACCAAGCTCAGCATTCTACCTCCTGAAGCACCTAAGTGAGAAACCTAAGAGAACCATATACACAAACGCTGTCAGAAGATTAACAATCAATAGCTTCCCCACCCACGTCTAGAAGTTCAAACTTCAAACCACAAATTACAAGAATGGCATGGCACACATAAGTAATAGATAAAAGAGTCAATGAGCTCAGTCAAGAAACAAGGGCTCAATTAATCAATAACCACGCATTACCAGATTTGAAGGTTTTTATCTTTTATGTTTGCCAAAGATGAGTTCGTAAAACAACCCTTCTACCCCTCTCCTCCTTCCACTCCCGCACATACGCACACAAACACAGAACAAAAGAAGGGTAGACGACAGCTATCAAAACACGATGCCTACTTCTTCCTTACATTAACCATTGGCCACACAAAATCACTGTCCATATCGGCCGGATGGAAGTTGATAAATTCTAACATCAGAACCTTCATCAAATCAAATTTTAAATCCAAAAAAAAAATGTACACAACAAACGGCATACAACAGACAGTATACCAATTCCACAAACCAAAGGTTCAACATGTTTAACTGTCTGTATGAAAAAGTACTTCCAATAACCTTGTACCTTGGAGCTTTGTTCGAAATTATCACACATCAAACTTAAGAAAGCTAGTAATCTGGTTTCGGAAAAATAATCCTGAAGAGGGGGACTTTCAAAGATGTGGACTGTGGAGGCACCTTCAAACGTTGAAACAATTGCCTAAGTCCATCCATTATTCGATCAACTAAGAGTAATCACCAAAGCAAAGCCGAAAATTGTACGCAAATTATTTTCCACACAAGCCTTAAGTAAGAACATAAAGTTTCACACAAGGTTATTCCTACAAGCCAAATAAGAACAGAAAGTTTAACACAAGCTTATTCCTACAAGCCAAATCACTGAAGAATAAACAATTCCTGAAGAGAAACCTAACCTGAAAGAGCACAAATCACTGTACACCTACAGACATACATTAAACCAACTTCCAGAAGCTAGGTTCGAATGCCTCACATGTTTCACAGCTAACCTTAACAACCACCAAAACCTTCATAGCTTCGGTCGATCATAGCTTGAGGATTACTAATCAAATTCAACCAAAAAGACATACATTCCCGTCATCCCCGCTTTTATCTCAAAAAAGGAACCACGTAAAGAACCCCACCAAAATTATTAGACACACCCATTTCGACAGAATATGTGCACACATAGACAAATATCTGCCTAAGGTGGGTAGATTTCATGGATCATCTCTCCAGATCTGAAAATCAACTGAAATTTGCAAACTACCCCAAAGGTCAGCTCAGGTAGAGATCAACTCCATGAGGGGACGTAGTGTTGAGTTTAATATAGGAGCCTTAGCTATAGTTGTCTTTTGAACGTTCAGTTTTATCATAAATACAGGATGATTAGTACAGTAACAAGTGTGGTGAAATTAAAGTTTTGAACAGGGTTAGCATAGATGATGATGATATTGGAATCCTTATACAACTACAATCTCAAATCACTCTTACTCAGTAACCATTTCAAGTCCATATCAAACTCAATGTCAAAATGCATATATAAACTGGCAAATCTAAATCCAGCAATTCTTACTGAAACTTTATGTCAAATTCTTTCATTTTAGAAATCCCCATCTCCCCGAACGGATCCTAAAAGAACCCACCAGTACACTCCTATTGCTCTTCAAAACATGGTTTCGTGCGTATATCAACAGCCCCTATGGATTGCATCCAAGAGCGAAAAAGAAAACAGAAAAAGAAAGGGGAATTCTATCAATCACTTGTTTGGACAAGAAATGAATCGGTTCCTTTTCAGTCTGTTTGGAACATGTGAAAAAAGAAGGGGGAAGGGAAGAGATAATTGTTAACGAACAAAGTGCGAGGAAAATGTGGAGAAGCGTGTACGATGCTCAACCCTTCGTTTTTCTATTTTTCTTCTCGCTTTCTTCTCAAACCAGACAAGGGAAGAAAAAGATTTTTCAGATTTTCCCTTCTTTTCCCCAATATCCAAACAAACCGAAATTTATTTCTCACCAAATCTCACCACCACAACGCTTTTCTTCTCACAATCTAAAGAAAGGGCCTTTAATTACCAAAACAAAACCAACAAAAGAAAGAAAAGAAGCAGTACCTTTAAAATTACCATCAAATTTCTCACCACCACAACCCTTTTCTTTTCTCACCCTCTTCTCACAATCCAAAGACAGGGCCTTTAATTATCAAAAAAAAAAAAAAAAACAAATAGAAGAAAGGAAACAGTACCTGCAGAGGAACCCACCAACAAAATTCGTCTCACGCTGAAATTCTGGGCGACCCATTTGCACACAGAAATGACGTCGCGCACTTCAGAGGATCCGGTGAGAGAAGGCCTACCAGAGGACTTACCGACGCCCCTCATGTCGAAGGTAACGGCGTGGAATCCTCTGCGGGCGAGTCCAAGTGCGATGCCCTTCATCAGGCCTTGGCATCCGCCCAGCACCGAGTAGGGATGGACCAGCACGATTGCAAAAGAGCCTTCCTCTTCTGATTCAGGTTCTGGGTTTGGGTTTTCCGCTTGTGTTGGTGGTCTGAAGATCCTGGCGTCGAGTTTGATTCCATCGGCAGTCTCGATTGTCTGGGTTTCTCTTGACATTATTTATTGGTAAGGCGGGGAGTTCTGGGGAGAGAGAGAGAGAGAGAGATAGGGGTATGGAATTAGCGTTTGTTTTGGGTGTTAAAAAAGGAGGAGTGGTTCAGCTGTTTCTCCACTCGAGCTAACAGGGAGCGCGAAGTACTTGCGCCTCGTGTTGCATAAATACTGCTCCTACTAGTAAATGAGTATATTGATTAAGCAAACCCCGGTTTCATATTCTAATAGGATTCTCTTGAGGGGTCCATAATTGTAAACTGATTGTTCTAACCTTGTCTGGAGTAGTCGTCACCGTGGCACCGTCACATAGAATCCAACACTCGAGACCGGGAGCCGTACTTGAGGCAAGGCATGAGCCACTCTTCAGATTGTGGCTCGTTGCGCTATTTTGAGAATATAATAGGTCTTCAATCATGTGTTATCGTTGAAGTGCCATTTTTTTTGGTGTTATAGATCATATGAGTATTACAAACATATTACAAGCATTACCTAGAGTGCAAGATGATTAAAGAGATACGCACTGATTTTACGGCTAAACGTACCAAGTTGCGAGCTATGTATCGTATCATAGGTGCATCGTAAGATTTTTTTAAACATAAGATACATTTAGAGATACTTATCAATTTTACCTTCAAAATTATCAAATTGTAAGATACACAATTTTAATCTTGAGAAGATTTCGACAACACAAATAACTTCACGTGGAGCCACAACATTAGGCTACAACAATGGTGTTGATTAGAATACTTGTGTCTGATATGAAATTTTTTAGTCCTCTTCAATTGTTCTTCAATTGTTTAGAGCAGAAAGCATATTAAACCCCAGAGAGTTTTAAAGTAAATTAGTTAAGTAGTATTTAGAGAAGGCTTTGTTAAGAGTTCCAAGTAACACCAAAAGTTAAGCGGTGAGAAAATTGATTCTAACAATATATATCAAGCTATTCAACATCATTCCTCTTGTGCAATTCCATTTTGAACATGGAGATGCAAAAGTTTATAGGTAGGGCAAAACAGAACAGTGGCGTAGCCAGGAAAGTGTATTAGTGGGAGCACTATGTCACAAGAACTTCGACGATAGCCAAGCTCCAACAACAACCTACATACTCATGAGTAAATGGTTGTTAGCGATGCGAAGATGGCTTGCGTCTTATAGTGTGAGAAATGAAGGAGAGCTTTAGGCTTGTATAGAGTGTTATTTTGTGTAGAAATAACTAAAAGCAAACCCGACCCGCCAATTAACCCAATTACCCACCACCACCACAACGCCGCCACCACCACCATCACCACGCCACCCTCGCCGCCGCCGCCACCACCACCACGGCCACCGCCGCCACGCCACCCTCACCACCACGCCACCACCACCACAATGCCGCCGCCACCACCACGCCACCCTCACCACCACTACAGCCACCATCGCCGCCTCCACCACCGCACCACCACCACTAGTGGCGGCGTTGTGGTGGCGGTGGCGGCAGCGATGGCCGTGGTGGCGGCGGCGATGGTGGTGGCGATGGTGGTGAGGGTGGCGTGGCGGCGGCGGTGGCCGTAGTGGTGGTGGTGGTGGCGGCGGTGAGGGTGGCGTGGTGGTGGTGGTGGCGGCGGCGGCGGCGGCGGCGTTGTGGCAGCGGTGGTGGTGGGGGTGATGAAGGTGGAGCGGTGGGGGCGGCGGCGGTGGTCATGGTTGTGGTGGTGGCGGCGGCGGTGGCGGTGGCTATGGTGGTGGCGGTGGCGGTGGCTATGGTGGTGGTAGCGGTGGTGGTGGGGGTGGTGAGGGTGGCGTCGTGGTGGTGGTGGTGGTGGTCATTGTGGTGGTGGCGGCGTTGTGATGGTGGTGGCGACGGTTGTGGTGGTGGTGTGATGGTGGTGGTGGCGGCGACGGTGGCAGTGGCCGTCGTGGTGGTGGCGTGGTAGGGGGTGGGCTGCATTCATTGGGAATCTGGTAAAGAGATGAAAGTTTTTCATGGGTTACTTTCATACCCATTGGGTCATTTAAGTTGACCCAATTGATGCCCAATTAAGACTCAACTAATAATGGGTTAGTTGGGTTTGGATCCATTCTTACCCAACAAATAAATAGGTTGGGTTGGATCTATTTTTTAGTTGATGGGTCTGGGGTTGTTAATGGGTCTGGGTTCAATTTGCCACCCCTACTTACATGCAATCAAATGGAAGCAATTCTGAGCAAGTGAGAAGTAGGATGAATATTAGTTATTTGGCATTTATATCGGATCCCATCCAAATAATCTACACTGTTCATTTTGTAAGCTTTAATCTTTTGATCAGTCCTCGGCAAAAACATATGAATTGCCCATGCGTAAATGCTTGAGCAAATTCTACAAATCTTTTTGTCTAAAATCTAAACCATAATTTCAAAGCAAGACATGTGTTATTCGACCAATTAGTAACAGATATAGGAATTAACTAATTTTTTCTTCAATAGTGTAAAAATCAAGCCCGCAATGGATGTTTTATTGCTATCTCAAAGTAAAAATCCAAGATGGACTATGCAAGTTTGAGGTATAGATGCTTGGATCCCACTACTAATAGAGTCTATGTTTCCAGACATGTTAAATTCATAGAAACTGACTTTCCTTTATCTTAAGTTGACTTCATCCTCTTCCGTGTCCTCATCTCCTTCTGTTCTCCCTTCTTCTGGTATTCCTTCCTTTAGAACAACATCTTTTATTGTTCCTATTATTCCTTCTTCTTCTCAGACCTCCTTGTTTTCTTCCTTTTCTGTATCTCCTCTTGTCTCTTCTCCTGTTTCTTCTCCCCCTACTACTTCTCCAACGATTGTGCCTTTCTCTAATGGCTGTCCCTCCTCCTCATTCCATGCACACCATGTCTAAATTTGGAATTTTTATGCCTAAAATTCCTTTTACTCTCTCTGTTCACTCTCCTCTAGTTTCTAAACCACTATTTTTTAAAGAGGCTATGATTTTTCCTGAATTGCAGCAGGCAATGTCAGAAGAATATTTTGCTCTAATTCAACAAGGTACATGGTCTCTGGTCCCTCTTCCTCCTAATACTCCTACTATAGGTTGCAAGTGGATCTTTAGAATCAAAAGGAATGCTGATGGGACTGTGTCTAGGTATAAAGCTGGAATTGTAGCTTAGGGTTTTCAGCAAACAGAGGGTATTGATTATAATGAGACCTTTAGTCCCGTTGTTAAACAGCCCACTATCAGACTTGTATTATCTCTTGCTCTTCATTTTGGCTGGGAAATAAAACAACTTGATGTCTCCAATGCCTTTTTGCATGGATCTATTCAAGAGAATGTGTATCTCAGACAACCTCAAGGCTGTGTTAACCCTCAGTTTCTTCATCATGTGTGTAAACTTCATAAAGCTTTATATGGCCTTAAGCAAGCCCCTAGAGCTTGGTATGATATGTTGTCTACCAATTTACTTAAAAAGGGGTTTCACAACAGTTTGGCAGACTCTTCTTTGTTCATTCTTTCTCAGGGATCAGATCTTGTGTATGTATTGGTATATGTTGATGATATTTTGATCACTGGTAACAGTCCCTCTTGAGTGGCTCAATTCATTCAGAGTATGGGGTCAGATTTTGCTCTCAAAGATCTTGGCTCTCTTCATTATTTTCTGGGCATAGAGGTGTAACCTATGCCCCAGGGCATTATGCTCTCCCAAGCTAAGTACACTCTTGATTTGCTTAAGAAGGCAGGTATGACAGATTGCAGGCCTTGTGCCTCTCCTTCCTCTCTCAAGCCTAACACTGTCATCCTTGATGTCCCTTTTTCTAATCTAGAGTTTTATAGAACCTTGGTTGGTTCTCTATAGTACTTGACTTTAACTAGACCAGAAATTTCCTTTTCTGTGAATGTTGTGTGCCAACATATGCATAATCCTCTAACAAGCCACTTCACAGCAGTTAAACGTATACTAAGATATCTCAAGGGTACAATTCCTCAAGGTCTTCTTTTAACTAAAGGAGCACTGCAGTTTTTTGCATTTTTTGATGCAGTTTTCTGCATTTACTAAAGCAGCCAACTGTTGCCAGATCTTCAACAAAGGATGAATACAAGGCCTTGGCAAATACAGCAGCTGAGCTTGTTTGGTTAATGCGATTGGTTCAAGATTTACGTTTGCCTTCCCCAGTTCCTCCCCCTCTAATATGGTGTGATAATGTTTCTGCTATTCCTTAGCATCAAATCCAGTTTTCCATGCATGCACAAAACATGTTGAGGTTGATTTTCATTTTATCCGAGAGAAAGTTCTTCATCATCAATTGGCCATCAAATATGTTCTTTCTCAGTATCAAGTTGCAGACATTCTTACCAATTCACTTACTATTGGTAGATTTCAGTTTCTCAAGGCCAAACTGCTGCTGTCAGATCTTCCGGCATCAGTTTGCAAAGGTGTGTTAAGTGAGTTACACTCCACCACTCCAACTGCTACTGTAATTGGTACAACGACTTCCACTATAGATGACGTCAACTGACCTCAGATTTGTGTGCCAGCTAGGATTTCTATTAGTGCTTGTTAATACTTTCTGTTAGTGTAATCGTGCAGTTAGTTAAGGATTAATAACTCTTAATCTCTATATATATATAAAGTAGAGCTAGGGCTTCCTTTAATTGTATTGGTGAAACTGTTGATTTATTGAAATGTGAAATGAGAGTTCAGTTTACAAATGTTGTCAGTTCCTACCGTCTTTGGTCTCGAGGATCCTAATTGATCCAATAAACAACAGTTGTTGAATGAATTTCAAGTCACCACATTTCTGTGAGGTATTTCATCAAACACTACTTGAAATAACACCACATTTACCACATGTCAACAATAGCACTACTCATGGGCACATATACCACAGATGTCAACAATAGCTAATTAGAGCCATATCAGTCACTTCAAGTCTTCAACCCCATGGAAATGATGGACTCTCCACTAAACTCTCCGACCACTGGCTCAACAATGGCCTCTTCAATTCGACTCGTTACCAACTCCGGCAACGGCAAAACGAATTGGAACCCTAGTACTGGCGAGCTTCCAGTTGTCCATCCTCGGTAAAAGCGCCACCGATCATCGGCATTGACCCACAACGATACATTATGCAGATCTGGATATGAGCAACTATTTCTCTCACACACACACTTCCGGTCACTTGAAAGCGCGCGGGCGCCTCCTTGCCGAGATCCATTGACGATTTCGCCTACAGTTGAACCACTACCTCAGCCACCTAGATTCATGTTTACGACGGACGACGATGATAAATCGATACTAAAACCTCTAGCTTCACGGCTGAGATTCATGTTTATGGCCCCGCGTCTTTGTCGAAGTTGGGTGATAATTCTCTTCCATGGCTGGAGTTGGGGAGGCGAAGTCGAGCATGTTGGAGCAAATTTTCGCGCGCCTGTTTTTCTTCAATTTCCCTCCCTTGTGTTTTGTTGAGGGTGTTTTTGGGAAGTTGGAGCCAAATGTTCTCGCCGCAGTACGTAAATTATTGATGTTTTTATTGCATTATAAGTCCCTATACTATGAATTCATAGCCAAAGCTCACGGAAAAAATCATGTGACTAGGCATGTGAGTTGAATCAATCACTATATTTAATTACACATCATATACATTTCTTAATACCTGCGCATAATGCTGTCAAGTTTAATACTATGGATTATAAGTCCCTATACTATGGATTATATTGCATTATAAGTCCCTGCGCATAATACTATGGATTCATATACTTTGTACTATTTTATCTCTCTTAATCTTACCACTCATTTTACGGGGCACCCTTCCTAATTCCTATAATCGAAAGCCTATGCAACATTATTGGGGGACCAGATATGTGGTCCGGTCACGTGACTTAAAGTTTACCTCTCTCTCTCAGTAACCCACAGATGAAAGAGGGAAGAAAGAAACGTGTAGCAGACTTTTCTCGAAGATCCTCACCACTAAGCAATTTTACTAGAAAGCCCCCATACAAGGAGATAAAACCCAACGAGAATGAACCGCCGGATGCAACAAAGAAGGAAAAAGGGAAAAGTCCAAAAAAATCAGGGAAAAAATTAAGGAAAACGGAGAATCAGGTTAAAATCTCACAGCCACGCAGCCCACGCCAATTGCTTTCATAGTTTCATAACTTCATTCCTTTATCTCGGTCTGTGGAAAGGGGAAGTTTGTAGCGTTTTACAGATTAAGGGGTATGGTGTAAAACGGGTAAATTAAGGGGGCAACATGTAATTAACCCGTGATATAAAGAGTCCATAGATAGATAAGAAGGCCGTTGCTATTTGTAACTATTTATTTTCTCTCATAGTCCATTACATTTCGGTAAATGGTTGTTGAAAATCATAAATAATATTTTCGGTAAATAGTTGTTGAAAACAAGATTATATTTCGGTAACTACATGTCGAAAATATGTTCAACTTTCGGTAAACAACTGCCGAACATACATTTTCGGTAAATAATTGTTGAAAAAAATATTATATTTCGGTAATTGGATGCTGAAAATATATCTCAATTTCGGTAACTAACTGTCGAGTATAATTAAAAAATTTTAACGGGCTACGGGAGAAAATAAAGGGCTGCGAATAGCGGCGCCCGATAAGAAAGGGCGCAGCTATTCACAGCCCTTTATTTTCTCTCATAATCCACTATATTTCGGTATGTGGTTGTTGAAAATCATAAATAATATTTCGGTAAATAGCTGTTGAAAACAAGATTATATTTCGGTAACTACATGTCGAAAATATGTTCAACTTTCCGTAAACAACTGCCGAACATGTATTTTCGGTAAATAGCTGTTGAAAAAAATATTATATTTCGATAATTGAGTGCTGAAAATATATCTCAATTTCAATAACTAACTGTCAAATATAATTTAAAAAATATTTAATGGGCTATAAGAGAAAATAAAGGGTTGCGAATAACGGTGGCAGAAAGCATAAGAAATAGAAAGTATAGTATTTGGGAATCACGGAAAAGCAAATTCTGTTCCTCTCTGCACGTCCAACCCAAGAAATCGATACATCCGAATAACAGCGGCAGAAAGCATAAGAAATAGAAAGTATAGTATTTGGGAATCACGGAAAAGCAAATTCTGTTCCTCTCTCCACGTCCAACCCAAGAAATCGATACATCCAGAAGCCGTAAATTAGGGTTACAAGCGATAACTAGGTTTTGTTCTTATGAACTTTTAGATTTTGATTGTCTGTTTCTTCGTTTGCTTCATTGTGATTTGCCCTAAATTTTTTTTAAACTAGGGTTTAAGTCATTATGCTTCGTTTAAGCGGTAACTAGGGTTTCGATTGTCTGTTTCATTGTGATGCCTCGTGGATTCATTGTGTTTGCATGCAGATGTAAGTCTAATAATGACGGTATATTTCCATATATGTCCGTATGCAATATGTATCTACGGAAAGATTTTAGGTTCCAGATTATGTGATTGTTCTCTCTGGAAGGCTAACTTATTTCTGTACGTTATTTCCCCTAGGGTTTTGTAGCAATGGATCGAATGGTTACTGAAATTCTGAGGCAGAAGGATGAGCTGGAGACGGCTTATGGTGTTGAAATTCATTCGGAGGCTCTCTATCTTGCTTGTCGCATTACCATTAGACATTCCAATGGTTTGTTTTGTCTATTTCTTGATTCAGTTTTAGAGAATGTTCTGTAGAAGGAAAACACGTTGCATGTGATTAATGGTTGTGCTTTTCAATGTTGGAAAGCATCTTTTGAAGGGTTATTTTACGAAAATTATCCCAAAACCAACTTTTGAAGGGTTATTGTACGCAAAATTCTCCCAAAACCATCTTTTGGAAACCGTCAACCAACCAAACAATCCAATGTTTCTCTAAAATGAACTCAGAAAACAGGTTCTAAATTCTGTAATCAAATACTTAGATTCTCACCAGTGTTTGTTATTTTTTCATTTGTGTTTGTTCACAGTTTTATTTGCTAATGAAGAAGTGGGTTCTGACAATTTTGAGGATCTGCTCCAAAAAAAGGCGTTTGGGCTGGTGAAGAATGCCTGTTTGAGATTGAGGCTTGACCTCGACACTGATGTAGAGGAGAATACTTTGGATACTGATGAATACTTGTTGTGTCGGGCGCTTGTTGAATTGGAGGAAATTAAGAAAGAGAAGGATCATGGAAAACGATTGTGGATTCCTCGTGTGAGTAGTTCATTTGTCAACTTTCAACTTTGGTACATTTCCAATAAGAAGACTTGATGCACGATTAATGTTGTTTTGAATTATTTTCTTACAGGTAGAAAGGGAATATAAAGATTTGATGGACAAGTGGGATAAGTTTATGAAGAAGTCAAAACCAATAGTAATGGGGAGGAATATGTGCAACAGGAGAGGTGAAGAGCTACAAATGTTAGAACAACTGCGCCAAGGGCTTGTTTCTTTTATGCAGGAGGCTGAAGTGGATAAGAAGACAGAACTGAAACCCATTTTTGGGATGGCTCAGTGTTTTAGTTCTCATCTAGTACATGAGAATCACAAACAAAACCTTGCTGTTACGCCACGTTTAGTTGCAGAGGTGTAAATAACTTGCACTTTTTGGTGGTTTGCCTGGTGTTATGCGATGCTCTTTGGGCAATTTTTCTTTCTTAATGACATTTCTTTTGGGGGGGATGGCTGCTTGTGCAGGTAGCAAGCCCTTTGACTGGGTTTCCAGCTTCCTGGCTCCTTTGCGGCTCAAATCCTCCGTTGCAAGACCTGGAATCAAGATTGGCTGAGAGGGTAATTGGACAAGACCATGTTAGTTTTCTGATTAGCCGGGCCTTGAGGAGGCGGAAGTCTGGCGCTGGACCTTTAGGCTCATTTCTCTTCCTATATGGCTCTGGTAGAGGAAGGACGGAGCAGGCAAAAGCTCTTGCTAAACAACTTTTCGATGATGACAAATTGCTAACTGAAGTTGACATGTTAGATTATGGGGAGTCAGATTCTGCCTCACGCCTGTTTGGTGCCCCCTCCAGGTTTTCATCTGCTAGCTCATTCTATTTTAGCTTGTTACTCAATTTTTTTTGATTCCTGATAATAATGGTTTTGTAACTTTTACCTGAGCATGTTTTGTTCTTCTGGTCCAATAGTAGTGAAGAATGTGGTGCTGGAGGATTACTTACAGAGGCTGTGAAGAAGAGGCCTTTTGGGGTTATCTTGTTGGACAACGTTGATAGGGCCCATCCTGCTGTTATAGATCTTCTGATCACAATTTTAATTCATGGAAGAGTATTAGATGGCGTAGGAAATACTGTGTATTTCACAAATACATTGATTGTCATGACATCAAATGTTGTAGATTACATGTTCGAACCGTGGGGCTGCAGATGTTGGTCTCAAGAAGGCCTCATGAAAGACAAGTTTTATAATGATCCACCACCACATCCCAAGTTGTGTAATGATCCACCACCATATCCTAAACATCGATGTGCCTATATCTCTCTTTTGATGGAGGTAAGTTCACTAGTAAGAATACGTTTTTTTTTACCCAAGGAGCACATCTTGGGTCTATCCAATTGTGCAAATCTCTAATTTTAAACCATTATTCTGATATTCTCTGAGGCTCATATATTACGCAGGCAAGAAAATATTTCAAACCTGAGTTGTTTGAGAAACTGGATGAAGTGATTGTTTTCAATGTCCTCTCCTACGAAGAATCTATGGCTGTTGGTAGGCTCCAGCTGAGGGACATTGCCAGCTCCATCAAAGCAAGAAGACTTATCTTATACCCATCTGAGGCTGCATTGCGTGGGCTTGTTGTGAGGCATACATTCAGGCCATATGTAAGTTTATATTCTCAATTTAATTACTATTAAATCATTACATGCTGACTTGTGTACTGAGCATTCACTTCAAGATCTAGAACAAGGTTTGGGATCCGTGGATTGCAGTGATCTTGAATTTTGAGGTATTTAAGTGTAGTAATGGGTCATGTGTGTAGGTTGTTTGCTTAATTGTAGACATATAGTCTTCTTGGTGGGGTGGAAATGGCTGTAAGGAAGAGATGGGAAGGAATGAGTATGTGATGAATAGGATTTCCTTGGCCGTTACGGCTTTTTAATGGAAAGGAGAGGAAAAGAGAAGATTTCAATCTGGGCCTTTCGGATTTCTTTCCTTGGGGGAATTTGAGGAATGGAGGGTGCATTTAAATGAATTCTTTCAACAAGTACTTGACCTCTTTACTCCTGCCTTCCCTTTCATTCTGTTATCTTTTCAGAGAACAAAGTTTTGTCAGCAGTTAGGCATGTAATTGACTGTTATGGCCTTCCTCTGATCTGTGTAGGCTTGTTAGTTCTGGACAAGCACCGTCAGGTTGATCCAAATTTAGAGGATGCAAGCTCAGTAAGAACCACATAGATCAGGCTCAACTTAGCCTTTAGTTTATATTTTGTAAGGTCAAAGTAACAGTCAACGATATGTTTGACCCATGCCATGGCTATTATCCTGAAGGCCTTGTGGGTTTAGCATGAATATTTTCATGGGGAAGAGATGTAATAGAAACATTCAAGGTGCAACTTTTTAACTTCACTTTGAGAACCTCTATAACCGCCATGATATATTATCATTTGCTCACTACCAGCACTTTCATAAAAGAATCTGAATTGTGGTACATTACACTTTTTACAAATCTTTGAAATGCTCACTTTTTGGAATCTGTGCAGGGCCCAAATCTTTCTGGTACTTTTGGCCCGGCCAAATATAAACACAACTTTGTCTATTTGAACAGCAATTTTGTACAATTCTTTGAAATGTAGGGGCTTTTATTGCCAGTGATGGTTGCATGTGCGTTCAAGCTGCAATCTGTGCAGGGACCAAATTGACTTTGAGCTAGGATCTGCTCAAACTGGCATAATGTCAACTTCATTTAGTCTGTGTAAAAGGTGCTCTCACCATAGTTATATCCTCCTATTAAGTGGGGTTTAGATTTCTTCTAACCTTTGAGTTCTAAGGATTATCTTTTTTCATTTTAGCTGAAAATAGGAAAATCAATTCTTCTTCGTTGGCGGCAGATCCCAGGGTCTGAGGCAAACTTTTAGATGTTCCTTCTCATTTAGTAACTATACAAATACAACTTACATGTCTTCCATCTTTGTTGGTAGTTATATATCCGCTCTAAACTATATTTTGCTTTGGGCTTGTACTGTACATAAATTGTATGCAAACCCTTTTTTCAAGAAGCTTGATGTGATGTCTTGAGATGACCTGTTTTATGTTTGTCTCAAGGGTGGACAGGCTATGAAGGTTTGGCTCGAGGAGAATGTGGTCCCTATGCTGTTTGGCATTCTTGCAAACAATGAAACAGATGAGATGTTAGTGGTCTACATAGATGCCCTGATGGGAACAAAGGTGTTGTCCTATAGATCCGAGAAGCGTGGCACTTACCTGGAAGACTTGTTCTTGAAGCATTTCAAGGAATCTTTAAAGGAATTCAGAATAATGTACTGCAAAGAGAAGGAACGAGTCAATAAAATCTACGTATTGCGTCAAGACTTCTTTACTTTGATGAATCTGCTGAATGCAAAGGCTGTGGTAGATTTCAGCTGTGTTGCTGACACTGTGCAGAAGTTGCTTAATGCAGTGGATGATCTCATAAGCAATGCAGTCCATGCCCTTTTTGTACTCAATCTGTCTATACTGGTACCGATTATCTCAGCTGTGCATTTGTTCCCAGTGGATAGTTAATACTGTTTTTAAAAGCATTCCCTGGAATTTTGCATTTGTTCTTATTTACAAAGTCTTATTGTAGGAAACATCAAACCGTTCCAATGAGGAGACAGAGCCTCTTGAGAAAGAGAGGCCAAGCAAGAGGCCCATGAATCAAGTTCAGGGCCTTAGCATGTTGTTGACCAGAAGAGTGGTCAGACAAAATCAGGCAATCGAACTTGTAGCCGAGGCATTGCTGAAATCTATTCGTCCTCCTCATGATCTGCCACATCAACCTACTAGGTCACTCCTATTTTTGGGTCTCACTAGTGTTGGTCTGGCTGATCTTGTAAGAAGTCTTGCTGAGAATTTTGTCTCTGACGATGGGACGGAGCTACTTATTTATGTTGACTTGTCTAAGTACAGTGACTCAGACTCACTTTTCCGACTTCTATATGAGCCTTTGGAGATATCAACGTATGGCCTCTTTATACATACTTTTTAGCTGTTTACTTTTACTACTATGAAAGTTTTAATCCAATGACTTGTACTTTTGTGGTATGTTGGTGTAGTGGCCATGGCCAACATGGTTTTCTGCTGTTAGAGCTTGTCCAGATGAGGCCACACAGCATTCTTGTATTTTCACAAGTTGAGCAGGCACACATTTCTGTTTTTAGTGCGTTACTTTCGGTTCTTGATCAAGGTACGTTGTGTGACTTGGAAGGACATACTGTAGATTTCAGACACACTGTTGTTATCTTTGCCTCGGATATGGGGAATAGCAAGGTTCTTGCACAACTTGTCGGACATGCTGATCCATACGATTCCTCTATTGAAGTTATGCAACAGGTAAATAACTTGTTACGGAAAAAGGTAATATTTTTGGATTTGGCTAGACATGGATATCACTTGGTTTTATGATTCTTTATCGCCTCATATGTACATGTTCCAAATGTTGGTGCAATAACTTTTCTCTGCTTTTTTTTATTTAATGTAGAAGAAAAGTGGCTTTAGGTCTGAGTTGCTGAACCGGATAGATGAGATTGTATGTTTCCATCCTTTTGCTGGTAAGCAACTGAGGAAAGTTGCTCGGTTATCAATGAGGGATGGTCCTCACCTGGTAGATGGCCGGCCTCTTACATTATCCACATCACTTATGGATTTGTTCTGTGCAGCTGGTGATCCAGTAAGTATACTCGTTTGGCCAATTGTTGAATTTTTTTGTTGTCGCTTTTGAAAATGTCACAATTCCATGTCTTTCTTGTGAGTTGGCCCAACTAAACAGTTCTTTTCAAACATAATCTTGAATATTCCATTGAGTTCGTACTTCCTCATGTATTGAATTTTCTTGTTTAGGTTTTCAAAAGATTTCCCTCTGCCATTGAAGATACAGTATCATTTCTTGCCAAGGGCCTCATCAACTGTGGAAGTGACACAGGCATTAGAGTCGTTGTCAATCAAACGGTGACCAACTGAAAATGAAAGTAATGTGACATGACATTTTCCTCTCTTTTTTTCCTTATTTTGAATTTGGATTCTTTTTTTCCTTCTTCCAATTGTGTGACCTCGGGTTAAAACCGGTAGCTAAAAGCCAAATAAGTAAATAAATAAATAGGGAGACAAGGGATTGTTTTTTGTGGAACTATTTTAAGTGAAAATAGTACGTAGTTAGTTAATCGCATTATGTGGAGATATTAAGTTCCGCTTGTGTGAAAAATGGGGTAAAAAATGATCTTCGGAATTAATTATCTAGAATATGGACTTGCAAACTCATTTGCCCCGAATTACTGAATTTGGACTTACTACTTTTTTCCCTACATTTTGCAAGGGCGAAAAAGGATCTCGAAGAAAAGCAGCAGCAGCATAAAAGCTTAAAGTTACTCCTATTGTAGTCCGTCGTATATGCATGCAATTGGTGGCACCAGTTTTCACTCTTCCTTTTTTAACTCCACCAGGCCTCTACTATCTTTTTGATGTCTTATGGCCCGAAGTTGAATTTTCTCAAGAAGGGTGTCCTAATCAAGCTGTAGCCTGTGTTTATATTCTATATGTTTGGGACGGATGGATGTTCTGTTCTGTTCTGTTCATATTCTTAAAAATGGTTGGAAAAGCTCTGAAACACCAGAAACTTAAGTTAAATCTTTTGTCCTAATCAAGCAGTAGCCTGTGTTTATATTCTCTCTCTCTCTCTCTCTCTCTCTCTCTCTCTTAATCTCATAGTTTCTGATCAAATTTTTATGATCCGAACCGTTCAATGTGTCTCTCTCTCTTAATCTCATAGTTTCCGATCAAATTTTCATGATCCGAACCGTTCAATGTGCGCAGAATGTGATTTTGAAGGTGCTCGCTAGAAATTAGCAAAAAATGACCAGAAAGTGTTTGTTGTGAGCGATTTTTAATTGAACCATTCATTAAATCTAAGTTAAAAACTGTTTAGATCAAGTTCTTCTAGGTCTATTTCTGATCATATTGAACGGTTCGGATTATTAAAATTTGATCGAAAACTATGGGGTGTTTTTTTTAGATGGATGGATGTTCTATATGTTTTGTACATACATTTTATTTTTTGGACCATAATTAAATGCGATTTATATATAATAAAAAATACAGTACAATAAAAGTGGATACTATTAGTCAAAAAAATAAAAAAATACTACAACAAACAAATAAAACAAAAAAGTAAGTCGCTTGGAACCAAGATGTTAGAATTGGATCCGTCGATCACAATCGTGAAAGGGAATTAGAGTGGCTAGGTATGAATATAGAGCAAGCTTTCTTGGATGGATCTGCTGTACCAATTTGAGCTCATTCTTGTCGCAGAGTGAAGGTTGTAGAAGCCGCCATTGTCGTCACTGAATTGGTTTCAAGAAATTAGATCTAGCATCATAAATCTGGCTTTTGAGTCAAAAAATGATGGAGAGAGTGGGAGATCTCATCTCTCTGAAGAAAAAGTCTTAACCACCTCGCAACCATGAAGTAGAAGAGTAGAGGAGATGAGAGGAGGGACTAAGGAGTGGGTGGTGGTTGAATGAGAGAGGAGGAGAAAGGAAGATATCAGAAAGAGAGGGGGAAAGCAAGGAAGAGGGGTGGGGGTGAAAATCCACCCCGACTCTCTCTCTCTCTAGATCTCCGGACCTCTCCAAGAAGTCTCTGTTTCTGTTTTGTACATAAATGCCAGTGGTGGCCGCTATTTGCAGCCCAGTTCTTGCTACTCGCAGTCAATTGCTATCTACAAACCACCACCTTATAAGGAATTGCTACTTACAACCAAAAAATTATCCTTGAACTCCCCTTTTTACCCTTCTGTACAAAAAAACATACAGCCCTGAAGAAGGAACAAAAACATACAGCCCAGTTCTGTTCCTTCTTCAGTACGACGTTCCAACCTAGGTTTTATTTCCAGAGCTCCCCATAGTCTGTTCCTTCTTCCTTCTCTCCAGTCGACAGCTCCAACTCCCACCCCATTACCGCCACCACCAACTCCCACGCCACAGCCCCACCTCCCGTCTCTCTCTCTCTCTCTCTCGCTCCCCCCCCCCCGTCCCCGTGCGTTTCTTCTTCTTCTCCACAGCCACCAACACCACTCTCACCACACCACAATAACAGTACAACTTTGAGGCGAAGGAGGTGTGAGAAGAAAGCACAATACGCCGGCATCACCAACTATTTCGAAGTTAAACATCGGTAAAATTTTGAATTTTGTTATTACGCGGGTTTTTTTTTCCCGATTTTTGTTTGAATTTTTTTTGAGAAACCCACAGTGAGTACGCTACTATTTCATATATTTCAGATTTGATCGAACATTAGAGTCCGATTGTGTTCCACAGTTTCGGGTATTAAAGTCTGATTGTTTGCCCCTTATTCGGATTTTAATATCTGAAATTCATAGTATTTAAAATTCATTCGGATTTTAATTTCCGAATAGCCCCCTAGTTGAATATTATAAAAGTTGAATTGTTAGGTCATTCAGAATTTAATATCCAAAATTTATTATATCATTCGGATTTTAATATCCAAATCTTTATACCCCATTCAGACATTACAGTCCGATTAGTCCCCTCTATTTCGATTAGCACCCCTTGGTTGTAGACAGAGCTGTAGCTTTTCTTTCAACCAATTTTTGAAGGCATCTTATTGTAAAAGCAAGCCAAATCGATGAGCTCTGTGGTCTGTACACGTGTTACTAAATTTGTAAGATGCAATATGCATGAATAATGCTCAACACACCAATTGTAGCTCTTTTATTATGCTTATAGAGATGCGATATGGCTTCACAACTATAACTCAATATCATGACACGTAGAAACACTTCCAATTTGTAACACAATAACCTAGTGAAAAGTCTATTTTGATTACACTCCTACAAATAGTGTCATTAACACAAATGCGAAGAAAACCCGTTTCTGAAATAATTAATTACTTTCGATTTTGATACCAAAGTCCAATTGGCTATGTTTTTTTGAAACGAGTCGCCAATGATTGTTAATGTAGTCAATTGGTAACTTGGTATACAAACCATTGACATTGTCTAGGAATGATTGACAAAATTTTTGGATTTTAATATTTAGCTGAATTTGTAAGGTAAGGTCATTCGGAATTTAATATCTGAAATGTTTTGCCTCATTCGGATTTTAATATCCAAAGTATTTTACCCCATTCGGACATTAGAGTCCGATTTGTTCCCTCTATTTCAGTCATTAGAATCCGATTGTGAGAACCCATAAACATTCATAACATTACCCCACTCGGAGTTCTTTCTTTCCCATTGAAAAAGTTAAGGAAAACCCTAGTTTGGCATGAAGAACTTGAAGTAATCTCTTGGAGTTTGACATGTAATCTGAAAATTTCTCTTCTTCTGGTAAGAAATCTTCCTTAAACTACGAGTATTGATGAATATGTGCATATAGAATCAACTTACATGGAAGAGATTTAAGAATTATGGTTCTATAGTGCTTACATGGTGATTTTATACCTAATTCATCTTAAATTCTCAAATATTGTTAATTTGTGGATAATATGATTTTGATCATGGAAACCCAAGATTGATGTATGTTAGTTGGTATATAGATGGATTATGACCATGAACTTGTAGAATTTTGAAGTTGCTTACTGCTATTGATGTGAAGATATTTTAGAACTTGGGCAGCATCCAAAGCTGCATTTTTCATCAAATTTGTTATACTTAGACAAGTTTATTGGTTATGGGTCCTTTCGAGTCTTAAAGATTGTTAAGTTGGTGTTGTTTTGGCAATGGAATCATCGAAAAATATGACAAACACGATTTGTAATGAATATTCGATCACAGACTGCTCTGCTGAAAAATTGTGTTTCCTTCACAGAATTTCTGACTTTGAGATTGAATTTGACTTCGTTCTCTTGCTTATAAAATTCTGGAAAAAATCAAGGATGAACTTTGATGTGTTATTATGAGTTATACCAAATCCTAGGTCATTTGGGTGTATACTTTGATCTTAGCAGATTTTACAAGTTGGTGTGACACTGCTGGAAATACTTTGACTGCAGCATGTGATCTGAGTTTGTGGAATTAATTGAGCGACCTAAAGAGGTCGTATTATTCTAATTTTTTGAGTACTTGCTGTTCTATATATCTAATTTGATCTTATAAATTCTCGGTTCTTAACTTTGTACGGATTAGTCTTTAAAAATACAACTCCTAGTCTTCTATTTGGGAGGGACATGCATTTTATGCATTCATATGTTGGTTTGTGCAAGTATACTTGATTTTTTCTTTTCGTAAAGGTGATTTGGTGATATCAATTGTGTTCTAGGTGTTAACGGGGTTTTCTTGACACTTGGCTCATATTTTTATTGCATGTGCAAGTCTTATGCCAATTTAATGCTTCTCTTATGACCTTGAAAGTAAAAGTTTATTGATGGAAAGTTTTTGTCATGTTACCATTGATGGATTCTGATATAATTCTATAGCCAAGGTTTATGTGGTATGTCGTTGGTATTACCTGACACGGTAGTTTATTCTTTGTTAAACTTCGTTTTGGGTGTTTCTAGATGCGGGGTGTGACACCGATTTATGTATCTTTATTCAGAGATTAGTATCCGATTCACCTACCTTTAATTCAAGCGTTAGACTAATGTATTGTTTGCAATGTACAGGAAATACAATGACACGAGTTCCTCCTACTGTTTCTATAAGGAAGAGGAAGGCTGAGCAAACTTTAACTTTGGAAAGTAAACGAGTCAAAACACGAGGACGAGGCCAGAGGCAAGAGGTTGGGGGTGAGGAGGATGTAGTGGTTGAGCAACATCGTGAGGTAGAATCTAGTACATAGTAGGAAAATAAATACTATAGTTTTGCATGTGGTTTCATATTAGTGAAATGCAATAATGTGATAAACCATGATTCATTTATAGATTTGTATCGTTTTTGCGTAAATCGTACGATTTTGACAACTATGATTCTAACATATTGTTTACAATGTACAGCAAATGAAACGAGTTCCTCCTACCGTTTCTGCAAGGAAGAGGAATGCTGACCAAACTTTAACTTTGGAAAGGAAACGAGGAAAAAGTCGAGGACAAGGACAGAGACAAGAGGTTGAGGTACATCCGGAGGTAGAGAAGGATGTCGAGGTTGAGCAACATGCTCAGGTAGAGAACGATGTAGAGGTTGAGGTACATCCGGAGGTAGAGAAGGATGTCGAGGTTCAGCAACATGCTCAGGTAGAGAACGATGTAGAGGTTGAGATACATTCGGAGGTACAAGAGGATGAGCCATATGCTGTTCTACGGGAGGATGAGCCACATGATAATGTAGGGGAAGATGAGCCACATGTTGAAATTTGTGAGGATGAGCCACATGTTGATGTACGGGAGAATGAGCATGAGTCCGTTCAACAAGAGGACGAGGTACATGAAAGTTAGAATACGATTTTGTGTTTCTATCTTTGAATTGGATAGATATATTTCACTCAACTACTAGTACTACTACTACTCTAGAATTTTTCGTCTATGATTCATTTATAATTCATTTATTAGACTAAACTATTGTTTGCAATATACAGGAAACGACACAAGCCAGAGGACGGGGGAGAGGACAAGGACGGGGGAGAGGACGAGGGAGAGGGCGTTAGGCGAGGCAAGAGGAGGTAGACGGTGAGGCAGTTGGTCCACAAGACCGGAGTTTGTTAGTGGATTTTAGGAACCATGTTGCTGTTGATATTTGGAACGGTATGGAGCGACCATTGTTGAAACTGCACTCGCACGGACGTAATTTGAAGAAGTGGTCAATAGCGGAGGCAAATGAGAGGTTACTTATGAGGGTTAGAAGTTCAGGGTTGTTTTCACTTTCTCAGATTATTTCTTCGTACACAGATGGTCAATGGGAAAATTGGCGCGATCATGTCATGAATGCAGAGAAACGAGTTGCGATTCAGCCTGGAGTCCCGTGGGAGTCACACCCCGACTACCTTCCTTGGTTTTTGACGGTCTCCCACTTCAGGGTCTCACCCCGTCCCGTAGAGGTGCCGTATACCGAGAGTGTGGAAGAGCGCAATGCAGCGGCTTTGGCCATTTTGGACACTGTTTTGGGTGGGACTAGGGCTAGGACTTCAACTTGCCCGTATGAACTACGACAAGCACTTGTTGAAGTGCAGATGACTTTGAGGAGACCGGAGGCTGCTGAAGCAAGCATATCAGGCCCTAGTTCTGATCGTTA
Organism: Rhododendron vialii; assembly: GCF_030253575.1. Taxonomy (NCBI): domain Eukaryota; kingdom Viridiplantae; phylum Streptophyta; class Magnoliopsida; order Ericales; family Ericaceae; genus Rhododendron; species Rhododendron vialii. The sequence goes on along the minus strand of NC_080559.1, from coordinate 942,727 downwards.
CTCGAGTCGTTACACTAGGTGCCGGCGCGATGACCGTACTTGAGACTTGGTATTCTCTGACTTGTTTTTAATGGACTTTATGGCTTGTTTTTGATGGCCTTGTATTTATTTTGGACACTTTATGACCATGGTTTATGGACTACTTTTCGTGGTGGAATGACTTTTGTTTTATTGCAGATAAGTATTATGATATTTGTAATAATTGGATATCGTTAAAATATGAATGTTAAGTAGGACACCAAACGTGTCCGAGTGCAATCAAACGTCGACTCTCAGGGGGAAGGGGCGGATATCGTAGTGAACGTAGGACATTGATGATTCGATAAAAAGACAACCATCGCCTGAAAAACAGATGCTATGAGGTGAACATAAGAATTTTGGTCAAAAAACCCATTTTGTCGGTTTCCAGTTAACCCGTTGCAATTATTGTAGAGAATCTAAAATTTCATTGAATAGTCATGTCGGAAAAATTTCTACACAAAATCCTAGCAGCACGTATTTTGAGGCATAAATTCGATGCAAATAACCCATTTTTAACTACAGAAAAATGCCAGCATCATTGGATTTTTTTACACGAACACGTTTTACGAGGAATAAAATTCTTGCAAATGTATATTTTCATGTCGCCACGTTATACGAGGAAGAATTACATCCCATTTTCACCAATAATAAATAAGGGAGTTAATTTTCAAATTTCCCTTTTAATATCCACCCTCTTGTTCGTCCATTACAGCCCATTCATTCGGAGAAAATTCAATTCGGAAATAAATATCCAAAATATTTAACAATTTTTGGACTTTAATTTCTGATCTATATATCAGTACTTGGATTTTAATTTCCGAACAGAATGCGAACTATCAGATAGAATAACACCAATCGGACACTAATTATTGAACTGGATCAATAATTTCGGAAACAAATATCCTAAATTTATACCGATGTTCAGACTTTAATATCTGATTTTCATACCTTTAATTGGATTCTAATTTCCGAACAGAATGAAAACTATGAGATATAGCCCGACACCATTCGGATACTAATGTTCGAATTGGACCAATAATTTCGAAAACAAATATCCGAAATTTATCCCCAAGTTTAGACTTTAATATCTTATTTGTATACCTTTAATTGGATTTTAATTTCCGAACAGAATGAAAACTAGTTAAATTCATGACACCATTCTTGTTTCTGAACACAATGTCACAGAGTTGACAACTATGAGTTTTCAAACAGAAATACAATATAAGAGTTTCATTGACGATCCGAAAACTAAAAGCAGACGTAATCATCTAATTTTCATAACATTAGAACACATTATATAATACACCACATTAAATCGTTTCTCAATCTTCTGAATGGCTAATTGACATGGATGACCTCCTTTGTTGCTACGTCAACGCCGATGATTTCGTTGAACTTCTGAATGGCTGCAACATGTGCTGCATCCCAATTTTTAGCGATAGAAATACGATATTTTTTCCAATTGCAAGCTATTGGCGGCAGAGGGGAACCTTTTTTAAGGAATACCTGTCAAATTGCATTACGTACTTATAAAAGATAAATTAAGATAGATTTAAAGAGCGCAATTCATTATATAGATGACAACAAATCATTTACCAAAATAATACCTGTACAAAGTGTCCGCCGTCAACAAACCCGACAGTAATAACCTTTCGTTTCATGGAGGGTAAAGGCTTCGATTGGAGGGGGAGGAACGTAAGACATTGAACATTTGATAAATGGACGACGACACAATTATAAGCAGATGCTATGATGTGACCCATGTCTGGCATTGTCATCCAATGTTCCTGGGGCGCCGGACTTTCATACCATGCCAAGATGTGAAGTGATTCCCTAGCCCTCTGCGTCCCCCCTACCACTTGTTCATAAAGGTGTAAATGTGTTTCCAACTCTTTCAGCAAATCACTTCTTACCATTAACCACTCATGAACATCGTCTTTCATGAAGCCCGACACTGCTCGAAACCCACAATTCCCATCATCTTCAACATCCTTGACCGATTCTATGTAAGGTCTTATTGCTTCTGGTAACTGATTGATGAAGGGGCATATAAAAAGTTGTGCTGGAACTTTTGCTTTCCCTTTCAGATTACGCCGCGGTTTCTGTAGAGACCCATAATTAGTTTTTCAAATTTTAAATGTTTAATATGTATTTGGATTATCAAAGTTGGGATAACAATGTAGATATGAGTTGGGTCAATGTGAGATGACTTGTAAGTTGTGGGAGTTGACGTAATACAATAGGAGTGAAAGGGTGTAAGTGTTATTTGTGCTATATAAGTCAAAAAAAATGGGGCAGGAAACCATTTTTTTTTCACTTTCCCTTTTCTTTTTTTTTTCTCTTCTTTGGCGTCTCTCTCTCTCTCTCGGCTCTCACCTCTCTCACCTTCTCTCTTCGATTTCATCGACCACGAGTGAGACTTTTGAAAAATCCCAAGTACTAAAGTTGTTCTACGCGACGAGAGCTTCCTATCCATCGAAGAAAATTCACGATCGGAGCACTTCGAAGTTTCCTCCATATTCGGGCTTGCTTCTAACCCTCGAGGTAGGGATCTCCTACCTTCTTTACATGTCTAAGTGTTAGTTTGATGTACAAGAATCAAGTTTGATCATCTATTTTGAGTCTTGAATATATCTTGTTTGCTGAAAATTTCGTGGGTTCTGCTAATCTGTCTTTTTGGAGCCTTTCTGCTAGGAATTAATTTTTGGTGCTTTCATAACAGTTAAAGTACGTTTCAATACGAACATTTCGGTACCAAGATCATGAAAAACCGATAATCACACAATTAGTTATGAATTTTTGAATACCGGCTGTTTCCCTGGATACGCGAATCTGTGCGTGGCTGTCTTCTTTTAATTTTCTGGGTATGATGAACAATTTGGTGGCTTTGGGTCTTTTACAGGAGCTGCATATTTAAGTTAGGAAGGGATTGGCGTTGGAATCAAGTGATTCGGTTAAGTATACAATTTTTGGTGAATTTCTAAAGTAGGGTTAGTTGACTAGGGCGAAAATGGTTGCGAAACTGTTTTTCCTTTGATTTTTGGGTTAATCTCCTCTCGTTTTTGAACCTGGGATTTTTACTGAGCGTAGGGCTTGTAGTTGTGCAACTTCTGGCGTTGGTTTCAATATTTTTGGGTTTAAGATAAAAGGGTTATGATTATTCAATCAATTTTACTTGTTTCCGTCTTGGAATTCATGTTGTTTAATTGGATATAGTCTAATGTGAATGATTAACTTCGCCAATTTGACATGTAGGGATTTCTCTCCTCCTTTATGCGTTTATGAGTTGGTTTGATGTGTTTAAGAATGTTTAAACGTCCGTATTTGTTGTTGAGAGAAATCTGTCGAAACTATAAATCGTATGCTGAAAACCCAAGTCCTACCGGTAGGAGTTTTGGCTCTACCGGTAGAGGTGCTGTCCAGTAGTGTCTTTTGTGAAATTCTGGTCTCCTACCGGTAGGAGGTTGTGTCCTACCGGTAGGGAATGAAAAATCCGTTTTTTTTAAAACTTCGGACGATCATAACTTAAACATCTGTACTCCGTTTGGGGCATATTATATATCGAAGTTGATGTATGGAAAACTATACTTTCTAATGGTGGTAGCCTTATAATTAAATTCTAAGCCTATAAGAAGTTATAGTTAAAGTACGGTAGGTTGGTTGTGGGAATCCATACCGATTTTGGAGGTTATGTTGTATTTGAATATTACGGGTGATTTGGTATACTCCTAAGTGCTCGAGGTAGATACGTTATATGCATTGGGCATCCTTTGCCCTTAGAATCATTTGAGTGAGACACAAATGTGCGTTTAACTATTTGAATGGTCTACCGAGCCTTAGGGTAGTAGGCTATTATACTTGAAAAATGTTTGTCGACACCTAGTGAAAGTATGAGGTTGAGATGGTTGATTGTATATTAATGTTGGATTGGGAATACTTGAATGACGATGATTGATTATATTTATGAATTGAAAATGTGAGTTACAACTATTAATTTCCTCTTGAACTATGAATCGGAAGGTGAAGTCGTTGTGCCTAGCAACTTGCATGAAGTTGAACTTGTGACCAATTAGTAAATACTTGGTAGTAGAGTAAATGGGTTGGTGACGAGATTAATGATGAGAATTGTGGGAAAAGTCTAATGAATTTGTTCAAATAAGTGGAACTATGACATGATAAGTATGAGTTTCTTGCACGACATTTGCACAACGATACAATTGAGAATGTGAACGATGCGCGAACTCTCAAGGCCTAACCTTCAAGGTGGGTGCTTGGCAGGGGAAGCGGGTCCCATAACGCCCGGCAGGAGCTAACGCTCGTATTGAACTCTCAAGGCCTAACCTTCAAGGTGGGTGCTTGGCAGGGGAAGCGGGTCCCATAACGCCCGGCAGGAGCTAACGCTCGTATTGAACTTTCAAGGCCTAACCTTCAAGGTGGGTGCTTGGCAGGGGAAGCGGGTCCCATAACGCCCGGCAGGAGCACTCGCTCATGATACCAACTAGGCCCACCAACGGGTGTGGTGCTAGGGCAGGGGAAGCGGGTCCCATAACGCCCGGCAGGAGCATTCACTCATGAAAACATAAAAGAGAGTTGGAGAATGAAAGATGATTTTGAATGAGGAGCAATTAATGTGGAACACCGATGACGTTATTGGTAACTACGAGGAAATTCAAAGGAGTTATGTTCATTCTCTACTAGAGTTGTTATATTTTGTTTACCTTAAAACATGGAGTTGTGGTGTATGAAAAGGATTTGGGATTTACGGGTGAGTTTCCTTATTGTCGAGGTGCGGTACTATTCGATGTGTCATTGTTATTTCGTACTCTAACTATGCATAGTGTGTGTATTTTTGGTGAGTGGTGGGCTCGTTACTTGAGACAAGAAAAATGATGCTTCCATTAAAGAACTCAGATTAACCTTTAGGTCTCTGAAATGTGGAAATGAAAAAGCAAGGATTGATTTGGGTAACGCCGTAATGGTAAGTTGAGATTTTAAGAATATTTGTGTGTGTAGGTGAGAGTGTCAATGTTTGAGAAATGGAGTTAAATACTTCCCAGCGTGAGTATAGTATTTTGAGTTTCACCTTTGATAAAACAAATATGCTTTTGAAAAAAAAAAAAAATGTTTTTCCTTGATGTCTGTCTTCACTTGTGCATATAATTTAGGTATGGATATCTCTACGAGCTAGTGTAGCTCACCCTATCCTTTCAGGTACTTGTCATGACACTTAGCTTGGATTGCATGGAGTGCACATTGAGACGTCTCTTGAGCGCTTCATTGGAACCTTTAAGGAGTGGTTTATCATCAAGTTTGATTCATGTCATGTACTTTACTTGCAATTGAAGGTTGTATCTTTTGATTAGATCATATGTAAAGCTATGTACAAACTCCTCTCCTTGATGATTATGAAACCCATTTAAGTGTAAACGTTTGGGAGACTTTATGTAAAAAAAAAAAAAAAAAAATTTAGAGAGAAGAAGAAGCGACTTGATTTGCTGTTTGGATTTACACGACATTCAAGGGTAAATATAATTGAGAGAAAGACTTTGGTTTGTAGAAAATATATTATTATTTTAGTTAAAAAATCGTGGGCATGACAACTTGGTATCAGAGCATAGATTTAGAATACCTTGGAACCGTGGGGAGTCACTAGGTCTTATGGGTCTAGCGATTGCATTTGTGCCATGAAAGTGTGGGTGCTAATGTAAATAGGTTTCACTTGTCAACGTGGCATTCCATGTACATTTGTGTTAGAATTGTGTAGTGTTTTGACCCATATCAGAGGAAAATTGAGGGCTTGACCTCGTAGGTGATGTGATTGTTGTTCATTACCTGCTTTCTTTAAAGCTTACGGTGGCTGGAAATTGCTTGTTTTGCGAATAGGTATATTTGTATGAAGTTACGTCTTGACGGCGTTGCTACGATGTTGTTAGGCTTTGTGATTGTTACGTGTTGATGTGTGTTCTGTTTGTTATTTGTGTTTTATGCTATTATTTTGGTGTATGTTTTGTGTTATCGAAAATAGTAAAGCTTGATCATATAGCGCATTTCATATGTTTTTGTTAAAGTTACTTTTTGATTGTTAAAGGTGATTGTAATTGGCATATGTAAAACTCATTTTCTTAGACTTGAGGATCTACTTCTGGATATTCAGTCTGAAGTACGGCTGGCCACCGCAATTTCAGGATTGTATGTCTAGAATGGAAGCTCTTGAACAAAAGAAGAAGAAGGGGGATTTACCTTTTGCCATGGAACTAAACAAGGATAGATCATGTGAAACTATAGTTAAAGATTTGTATCTCTCTGACAATTTTATACTGTTGTGAAGACTATGCATGTCTAAGTCGCTCTACGTACTAGTCTTCTGTAAGTAAGTGTCTTTGTATCCTATTGAGAATTAGGAACAGTGAAACAAAATGATTAAATCCTTTAAAATTGCCATACTTTCCTTCATGAGATTGAGTTGGTAACTTGGTATATGTGTTCCTGAAATTTGGAGATGCAATGACATGGCTTGATGATGTTATTTGATTAACAAGAACTCGTGTGAGAGTATGATAGAGTTTAATGTCATGTTGACGCTACGCTATGAAGAATGTTGAACTTAGGATTAATCCTTGAAAGGAACGCTTGGTTATGAGGAAACATGATGGAGTTGTTCTAATGTGAGAATTTGAGCCACAAGGGAAGAGAAAGAGGACTCTATATGTGGATAACGAGAGATGAAATGGAGGGAAGTATTCGGACTTGATTTTATTGTGATCGGTGTAGGTTTCTTGAATCTAGATTTCATGGTGGTTAACTTATTGAACCTTCCCTGATGTTGTGCTATTTGTTGTGACGGTTGTGTTGTGTAATTCGGTTGTTTCACGACTTGTTGACTTGGTTATGAATTTCGAGGACGAAATTTCTTTTAAGGAGGGTAGGATGTAGAGACCCATAATTAGTTTTTCAAATTTTAAATGTTTAATATGTATTTGGATTATCAAAGTTGGGATAACAATGTAGATATGAGTTGGGTCAATGTGAGATGACTTGTAAGTTGTGGGAGTTGACGTAATACAATAGGAGTGAAAGGGTGTAAGTGTTATTTGTGCTATATAAGTCAAAAAAAATGGGGCAGGAAACCATTTTTTTTTCACTTTCCCTTTTCTTTTTTTTTTCTCTTCTTTGGCGTCTCTCTCTCTCTCTCGGCTCTCACCTCTCTCACCTTCTCTCTTCGATTTCATCGACCACGAGTGAGACTTTTGAAAAATCCCAAGTACTAAAGTTGTTTTACGCGACGAGAGCTTCCTATCCATCGAAGAAAATTCACGATCGGAGCACTTCGAAGTTTCCTCCATATTCGGGCTTGCTTCTAACCCTCGAGGTAGGGATCTCCTACCTTCTTTACATGTCTAAGTGTTAGTTTGATGTACAAGAATCAAGTTTGATCATCTATTTTGAGTCTTGAATATATCTTGTTTGCTGAAAATTTCGTGGGTTCTGCTAATCTGTCTTTTTGGAGCCTTTCTGCTAGGAATTAATTTTTGGTGCTTTCATAACAGTTAAAGTACGTTTCAATACGAACATTTCGGTACCAAGATCATGAAAAACCGATAATCACACAATTAGTTATGAATTTTTGAATACCGGCTGTTTCCCTGGATACGCGAATCTGTGCGTGGCTGTCTTCTTTTAATTTTCTGGGTATGATGAACAATTTGGTGGCTTTGGGTCTTTTACAGGAGCTGCATATTTAAGTTAGGAAGGGATTGGCGTTGGAATCAAGTGATTCGGTTAAGTATACAATTTTTGGTGAATTTCTAAAGTAGGGTTAGTTGACTAGGGCGAAAATGGTTGCGAAACTGTTTTTCCTTTGATTTTTGGGTTAATCTCCTCTCGTTTTTGAACCTGGGATTTTTACTGAGCGTAGGGCTTGTAGTTGTGCAACTTCTGGCGTTGGTTTCAATATTTTTGGGTTTAAGATAAAAGGGTTATGATTATTCAATCAATTTTACTTGTTTCCGTCTTGGAATTCATGTTGTTTAATTGGATATAGTCTAATGTGAATGATTAACTTCGCCAATTTGACATGTAGGGATTTCTCTCCTCCTTTATGCGTTTATGAGTTGGTTTGATGTGTTTAAGAATGTTTAAACGTCCGTATTTGTTGTTGAGAGAAATCTGTCGAAACTATAAATCGTATGCTGAAAACCCAAGTCCTACCGGTAGGAGTTTTGGCTCTACCGGTAGAGGTGCTGTCCAGTAGTGTCTTTTGTGAAATTCTGGTCTCCTACCGGTAGGAGGTTGTGTCCTACCGGTAGGGAATGAAAAATCCGTTTTTTTTAAAACTTCGGACGATCATAACTTAAACATCTGTACTCCGTTTGGGGCATATTATATATCGAAGTTGATGTATGGAAAACTATACTTTCTAATGGTGGTAGCCTTATAATTAAATTCTAAGCCTATAAGAAGTTATAGTTAAAGTACGGTAGGTTGGTTGTGGGAATCCATACCGATTTTGGAGGTTATGTTGTATTTGAATATTACGGGTGATTTGGTATACTCCTAAGTGCTCGAGGTAGATACGTTATATGCATTGGGCATCCTTTGCCCTTAGAATCATTTGAGTGAGACACAAATGTGCGTTTAACTATTTGAATGGTCTACCGAGCCTTAGGGTAGTAGGCTATTATACTTGAAAAATGTTTGTCGACACCTAGTGAAAGTATGAGGTTGAGATGGTTGATTGTATATTAATGTTGGATTGGGAATACTTGAATGACGATGATTGATTATATTTATGAATTGAAAATGTGAGTTACAACTATTAATTTCCTCTTGAACTATGAATCGGAAGGTGAAGTCGTTGTGCCTAGCAACTTGCATGAAGTTGAACTTGTGACCAATTAGTAAATACTTGGTAGTAGAGTAAATGGGTTGGTGACGAGATTAATGATGAGAATTGTGGGAAAAGTCTAATGAATTTGTTCAAATAAGTGGAACTATGACATGATAAGTATGAGTTTCTTGCACGACATTTGCACAACGATACAATTGAGAATGTGAACGATGCGCGAACTCTCAAGGCCTAACCTTCAAGGTGGGTGCTTGGCAGGGGAAGCGGGTCCCATAACGCCCGGCAGGAGCTAACGCTCGTATTGAACTCTCAAGGCCTAACCTTCAAGGTGGGTGCTTGGCAGGGGAAGCGGGTCCCATAACGCCCGGCAGGAGCTAACGCTCGTATTGAACTTTCAAGGCCTAACCTTCAAGGTGGGTGCTTGGCAGGGGAAGCGGGTCCCATAACGCCCGGCAGGAGCACTCGCTCATGATACCAACTAGGCCCACCAACGGGTGTGGTGCTAGGGCAGGGGAAGCGGGTCCCATAACGCCCGGCAGGAGCATTCACTCATGAAAACATAAAAGAGAGTTGGAGAATGAAAGATGATTTTGAATGAGGAGCAATTAATGTGGAACACCGATGACGTTATTGGTAACTACGAGGAAATTCAAAGGAGTTATGTTCATTCTCTACTAGAGTTGTTATATTTTGTTTACCTTAAAACATGGAGTTGTGGTGTATGAAAAGGATTTGGGATTTACGGGTGAGTTTCCTTATTGTCGAGGTGCGGTACTATTCGATGTGTCATTGTTATTTCGTACTCTAACTATGCATAGTGTGTGTATTTTTGGTGAGTGGTGGGCTCGTTACTTGAGACAAGAAAAATGATGCTTCCATTAAAGAACTCAGATTAACCTTTAGGTCTCTGAAATGTGGAAATGAAAAAGCAAGGATTGATTTGGGTAACGCCGTAATGGTAAGTTGAGATTTTAAGAATATTTGTGTGTGTAGGTGAGAGTGTCAATGTTTGAGAAATGGAGTTAAATACTTCCCAGCGTGAGTATAGTATTTTGAGTTTCACCTTTGATAAAACAAATATGCTTTTGAAAAAAAAAAAAAATGTTTTTCCTTGATGTCTGTCTTCACTTGTGCATATAATTTAGGTATGGATATCTCTACGAGCTAGTGTAGCTCACCCTATCCTTTCAGGTACTTGTCATGACACTTAGCTTGGATTGCATGGAGTGCACATTGAGACGTCTCTTGAGCGCTTCATTGGAACCTTTAAGGAGTGGTTTATCATCAAGTTTGATTCATGTCATGTACTTTACTTGCAATTGAAGGTTGTATCTTTTGATTAGATCATATGTAAAGCTATGTACAAACTCCTCTCCTTGATGATTATGAAACCCATTTAAGTGTAAACGTTTGGGAGACTTTATGTAAAAAAAAAAAAAAAAAAATTTAGAGAGAAGAAGAAGCGACTTGATTTGCTGTTTGGATTTACACGACATTCAAGGGTAAATATAATTGAGAGAAAGACTTTGGTTTGTAGAAAATATATTATTATTTTAGTTAAAAAATCGTGGGCGTGACAGTTTCTCTTTGACCGGCTTAGGGGTTTGAAGGGATGCCATAACATGCTCAAATTCCGAGGGATCCCTACGCATCGAATTTTGTTCTTTGGCTGCATTTTTTTCTTTCGTTGACTTCCGACCGCGTGGTTGTGCATTCACTTTGGGTTCAAGGAGAGTACTGGTTTTCGGATGAGCAAGCTCTTGCATTTTCTTAACATAATTTAGCTTTACATCAAATTGATCTTCTTTCAAGAACTTGTTGTAAAAACAATCAAAGTGAGCCAAAAGCGTCTCCTCCATCGAACCCTCATTCTGGGGTGCAAGCAAAGAAAGTCTCTTCCAATGGTCGTAGATTAACTCAATCGGTAGAGGGATATTTTCCATCTTGTAAGGAGCAATCTCATGAGCGCAAGGTAAACCATGGGTGTGCCTCAAAGAACACTCGCATTGACGCTTCGATTTCACAAACCATTCGACTTGATGGGATGCCGCTAAAACAAGTGTCATGGCATTTGACGAAACAACTCCCCTTAGCCTATCAAATAGAGTTGTCCTAAAATCATGTTGCACAGAATTAAGGCTCTTCTCAAACGAAGCTTTGATTTCAGTAACTTGTAACAACATCAATCTGTGAATCTTCTCCCATATAGTATCAAAATTGCATTGCGAGTTTTCAAGATGATTTTTTAGCTTCGAATGTGAACTCTCCGCCCTATGCATAAATATGGCAAGATATTAACCGTAGCAAATAACATGAATAAATGAAAATTTTCCAAAAACGCGTGAATAACATGAATATTAAGGAAAATGCCAGAGTTATGAATGAAGCGTTTACCTGTTACTTGTTAGGTTTCCGAAATGCATGACTTTGTCCGTCCAAGCTCCTACAAACCTCTCTTTGTAGGGTACCAACCAATTTTTCTCGACGTACTCAAGTGCTACAGGAACCATTTCAAAATTACGCTTCAAAACACAAAGGTGCTCCTCATACTGTGCAACACTCGATAAAAGGACGACTAAGCCCCAACTGCAAATAAACTCCTCCCACATCTTGTCATCAAACATCTTTCTACACTTGGCTAATACGTTCTTGCCAATATGCCACCTACATAGGAGGTTGGTAGCTTGAGGGAAAACATGTTCGATGGCATTCATAAGCGCCAACTCTCTATCTGTGACAATAACGGACGGAAGCGCGTTGGGATCCATCATGCCTTTTAGCTTCTCCAAGACCCAAGTGTAGTTTTCCGTTTTTTCACACTCCATGAAAGCAAATGCTGCACAAAAAGTCATCTCAGTCGATGTTACACCAACAATTTGAAGCAAAGGAAACTTGTACTTATTCGTCTTGTATGTGCAATCCATCATTAAAACGTGGGGAAAAGCACGTAACATCTCCCCGGCAGATGGAGGAGACCAAAACAACTCTGTGACATTCTCAGTCTCATTCCCACGGGCTCAATGAACGTAGTGGTACTTTTCTAGCCGATCCAACAAATGTTGCATTTGAGATTTTCCAGCTTTCTCTATCACTCGATACTTGTGTCGTACATTGTACACGGTTTTGATAGACGTTACGTTCTCAGGATCTTGAACCTTCAAATGGGTTAAGATTTCTTTGGGTTTCACCAAAGCAACTGACAAATCAACCACCGTGCTAGTCTGCTCTGCCGACAACCTCCCGGCATACGAATGGCCCTCCAAGTACACCGCTGGAGGATGGTTATGGGTGCCATTGTGGACAGAGATAGTCCAACCATCATTGCCCTTTACAGCTTTCAATTCAAATGGGCATTCACATTTTTTGGTGCCCGTGGACCGTACTCTCTTCTTCACAGCTACCTCCTTCCCATCAACTTTCTTCACAAACGGCCTATACTTACCACTCCTTTCACATGAAAATCTCATCCTAGGTGTGCGATTCTTAATACATTTCTCAGAACCCTTAATCACAATGATAAACCCGTGTTGTTTACCAGTGCATCTTATCCAATCTACCAACGCTTCATCGGATAGAAAAACCTACACACACATAACAAAAAATTATAGCCCGTAATATAAGATTGCACAAGATAAATACTCTATCAAAAAAACACTTACCATCTCCGTTGTAAAATGCTCCGTATAATCGTATGAAGGACAAGTTGAAATAGGTATAGTCGATGGCCCTACAAAACTACCAAGTGTTGAAGTGTCAACCTGTAACACCCAAAGACCAACCAGGTAAGTGTAGGATTTTCTGCAGTTTTATTCAGATATTAATATCTGAAAACTGGCACTAAATTCGAATATAAGAGTCCAAAAATGTTGACAATATTTGGATATTAATATCCGAATAGTTGTACATAATTCAGATATTAGAGTCCGAAAAGTTAGTAAATTTTTGGCACTATGTATCCAACTGTAAATACAGGATTCTCTGCAGTTTCATTCAGAGATTAATATCTGAAAACTGACACTAAATTTGGATATAAGAGTCCAACAATGTTGACAATATTCGGATATTAATATCCGAATAGTTATACATAATTCAAATATTAGAGTCCGAAAAGTTAGTAAAGTTTTGGCACTGCGTGTCCAACTGTGTCGGGCCAGAACTGAAATTGAAAATGGAGGGCTTCTGAAATTGAAAATGGAGGGCGGGCTTACCTCTTGCTTCGATTTTTGCTCCATCATTACAACACCTGTGACATGTTTCTCAACATCCATTGTGTGATCTTCCGACTCCAAATTGTGGAGTATTAATGGGTCAACTTTTTCTTGTTTATCAATGGAGGGAGAAGAAGCAATCGAGGTTTCCATTGACAATGTAGGAGGAAAAGGAGAGGAGGAAGATAGGCAGACTTGGCTGCTGGTAGGAGGGGCCCTGTGGTGGGTGATGGCAGCTTGGTACGGATGAAAATGGAGGAGTTTGAATGGGGGAGGGAGGAGACGTTTCGGGAGGGAGGGATGGACGGGGAGACTTTTTGAGGTTGTATGTTCTGGGAGGGAGGGATGGACAGGAGATGATTTTTGTGGTTTGTGGTTGTATGTAATGAATTATAAGAGGATAAAATGGTCAAATAACATGAGATTTTAGGGGTATAATGGTCAAACTGAATAAGGGCATTTTTGTCCATTATTGATAAAAATTTTAATCGGCTGCGAGTAGCAAGAAGTGCGTTGCAAATAGCGGCCACCATGCCAGTGGATGTTCTATGCATATTCTTGAAAGTGGTAGGAAAATCTATGAAACCCCTTAAACTCAAGTTAAATCTTGACTTGTGCCTAGCTTGGACGCTGAACAGCTGTTGGAGAGAACGTAACCTTTTCAATTCATTATGTTCATATGCGGACTACAACTATATTTATACATAGTGGCGAAACCAAGAATTCGGTGCAAAAGGGGGCGTGTAATTTTGTTCACCCTCCTTAAAAGAGGATGATCATTACCTTTTCTCTTATTGGTTAAAATGGTGTAGATCCTACCATAAAGTGATGTCATACTTATTATGCAATACACTTTTTGGTAAGCATAACATCACTTTGTGGTAGAATCCACACCATTTCAGCCAATAGGAAGGAGGGTAATGTTCACCCTCTTGAGTGGAGGGTGAACAAAACTCAAGTCGCAGAGGGGGCACTAATTAGGAGAAATTTTTCAGTGCCTGGTGGGCATGGGCCACGTGGTGCCGTGCACCAATCTTGACCGTCCAATGAACTTTTGGACGGCTCAGATCTGTTCGGCTGCCGAGGGGTATTTTAATCATGTCACACTTTAAAATTAGCCTAACAGATCTGAACCGTCCAAAATTTCATTGGACGGCCGAGATGGTGCACGGCACCACGTGGCCTGTGGTCACCCGGCACTAAAAAATTTCTCACTAATTAGTTGCAGTCTCAGGTTTTTTTTTACCACGCTCTAAGTACTACTCCCTCGGTCCCACTTTGTTGTGAACGCTGCTACAGCTAAATTTTGAAGCAAAGTCGGATGATTCGTAAACACCCTTCCGAATATCGGATTGAGGTGATTTTTTACAAGGACCTTAAACGAAGTTGTGGGCACGCGCCCCCGGAAATTTTATTCGTAAAATTGGGCGCGGCCCTTTTTGCTTGGAAAAAGCACGGCGAAACGCCTCGATTCAGAGTCGCCACTCGGGTTTTAGCGGTAAGAATACCCAAGGAACCGAACTCGAAAAAAACGTTTTTGCCACGTTTGTTTGATTTTGAAAAGGCATAGACCGGTCCGTCGTCACCTTCGATATCTGAGGTTCGGGAGCCATGTTACGAGAGGGGAAGGGTTTTATGGCACCCCTCTCGCCCAATCCGGAGATCGGTCTCTACTCAGGCACTTTTATAAAGCGTTTGCACTTTTCTCTCATTTAATCATTTTTTAGCCAGTTAGGGGCGGGGGAACAGTTAATGGGGACGAAAGCGGTAACAAATTGCAGTTTATGTGACAAAATGCTTATGAATGATTTGATTGCGATGCTAAGTATAGATTGAGAACAAGCACTGAGCATCCCGAGCAAACTGCAGTACGCTGTCACAAGGTGACGTGGGCAGATTCTGCCAGCATGCACTGGTCGAGCCACTGCATGGTGATACAACCTGCGCACGCCACATATAAACTGGCGTACTCCACTTGTTGGATCTCTCAGTCTTTGTTTGCAACCCTCTGGGCTCTGGAAAAGGACCAGCGCACACCCAGGGCAAACCACGCAGTTTAATATAGCAGAGTATACACAGTCACAGGCAAAACGAATGGCTTTAGGCCATGAAAGAAAGCAGAACACCCCAAAACAGTGTGGGACAAAAGATAGGCCTAGCTTTCGCTTCAGATGCAAGGGCCAGTCACTGGACCCAGAAGCCTACTGCCGTACGCCAGTATATGACTGCCGTACGCCACTTTGCCTTTGATTCCAGTGTTTGGCTTTGCATCATCTGGGTTCTGGAACATGACCAGAAGGATCCCAGAGGCCTTTACATGGCAGAGATGAAAAAGATAGGATATTACCACTAAACAGTTCTAAACATGGAAAGCAGTAAACCGGTTATTAGCATGCTAAGGTGATCGACAGAAAGATAAAACAAAAGGAATGACGATCCATGATCCCCACGCCAGTTGTGCCCATACTTCCATTACTGGCGTACGGCATAGACATACTGGCGTGCGCCATGTTTTATCTGATACGATTGTCACATTTTTGCCATTTCAAGGCCAGGACTAGTATTGTTTACTAGCCTGGGCCCTGCTGGCTCCCCTCAGGGATCGAAAACAGAAAAGAACGTAAAGGTGGTATACCTTTTTGTATGGAGGTTTGGAGGAGATATTGAGCTTATGGGTTGAAGATGGAGGCTGAGAAGATGGCTGTATGTCAGCAGGGTGTATGGAGATGGGTTGTTCTACTTTCTCTTTTAATGGAGGAAGAGAAATAAAGAGCAAGAAGAGAGGTGAAGAAAGCTTTGTGCTTCTTAATGAGGCCAACCCCTTGCAAATGAATGCAAGGGGGGTATTTATAGAGGGGGGAGTGACTGAGATCAGTCTGGTCTAAGGCCCTGTTTGGCTGTTTAAGGTAAGGTTGGAGCCTCCCATGCATTAAATGCATGGGACTTGCCTTGATGGGGGGTGTAGGAGAGAGGGGGAGCGGGCCTGGCCGAAAGCGGTCATCAGGGACACTGTGGCCGACGTCAGGGTGGCACAAAAGTCCCGCCCAAGTGGCTGGATAAAGTTGATTTGACTGGGTTTGACTGGCGTGCGCCACTAGTAACTGGCGTGCGCCAGTACAAGATGGGCCACTGGTCGATGACTGACACGTGGCAGGTGACTGGCGTACGCCTCCAGGACACTGGCGTATGCCAATTAGGTTTTGCTGGGGCTGTTTGGCTCTGGTTTGAAGGGTTTTGAAAGGTGTTTGAGAGAGATTCGGGACGCTCAAAGCTCGACCACACCTTTGTCCTTAAACTGTTTTCGACTAAAATCATCATTGGGGAAATATAAGATCGACAAATAACGTTATCTGGACAGTCCAGAATGGGGTGTCTACAGAAGTATTTTGAACAAAATGAGCAGCTCCGATCATCTTTGCGGGACCCGAGACTGGCGCAAAAGGGGTCTGTGCGGGGCTACTGTACAGCAGCTGTTGTACCAGTAGCATCTCTGCTTTGTTGTGCCCTTATTTTCGGAATATTCCAAAATGATGTACTTGTTTCAAAACTTTTCAATTTTGGATGTTCATATTATCCCTCATTTCTCCCTCCCAAATTCAAATTTTGAACTTGATTTTAAAGGAAAGTGGAGCAAATTAATAACATGACAAGAAAGTTGATAAAAAAGTCATAAGTTACAAAGAGGTAAAATTGTAAAATTGGCACAAAATCAATGTAATCATGACATTTGAAAGTCAAAATAGGCACAATAAATTGGGACAGAGGGATTTTCGGTTTCTCTCATCGAGACGAAGCCATAATTTATAAAAGTTTGACGCAAAACTACCAAATGTAATTTTTTTTGAATAAAGACGAAAAAAATCACTCCCTACTTTTTAATCCCTACTCGCCCTAATAGTTTTTTTTTTCCCGGAACAAAGAATCACAGTCCCGTTCTTTGTTTTCTGTCGATTCGTGCGTGTTACCCCAAGAAGATATCACCGCAGCATCTGTTCTTTGTTTCGTTCGTAAAAAAAAAAGAAAAAAACTACTTAAAATAAATAAATAAATAATAGGAAAAATAACAGCCAAGGACGTGTTTTGATAATTAATATCCACCAAGGATATTTTGTTCATTAACAAATGTTCTTAACATGTCATTAAAAAGTATTAATTATCAAAATACGTCATGGACCTTCATTTTTCCTAAAAGGTCTCTCTCTCGCAGCCCCGTTCTTTTTTCCTTTTATAACTGAGAAGTGCCGACATAAAAACAAAACCTATACTCCTTTTCTTTTTCTTTTATTTCAAGCTGACTTCCAACTTTTTCCTTCTCGGCCCATAATTCCTCTTTTACTCTATGGCCCACCGTTTAGTCAATAAGCATTGGGCCTACGCAAAAAAATTGCAAATGATTTTTCGGTAATGTCCGTGGACTAATTAGTTCAGTGCTAAACTCCAAATGACCTTCAAACGGACTAGCTTCGCACTTTTTGTACCAAATCCTCTAAATACCTACAATACACAAATAAAGTATTAAGCTCCGAATAATAATATAAACAGGACTTAACAAAGATAAATTAGGGAGCTCTAATGTAAACATTTATGCACTTCTCACACTCCCCAACTTACACTTTGCTAGTCCCGAGCAAAGAAAGTAAAATGCAACTAAAGAAAACAAATCAAAACTGATAGCTCTTTTAAACCCCTAGGCGGCCCTGGTAGAACGAGTAAAGTCTCGTGAGGGTTTTCAGCAATGAACACCCACAAACACTATGAATTCTTTTCACACGAAACCTGAAAATCTGTAAGACAGCTTAATAATATCTCAAGCAAAGAATATGAAGCCATCACAATGAGATAACGGGCATAAGCAGTTCTAGATACTATCAAGTCATAAAAATGAGTCATGGCACCTAAACTCAGCGAGTGTAAACATGGGCTCCGATCACAAACAACTTATCCTTGGTAGCCAGCCGCCCATGCGCGACAAGCCAACAAAAATGAACGATCCGCGCTAGGATTCGTATGGATTTTCCAAATCCTCAAAAATGAACCATCTTATACTTAGAAAACTCTTTTTGGTTATTTGAAATTGTTTTCTTGAACAAAAAACCACAGCTATAAAGCTATGGGTACAAATGACTGAAATGAGTTTGTACATACCATGTTACAAATGAGTTTTGTGAGGCCCACCTCAGGTCTCACAAAGATGATTTGAACCGCATATTATTTTTAAAATATTTTTATGAAACTTTGTTAAAAAACAGCTTAATTCGATATCGGTAAGAATTTTTTCTGAATTTATGAAAGCAAAACTACTTAACTGCTCAATTTCACTCCTACAAATTCAAAAAAATAATCCTTAGAGATATAAAGTTGAATTAATTTTTTACATGGCTCCATAAAAAAGATTATTTTAATAATAATGAAAGGTTAAAATCACCATTATGAGAGCCCACAAAACCCATACATGGCAGTACTCACCCCCCTTAATCTTATTTGCCATCCAAATTTTGGATGGTGTGAAAGGAAAAATAAAAAATAAGTCTATTAGTGCATCCGCACTAGGATTGCTACTTCACTCTTTAACAAGCAATACACCATAAATATGGCTGCATCAGACTCAATACTTGGCTTTTTATTAAGAAAAATTTATAACTTTCCTACAGTCACTAGTTTAATTAAACTAGCCACTATTCACTCACTTTTTTTTATTTTATTATTTCTCGCCCTCTCTCTTCTCTTTTGGGATGGATATGAATATTTAATGGGACAGGTTTCAATATTTAATTGAGTAGAAAGTTAGAGTAAAGAGCCTGATTTCACGTAATTATGTAAAAGGGACTAGCTAAAATAAAAAAGTGAATTTTGAGGATTAATTTGGTCCAAAATTTGGTGAGCCCAATGCGGAAGCTCTTATGCCCTCCACCACCCTCTCTGTATCCCAAGCAAAACCCAAATTCCAAAACCAAAATCACCGCCTTCTCATCCCGGACTTGTCGTCACCACCGAAATCCTCGTCCCTCTTTCCTCCTCCTCCGCCCCCACGTCCTTCTCTCCCCTCTCCCAAACCATCTCCTCCTCCTTATCATCCTCCACCACCGCCAAAATCCCCTCCTTGATTCTGGGTTTCACGAACCCAGACACGATGCCTAGGAACAGCTTCTCCGTGTTGTTGACAGTCTGTTCGAATGATGAGATAGAGAAGGGATATCGTGATTTGGGTCTGTTAACACAAGCCCCTAACTTTTACCAATAATAAATTCTCATTGGGCAGTTGGCGTAGCCAATCGGCACCGAACGACATAAATTCTGTGCACTTTTTTCAGGTGCGCTTTTTGTTTCGAGTGGGACCCAAAATCCCAACAGTTTTTCATTGTGCGATTGAGTTTCATTGAAAGAAAATGATAGAATCGAACCTCATCTAAGTGTTTTGTTATTTGTTCTACTTCTGAAACATTCTATAGGTAAATGTAAATCCCATTTAATCTTTGTCCTATGCTCTGAAGGATCTTAGTAAGTATCCCAGCTCAAAGCTCAATGAGTAGAAAACTAGAGCAGATGAAGTTTGTACATTGGTGTAGTGCCAGTGCTAAAACGCAGAAGGAAACCCGGTACTTCCTGAAGTTACTAGAACTGGGCTTGAAGCTAACCCAGACACCGTTGAAAAGATGGGAGTAAACCGAAGTTACAGCAGCAGATGAGTATTCGGTACCGGTGAAAAGATGGAGAATGATTCTTCAGGAGAAGAGA
This sequence comes from Rhododendron vialii, assembly GCF_030253575.1. Classification (NCBI taxonomy): domain Eukaryota; kingdom Viridiplantae; phylum Streptophyta; class Magnoliopsida; order Ericales; family Ericaceae; genus Rhododendron; species Rhododendron vialii. The sequence continues at coordinate 922,918 of NC_080559.1, read as the reverse complement.
CCTTGATACTTGCCGCTTGTGTCCCTTGGTTAGCTTCTCTCTAAGGTTGTTCACGAGCCAAATGTTAACAGGCACACGAACATGAGACCAAAACGAGCAACAGAAGAGATTTTTCAAATGGGGAAGATGAGTCAGTTGTGGTACGAAGTACGAACCTCCTTAGGAATGCTCCAATGAGATGTGTTTGTACGCATATTGAAGTAGTACCTACAAAAGCAAATTCCAATTCCCATTAAAGTTCAAGACAAAGACTCAAGCTTCATATTTCAGATGAAAAAAATAGAACAAGGAATATAGTTATAACACACTTTTTACCATCCGGAGCACAGAATTCCGCCCACTCAGTAGATGCATCAGCTCTCTGTTGAAGTAACAGAAACATGTCTTAACAGATTTCAAAATCTTAAACAGTGCCCATCCATCCATATGGGATGAACAACAAACTAAAATTTTCTATTTTCCTCGCACGGTCAAACATGGCTTTCATCTAGCAATGAGAGCCTCAGATAGTCCAATATCAGCCATAATCATACTTAGGCAAGAGGGGGTTGAAAAAAATCACACGAGAGAATTCTTCAACAAAAGTGGTTCAAGGAAAGGAAGCCTAGGGGAAATCATTGGTTCCAAGTCCTCCCACAAACAGGATCATCTATCTCATCAGGAACCACCAAAACAAGATTTTGTTGAATATGGATGGTCATCAATACAGAAACTGGCCAACACCAAACCAGCTTCAAGAACATAATAGAAGCTCCTTCGCTGCATAACTAACAAAGTCCTAGTTATATTTTCTAACCGAAGTTACAGATGATTGTTCAGCAGAAGAGACATTGATACTTGCCACTTGCGCCCATAGGTTAGCTTCTCTAAAAGCAGCTTGTTCACGAGCCTCCTGTTAACAGGCACGCGACCATGAGACCACAAAACAAGCAATAGAAAAGATTTTCCAAATGGGGAAGATGAGTCAGTTGTGCTACGAACCTTTAACACCTCAGGAATGTCCCATTCAGAATTTTTTGTAACCAGATTGCTGTAGTACCTACCAAAGCAAATCCCAATTCCCTTTAAAGTTCAAGACAAAGATTCAAGTCTCATATTTCAGATGAAAAAATTTGTGATCAACAAGGAATATAGTTATAACACACTTTTGACCATCCTGAGTTATAAATTCCCTCCACGCAGTAGATGCATCAGCTCTCTGTTGAAGTAACAGAAATATGTCAATAACAAAAACCAAACTACCTTGAGTCCTTACAGGTTTACTGTGGAGAGATCACTTCAATGGAGAAAAGTGCAAGACGTGATTAAAATTATTTGAAGCTCGAATTCATACATAAGGATCAAATAAAGGAAGGTGCTTCCTTTCCTGTCACACCCACACAAGAGAGGATGAAATCTAATGTTTTTAGGCTGCATATAATAGCACAACATGAATGAACAACAAACTTAAATTTTCTATTTTCCTCGCATAGTCAAACATGAATTTCATCTAGCATGAGAACCTCTCTATTTGAATCGAAAGATAGCCCAATATCAGCCATAATCACACTTGGGCAAGAGGGGGTTGAAAAAAATCACATGAGACAATTCTTCAGCAAAAATTGTTCAAGGAGAGGAAGCCTAGGGGAAATCATTGGTTCCAAGTCCTCCCACAAACAGGATCATCTATCTCATCAGGAACCACCAAAACAAGATTTTGTTGAATACGGATGGTCATCAATACAGAAACTGGCCAACACAAAACAGCTTCAAGAACATAATAGAAGCTCCTTCGCTGCATAACTAACAAAGTCCTAGTCATATTTTGTTCAGCAGAAGAGACATCGATACTTGCCGCTTGCGCCCGTAGGTAAGCTTCTCTCTCAGCTTGTTCATGAGCTGCCTGTTAACAGGCACGCGACCATGAGACCACAGAACGAGCAACAGAAAAGATTTTTCAAATGGGAAAGATGAGTCAATGTGCTACAAACCTTTAACTCCTCAGGAATGCGCCATTGAGAATTTCTTGTAACCAGATTGAAGTAGTACCTACCCAAGCAAATCCCAATTCCCATTAAAGTTCAAGACAAAGATTCAAGTTTCATATTTCAGATGAAAAAATTTGTGATCAACAAGGAATACAGTCATAACACACTTTTGACCATCCAGAGTTATCAATTCCCTCCACACAGTTGATGCATCAGCTCTCTGTTGAACAGAAATATACCAATTATCCATGTACAACATAAACCCCATAGTGCAAGGACAAACAAGGAAAGAAAAATTACACCAGTGAACTAGCGCAACAAACTAGAGAAAAGGAGGGGGGAAAGACGAAAAGAAAAAAGCAAGCAACCATCAACTTAACAGACATAACCGGTGCATGTAACCCGAAATAAAAGAGGATACGAAAAAAGAAACACCCTGATTTCTCTTCGCAATTATAGATTGAGGGAGAGAAAGACCTTGGCTTGGCTGCTGCTCAGTTTGACTGTGATCTACGATTGGCCCCCCGAAACCAATGAAACTAGGTCAGCTGCTTGATTTTTAATCCGTCAAACAAACTTTCTTCTTGAACTGCCTTTCGTAATAATAGGTGTTGCACCCTAAGGGCTTGTTGCTTATTGTTATTTGGAAGGGGGGCGTAGCCCTTTGTCTTCCAAATCATTCATTGCCCGAGAGTACAGCCCAAAAGAGAGAGATAGAAATTGTAAGACTAATAGTGCTACTGGATTATGGGGGAAAGATGGTTTGGTGGATGCTACAGCTATGGATAGTGGCTTCTTTTTTATGTTTGCGCCAGTGAAAGAAGGAATTATGTTCGTCTAAATTGCAATAATCAGCAACCAATTCAACATGGCAATTTCCCAACAACTAAAGTAAAATGTAAATAGCAAATTGTTGCTATTTACATTTGCCATGACATCCACAGACCAGTGGAAGACATGCAAAGAAAATGATAATCCCATGAAACAATGTTGCCCAGTCTATGGTTTTGATAAATAACTTCATCAATTAAATATGGCTACAACTGCCAACATCCATAAGAGGAACAAACTTCGACAAACGGTAAGGCAATTTGAAAGCATGCTTCTCAGATAAGATAAGATGACATTAAAAACTGAGACTTCACAGAACTCAACAAGAAAGTAACATGGCACACCTCAATTGGGTTCATTAATTCCAAAGGCTTCTCCCTAGTAGACTGTGATGTTTTCTTGTTGCGATAATATCTGAACAGGTATGCACAGACAAAGTATTATCAGCAAACAAAGTTTAAAGAAGTTTCATGACCAAAAAAGAAATCATGGAATCTAATAGGTAACAAGCACACCCCAGAAAAAGAAAAGAGTGACATTCTGAAATTCACCATTTTCCACGCATGCATAGGAAATGAAATGAAGTAATATACAATTGCAGTGCCATAGAGTTGTAATTCACAACTGCCCCACGATAAAATCTCACCTAGGCTGCTCATTGATTTTATACTCTTGCCAATCAGATGAGGATTGTTGAGCACCACTAGGAACATTTACAGCCTGGAATTCCACCAAGTCGAAAACACAAAGCTTAACAAGTCAGTTACCACAAAACAGTAGCCAAAATTATGAATGTCGAAAGATTTTTATTATAGACAAGGTCATCTGATTACTGTTAAGATTGGCAACAGAAACCTGGTTTCTAAAGATCTTTGAAGGATCATAGACCCAGCTATGTGCGGTCTGACTTGAGAAATATCAATTTTAACATCCCTATTATTTACTGAAGCTCGAACATAAACAGGGGAAAGAAATGACTTCCTATATAGAGGTCTGATGTCATAAACTATTTCACCCTTTTTAGACATGCAACACAAAATAATGTTGACGTCATGAATTAAGGGGGAGAATGAAGAAACCACAGTGGACTACTTTAGTGCAGCATCATAAGGCTCACAAACACACCTACATACTCCCTCTATTCCTAAATGGTAATCCACCATGAAAATACGTGCAATTTTTGAACCAAAATATTAATTTGATGTCAAGAAATTTAAAAAAATTGTGCACTGAAGTACCTTACATTTTGGTTCAAAAATTGCACGTGTTTTCATGGTGGACTACCATTTAGGAACAGAGGAAGTATCTTTAAAGCTGAATGATTCGTGTTCACACAACTTGGCATACCTGACAGAAAAATGTTCCAGATTGAGAGTTCCAAGGTTTAATTGCGGGAAGGAAAAAAAGCTATGGGGAAATTTAATTCAAACATGCATTAGGAAAGAATCCACAGAACACGCCATACAGACTGTTAACTTCATAATTCTGCAGAGGTATACCGGAAGCACATTACAAAATTAGAAAATCTAAAAGGAGGCTTACAAAGTTGAGCATATCATAATCAAAGGTCATATGTGGCATCTCAGACCGTGCTATTTTATATCAAAAATATCTGGAGATTACATATATGTAAGGTTATGAAGCTTGTTTTCCACTCCGATGATGATGAGTCATCAAGTGAAGCTCTTTGGAAATGTGTTCATTTAAATTAACTTTGTCATTTTATTTCTTTCCCCTCACATTATCTGATTTGTCATTACCACAGTATGAGAATCAAGTGTCTCTCTCACGGGTGGAAATCAGCCCCAATAATATTGGTGGCTAATCCCATTCATACTGGAATTTTAAAAAGTGTATATTACACCCAACCCTAGATCAGATCCATAACCAGGGCCCTTAGAATTTTCCCCGAGAGAAATTACCATCACCCCTAACATTGCTAATCGCACACCATACAGAATGTTAACTTCTCAATTCGACAGAGAGGTATACAGGAACCAAATCACCAACATAGTGAACATTCTGTGATTTTTCTGGTCCCATATCGAACGGGTTCAACGCAAATTGGCAAAAAATAGTTTAATATTTTTCCAGCGCCGTCACAGTATCATGTTTCCATTTTATGCATGGGAAACATAAATCTGTTATGAATTATATATTTGAATCGCAAATAAGATAAATTCAATAACTAAAAAGCGTAACATTTATTTATCTTTGCTATCTAATAAAATTTACCTTATTATTTCCTCTTAAATCTCTCTCTCTCTCAAAATAAAAAATATATATCAAAAGTCTAGAAAATTAGGATTGGGAGTTTGGAGGCTAGGGAGGCACAAACACATATGCTTAGTATATAGTAGTATAGATTTGTCATCAAGTGACGCTCTTTCGAAGTGTGTTCACTTAAACTCACTCCATCGTGTTCTTTCATTCCCCTCACATTTTCTTGTTCATCGTACCAATGTCGCCGAAGAATCGAGTGTACTTTTACTTATGTGAAAATCAGCCCCAAAAATATTATGGCTTATCTCTCTTACTTAGGTCGCCCCAACATTGGTAATCGCACTGCACTTTCCAGTTAAGTAACACCATTCAATGAAGGCTAAAATTACCCGACAGCCATAATACTTTACCCTTAGTTTGTTTCTGTCACAGAATCCTTCACTGCCACATCCTACCTGCCCCTTCCCCACCTCTCTGTGTGTCCCTCAGCCGTCACTTCTCATGCATAACACTAATACAAATCGAAAATGACTCACAAAATTTGGTGGTTCATAACTTCATATTGGGCAACAAAGTAGGATTTTGCATCTTATTATTGGTGCATGTGTACTTATGATGTTCCGAATTTCAAGAACTGTGCTAGTTAAAATAGAGGTAGCAGTGATGGTGGTTTGAAAAGGGGAAGAGATGATGGATGATGGGAGCATGAGAGAGAGAGAGAGAGAGTGAGAGAGATTTGTGAGTGCAAGGGAGAAGAGGAGACAGTGGCTACGGCGGTTGACCAAGAGAAGAGGAGGCAATAGCTGTGGCCATCATAGCACTTGACTGAGGCAGTTAAGAGTCCACAACGGCGGCAGGCTGCTGTGGTCACTGACCAGCACACTCTTGGAGGTGGGCAGTGGTTTCCGTGGTTGCCATGGGAGGGAATGTGTGCAAGAGCGTGGTTCTTTTAGTTTACCAATTACGGGGGCATTGCAGATTCTGGAGTTTAGGGCCAACGAGACAGTAGTGGGGAAGGGGAGGGGAGGGGAGTGACACAAAAAGGTGGATGAGCAAGTGTAGGCGACGGCAGGCCATGCTCCTGGGCCAGTAGAAAGCGATTTGCAGTCGTGAGGGGAAGAAGTTGAAGAGATGAGTACCCAAAATAGGCAAAAGCAGCTCCATTCCCCTTTGGTATTCTTGTGTCATGATACTTCCCATACTTCCCATTCTTTCCAAGTTCCAATCAATCACCCCACATACATACATACTACTAGACTAGGGGTGTTATTTGGTCGGTTCGGTTCGAGGTGGATTTGCCGGAAACCGATCAGGTTCGGGGTATATAAGTCCAGGACCGATCCCGACCGGTATTAATTTCAGTTCGGTTTGGGGTGGGTTTAGGGAGTTCGGTCCACCCCGAAATGGACCTGTTGGGCCGTTTGGACATATATGCATGCTTATAACCAACAATTTCAAAGAAAGGCTGTAATATGTATAGATTAGAGAGGGAGGGAAAGGGGAAATGTGAGAAGCTCGGTAAGCAGATCTGTCGACAGGAATAAATGACAAGCGGCCAGTAAATTAACCAGAAATTGCGCGCGCGCACACAGAGAGAGAGAGAGAGAGAGAGAGAGAGAGAGAGAGAGAGAGTAGATATGAGGGCGGCGGCAGAATGGAGAATGAAATCTCCTTACCGATGCGGTGGCGGAATGGAGATTGTGGAGGCGAGAACGGAGCTGGTGGAGGAAGGCGGCGTTCGTGGTGGGGGCGGTGGAGGCAGCGTACATGGTGGGGGCGGCGAGGCCGCAAGGCAGTGAAGATCGTGGAGGACTGGAGGTTAGACAGAAGGGAGAGAACTGAGGGAAGAGAAGGGAATGGCTGCGCAGTCTGGACTCTGGAGTGGGGAGAGTAAAAGATAGGGTAGGGATTGAGAGTGGATGGTGTAGATTAAAACACCAAATTGATTGATGGTCAAAATTAAAATGATTTATAAAAATATATAATATGTGTATATACAGTCATTTTCAAATAAGGAGGTCCTTATTTTAGTTAAAATAAAGACCTCCCCATTTCTCCCATTTTCCGTTCCAATTTTGATAATTCGAACCGCTCAATGTGTTCAGAACATGATTTTAAGGGTACCCGCGTGAAATCGGCAAAAAAAATGACCGGGAAGGGCTTCGTCCGAGCAGTTTTTATTTAAACCGTTTAATAAAAAATAAACAAAAACTGCTCGGATGAAGCCCTTTCCGGTCTTTTTTTTTTGCTGATTTCTCACGAGTACCCTTAAAATCACGTTCTGAACACATTGAGCGGCTCGGATCATCGAAATTCGATCAGGAAAGGGAGGTCCTTAATTTATTAAGTTAAGGTGGTCCTTAGGAGAAGGGGACTCTGTGTGTGTGTATATATATATATAATTCGGTCGGTTCGGTCCGCATTCGGTTCGGCCCACCCCGAACCACCAAAAACGCCCCAGGACCGACCGAAGACCGAACCGATTGGTCAATTTTTTCGCTCTTTTTTGATCCGGTCGGGATCGTAACAGCCCTATACCAAACAACGTTCATTCAATACAGTAGCAAGAACTAGTACGCAAACTCCCCCTCGCTCTTAAAGCCAATTAAAAGCATGACTGCACTTTTTTGTTTACCCCATGACTTGTTTCTAAATTTTGGTCTGAACTCTAGTCAATAATGTGGCCAAAAGAAGATGGTACTTACTGTATATGAGTGTGGCTGAGAATATTGCAGTGGTTGACTTTGATTAGGAGGGACCCAGACATGAGAAGCTGAAGATGTAGGCGTAGACGGCTGCCCTTGCTACGTTGGCATCATAGACCGAAACAGGAGCAAAGATAAATATAAATCTTTAGATGGCTAATCATAAAGTAGAACAACAAAGTTTTAGCTCAAGAACAAAAGACAAAAAGAAAGAGTTAACATCAATTAAGATTGTCAGAACCTAAGCATAATTAAAATCGTTGAACCAAAAAGAGACAAGGGATGTGCTACTGACCTACATGACCTCACAAACCACCCAAAACTTAAAAACCAAATCCGGGGGGCAAGGATGACTCCCTTATAACATGGAACTGATGGTTTTGTGATGATGAAAATAAATATTTGTGATCCTTACAGTTCTTTTTAGGGTATCCTAATTTAACCCCGAAAATAAGTATCGTAACAAGTTTTATCCCCATGTGCTGTAATTGACCCTTTCATGTCTCCATCTGTGTCTAACTAGTCCTCTAGGAAGCAAAGTTGTTGGTTTTGAGCTTTTAGCTTTTGTATTGTACCCACGTCAAAAAATCCCCACCCTCAGAAAATACCATCTGCAGTTAACACATGTGTCGTCAACATGTCCCCGTGTGTCATTGCATAAAAACTTTAATAAAGTACTCCCTCCGTTCCATATTGCTTAGTCGGTATTTGGAATCCAACTTTTTAAGGAGACATGCATTCCTTAAAAAGTTTGGCAACATTTCCAAGATTAGCTACTATTGCTGTCATTAAAAGCTACTTCTAATCATTTATGAATCGTAGTTGTGGAAATTTACACCCTTTGTAGTTTGATTTTTCAAAAAGGACAAGCATTTTGAAAAAACTCAAAATGGAATACAAGACGAGCAATATGGGCGGAGGCAGTGATTGGATGCGCTGGCACGTGCATCACGTGACGATAGTCTTTTACTCTAACCAGAAAGTACAAATAGGGTAATGAGTTTACGAATTCTAACGTTCCTAGTGGTATTTCAGGTTACGTTCCAACATATTGGTTCATATTGGGCAACAAAGTAGGATTTTGCATCTTATTATTGGTGCATGTGTACTTATGATGTTCCGAATTTCAAGTACTGTGCTAGTAAAAATAGAGGTAGCAGTTATAGTGGTTCGGAAACGGGAAGAGATGATGGATGACGGGAGCATGAGAGAGAGAGAGAGAGATTTGTGAGTACAAGGGAAAAGAGGAGATAATGGCTACGGCGGTTGACCAAGAGAAGAGGAGGCAACAGCTGTGGCCATCATAGCACTTGACTGAGGCAGTTAAGGGTCCACGATGGTGGCAGGTTGCTGTGGTCACTGACCGGCACACTCTTGGAGGTGGGCAGTGGTTCAGGGGTTGCCGTAGGTGGAAAAACGTGTAGAGAATGGTTCTTTTAGTCTACCAATTACACGGGATTAGAAGATTCTGGGGTTTAGGACCTACGGGACAGTATTGGGGAAGGGGAGGGGAGTGACACAAAAAGGTGGAGGACCAAGTGTTGGCGACAGCAGGCCATGCTGCTGGGCCAGTGGAAAGCGATTTGCAGTAGAGAGGTGAAGAAGTTGAAGAGACGGGAACCCAAAACAGGCAAAAGCAGCTCCATTCCCCTTTGGTATTCTCGCGTCATGATACTTCCCATTCTTTCCAAAGTTCCAATTAATCACCCCACATAACTACCACCAGACAACGTTCATGCAATACAGTAGCAAGAACTAGTACACAAACTCACCCTCGCTCTTAAAGCCAATTAAAAGCTTGACTGCACTTTTTTGTTTACCCCATGACTTGTTTCTAAATTTTGGTATGAATTCTAGTGAATAATGTGGCCATAATAAGATGGTACTTACTGTATATGAGTGTGGCTGAGAATATTGCAGTGGTTGACTTTGATTAGGAGGGATCCAGACATGAGAAGCTGAAGATGTAGGCGTAGACGGCTGCCCTTGCTGCGTTGGCATCATAGACCGAAACAAGAGCAAAGATAAATATAAATCTTTAGTGGCTAATCATAAAGTAGAACAACAAAGTTTTAATTCAAGAACAAAAGACAAAAAGAAAGAGTTAACATCAATTAAGATCGTCAGAACCTAAGCATAATTAAAATCGTTCAACCAAAAAGTGACAACGAATGTGCTACCGATCTACATGACCTCACAAACCACCCAAAACTCAACAACCAAATCCGGGGGGCAAGGATGACTCCCTGATAACATGGAAACGATAGTTTTGCCAGGATGAAAATAAATATTTGTGATCCTTACAATTCTTTTAAGGGTATCAAAATCTAACCCCGAAAATAAGTATCGTAACAAGTTTTATCGCCATGTGCTTTAATTGACCCTTGCATGTGTCCATCGGTGTCTAACTAGTCCTATAGGAAGCAAAGTTGTTGGTTTCGAGCTTTTAGCTTTTGTATTGAACCCAAGTCGAAAAATCCCCACCCAAAGAAAATACCGTCTGCAGTTAACACACATGTGGTCGACATTTCCCCGTGTGGCTTCGCTTAAAATATTTAATAAAATACTCCCTCCATCGCATATTGCTTAGTCGGTATAGGGAATCCAACTTTTTAAGGAGACATGCATTCTTTACAAAGGTTGGCTACATTTCCAAGATTACCACCTATTGCCTTAAATGCTACTTCTAATCATTTATGAATGGTAGTTGTGGAAATTTACACCCTTTGTAGTTTGATTTTTCAAAAAGGACAAGCATTTTGAAACAACTCAAAATGGAATACAAGACGAGCAATATGGGACAGAAGGAGTGATTGGATGCGCTGGCACCACGTGTATCACGTGCCGATAGTCTTTTACTCTAACCAGAAAGTACAAATAGAGTAATGAGTTTACGAATTATAACCTTCCTAGTGGTATTTCAGTTTATGTTCCAACATATTGTTTTATATTGGGCAACAAAGTAGGATTTTGCATATTATTATTGGTGCATGGGTACTTATGATGTTCCAAATTTCAAGTACTGTGCGAGTAAAAATAGAGGTAGCAGTGATGGTGGTTCGGAAAGGGGAAGAGATGATGGATGAAGGAAGCATGAGAGAGAGACAGAGACAGAGAGAAAGATTTGTGAGTGAAAGGGAGAAGAGGAGACAGTGACCATGGCGGCTGACCAAGAGAAGAGGAGGCAACAGCTGTGGCCATCGTAGCACTTGATTGAGGCAGTTAAGAGTCCACAACGGCGGCAGTCTGCTCTGGTCACTGACCGGCACACTATTAGAGGTGGGCAGTGGTTTCCGTGGTTGCCATGGGAGGGAACGCGTGCAGAGCTTGGTTCTTTTAGTTTACCAATCACGGGGGGTTAGCAGATTTTGGGGTTTAGGGCCTACGGGACAGTAGTGGAAAAGGGAAGAGGAGAGGAGGGGAGTGACACAAAAAGGTGGAGGAGCAAGTGTTGACAACGGCAGGCCATGCTGCTGGGCCAGTGGCAAGCAATTTGCAGTCACGAGGGGAAGAAGTTAAAGAGATGGGTACCCAATACAGGCAAAAGCAGCTCCATTCCCCTTTGGTATTCTCGTGTCATGATACTTCCCATTCTTTCCAAGTTCCAATCACTCACCCCAGATACCTACCACCAGACAACGTTCATTCAATACATCAGCAAGAACAAGAATGCAAACTCCCCCTCACTCTTAAAGCCAATTAAAAGCATGACTGCACTTTTTTGTCTACCCCATGACTTGTTTCTAAATTTCGGTCTGAATTCTAGAAAATAATGTGGCCAAAAGAAGATGGTACTTACTGTATATGAGTGTGGGTGAGAATATTGCAGTGGTTGACTTTGATTAGGAGGGATCCAGACATGAGAAGCTGAAGATGTAGGCGTAGATGGCTGCCCTTGCGGCGTTGGCATCATAGACCGAAACAGGAGCAAAGATAAATATAAATCTTTAGGAGGCTAATCATAAAGTAGAACAACAAAGTTGTTGGTCAAGAACAAAAGACTCAAAGAAAGAGTTAACATCAAATAAGATCGTCAGAACCTAAGCGTAATTAAAATCGTTCACCCCCAAAAGAAACAAGCGATGTGCTACTAATCTACATGACCTCACAAACTTCCCAAAACTCAACAACCAAATCCGGGGGGGATGACTCCCTGATAACAGGGAAATGATGGTTCTACCAGGATGAAAATAAATATTTTTGATCCTTACAGTTCTTTTTAGGGTATCCTGAATTAACACCGAAAATAAGTATCCTAACAAGTTTTATCCCCATGTGCTGTAATTGACCCTTGGATGTCTCCATCTGTGTCTAATTAGTCCTCTAGGAAGCAAAGTTGTTGGTTTCGAGCTTTTAGCTTTTGTAGTGTACCCACGTCAAAAAATCCCCACCCTCAGAAAATAACGTCTGCAGTTAACACACGTGTCGTCAACATGTCCCCGTGTGTCATCGCTTAAAAACTTTAATAGAGTACTCCCTCCGTCCCGTATTGTTTAGTCGGTATTTGGAATCCAACTTTTTAAGGAGACATGCATTCCTTAAAAAGTTTGGCCACATTTCCAAGATTACCTACTATTGCCATCATTAAAAGCAACTTCTAATCATTATTGAATGGTAGTGGTGGAAAGTTACACCCTTTGTAGTTTGATTTTTCAAAAAGGACAAGCATTTTGAAACAACTCAAAATGGAATACAAGACGAGCAATATGGGCGGAGGCATTGATTGGATGCGCGGGCAACACGTGCATCATGTGACAATAGTCTTTTACTCTAACGAGAAAGTACAAATAGGGTAATGAGTTTACGAATTCTAACGTTGCTAGTGGTATTTCAGTTTACGTTCTAACATATTGGTTCATATTGGGCAACAAAGTAGGATTTTGCATATTATTATTGGTGCATGGGTACTTATGATGTTCCGAATTTCAAGTATTGTGCTAGTAAAAATAGAGGTAGCAGTTATAGTGGTTCGGAAACGGGAAGAGATGATGGATGACGGGAGCATGAGAGAGAGAGAGATTTGTGAGTACAAGGGAGAAGAGGAGACAGTGGCTACAGCGGTTGACCAAGAGAAGAGGAGGCAACAGTTGTGGCCATCATAGCACTTGACTGAGGCGGTTAAGAGTCCACAACGGCGGCAGGCTGTTGTGGTCACTGACCGGCACACTCTTGGAGGTGGGCAGTGGTTTCCGGGGTTGCCGTGGGAGGGAACGTGTGGAGAGCGTGGTTCTTTTAGTCTACCAATTACAGGGGGTTAGCAAATTCTGGGGTTTAAGGCCAACGGGACAGTAGTAGGGAAGGGAAAGGGAGGGGAGGGGAGGGACACAAAGGTGGAGGAGCAAGTGTTGGCGACGGCAGGCCATGCTGCTGGGCCAGTGGCAAGCAATTTGCAGTCGCGAGGTGAAGAAGTTGAAGAGACAGGTACTCAAAACAGGCAAAAGCAGCTCCATTCCCCTTTGGTATTCTCGCGTCATGATACTTCCCATTCTTTCCAAAGTTCCAATCAATCACCCCACATAACTACCACCAGACAACGTTCATTCAATAAAGTAGCAAGAACTAGTACGCAAACTCACTCTCGCTCTTAAACCCAATTAAAAGCATGACTGCACTTTTTTGTTTACCCCATGACTTGTTTCTAGATTTTGGTATGAATTCTAGTCAATAATGTGGCCATAATAAGATGGTACTTACTGTATACGAGTGTCGCTGAGAATATTGCAGTGGTTGACTTTGATTAGGAGGGATCCAGACATGAGAAGCTGAAGATGTAGGCATAGACGGCTGCGGTTGCTGCATTGGCATCATAGAAAGAAACAGGAGCAAAGACAAATATAAATCTTCAGGAGGCTAATCATAAAGTAAAACAACAAAGTTGTAGCTCAAGAAAAACAGACTCAAAGAAAGAGATAACATAAAGTAATATCGTCAGAACCTAAGCATAACCAAAATCGTTCAACCAAAAAGAGACAAAGGATGTGCTACCGATCAACATGACTTCACAAACCACCCAAAACTCAACAACCAAATCCGGGGGGCAATGATGACTCCCTGATAACATGGAAACGATGGTTTACCAGGATGAAAATAAATATTTGTGATCCTTACAGTTCTTTTTAGGGTATCCTAATTTAACCCCGAAAATAAGTATCGTAACATGTTTTATCGCCATGTGCTGTAATTGACCCTTGCATGTGTCCATCGGTGTCTAACTAGTCCTATAGGAAGCAAAGTTGTTGGTTTCGAGCTTTTAGCTTTTGTATTGAACCCACGTCGAAAAATCCCCACCCTAAGAAAATACCATCTGCAGTTAACTCACGTGTGGTCGACATGTCCCCATGTGTCTTCACTTAAAATATTTAATAAAATATTCCCTTCGTCCCATATTGCGTAGTCAGTATTGGGAATCCAAACTTTGAAGGAGACATTCATTCCTTAAAAAGGTTGGCTACATTTCCAAGATTACCACCTATTGCCATCATTAAAAGCTACTTCTAATCATTTATGAATGGTAGTTGTGAAAATTTACACCCTTTGAAGTTTGATTTTTCAAAAAGGACAAGCATTTTGAAACAACTCAAAATGGAATACAAGACGAGCAATATGGGACGGAGGGAGTGATTGGATGCGCTGGCAACACGTGTATCACGTGCCGATAGTCTTTTACTCTAACCAGAAAGTACAAATAGAGTAATGAGTTTACCAATTCTAACCTTCCTAGTGTTATTTCAGTTTATGTTCCAACATATTGGTTCATATTGGGCAACAAAGTAGGATTTTGCATATTATTATTGGTGCATGCGTACTTATGATGTTCCAAATTTCAAGTACTGTGCTAGTAAAAATAGAGGTAGCAGTGATGGTGGTTCGGAAAGGGGAAGAGATGATGGATGATGGGAGCATGAGAGAGAGAGAAAGATTTGTGAGTGAAAGGGAGAAGAGGAGACAGTGGCTACGGTGGTTGACCAAGAGAAGAGGAGGCAACAGCTGCGGCCATCATAGCATTTGCTGAGGCAGTTAAGAGTCCACAACGGCGGCAGTCTGCTGTGGTCACTGACCGGCACACTATTGGAGGTGGGCAGTGGTTTCCGTGGTTCCCATGGGAGGGAACGTGTAAAGAGCGTGGTTCTTTTAGCTTACCAATTACGGAGGGTTCACAAATTCTGGGGTTTAGGGCCTACGGGACAGTAGTGGGGAAGGGAAGAGTAGAGGAGGGGAGTGACACAAAAAGGTGGAGGAGCAAGTGTTGACGACGGTAAGCCATGTTGCTGGGCCAGTGGTAAGCGATTTGCAGTCGTGAGGGGAAGAAGTTGAAGAGATGGGTACCCAAAACAGGCAAAAGTAGCTCCATTCCCCTTTGGTATTCTCGTGTCATGATACTTCCCATTCTTTCCAAGTTCCAATCACTCACCCCAGATACCTACCACCAGACAACGTTCATTCAATACATTAGCAAGAACAAGTATGCAATCTCCCCCTCGCTCTTAAAGCCCATTAAAAGTATGACTGCACTTTTTTGTCTACCCCATGACTTGTTTCTAAATTTTGGTTTGAATTCTAGACAATAATGTTGCCAAAAGAATATGGTACTTACTGTATATGAGTGTGGCTGAGAATATTGCAGTCGTTGAATTTGATTAGGAGGGATCCAGACATGAGAAGCTGAAGATGTAGGTGTAGACGGCTGCCCTTGCTGCATTGGCATCATAGACTGAAACAGGAGCAAAGATAAATATAAATCTTTAGGAGGCTAATCATAAAGTAGAACAACAAAGTTGAAGGTCAAGAACAAAAGACTCAAAGAAAGAGTTGACATAAATTAAGATCGTGAGAACCTATGCATAATTAAAATCGTTCAACCAAAAAGAGACAAAGGATGTGCTACTGATTTACATGACCTCACAAACCACCCAAAACTCAACAAGCAAATCCGGGGGGCAAGGATGACTCCCTGATAACATGGAAACGATGGTTTTACCAGATGAAAATAAATATTTGTGATACTTACATTTCTTTTAATGGTATCCTAATTTAACCCCGAAAATAAGTATCGTAACAAGTTTTATCACCATGTGCTGTAATTGACCCTTGCATGTCTCCATCCGTGTCTAAGTAGTCCTCAAGGAAGCAAAGTTGTTGGTTTCGAGCTTTTAGCTTTTGTATTGTACCCGCGTCAAAAAATCCCCACCCTAAGAAAATACCGTCTGCAGTAAACACAAGTGTCATCGATATGTCCCCGTGTCTCATCGGATCCATCCCATATTGCTTAGTTGGTTTTGGGAATCCAACTTTTTAAGGAGACATGCATTTCATAAAAAATTTGGCTACATTTCCAAGTTACCTCCTATTGCCGTCATTAAAAGCTACTTCTAATCATTTATGAATGGTAGTTGTGGAAATTTACACCCTTTGTAGTTTGATTTTTCAAAAAGGACAAGCATTTTGAAACAAGTCAAAATGGAATACAAGACGAGCAATATGGGATAGAGGGAGTGATTGGATGCGCTTGCAAAATGTGCATCACAAGACGATAGTCTTTTACTCTAACCCGAAAGTACAAATAGAGTAATGAGTTTACAAATTCTAACCTTCCTAGTGGTATTTCAGTTTATGTTCCAACATAATGGTTCATATTGGGCAACAAAGTAGGATTTCGCATATTATTATTGGTGCATGTGTACTTATGATGTTCCGAGTTTCAAGTACTGTGCTAGTAAAAATAGAGGTGGCAGCAATGGTGGTTCGGAGAGGGGAAGAGATGATGGATGACAGGAGCATGAAAGGCAAAGTGAAAGATTTGTGAGTGCAAGGGAGAAGAGAAGACAGTGGCTACAGAAGTTGACCAAGAGAAGAGGAGGCAACAGCTGTTGCCATCATAGCACTTGACTGAGGCAGTTAAGAGTCCACAACGGTGGCAGGCGGCTTTGGTCACTGACCGGCACACTCATGGAGGTCGGCAGTGGTTTCCGTGGTGGCCATGGGAGGGAACTCCATTACAGATTCCTAGTCCTAAAACAATGGGTTGCCCCAAAAACATAAAAACACATAATAAAAACCAGTTAACAAATATAAAAGACTAATAAATGTAGATTGGAGGGCCAAAATATGTATATTTTGGCATTTATCAGGAACGTGTGCAGAGCGTTGTTCTTTTAGTTTACCAATTACGGGGGGTTAGCAGATTCTGGGGTTTAAGGCCTATGGGACAGTAGTGGGGAAGGAAATGGGAGGGGAGGGGAGGGACACAGAAAGGTGGAGGAGCAAGTGTTGGCGATGACAGGCGATTTGCAGGCGCAAGGGGAAGAAGTTGAAGAGATGGGGACCCAAAACAGGCAAAAGCAACTTCATTCCCCTTTGGTATTCTCGTGTCATGATACTTCCCATTCTTTCCAAGTTCCAATCAATCACCCCACAAACCTACCAAGAGACAACGTTCATTCAATACAGTAGCAAGAACTAGTACACAAACTCTCCCTTGCTCTTAAAGCCAAGTAAAAGCATGACTGCACTTTTTTGTTTACCCATTGACTTGTTTCTAAATTTTGGTCTGAATTCTAGTCAATAATGTGGCCAAAAGAAGATGGTACTTACTGTATATGAGTGTGGCTGAGAATATTGCAGTGGTTGACTTTGATTAGGAGGGATCCAGACATGAGAAGCTGAAGATGTAGGCGTAGAAGGCTGCCCTTGCTGCGTTGGCATCATAGACCGAAACAGGATAAAAGATAAATATATATCTTTAGGAGGCTAATCATAAAGTAGAACAACAAAGTTGTAGCTCAAGAACAAAAGACTCAAAGAAAGAGTTAACATAAATTAAGATCGTGAGAACCTAAGCATAACTAAAATCGTTCAACCAAAAAGAGACAAGGGATGTGCTACCGATCTACATGACCTCACTAACCACCCAAAACTCAACAACCAAATCCGGGGGGCAAGGATGACTCCTTATTAACATGGAAACGATGGTTTTACCAGGATGAAAATAAATATTTGGGATCCTTACAGTTCTTTTAAGGGTATCCTAATTTAACCCCAAAAATAAGTAATGTAACAAGTTTTATCGCCATGTGCATTAATTGACCCTTGCATGTCTCCATCCGTGTCTAACTAGTCCTTTAGGAAGCACGTGCATCACATGACGATAGTCTTTACTCTAACCAGAAAGTACAAATAGAGTAATGAGTTTACGAATTCTAACCTTCCCAGTGGTATTTCAGTTTATGTTCCAACATAACGATTCATATTGGGCAACAAAGTAGGATTTTGCATCTTATTATTCGTGCATGTGTACTTATGATGTTCCGAATTTCAAGTACTCTGCTAGTAAAAATAGAGGTAGCAGTGATGTTGGTTCGGAAAGGGGAAGAGATGATGGATGACGGGAGCAAGAGAGAGAGACAGAGAGAGATTTGTGAGTGCAAGGGAGAATGGGAGACAGTGGCTACAGCGGTTGACCAAGAGAAGAGGAGGCAACAGCTGTGGCCATCATAGCACTTGACTGAGGCAGTTAAGAGTCCACAACGGCGGCAGGCTGCTGTGGTCGCTGACCGGCACGCTCTTGGAGGTGGGCAGTGGTTTCTGTGGTTGACATGGGAGGGAATGCGTGCAGAGCCTGGTTCTTTTAGTTTACCAATTACGGGGGGTTAGGAGATTCTTGGGTTTGGGGCCTACGGGACAGTAGTGGGGAAGGAAAGGGGAGGGGAGAGGAGTGACACAAAAAGGTGGAGGAGCAAGTGTTGGCGACGGAAGGCCATGCTATTGGGCCAGTGGCAATCGATTTGCAGTCGCGAGGGTAAGAAGTTGAAGAGATGGGTACCCAAAACAGTCAAAAGCAGCTCCATTCCCCTTTGGTATTCTTTTGTCATGATACTTCCCATTCTTTCCAAGTACGCAAACTCCCCCTCGCTCTTAAAGCCAATTAAAAGCATGACTGCACTTTTTTGTCTACCCCATGACTTGTTTCTAAATTTTGGTCTGAATTCTAATCAATAATGTGGCCAAAAGAAGATGGTACTTACTGTATATGAGTGTGGCTGAGAATATTGCAGTGGTTGACTTTGATTAGGAGGGATCCAGACATGAGAAGCTGAAGATGTAGGCATAGACGGCTGCCCTTGCTGCGTTGGCATCATAGACTGAAACAGGAGCAAAGATAAATATAAATCTTTAGGTGGCTAATCATAAAGTAGAACAACAAAGTTTTAGCT
This sequence comes from Rhododendron vialii, assembly GCF_030253575.1. Classification (NCBI taxonomy): domain Eukaryota; kingdom Viridiplantae; phylum Streptophyta; class Magnoliopsida; order Ericales; family Ericaceae; genus Rhododendron; species Rhododendron vialii. The sequence continues at coordinate 903,982 of NC_080559.1, read as the reverse complement.
CAAGAACAAAAGACAAAAAGAAAGAGTTGACATCAATTAAGATCGTCAGAACCTAAGCATAATTAAAATCGTTTAACCAAAAAGAGACAAGGGATGTGCTACTGATCTACATGACCTCACAAACCACCCAAAACTCAACAACCAAATCCGGGGGGCAAGGATGACTCCCTGATAACATGGAACTGATGGTTTTGTGATGATGAAAATAAATATTTGTGATCCTTATAGTTCTTTTTAGGGTATCCTAATTTAACCCCGAAAATAAGTATCGTAACAAGTTTTATCCCCATGTGCTGTAATTGACCCTTTCATGTCTCCATCTGTGTCTAACTAGTCCTCTAGGAAGCAAAGTTGTTGGTTTCGAGCTTTTAGCTTTTGTATTGTACCCACGTCGAAAAATCCCCAACCTAAGAAAATACCGTCTGTAGTTAACACACATGTCGTTGACATGTCCCCGTGTGTCATTGTTTAAAAACTTTAATAAAGTACTCCCTCCGTCCCATATTGTTTAGTCGGTATTGGGAATCCAACTTTTTAAGGAGACATGCATTCCTTAAAAAGTTTGGCAACATTTCCAAGATTACCTCCTATTGCCGTCATTAAAAGCTACTTCTAATCAATTATGAATGGTAGTTTTGGAAATTTACACCCTTTGTAGTTTGATTTTTCAAAAAGGACAAGCAATTTGAAACAAGTCAAAATGGAATACAAGATGAGCAATATGGGACGGAGGGAGTGATTGGATGCGCTGGCAAGCAACATGTTCATCACGTGATGATAGTCTTTTACTCTAACCAGAAAGTACAAATAGGGTAATGAATTTACGAATTCTAACGTTCCTAGTGGTATTTCAGTTTATGTTCTAACATTCCTAGTGCGCTTCCAGGAAGAGGGACACCTCTAGAGACATTCTTATTATTACCCCCAAGGGGTTGTGAACTTCTGAAGACTTGGCCTCCTTGGACTGGAGGTGGAGAGCTTACGCCGAAGAGACCACACAACATTCGGAATGCTAACCTGTTCTTGTTGAGTCAACAACCACTGACGGATTTCTTCTGGTGCTTCATCATAGTCAAATGCTTCTCGAAAGTCTCGTTGAACATTTACGGTCGCATCCTAGAAAATAGAAAAACCAACGCGCTTACAGATATGGATGATTATTTGGGTGCGTCAGTGAAGCGCCGAACTTCACCAACACTTCATAGATTAACAAAAAAAGCCAAGTTCAATGGTATTCATAGTGAACAAAAGAATCATAGGGAAGTATGACCTGGGAACCAGAAGACTGAGGATTATTGTCCATCCTTGCACATAAGCTGCTAGAACTATGTGAGACTGCAAAAGAACAATCACCTTTGGTAACACATAATCAAATAATAGATAACCTAAAATATCGCACTTTCCAGTAAGGCAAACACGTAAATTTAAACTATGGAAAATTGTTTGAACTTGTATGTGAAGTGTACTAATGAGGAAAAATTCATTCACATAAATAAATATACATAACAAGAACCCTCTCCTCAAATCCCAAATGTGCACATGCATAACCACATACATCCCCAAATACCAATTCAATTTGTGCCTTGACATAGATTTTACCATTTCAGTAATCTTCAGCTCTTAACAGAATCAATGATCGAAGATGGTTTTGCTTTGACCGGTAATAGACATAGCTTTGATCTTATATGGATTATGAGCTGGAACAATGCAGCTATGCTTAGTCTTTTATGCGCTATTGTGTCTAAGCAAAAATGTACATGGGTTAAAACTACAAATATGTCAACAAATCTTTCCTCTACCTAGTCGGACGTCACGAACTCTTCACATAAGGATATCGCCACACCTTTTACCAAATGTATTATTTGGTATGGCTCTTCTACCTTTTTTTGGCATAACAATTGGCACCAAGTTGGGCCTCAACTGACCACTGGAATCACATTGCAGTGAACTGTGGAATTTCCATAGAAGCAAAGGTCTCATGTATGATCTACAACAATGTTCGGACTTGGCCTTTCTGCTCTCTCCCCGCTTATCCAGTTCAACCTCAGTTTTCTACTCAAGACTGTAATCTGGACCATTTCTCTCTCCTCTAAGAACCAAGTTTGTTCCACTCGAAATCCATTAGGATCCAACACCTCTGATGCTTTTTTTTTTATAACTCAGGTGTCTGAGTCAACTTATGCGCACCTTAACTAATCCGCTCACCTTAACTAATCCGGAGCCCAATCCCACCGCGCACTTGCCTATAAACTCCATATTTGGGGGTAATTACTATTTAATAACCCCATGTCTTTATGCAATCTTCGAGATCAAAATATAGACTACCTGTTCTTAGATTGTTCTTTCTGTGCTCGGGTTTGGTCTCATGTTTCTAAGCTTTGTTGCATCCCTATACTTGGGCTCGTTCAAAGTTCATTGGGAAGTCTTTTCCTAATGTCCTAAAAAGCACTTAATTATTGGCGCCATGATTTAGTCGCTTTCGCAGGGAAGGAAAAATTTGTGCCTTAAGACTTCCTCCTCTGTTATCGATCGAGATTTATGATCTCTTCCATTTGCTTTGTGCCGATGTGCGTAAGCATCCCATTAAAAAACAGCAAACCCTAACTGCGTAGAAACGGATAGAGGAAGACGAACGCACGCATGCGCGCGGGCGCGCGAGAGAGAGAGAGAGAGACCTGCTCTATTCACGATTTGGGCGGTTAGCTGATTACACAGAAAACCCTCGAGAGTATGAAGCCAGGAAAGAAATGCTGTACTTGGTTTGGTATTTGAGAAGTTTTTTGAAAAATAATAGGGTTAATAAGTAAAGAGATAGAGAAAAAAATGTTCGTAGAAGAAATTAGGGAGAATTTAAGAGGAATTTTTTAAAATTTTTGAAAAAGAAAGATAACCAGGCAAAGTAAAAAAAAATTTCCTCTCTTTCCTTTTTTCCCATTTTCTTTCTTAATTTTTTCCCCTCCTTCTTTCTTTCTTCCCACAATTTCCCAACTGAGGGAAACTTTAAGGAAAGAAAAGGGGAAGAAAAAAAAAACTAAAAAAATTTCCTTCCTATTATTTGGTTGAAAAATAAAGAGAGAATAAAATACAATGTTATGTTTTGTGAATAGTAAATATTTTTTTCTATTTTCTTCTCATTTTATTTTATTTTCTTTCCTTTTTTTTCGTGAGGCTCTGTTTTAAACCTTGGAAAAGAAAATAAATGAAAAAAAAATAAGAGGAAAAAAGGGAGGAAGAATTTATTATTCACAAAACTTAAAATTATTATTTTCTTCTCTCTTCCTCTTCCAACCAAACAAAAGGAAGAAATTTTTTGTAATTTTCTTTTCTTTTTCTTAAGTTCCAAAAAAAAACCTTAGGTTACAAACAGAGCCAAAAATCCAATGCAAAGTGCAAACCATTACAAAAAATTTATGATGTTCCAACGTGGTATTGAGGCATCATGCCTCTATTTAATATAGATCATTAGATCAGGTTTTATGTTAATCTAGGTTCTTGGATTAAAACCACCTTCAAAAAGTACGGTGATTTTGTGTTTTTTCAGCCGTAAAAAGTCATTATATTTACCATGAACACTGACTCTTATTATCATATTTTATGTTTATATTTACCATAAAATAAGGCATACTTCCACAACTAAAAGTTGTATTTCAACGTTTTTCTTGATGTTTTCAAAATAATTTAAACCGGTGTAGGAGGTTAACAGGAGAGAAAGGGGAAGGGATCCAAGGGTTGAGATTGAAAGAGGAGATCCAAGGGTTTAAATAAAACAGGGGCATGTTAGGGGCATGGTAGCCAAGCTCAAACCATTACGGAGTACTAACTACTAAGCATTACGATGATGTTCTTCGTCCATTCTCTCTCTCTTCTCAGATCCCTCAACACTAAAAACATCTCTCTTTTGTGTATACATTTGTTTACTCCTCACCTGATTCCTTTCAATAGTCAGCTGATTTGTACAAATTGTTTGGCATTTCTATAATCTTCACGGCGTCGAGACACGGATCGAAACCCAAGAACCCGAGCTCCAGAGGAACAAATTCTCCGTCGACCTCCTCGTCGTCGTTGTCGAGGCATTTTCAGGAGCCTTCAGTGGACGGTGTTTCTTCACCGGCGTCTACAAGTAAGCCCCAGTACTTTACTCCGAGAGCCTTCCTGTGGATTCCGAGAGATCGAGAGAGAACATCACCGTTACCGTTCGGTTTTGGCCCCTCAGGTACTTTTTCCAAATTGTAGGTATTTGTAATTGTCGGCATTTTGTTCTTTCGATTTAATTTTGATGTGACAATTTGTTTATTAAGGGGCATCAAATTGTTTATTTAAGTGAGGTGGGTGTTTGTACATATGTACGTATTGATGTTACTATCTTGCCGGTGATTTCCATGTCAATAGGTTATAGCAACAGTTTAGTTCTCAACTGTCAAGACATGAGTTGCGAGTGATATTTACTGGTTTCAAGAAGATTTTTTTTTCTTTATTTACAAAAATGATAGTATAAAGAGAGAATTTTGCCTTTTTGTTTTTGTTTTGAGAACCGCCAACTTGTCAATAGAGAAAAGTATCTCTGACTCGTTTGTGAAGAGTCGAGTGAATGAGAAGCCAACGAATTTATTAGAGTCCCTCCTAGATGTCAAAAAACCACAGAGTATATTGTCTCTAATGATGATCCTGTGTGTATGTCGTAGATAGAGTTCTGCTTAAAGATGGCACGGTTTCCATTATTGGCATTGGAAGCACATCACATAATGGCAAGGTAACACCAAGCAAAACGTGGGGTTTCTTGGTCACGCCAGTAAGTTAAAAATTGGACCTGACACAATTGGGAGAATTAGAAGCCTTTCAGGATCAATATTGAAGCAGCCACTTCTTTGATATTGGTGCAGCGGGTTAAGTCTGTTTTCACTCCATCCCTGTTTAGGAGCCATATTTGGAAGACAATGCAGCTTTTGTTGGTTGGACCCTTACTTTATATTTTGAAAAGTGGTGGTTACAGCCTCAAGTAGGGGAAGCAAGAGTAACGGGCAACCTAATATGAGGAGCTCAAGGCTATAAGTTTCCTTCGTTTATAGTTCAGTGGGCCATAAGTTTCCTTATTTATTTGGTTGAGCCTTATGGTTGTTTTGGGTGTGGAATTGAGGGATAAACATACAGTCACTCAGCTATCCAAGCTTAACCTGAGCCTGAGTTACTCAATCTGTTTGAAGCCATACTTAAAAAGGGTTTTAGGGTTTGAATAAGTAGGGAAATGGTAACTTATTGTGTTCGGAATATTTGTAGAATTTTTGCTTGAAAGAAAATGACTATAGAGTTCTTTGCTCGTCCAATAGGAATTCATATTGTTGCTCTTGCTCATATTGTTGTTTTCTGGCTATGTTCAGGTCAATTTTCCCAAGTAATGCATGAAAACAACTTGATTAACACTACGTATTATTTTCTCATTTTAATGCTTCCAAATGGAGTGTTTGGCCCTACAACCACCACACGTCATGTCTACGATGTTGCTGCACAACATGTTGTCAGTGGTGCTATGGAAGGCATTAATGGTAGTGTTTTTTGGCATATTTGCAGGCACTTTGTACATTCTGTCGCTGGAAATGAACTTTTAACTCTGGGGGAACACATCTTTCAATTAGCAAGTCGTTTTGACATCATGTTATTATGGCCTCGGGCTGAAAGTTTTAACGGAATGTTTCTTTGTCTCTCTTTGATTAACCTTCTTGTTAATCTAAGTTCATATTTGTTTATTGTTGCTAACAGTCTTGGTAATTCCTTTACGTTTTATTTTAAGAACAGGCCGGTTCGATTTAGAAAATGGAAGATGAAATAAAAGACCTATCCCGGCAAATTATTTTGTCTAACTCAGTCTTGTGTAACTGTGCTTATTTTGTAAGTGGAAGAAAGACAAATCATAAACAACTTAACAACAAAGTATTTGTCGCTTCTATAAGAGCCCCTTCGCTGTTTTGGGAAAAAGAAAGCTTTCAGGTTTCTCACCAAATCTAACCAAACAGAAACTTCAGCCAACTAATCCAACCATAATTAACCAAAAAAATGAGGAGAGCAAAAGGTCACATGAACTTTTAGGATTCTACAAGACTATGCTAAAGCCAAAGCCCTAATTTCAGTGCATATGTGGGACGCTATCCATTACAAAACAGAATTGAGGCAACCAAGCCCGAATAATAGAATAAACGAAATCCCTGTTAAAAAGACAATATTAAGCCATATTCTTAACAAAACATTGAGACAACCTAGCACGAATAACAAAATCCATGAAATTCTTATTCAAAAGATGACATTAAAACTAAAAGCCACTGCACCCACCCCCAAAGGGGATGCACTATAGCCTATAGGTTCGTTGGAAGATTGCTGTATCTCTTTGTGGCTAGAATCACCTTAATCAAATCATGCTCAGCATCTTCACTTAGAATACTTTGCCCCTGCACGCACCCCCAATGTCGGTTTCTGTTGTTAGAGGTGTAAGACCCATGATTTATTAGACATGGAAGAGGATTGGTCGACACATTTTGGTTTCCTTTGACTATTTCAAACTTGACCTCAGCAGTGGGGGACAAACTAGACAAGAACATAGCTGAAGTAACAATTTAGCTTTCTTAGAGTGAATTCATTACTAAACGGAGGGAGGAATTGAGTCACTTTGGGTGTGACTAAATTATATGACTCCATGGTTGGAAGGGATAATGCATGAACTTCAGTCCAGCTTGACTGAAGTTATTTCCAAGTGAAGTCACTACTACGATGGAAACATGCAATTTTTTTGTGCATTAAGTACTGATTCAAGCGTTAATTTGGAAAGGAACCTTTGTTAAAGTTCAACTCAAGTCTTTTAAATGTTGGCCGTTTAAGTGTCTCAGCAAATTGTGCTAGTCCCATATATTCCTTTTCACTTTTTTTCTTGTTTGAGTTCATGCTTAATTAATGTGTTTTCATTTCTCACCACCTCAAACTCTACAAGTCTTTTGTCTTCCTGCTGTAGCTTTTCAAAGATTACCAAGAGCTCATTTTGACTTTATCTCATTTCTGCTCATGTGTATCTGATGTTATCTTCACATCTTGCCACATATGACCAGTCCAACCCTACTTGAAATAAAAACAAAGAAAGATAGAAAGAAAAGTGCTTATTTAATGAACTAATTGCCCATGAAGGTCTCAAACTAGTGATCCTGAAACAAAAGCAAAGAAAGAAAGAAAGAAAGAAAAGTGCTTATCTTCTTCCTTGAGGGGAAGAAAGTTATTTGATTCAAGATGGGTTTTTTCCTATAGGATATTATTTTGAACTTTTTGTCGCTCTAAAATAGTTCATATGTCAATGGTTGTCCCTGTAAGTGGACAAAACGAATGGCACTTAGGACAGCACAAGATTGTAACGGCTTCTCGTGCCTCTTGACCGGAACCCTAGTTCGTCATCGGAACCCTAATCTGCAAAACAGACAAGGGGTGAGCGCACCTTTGCCTCTTTTGGCAAAGGCCCTCCGATGCCTAAGTTTCACGTACCGGAGAAAACCCTAATTATCAGTAGGAGAATAGCTTGAATGCAATGTATTGTGTACGTTTTACTTCTAGGTTAACCCTGTTTATATAGGCATACAATTCTTGTTGCCCAAGCATCCTTGTTGCCCTAGGTTTCCTATCACGTATTGGAAACCAAGATCATCTGGAATCTCGTTCCTTTATCTATTTATTTCCTTAGTCCTTTTAGGACTCCTTTCCATGGCTGGCCGAACATCCCATTCTTGTTGGGTCTCTTCCTTAGATCGCCGACCACCGTCTTCCACGGCGACTTATCCTAACTTATTCTATGGTCCCACGTACCACCTGTTTGGGCTCTATCTGAGCTTGTTCGGGAATACCTCCCTACAATTGTTCCACAGCTTTACTCGTTATTTTAACTCAAATGACGGGCAAAGCTCCCAAATACCGAGCAAAACCATGATACTCCTTCACCTTGTTCCATAGAGTTGGTGCAACTTCCATCATTAAGCTAGGCCAAACATCCCATCTCTTGGGCTGGTCATGCTTTCCCTGCACTTACCTTTACACGTGGCATGCTTCGTACCGCCCTCATTAAATGCGAATGGACATCCTTCGTGCAACGGGACGCCCAAACGGCGTCTGGGTGACGTTTCACATATGCCTCCCCGCTTTCCTTAGAGTATATGTGGGATTTCGTCCCATTTTGAAACCTCATTCTCTCTAGACTCCCTCTGCAAAACGAAGAGTTGCGCATAACCGCCATTGGAGCACTGATTACCATCTCAAGGCCCCTTCCTTTCTGCACTAAGGACTTCAACTGTTAATCCGTAAGTCATCGCTCCCCATTCTGCCCTATTTCTTTCGTTGATTAGGGTTTTCCCTTCGTCTAGGGTTTCTTCACCCCCGCTACTTTCATCTGAAAAAAAAAAACTCTACTTGGCGTCATTGCAATAACCCCTCAGGCCATGGCCAATTTTGGATCTCGCTACGAGATTCCTGACGATGTAGCCACTGTACTCGCTCCTGAAGACGCCGTCCGTGAGTGTCCTAATAACGACACTCTCCATATCCCAATCGTCGCCATCGTAGAAGGCGGGGTTAGGTTTCCCTTGGCTCCTTTGCTCCGCCAGGTTCTGGCCCATCACAGGCTTTCCCTAATGCATGTCTCAGCCAATTTCTTTAGGGTTGTTATGGGTATAAATTCCATCAATCAATTTCTTTAGGGTTGTTATAGTATTTCCAGAACCAAGGATGCCCTTACTTACCATCTGAAGAGTAGGGATTCTAGGAAGAAACTTGTCCTTGAGCTTCCTAACTCTGTTCGGGGGGATGATGATGATTTTCTTATCATCACGGGGAACGTCGAGCCCAGAAATGAGGATGGCTAAGTGATAGGTTTCCATGCCCCTCACAGATTTGGGCGACCACGTTAGTTTCTTTTACCTATTGTGTTCTCAATACTCAAAGTTTATTCATACTTTGCTAATTTGTTCTGTTGCATTCTTCTTTGCAGCCACTAATGTCAACCAGGGTCATGATATTATCACCCCGCAAGTCCACGTGACTGATATCAATTGTGCCTTGGCTTTCAACGGACAAGGAACACATCTCGCGGGCTGAGCAAGAGCAGCGCAAATGCTCCTCAGCTACAGGGCATCGTACGGCGGATTCATTGACCGTTGTACCCGTGCAGCAAATAATCCAGAGCTCCTAGGCCCTTCCTCCTCAAATCCCGTTCAAGGAAGACAGTCGATCTCACACTCCTCCAATTCCCGACGAGCCCATCCAACTAGCCAAGGAACCTCCACTTCATTTTCCAGTGGTTACACTCCTTCCCCTCCACCACAAGAAATGAATCAGCCGATCAACCTTAGTAACCTACTCACCCTTCCTAGACACGGTCGTGGTCGTGGCACTATTCATGGCCACGATGGTTCTCAAGGCCACGGCCGTCGAGCCTCAGTTCAAACTGACGTTCCACCAGGTTTTCATCCAAGTGAGGTTGCTGAGGGTCATCGTGACAAACGTCCACTCCTCGATTCCCCTTCAACAGGGACTGCTCCACCTGAAGGAACCCTTACCACTCGTAGATCCTCTGCCTCTGTTCCACCCCCCGACTGTCCCACGGAAATCGCCCCGTAAGTGTTCGGGACAGTGCGGAGTCCAAAGACACCGTATTGGCCCTATCTCAAGCATTCCTTTTGCCCGGGGACAGGCAGAGGGAGGTGGAGAATTCTCTTGACAAGCTCCTCAGCTCTTTCATGGTCAACAGTGTTAAGGTTTGCCCCCTTACCTTGCTTTCCATGTCTTAGAACCTTAATACCTATTATTAATACATGTATGCTTGTCCAGTCTATTCAGAAAATGGTGGCAATGGCCCAAAAACTCGGCCAAGTAGAGCCTCAGCGTGCTAGGCTGGCCAGTGAAAGCACCAAGTTGCAATGCACAATCACCAGGCTCGAAAGAGAGAGATCAAGCACGTGGAATGGTGGATGAACTGAAGGGCAAACTGGACGAAGCCGAGGACAATCTGAACCAGACTCTCACAGAGCTCGAGTCAAGCAAAAATGAAGCCAAAGCAACGCTCCAATAGGGTTATAATGAAGGAATCAACGTGGCTACAGAGAGCTACAAGACCCAAATGCTTGCAATTCAAGATGAAATCTGGGTTGCTGCTTGGGCAGCATGCCCTAAAAGGTTGGTGTAGCTGAGTCATCTCCTCTCTGGACCGAAAACGACCTTCCCAGCACTGTTGTCATTCCAAACGAGGAATTTGCTGAGAAGGAGGAGGATAGCCTTGATAGGGAGCTAAATGCCAGTGTCTCTGAGCAGCAAGTTGCTGATGCTGATCAAGTAGATGGTACAACCAACCCTGGCCAAAAGGAAGCCAGTGGTGGTCCAAATGATGAGAGCACTATAGTGGAAGACACGCTTGCACAAGTCACTCTTCCCCTTGTCCTGGACCTGACCATTGATGAGTAAGTATGATACCATCTCCCTAAGACAGTTTCATTTCTTAAGACAGTTTGCAGGCCCTGTGTGGCCGTGGTCTTTGCCCTGAGTGGCACAAGTACTTTATAAGTTTTGTTAACACATGTATTTGGCCCTTCGTGGCACAACACTTGGTAGTTGTCTCGCGGCCTTGCTTGGCCTAGATATTGTTCACTTGGCCCTTCTTGGCCTTTCAGTATTGTCGGTGGCCCTTCGTGGCCTTTGCAGTATTCCAACCTTTTAGTTCCAGGTTATCTCTTGGCAATAAGTTTGTCGTGCTTAGACAGACGCATAAGTGTTGTCATACTCTGACATCAGTGCATATTCATGTATGCATCAAAGTGTTTTCGTACTTAAGATATATTATGCCCATATGCCTCTAAGTTTCCCATACTTAGAAAAAAGCATAAGTGTTTTCATACTTAGCTGAACTATGCATGTTTACGTATGCACTCCAAGTTTGTTCATACTTGGACACGTTCCTAAGTTTATTCATACTTAGATAACTGTGCATGTTCACGTATGCACCCCAAGAGTTTTCATTCTTGGATAAATCTAAGTTTTCGTACTTAGCCAATTTATATGTTTATTCGTACGTGCCAGGGCATTCGTGCCCATACCCTGCTCCCCAATACAAAGGAAGAAAGAGATGTGAGCATATTCAAGCTTCGTATTCATATGGACAGAAAATAAAAAAGAAACACCAAGAGCAAAAGGATCAAAAAATTTCTCAAATACATATGTACTGCCAAAGGAGGATTTTATTCATAATCTTTGAACTCAAGGGGCGTTATTCGTACCCCTTGCAACTAACAAAATAAAAAATAAGGAATTTTATTCATAACTCCCACACTATCACATATGCATCCTAAAACAGAATGAAAATAAAGGAAGTCCTTTAAACAAAGAATTTTCTCCCGTAGACCTCCTAGGCGTTGTTCGGTGTGCCCACAGGACCAGTGGTAGCTCATTAAGCCATTTCCCCTTTGCCTTATCTAACATTTTCTTGATCCCATCAAGGATGGTTTTGTTAGATGCCTCTGCTTGCCCATTACTTTGCGGGTAAGCTGGGGTAGAGTACTAGTTCCTTATCCTGTACTAGGAAAAGAAAGCTTTGAATTTCTTCTGGAATTGTGACCCGTTATTGGTAATCAACGAGTAGGGGATTCCAAACCGAGTAATAATACTCTTTCAGATGAACCTTTCTATCATAGGCTCTGTGATTTTGGCCAGGGGTTCTGCCTCAATCCACTTCGTGAAATAATTTGTTGCTACCAATAGGAATTTTCGATTTCCAGTTGCTTTGTGGAGTGGATCCACGATGTCCATCCCCCATTGTGCAAATGGCCAAGGGCTTGTCAATGGCACCAGATCTTCAGCTAGTGTTCTAATCATAGGTGAAAACTTTTGACACTTTTTACAGATTCACGTATACCGCATCCTCTGCATACGTGGCCACCAATAACCTTGGGTTATTGCTCGGTGGGCAATGGACCTACCCCAGCATGGCTCCCACATGTTCCCTCATGAATCTCGTGGAGGAACTTCTGCAACATCTCGGGGTGTAGTACGAACGTGTGAAGGATTTTCTGTACAACTTTCCTACATGGGATAGCCAAAACCGTGTAGACTTTGTTTTTATCTTATGAGCCTCCTTTTTGTCATTGGGGAGTGTCCCATCTCGTAGGAACTCTACAATTGGATCCATCCAACTTGGTCTTTGGTTCACGTCCAAGACCAACTCTATACTCCTTCCAATACTAGGCTCACTAAGGTAATCGATTGCCACCTTTCTCTTGAACTCGGTTGGCACCGCTGCGGCCAACCAAGCTAGTAAATCCGCGTGAGCGTTCTCTCCTGAATTGATTTGCTCAATGTAAACCTTCTCAAAAGTATCAAGCAGATCCTTGACGGCCTCCATGTAGGCTGCCATCTTTTCATTCTGGGCTTCGTATTCCCTGGACAATTGGTTCACCACGAGCTATGAATCATAGTACACCCTTATCCTTTTCACTTTTAGGGTCCTTGCACTCCTTAAGCCTGCTAAGAGTGCCTCGTACTCTGCCACATTATTCGATGCATTGAAACCCAGCCGAACAGACAATTCCAACCTTACTCCTTCAGGAGAAAAAAGCACAACCCCAATCCCTGAACCAGTATTACATGTTGAATCGTCAACGAACAATTTCCATTCCAAGGGATCTTGCTCGGCCGGTACCTTACCCTTCTTGACTGGTGGCCCAGTTGCTTGCTCCTTTCTCGTAGGAGGTTGGGGAGTCACTGCGGGAGAGAATTTTGCTACAAAGTCCGCCAACAACTGTCCTTTGATTGCAGTGCGCGGCTGATAGTCAATAGTATATTGACTAAGTTCCACCGACCAAGTTGAGATTTGTCTGGAGATATATGCCTTTCATAGCAATGACTTCAACGGAAATTCGGTTTAAACCACAATCTTATAACTCTGGAAATAATGTGGCAACTTCCTTGCCACTATTCTTAGTGCCAGGACCAATTTCTCGAGAGGCAGATATCTCGTTTCTGCATCTAGCAATGTCTTGCTCACATAATACACGGGGATTTGCTCGGACCCCTTGTTCCTCAATAATACTACACTTACAGCATGCTCAGAAACTGCTAAATACAAAATCAAAGACTCATCCGGATCAGGAGTGGACAAGAGTGAGGCTGCTGCCAAGTACTTCTTCAGGTCTTGGAATGCCTGTTTGCATTTTGCTCCCCATTCGTATCTTTCCCTCTTCTTTAACAATTGAAAGAAAGGCCTACACTTTTCACTTGACCGGCTGATAAATCTGTTAAGAGTTGCGGCCACTCCTGTTAGTCTTTGGATCTCCTTCATGGTTCTGGGACTTTGAAGCCTTTACAAAGCCGTTATTTGATCGGGATTCACCTCTATCCCCCTTATGGTCACTAGGTGGCCCAAGAATTTACCTGAACTAACTCCAAACTCGCATTTTGAGGCGTTGAGTTTCAGTTTGTACTTTCTCAGAATTTTGAACGCCTCTTTTAGATCGGCTATGTGGTCCTACTTATCTTTGCTTTTGATCACCATATCATCTATGTACAGATCTATAGTTTTCCCGAGCAGCTTCTTGAGCATAATCGTTGCCAACCTGTTGCTCCGGCATTCCTTAAACCAAAGGGCATGACGCTATAGCAGTATAGCCCTTTTGATGTAATAAAGGAAGTCTTCTCCTGATCGGGCTCAAACATGGCAATTTGGTGGTACCCTCAATATGCGTCAAGGAAACTCATCCGTCCATACCGTGCAATCGCATCAACCAACTGATCAATTCTTGGGAGAGAGAAACTGTCTTTTGGACATGTCTTGTTCAAATCAGTGAAGTCCACACAGACATGGCACTTTCCGCCGTTCTTTTTTACCACCACAATGTTAAGACAACCACTCCAGGTAGTAAACTTCTCGTATGGCTTTGGCTTCTAGCAAGCGGTCAATCTCCTCGATAACAGAATCCACGTGCTATACGGCTGATCTTCTTTTTTTCTGCATTACAGGTTTGTGCTGTGGATCCACATTCAAGTGGTGACAAATCACGTTTCCGTTCACCCCAGGCATTTACTCGGGGACCCAAGCAAACACATCAATGTGCTCCTTTAGGAACCCTACCAATTCTTCTTCCTCTTTTTTGCTCAAATTTTTCCCAATCAGGAAATACCTTTTTGGATCACTGATCTGTATCTTCTTCAAACCTTCGACCACCTTCTTGGCGCAGTTCCCTCAAACATCCTCAATGGTCAGCTGATACGCTATCTCCACAACTTGGGCCAATTTAGCCTTTGGTGCTTTTTTGATTATGGAAATCAAGCACTGCTGTGCCACTTTCTGGTTGCCCCTAATTTTCTCAACTCCATTAGACCCCCGAAATTTTACCATTTGGTGGTAGGTGGAGGAAATCGTCCTCATTTTGTGCAACCACGTTCTTTCTATAATTGCGTTATAGAAAGATGGAACATCTACCACTAGGAAGTCAGTTTGTAGCACTACTGTTTCTGCCCAAACAGGCAACGTTATTTTGCCTAATGGCCAAACTGCTCCTGCACCGAATCCAACCAGAGGGGTTATTGACTGCACCAAATCCGCCTGTGTCAGTCCTAACTTTTTAAATGCGTCGTAATATAGCACTTCTGTGCAACTTCCTGAATCCACCAGAATTCTTTCAATGTCATATTCCCTAATTCGTAGGGTTATGACCAAGGCGTCATTATGCGGTACCTGAACTCCTTCCAGGTCCTCATCCGTAAAGACTATGCCCTCGTCGCATACTTCGCCTTCACGTCCTCTTTTCTTTCCCAATTGCATGACATGTTAGTCATGCTTGATTTACCTCTGGAGCAACCTCACCTCAATTCTCGTATAAGGCGTGGCCAATCCATGTATCATTTGGATTACTCCGCTTGGATTTTGTTCGTAATCCAACTCCATCGCTCTCCCATTCTCTTTGGGTCCCTCTTGGATAAACTCCTTGAGGTATCCTTGAGCCACTAGATCATCAAGACGCTTTTTAAACATCTCACAATCTTCTGTCATGTGACCTCAGTCTTTATGGTTGCTACAGTGCTAACTCGTAGCTCGTTTTGCATCTCTATCTCCTTCCAATCTCGGGGGCCACTTGAAGTAGGGGCGATTCTTTATTCGATAAAAAATCATGTAAATTGGTTCTTTCCAAACCATGGTTACTGAAAAGAAAGACTTAGGGTCCAGAGCTTGCTTCTCTCTGTACGGTTCTTTCTTAGCCTGTCCATAATCCTTTCTTTCCCTATAAGTCTTGGGCTCTGGCTTGTCCGCCTTCTTGACGGGCCCCTTGGCCTGCCGGTAACTACCTTGCCGTCCTCGCGGAGTATGTCATCCTCCATTCTGGCATGTTGCTCTATCCGCTCCATTTATTTTGCCAGCGTGCCAACCGAACTCATGTTCAATGAACGGCATAATTCCCCCCGAACTAGCAACCCAATTTTGAATGTGGCTATTGCATATTCCTCGCTACAACTTTCAATCTCGTTGAAAGTCTCCCAATACTTCTTTGCATAATCTCTGATTAGTTCGTTCACTCCCTGCTTCATAGCGGGAAGGCTTTCAAAAGTTTTCGGGGCCCTTTTGCTCGTCAAAAACCGGCAGTGAAGTCCTCAGCTAGTTGCCTCCATCCTCGTATGGAATGCGGACCTAGCTTATGGAACCACGACAAAGCTACCTTTCCCAAACTCGATGGGAACATCTTGCACATAATTGCATCATCTTCGTCATGCATGAATATAGCCTACTGGTAATGTTGTATGTGTGCCACGGGATTTGCACTTGTCTCGTAAGGGATGAACGTGCCATGTTTCACCCTGTTCGGCAACCTTGCCTCTTGCAACCTCTTGCAACTTTCTTGCAAAGGGGGAGGATGCTATGTTGCTGAGGGCCTTCCGCGCTGCTTCTCATGCAGTCATAGTTCCGTCCTTTCGTCTTATTGGCCCCATTCTTTTCCCAATCGGAATCAGGTCTCTCGTACCTGTCCCTATGGTGCTTCCTGGTCCCTTCCTCTTCGGGGGTGGGACTTCGGCTTCTGCTCCTTTTTCTTGAAGAAGCCCTTCGCCGCTCCGATGTTCGGCTTTGACTTCTGCTCCTGCGTTTTCGTGGAGAAGCTCTCTTTCGCCCTGGAGTGGGGCTCCTGCTCCCCCTTCTTCGTGAAGGAGTCTTCTTGTACTCCACCGTGGCCCGCCTATCTTCTCTGGAATTCCTTCGTGGAAGTCCAAAGTTCTCAGGGTGCTCTTGGATCAAACGAGCAAACCCTTCACTGTGGGATTTACTCCTCCGTGTGGACCCTGTGGCCGTCCTGCCCTCCATGTTCTTGGAATCATCCAAGACGGTCAGGGGGTTGCCCTTGCTGGTTGTCTTCTTCCCATGTCCACCATCAGGCTTTCTCTCGGAGCGCCTGGTGGGGGTTGATCTCCTCCCCCACCTAGCAGATTCTTTGGGTCAAGCGGCGTTTTTGGATCTTCTCCCACCATGGTCGTTTTTTAAAGAGAACTCTTTCGTTTCCCACAGGGTGCACCAAATGTAAGTGGACAAAAATGAATGGCGCTTAGAACAACACAAGATTGTAACGGCTTCTTGTGCCTCTTGACCGGAACCCTAGTTCGTCGTCGGAACCCTAATCTGCAAAACAGAGACAAGGGGTGAGCGCACTTTTGCCTCTCGTGGCAAAGGTCCTCCGATGCCTCAGTTAGTTTCACGTACTGGAGAAAACCCTAATTATCAGTAGGAGAATAGCTTGAATGCAATTTATTGCTTACGTTTTACTTCTAGGTCAACCCTGTTTATATAGGCATACGATGCTTGCTGCCCAAGCATCCTTGTTGCCCTAGGTTTCCTATCACGTATAGGAAACTTAGGATCCTTTGGATTCTCGTTCCCTTATCTATTTATTTCCTTAGTCCTTTTAGGACTCCTTTCCATGGTTGGCCGAACATCCTATTCCCGTTGGGTCTCTTCCCTGGATCCTATTTTCATGGGATCTTATTCCTTACAGAATACTACTGTTTTGCATCCTTCTAGATTATTCCTTTTGTTTTAACACTCAAAGCTGCTTTCTTAGGAAATCTTGCTCTGTTTGGCCTTCTCATTGCCGAACAGGCTTATTGGACCAATGACTTCCCATGTCATCGGTTCCTATTGACTGCTTGGACCAATGACTTCTCATGTCATTGGTTCTCATTGCCGACCACCGTCTTCCACGGCGACTTATCCTAACTTATTCCGTCGTCCCACGTACCACCTATTTGGGCTCTATCTGAGCTTGTTCGGGAATACCTCCCTACAGTCCCATCATAACTAACGTTTTGCATTCATTTTCCATACTGTAAACAGCACCAGGAAAATTCTTTGAACTATTTCAAAATTTGTAGATCTGTTTTCTGATTGGTTTCCTTTACATTGCTAGTATTTTCAGTTCTTATGGGTGTGATTCTTCCACATATGTACCTTGTTGCCATAGCTTAATTTCTTTTCAGAGTTCTTGATAAAATTTATTTGCTGACAACCGAGCAGACACGTTGGTTCCACAAACTTTAATTGACTCAAACACTCAGTAGCAGAAGCCATACGATACTTACACCGGTATGTAACTATGTATTAGTGAGCTTCATTTTAACCTTAACGTAGGGCTATGTGTCCAATATGATTCATTAGTCATCACATTTCAGTTGCTTTTCTTTAGCTATTTGTAAGTTAAAAAATTATATCGTTTTCAGATTAGATAGCTTTTGTGTGGGGTTATGCCTATCATGACACCAATGAACATAGGGATATTGCTTGGCTCTTTTTATCTATTCGTACATTTATTTTGAACTTATCTCAAATTTCACTTGGTTTAGCTGAACTTCCCAGAGTCTAGGCCCAATTAGAATGATGGTTAACCTGTGGTTAAAAAGTGTATTTTTCCAATTTAATGTGAATAGCAAGTGCATTCCAGTTCTGACTAAAATTTCCCTCCAGAATCATCTTTCTTGAGGAAGTTATGTACTTTTTAATTGGCAACTAAGGAAAAAAAGACTATCCTTTCGTAATATAGAAAAGAGAGTGTGCTAGAGTATTTCATGAAATTGGGCACACTCGAAGGATCCACATATGTGAGCATTTCAAAGTAGAAGGTTGAAACAAATTGGGCACACTCGAAGGATCCACATATGTGAGCATTTCAAAGTAGAAGGTTAAAACAAATTGGGCACACTCGAAGGATCCACATATATGAGCATTTCAAAGTAGAAGGTTGAAACAAGGACTTGAGGAAATTTGGCTTTGGTTAAATGGGGGTTCCACACCAAGTTGCTGCGAAGAAGATCTTCATTTGATATTTCTTATCTACGATCAAATACTAGTAGCTGTTTGTCGTCCTTTGTTTTTTCATTGTTTCCTTTCTGATGAACCCCGTTGCTTTGTTAACAGACAATAGAGAGTAGCCCTTGTGGTGATAATTGTGAAGGTGGGGCAGTAAACTTGTCGCAGCTGGTATATTTCAGAGTCTTTTATTTCTGGTCTTCTTTTTTATTCACTCTGCCTACATCTGTAGGCTATTTGTTTAGCTTGGGTCCTAAGTATCTTCTTTTAGGCTTTTCTATGATGCTAACATTGTTTTGTGAAGTTGATCTATGTCTTGCTATGCGTGCAGAACCTTATCGATCTGGCAGGTTCTGAAAGCTCGACCCGAAGGCCGAAACTACTGGTGTGGGTCAAAAAGAAGGATCCTATATCAATAAAAGCCTACTAACTCTTGGAACCGTGAGGATTCAATTTTTATTATTTCATTAGCATAGTAGTTTGGTCTACGACTGTCTTATTAATGTTGTCAAATTATAGTTCATTCCATGTAACTAATCTTTCTTACTGCATGCGTAATGCATGACTATCATCGTGGGATATATCTATTAAAGGGAAATAAGTATTACGTATTGAAAGACAGACATTTTGCTATTGCAAGCTCAAGGTGGCCATAAATTGGACTCTTGTCACGATCTTTGACAGTTTGTTTCATTAGGGGTATGCTTTACCTCTCTGCACTAGATACTTTCTTCAGTTCACATGTTGTGCATCGGCTTTGCCGACAGTTTTGGGGGTTATATGGTTGGATAGGAGTTTTTTGACGATAAATCGTATTTAATGGGGTTTCTTAGACAAAATGTATTATTTGGATTCATTTTGGCCTCTTGATTTTTTAAATTGTTTATCTTAGAGTTCTAGGGATTAGAAAGCCTTAT
Source organism: Rhododendron vialii (assembly GCF_030253575.1). Lineage (NCBI taxonomy): Eukaryota > Viridiplantae > Streptophyta > Magnoliopsida > Ericales > Ericaceae > Rhododendron > Rhododendron vialii. The sequence continues at coordinate 884,725 of NC_080559.1, read as the reverse complement.
GTAGCTTCTAATATCTTTTGTGTTTTTCTTTTTGGTGGAGGCCCTTGCCCCTTTTAACTTTTCCTCTCTTAGAAATTTTCTTTGTTCTCATTAAGCTAGAAAAAAGAAAAAAAGAGGTTGGGAAGCCTTAAGCTAGTGAGAAAGAATGGGATCTATTATTGTATTTTCTCTATGTTACACAATGATCTAAAAATCTCTAGGTGCTAGTCTTGGTGCCTAGGCACCCACTAGTTGGCTGCCTAGCGCCTAGGCGGGGACTAGGCAGCCGATGGAGCCGACTTGTCGGCTGCCTAATCTGGGTGTTGGACCACCGCCTAGTGCCTAGGCGGGGACTAGTCGGCCAAGGCGGATGACTTTTAGAACACTGATGTTACATGACTAGGGATGTAACAGCTGTTTGAGAGATTGATATCCTCCGTTGGGCCCATGTTTTAACGTCTTAACCTTTTGGGATCATTTGGGACTTAACATGGTATCCGAGCTTAGGTTGGTGGTATTGCCGCCCACTTTCTTCGCTTGTTTCCTAATTGCACTTTGCTTCTCTCTTTGTATGGACATTTGCATCTCCAAGCGCAAGATGCAATTACACATGAGGGACTCAGGGAAGTTGTTGGAGAGCTTACCATGCAATTTTGGGCCCTTTGCTAATAGCTTAAGCTTCTTAGACAATTGGTGACATAACAATAGCAAAAGGTCTGGGTAGTTTACTTGTTCACCAAAATTAGTCTGGTTTTCTGAGTCAAGAAGTTCAATAATAAAAAAAAACATCCATGTCTCTTATCTTCTTTATGAATTGTGAGATTTGATTCAGAAAACAGATGCATACTTTTCTTTGGATCCTATATATGCCATTTTGTGCATGTTTTAATTGTCTGGAAAGAACTATTATTTTGGATCTACTATCAAGAATGATGACTATTTTTGTCCTATTATTTTCTACCTGTAAAATTAGAACTCAGAAGTCTTTTTTTTTTTTTTTTTTTCCCTGGATTCGTATTGAAGTTATTTCAAATGGAACCCTTTTGTTGTCTCAATGAGTGACTACCATCAAGGTGTAAGACTTCATTTCGTCAAGTGCGAGATTATGAAATTGAAACTATATTGGGGCGTCGTATTCAGTTGAGTTGTCTGATCAATGTATCTCGGCCCTATTACTTCTGTTTTTGTTTGAATATCTTTTACATGAATGACTGCAACAGATTATCCCGCCCAATGTTGTAGTCTACGACTCTACATTTTTTTTACATGATCATTGGTGACTTGTGACTTCTATCAGTTCTATGTCATTAAATGCCTTTGCAGAGGCAGAACCATGTGATTTCTAGTGGTTTCTGTATTTGCATTTCGCAGACCGGACTCAGTGAACTGATGTTGGCTCAGGTTATATCAAAGTTGACAGACAGGAGGGCTACTCATGTACCATAGAGGGACTCTAAATTGACTAGGCTAATGCAATCTTCGTTAAGTGGTCATCGACGTGTATCAGTAAGCCCTCTCCCTCTCCCTCTCTTTGGCAGGTACCATTTAGGTACTCTCTCTCTTTGGCAGGTACCATTTAGGTACTCAACTCCTGATGTTGATACATCATCTTGATATACCCTTGTAATATCTTATAATAAGCTTGAGCTTTGTTCTTTTGTTTTTGAATGAGTCTGTGGCAACATATATTCATGCTTGAATGGCTCGCGGCTGCCCTTGGAGAAAAATTATAAAATTAGCTAATAACCAAAGAAGTGGGAAAATGGATATAATATTGTAAGTAAGACTTCAGTTACAAGTGATTACTGCCTCTCTTTCTTTGTGAAGATAGAGGTAACAGGGCCTGAAGTATATTCTTAGGAAAGGCACCTTTAACTTTCCACAAGTCTGGGATCTAGATGGAGGAGTGAAAGCCCTGAAAAGGAGAATGTCTTGATTCTATTCTTGGCTAAATAGAAATAATGCAAGTAATTAGTCAATGCAGATCTCTAGCCATCACTGTGGTTGGAAAATGCTGCTTCTCTGCTATAGTTCTTTTGCATAAGGTGATAGTTCACTTTAGTTTCCTGTTTCACACATTCTACCCAACCTCGGCAGCCTTCTAATAAAGTGGCGCAATAGACGGATCTTTTATCTTGATCTCACAAGATGTGGTCTCCATACTTTCTTTGTCAAATTTAATCTGAAGTTCTTGGGTGGGAAGATTCTTTAATCTTAGCATTTAGTTTTGCAATCCCGTGGTGTACACTAAACAAGGGATTCTAGATTTGGCAATCATTTTTTTGCCTGCCAAACTGGTGGTTAAATATATAAAGAATCATGGTATAAATCCTCTTGACTAAACCAATTCTGAGTCTCTGACTGCCCAGCTACTTTGTTAGCTGTTGAACCTTCCTCCCCATACCGTGCTGATGTTTACCTTTTTCTGTAGGATTCTTTCTAATCATTAACCAATTAGGAATGTGCATTGGTTTTTTCTTTCTTTAGTTTAGCCACTTCTTATTTATTTATTTCATGCAGTTCTTTTCACTTGTGGTTTTGATAGCTTAGATGAGGTAGATCCTTGATTTTCAGCTAGCCTATGTTATTAACATTTGCTTTCACGTGTTTAGCGTTTGTTTGCCTCAATATTTCCCTCTCTATTGTCAATTATATCATGTGATTTGAATAAGTAGACTGTACTCTGTAAACTGTAAACTGTACATTTGTGCATGCTTCTTCCCTCTTGGTTACCTGATAGAAATGCATGAGTTGACCCTGTATGTTCCTTTTCAACCTCCGGAGTAATAGAGGGAAGAATTCAATTTCCTGGCGGGCCAATTTTTGCATGATTTTCCAATTGGGTCCCTGGGTGGGAGAGGCTCCAGTAAAATGGACAGGGGCATTTGTGTCTTTTCGCCTGTTTTGTGGTAGGGACAGGACACTGTTTGGTGAATTTCCAAATTACTAATTTGGGTTTTCGGACTTTTCAACAATTCCGTATGTGTCCCCAATAAAGCTACACTATTTTGTCTTTATCCGTCCGGTATTTTAAGTTTTGTCTGGGGTCATTTTTGTCTTTCTACCTTCTCATCTATGGCAGGTCGCGTGTAGCTGTCTCCCAACAGCTGTTCGTCTCCTCCTTCTCTCTCTCTCCACCTTCATTGTTCAACTCCTGAAACGAAGAGAAGGAAAAAAGAAAGAGGAGGAGGCTGCCAATCGGAAAGCTAAGAAACTAAATGTCCGCTTCCGCCCGCTCATCGGCGATGACCGGCTGGTTGCGTTACTGTGGCCCCCGCGAAACCTCAGGGTCGTTCGGTGCTGGGATACTGAAAATGGAGACAGGGCCTTGTTCCTCGGCGACGAAAGGTATAATAATCGTTTACTCTTCAATATATAGATAATATATATATTATATGCATCTGTAAAAAGTGTGGTTTCATAGATTTGTAGATCTAAAACTTCAAATCCCCACAGGGGTTTGCCCTATTTTGGTGCCCTAATGAGATTTCGTTTCTTTTAGTGATGTGAAACCAGGAATTCTTTTAGAGTTTTGATGTGTTCGTGTATTATAAGTGGACAAAGGTTTTGATGTGTTTTTTTTTTTTATCAGTTCTGTGTTTGCTAATTCTGTTCTCTTTGCATCTGTTGTTTTATCAGTTCTGTGTTTCCTGATTCTATTTTTGTGTGGATTCACGGTTGGGTCTCATTTTTCGTTTGTATCATTCCGATGGCGAGGTACAAACACCTTCTCATTCTTATGGTTGTCTGAAGATAGTGAGTGATCTTTTAATTGATTGAATTTATTTTGCACAGTTACAAATAATGTGATTTTTGTACTGATAGATTCATGGTTCTTTCTACACCATTTGTAAGGTTTTCGGCAAGGAAGAAGATGACCATTTCAATACCCATGGTAGAGTCTATTCAATTCTTGATGCAAATGGGAATGCAGAGGATGTAGCCTTCTCAGAAAGTAGGGGAACATGCCATCTTGAATACAATACAAAAAAAAAAAAAAAAAACTGAAAAAAAGAAGAAGTTTCGTTCACAAATATGCTGGAGTCAAGATATTTTATCCTTGGGTTATGTCGTGGAGTGGAATTATAATTTCCAGCTGAGTGCATGGTTGGATGACATTGTGCACCATCGTTTGTCCGGTACAGCGAGGAAGGTATTAGCAGAGTCTATTTTATTATTGCATTCGTTTAATGATGCTATGCATTGTATTGGGTTCCATTCTTATGTGGTTGTCTACATCTTAGTTTTGCATTTTCTTAGGAGGCGTTTGGATCATGATAATATCTTAATAGAGAAATTGTTTGGATCACGAAATTTTATTGTACAACGCGTTTGGACCACGATAATATCTTAACAGAGAATCATGTCACTAGGAGGATCCTGCAACTAACACACTATGCATTATCCATGTCTTAATAGAGAAATTGTTTGACTGACAATCAAGTTCCTGGCCTAGCCATTCTCAGTTAGAGGACTCGATATTATCTATTCTAGGTTTTCTCTGCGCACCCATTGCCGCCCTAAAGGCTTGGCCGAGACTTATGGTTTGTGTCATTTAGTAGTTGCAATTGTCTTCCAGCTTGATCCTAGATTAGTTTGTAGTTATATTTACAGGCTTTGTACAATTGGACTTGACAATAGTATAACCAGGAAGCAAAAGAACATGAAAACTTGCCAAAGAAAATGGTTACTTCCCTTAAACTATTGTCATCAATAAACCAAACAAGTTACTATGTGGCCAGGCAATTACACTCGTCGATTTTTCTCTCTCTTTATATTTGGGTTTGATTGAGATATTTAAAAAATGCGTATGTGTTGTTTATTGTGCTACTTATGAAAAGAAAAACTGCTAGAGTATATTTACTTGATTTGATCATCACATCTCCTGCACCAACTTCTTGTTTCTTGTGTCATGTTAGATGATTTTACATGGAAGTTGGTTGATGAATTGTAATTTTTTATATGTCAGTTTTCTTAGATGCTATGGCACCAAATTGTTCTATTTGTTTCTGTGCTGGCAGATAGTGCTTCCAACTGTTGTAATGCTCATGCTAATTGTTGTAAGGACCCAAGTTAATACACAACTTCATCCAGCACAGCCGTATGTATCTATTGCCCTATTTCAAAAGTCCATGTTGTTGATTTTTTTTTCCTTCAGATTTCTTAAGCAGTTGTTGCTTTAATGATGAAGTTAATGAGAGAAATGCAAACTTTCCTACTTGTCTTTGGTCGAGATTTATGGAGGCTTTTGTTTTCTGGCCCAGAAATTGATATGTATATATGTATATTGCATTCGCTTTGTCCCAGAATGTTATTATGTCTGTTCATTTTTTTAAGGGGACATGAATTTATTGCACTGTAACTCAAATTAGAAGGTATTGATTTCTGATATCTCCCCTTTGTCCCCTCATATAAATTATTCATGACCATTTGTAAGAGAGAACGGTGCAAAAGTAAAGGAGTTTTGTGCTTTGACTTTTCAAAGTGGATATGCATTTCGGGACATCCGAAGTTGCAGAACTAGGATGTAAGAGATTTCCATTGAATTTTTTTCCTGGGTTTTGCTAAGCCACCAAATTAAGGATTTGGGTGAAAGAAAAGGATAGAAGAAGAATATCAACATAATTGCTTTCTAAATGCGGTCTTAAAAAGTGCACACCTAAAGCTTAAGCTATTATATATGGCTTGTGTGTAGTGACACTTCTATGTTTGTGAATTTGTTTTACTCCGTATCTGTTAAAGAGGTGTCAATTTGAGCCTCAGGCCTTAATGTCTGAGAATGTTTGAAAAGTATTCTGTATTTACTCTAAAACCTTTAGGTATTAGGGAACAGACCATTTATTTGAATCAATATGTAAATTTCCTGCTTTTATGGCTCTGTGGTAAGTGATTAACATAGTTGTCTTACGAAAATTATGGGCAGTTACATTCAAAAGGAGATGTTTGTTGAGGTGGGACAAGTTGAAATTTCCTCTACTTTAGTTCAAGTTTTGGAGTTATTGGCGGTCAAGAATGAGTATTTGGCTTTTGCACCGAATACAAATGAAACCAGGATGATGATCGATGTATTATCCTTAAAATTTCCTCTACTGAAGGTACCCACTGCAGTACTGTGTTCTTGTTCTTGTAATTCATTTTCTTTCTTCTCCGGTTGTTCAGCCGTGATAAGTATGTTACTCATTTCCTTGAATCACAGTATTGTCTGCATGCGTTGGCACATGATTGCATGTGTATTTGCTGATCAAATGAATAATTGCACTGCAACTGATCAGTTAAATGGTTTGTTCTTGGAAAGTGTAAGATGACTTTTTCCACTACTTTTATCACGTTGTAGTTACTGCCTTTTGAGATTCAAAATTGTGTTTTTGTCAGTTGACGTGTTGAATCACAGAGATAGAGACATGGAAAATACTATTCTAGGCTTTGAAAACTTGCTCTGCTGTTCTACACATCTGTATGTTGAATTTATGCAAGGGGCTATAGACATGGTCCCGAGAGAGCTATATTGATGGACGTTGAAGTTATAGAGATGGTTCTACTTGCCGTTGTGGTTTCGTGTTGTGTGTAGTGCAACTGTAGAGCCAATTGGGGCCCTGATTCTTTTGGTGTTTACACAACTTTGCGCGGAAGTATTCCAATTCACATAATTTTACCTGAAACTCACATTTAATTTATTGGGAATTGAAATGGTGTTTGGTAGTTTAGGTGAATGTTTAAACCTTGTCAAATATATGTAGTAATTTTCAACAGACTCACAGGCACGAAATCCTTGTGTGAGCAAGACGGCACACACCTTTCAGCAGGACATGAGCATACTTTTGGATTATGTACTCTTCAGTAGTTTTATTGAGAAAGTTGTAACGCCACTCGGGTGGGTGTTGATTATGTCCTCATTTGTGCTAGAAAAGGTTCTTGTTCTCAGGCATATAGCTTAATACAAATATTAGATACATGTATTACAACGCTAGATACATTCAATTATTAGACCAACGAACATGACCGACGCACGTTTCTAAAAGCCTAGTATCTCTAAAGCTAGAAGATGGTCAAGTCAAGCTGCAATTGATGTTGGAGCAGGAAGAAGAAGCAAAAGCTGCTTTGTTGGGCAGAATACAACGGCTGACAAAGTTAATCTTGGTCTCAGCAAAAACCTCACCATCTTCCAGATTTCCTAACCGCCCTGGTACTAGAAGAAGGCATTCCTTCGGAGAAGAAGAGTTGTTATGAATGCATGCTTTCTGATTGCTTACATTCCTCTCGTCTTCTATTCTCTAATTTGTACCTTATTTTTGTTTCTTATGTTGAATGCGCAGCTTGCATAGCTTGAATATATTGTGTTTAACTACTGTTATATTTTCTTGGAATATATCGGCATGTGTTCATTAGCAAATCTATTATGGATTCCATTGTTAACTAATCCGTGGTTAAAACGAATGGGCCCTGCTGAAAATAATACTTATGTACGTACTAGGTATACATAGACAAATACGTAATTGCGATTGATATGTATACATAAATGTATTCTATGTGAGGCACATATATAAACATGACATATATACATCCGTTAAGGACCTTTAAATTAAGGGAGGCGCTAATGTCACGATTGGTTTTTGAAGGGACGCGACAAATATGTCACCAGGTCAGTTTTACCCTCAAGAGCTAGCTCTGATGTTCTCTCTAATTTAACAATTCACTTTTCATACTCTCTCACTCCATTCAACCATCGACTGCTAACAAATTATGGAAGGGACCCTCTTGAGAATAACCCATTTTCATGTTCTAGACTTGATACGGAGTACTATTATTTTGAAACATAATGACTGAAATCTGGTGAACTAATTTGTTTTGAGATATATGCAATCCGAAATGATGTCAACCTGATATGCCATGAAGGTGACCGTGGCCGTGATTGATGTTCTCAATAAACTCTAAAACATTAATTGATTGGATCGTTCGTAATGTACTCGGAAATAACGGACCTTTAAATTAAGGGAGGCGCTAATGTCACGATTGGTTTTTGAAGGTCAGTTTTACCCTCAAGAGCTAGCTCTGACGTTCTCTCTAATTTAACAATTCACTTTTCATACTCTCTCACTCCATTCAACCATCGACTGCTAACAAATTATGGAAGGGACCCTCTTGAGAATAACCCATTTTCATGTTCTAGACTTGATACGGAGTACTATTATTTTGAAACATAATGACTGAAATCTGGTGAACTAATTTGTTTTGAGATATATGCAATCCGAAATGATGTCAACCTGATATGCCATGAAGGTGACCGTGGCCGTGATTGATGTTCTCAATGAACTCTAAAACATTAATTGATTGGATCGTTCGTAATGTACTCGGAAATAACGGACCTTTAAATTAAGGGAGGCGCTAATGTCACGATTGGTTTTTGTAGGGACGCGACAAATATGTCACCAAGTCAGTTTTACCCTCAAGAGCTAGCTCTGACGTTCTCTCTAATTTAACAATTCACTTTTCATACTCTCTCACTCCCTTCAACCATTGACTGCTAACAAATTATGGAAGGGACCCTCTTGAGAATAACCCATTTTCATGTACTAGACTTGATACGGAGTACTATTATTTTGAAACATAATGACTGAAATCTGGTGAACTAATTTGTTTTGAGATATATGCAATCCGAAATGATATCAAAGTGATATGCCATGAACGTGACCGTGGCCGTGATTGATATTCTCAATGAACTCTAAAACATTAATTGATTGGATCGTTCGTAATGTACTCGGAAAAGTCCCAAAATATAAATTGGATTCCCAGTACATAATATTAGATCCCTTTCCACTGCAACTCATTTTTCTCGTTCTCCCTCAACTCCTCTCAACCTCAGTTCTCTTTGCAAATAAATAAATAAATAAAAACCTCAGTACTCTTTCTTCTTTGGCAGTCGGTCTAAAGCATCTGAAAACGGGCTCCGATCAACCATAGCTGATGTTCCACCTAATCCTTCTCTCGTATTTGATTCGGTCACGTATATGACAATTCATAAGAACGGGATGGTTTGTAGAATAAAGACACAATCTTGTACCCGGTTCGATTGGGGGATTTTGGTCTGCCTGAAAAGAGCCGTAGAGCCCATTTTTAAAACTTCGCAGCCAATGCGCCCAAATCCTTACAATTCAAATAAAATAGAGAAAATGCCAGGCCGGTCCTAAATTTTGAGTTTATAGTCCAGGAAATTCCATGCGCTATATGTGTAAAGCAAATGCTAACTACCGCAATATGGCACCGGTTTGTGTACCTCACGCGCTAGCTTTGCGACCTTTTTGCTAAGAAAGTCAACTTGGCAGAGTGTGCAGCATTACTTTTACCATGTGCACCGAAATGACATTTGTACCCTTCTTCTTATTCCCAATTCCCACCTCATTACTTTTACTCACTCTCTCTCTCTCCCCTTTCCGTTTCTCTCTCTTCCTCACTTTTGTGTATCTCATTTTTTATTTTTGTTCTAAAAATGTTTATAACTATTAGACATATTCATTTTTTACACAAATTATATACTCAACTCTACTCGTATAAATCTTCTAAATGAGATCTATATTGAATATAAAATTATTTAAAACTAAAATTTTAATTTTTCAATGTGAATTTTATATAATTGTGACTGAATTTTAGGGGTGTGATGATTTTCACATCCCTATTTTTGATATTCAAACTTTTATTATTTTTTTATTGTTAAAAGTGCATGTATTTTTTTGCTAAAAGAAGAAAAAAGAAAATATAAACAGTGTGAAAATCATTTCTAGAGTTTTACACTCTAAATTTTTGCATATTTCAATTGTTAATTGTCTATATATAAAAAGTAAAGATGACTTCTTCTTTTGTGTCTTTATTCAAAAAAAATTCACATTAGTTAGTTTTGTATCAAATTTTTTTGACTTATTAATTCATCTTGATGAGAGAAATTGAAAAAGTAAAAAGTTACGATCGAAACTCATTATTTTGAAGAAAGACAAAAAAATTTAAAAAATCTTTTTTACACAAAGTTGGGGACTGGAAAGTACATCTCCTTTGATGATTGTCTTGTATCTGAAGAATAAAAAAAAGTCTAGAGTGTTGCATAATTAACCAGCGCATGGTGGCGCTAGATAGTTGGACCGTAAAAAAAATTATTTTTGGCTTTTTACTCTACCCATGTAATCGACAAAAATATTATTTCCTTGACCTATGTAACTGACAAATGAATTTTTTTTGCTTTTTCTAAAATGGTTGTTTCAGAATTTGTCAAATAGTATAGGTTGCTGATTTTGCCACTCTCTTCTTTGTTAACGTCACTTCTTTACAAGTGTATTTTTGGTGCAGAAATATACTTACAAGAGTGGTGTTAACGGAAAGGGGAGTGGCAAAATCATTTCCCATAGTATCCTTTTGAAACAACCCAAAACAGCCCTTTCAGAAAAAAAATCAAATATAATTTTTTTTTACCTTAACTTCTAACCCCTTCAGAAAAAACAAAAAAGCAAAAAGAAAAGAAAAAGAAAGTAAAGAAGGAGGTAACACATACAGTTGTCAGTTACATCGGTAGAACCGTAAAAACTATTTGCCGAGCAAAATTTACTTTAAAAAGAATCTAGGGGCAGTATTGTCTTTTTATATATGTTTGCTATACACTCATTTCCGACTGACACTTGCATTGGTACGCACAAAGAAAGAACGTGCCAGCAAAGCCAATGATCCCACATAAGGACTAAAGTACAAATCTGATTACGAGGTTAAGGGGTGCAATATAACACCCATTAGCCGGACATACGAGACCGTATGTGTAATGCTTTATAGATCCTGTGGGTCCTTCGCGAAAAACACCCACGCGCTCTACCCAATCTTGCACTCATTTAATGCACACATGCATGCTGACACAAAGTTGTAACTTCTCTCTCTCTCTCTCTCTCTCTCTCTCATGCATGTGTTACTTCTGTCTTCTGACTACTCTCTCTCTCTCATGCATGTGTTACTTCTGTCTTCTGACTACTTTTATAAAGCGTGCCCAGCCTCTGCAATGGAAAAGTGCAAAGATGGTTTAACATTTTCCGAGTTCTTTTAATTCTGGGCACAATTTTTATCAAAATTTTTCTCTCTATCTCTTTTCATTCATTGTGATTCTAACTCTCAAAAATAATTCTAAAATGTAAACTAAACAAAGCAAAAAACACCTATCATTAAGAAATGTCTGCGACTACTTTCTCTCTTTCATGCGTCATTTTCCCCCTCTATCTCTCTTTTAAATTCTACTGTAATACAATCACTACCTTCACACATCCTCACTCGTAATAGAAATGTTACCCACACATGCTATACATTTAATGTGTGTGAGACCCATTCCTATTGTAAGTGTGGGTGTGGAGTTAGAATTTTTGAATCTAATAATGTCTTTTAACTTTTTTTATAAAACATCTGCTTTTATAAAATTTATATTTTTAATATACTCGGCAAGATGTATCAAATAAGACTAATATTAAATAAAAAATTATGTGTAAAAAAAAAATTAGCACTGTTAATTAACAATGTTAATCAAATCAGTGCTAATTAACAGTATTTAATAATGTAAATTCCCAATTTAATATTGTTCATTTCATAATGCATTTTAAGGTCTGTGGTGCAAAAAAAACAAAGAACCCACAGTGCTCGGGTAAAAAGGCTATTTTGATGCCTTTACACTGGGGCCCTATTTCAGTGTAAACAAAAACAAGTTTCAAAGAGAGGACAGAGAGGCGGATCAAAATAAAAAAAAAAGAGAGGACAGAGAGAGGGTGACGTGTAGAGAGAGAGAGAGGGAGACAGGGAGGGAGAGGGGGTAAAAAAAGAGAGAAATGGATAGAAGGGAGAGTGGAATGACGCGCTAAGAGTGGAAAAAAGAGGCGCGTGTTCCAAAGAACCTAATCAGCTATGAAAATTTGGGATTGAATCACAGAATTGTGGGAAAGAGAGGCGCGTGTTCCCAGCCGGTCCCCCCTAACAGAATTGTAGCCGAGTGGAGTCCTAGGCGCATAATCCCAAATTTTCATAGCTGACTAGGTCCTTTGGAACACGCGCCTCTCTTTCCCACTCTTGGCGCGTCATTCCACTCTCCCTTCTATCCATTTCTCTCTTTTTTGACCGAGTCAGACTACAGTTCCTGACCGGGGAATTCCCGACCGAATTTTCGACGCCACGCGAGGGCCACTCCAGTTATCGGACGTCTGATCGGATCGGACCAAAAATTCTATAAAAAAAAAACAAATGGGCTTACGTGAGAATAAATAGCATCCGATGTGTATAAGTGACCGATCCAAACACTCCATTTTTTTTGTAAACATTTGTATACAAAAAAATACATTTGTATACAAAAATCGAGGGGTTTTTTTTTAGAATTTTTGGTCGGATCCGATCAGCCGTCTTGAGGCCGGAGTGGCCCCGGCACAGCATCGGGAATTCGGTCGAGATGCTCAGACTTTCTGTTTTTGACCCCCTCCCCTCCCCGTAACTCACTCTCTCTCTCTCTCTCTACACGTCACCCTCTCTCTGTCCTCTCTTTGAAACTTGTTTTTGTTTACACTGAAATAGGGCCCCACTAGGTCATCCCCACCACAGCTAACTGAGGCTCCGTTCCGGAAAGTAAAATAATTATTTATTTTTTAAGAAGGTAATTTCAAATTCAAAAATTATGTGCTTACTCAAATTATTTTCCTATGAATATGAATCTTGTTTGATAGATCTCATTGAGATCTTTAATACGGTGTAAAAAATATTGAAAAATTATTTTTCATGTACATTATTTTTGAGTTTGAAAATGTGAAACAAATACTTATTTTTTAAGAAGGTGTTCTGGAACGGGACCTGAGACCCCATGTGTAAAGGCATCAAAATAGCCTTTTTCCCGAGTACTGTGGGTTCTTTTTTTAAAAAAGAAAAATTACTGAAAACTGTGCCGAGAGTTAAAACGAACTCGCAAAATGTTAAACCATCTTTGCACTTTTCCATTGCAGAGGCTGGGCACGCTTTATAGGAGTAGTCAGAAGACAGAAGTGACACATGCATGAGAGAGAGAGAGAGAGAGAGAGAGAAGTTACAACTTCGTGTCAGCATGCATGTGTGCATTAAATGAGTGCAAGATTGGGTAGAGCGCGTGGGTGTTTTTCGGGAAGGACCCACGGAATCTATAAAGCATTACACATATAGTGCATGGGATTTCGTGGACTATAAACTCAAAATTTAGGACCGACCTAGCATTTTCTCTAAATGTAATAAAATATATATTAAAGTTTCAGATTATACAAAATAGATGAACGGGCCGACAAAATTAAACACAAAATAGATCAACAGACCGTGTCAATATAAAATATGCAAAAATCAAAGGAGATCAACGCACCATGTTAATATGCAAAAATCAAAGGTTTTATATAGTCCTTTCGGTCCGTCCATTTAATATCTCGTACAGAACTTGCCTAGATTTGAGTCAAACTCAAGCTTGTTCACGATCCTTAACGAGCCAATGATATTATATATTTATACTTTAATACAAATCTAAACTTGCAAATAAAATTTATATGTGTACATAAAATAAATTCATACATCTACAGAATGATAAAAAAAAACATATACAGAAAAAAGTTTTTAGTAGTTGTAAACTTTTTTTTTGTACAAGTTCTAAAATTTTCATTATTCTACATTGAAACGAGGTTCTAGGTTCATGTTCGCTCATTATGAAACGAGCCTGTTCGGTTTGCTTAGTTGACGAATCGAATTCGAATAAGTCTTGACCGCACCGAGTCTTGAATTGTTCACGCAAACGGCAGTTCATTTACAGCCCTATTAACGGGCACGGATAAAAAAAAAAAAATCGGCACAGACGAATCACGTAGCATATTACTCATTTTGTACAGTGAGATAAACTTGCACCCCTGCAATGTGTGGATCCCATCAACAATTTATCGCAATAATTTAAATCGTTCATTTTGTAGAACTTGCAGAGTAGTGAATATATATATATAAGCAAAAAATCAACTTGAACCAATATAGATAGGTATATCAATAATTAAATATTGTTTTACAAAATTGATGGCTTGAATTCTGTCAATAGTTTTTAAATTAAAATGATTCAGGCTATTGATTTTATAAAATTTAAATTTTGATATACCTATTGATTTTGGGTCAAGCTGATTTTATGCATACATACACTACTTTGCGAATCATACAAAATGTATGATTCAGATTATTGCGATAAACTGTCAATGGAACCCACTCATAGGGGTGCATGGAATTTATACCCCCTGTGTAAACAAATTGAGAATAAATTCCCTCCGCCAGGGGAGGAAATGTGGCCTATAACTCCAAACTAATAACTCTCTGCCACGTCATCAAAAGTACAAACCTAATGGAAAATCATGTGCTGTGCTTAACTTGGGTTACTCCTCCAAGCCTGCCTTGTTCTCATTGCAACTTAAAAAGAATTTTTCAAAAAATTTCCCCTAGATTCCTCCTAGATTCTTCCTACTTTTAACATTTCTCTCTCTATCTCTCTCCACTCATTACCCCTACTTTTTTTCAAAAAACTTTTCAAATTGCAATCCAAACAAAAGGTTTCAAGAATTACCCACGTGCCACAACAACCCATTATTGGAAAATTGCTGCCATGTGAGTTTCGGAGGAAAATTGCTTCTCGCACGCAAAATTAAGTGTTTCAAATTTCAATCCGTTTGAACCGGTGGAAAGATTTTAGTTTTCTGATCATTTTATCCTAAATGGTCATAATTAAATTTTGACTATAGGGGTCTCGTTGATTAGTCCTATGAAAGTCGTAAAACCAAATATCTCTTAGGGCTAACCAACGAGAGCCCTAAAGCCACAAATTAATTATAATCATTTAGGATAAAATGATTAGAGAAATAGTATCTTCGCACTGATTCAAACCGATTGAAAATTGGAACAATTAATTTTTCAACCTCTTTAGACAATTTATATATTAATTTTTCAACGTCTTTAGAGATTTTATATATTAGGAGAGTTTATATATTAAAAAATATAATTAAAAAATTAATGTTCTAATTTTCAATCCGTTTAAACCAATACGAAGATACTATGTCTCTGATCATTTTATTCTTAAGGGTCATAATTAATTTTTGGCTCCAGAGCTCTTGTTAGTTAGCCCTAATAGATATTTGGTCTTACGACTTTCTTAGGACTCATTAACGAGAGCCCTATAGTTAAAATTTAATTATGACCCTTTAGAATTAAATGATAAAAAAATAAAATCTTATTACCGATTCAAAATGATTGAAATTTGAAACACTTAATTTTTTTTGCTCAACTTTCCCCAAACCAAGCCTTGCAGTTTTTTTTTCTCTCAATCCCTTGCAGCCCCAAAACAACACAGTTTTGGGGCACTACAATCCTGCGTCCATGTGTTCCATACAACTCCATCCATCCACACTTAAAAACACACGAAATTATTAAAAAAAATTACAAAAATGAATTTTAATTTTTTTACTTATTAAATTATTTAATTTATTGTTGAATTAAATTATTATTGCTTAATTATGAAAAAGTAATTAATTTTTATAATTTTATATTTATCATAATGAATAATCTAACTTAACACTGCACAATGGCAAAATAGTTATTTGATAGCTTTTTATATCATCTACCATTTCTTATATCCCCAATTTATCCCTTATCAAAACTAAGTATTATTTAATCCTCATTTTCTAATACCTCATTCGAACCAATCACTATTTAATACTTCTACTATCTTGTGGGTCATTCTTTATTAACTAATACCTCATACTATCTTACCTCATTATTAACTAATACCCCAATTCTTTCCTTGCATCCAAACGGATCCTTACTATCTTATCTTCTTCATAAATACTACACTCAAAACTCATACCACATCCAGTCTAGCCCAAGGGTTCGCTCAAGTTAAGCACAGCACGTCATTTTCTATTGGATTTATACTTTTGATGACGTGGCAGTGGGTTATTGGTTTGGAGGAAATGCCACATTTCCGGGCGGAGGGAATTTATTCTCAAACAAATTTCATGTTATAATTATATTTGTATCCCCGGTATACAAGTGCGGGTGGTATCTCTTCCGGTGAATTTTTAATTTTTTGACCATTTTTTTATCACATTTGGATGATCGGCTTCGTTCATTATGTAGAGTTTGACAAGATCCGTAATCATGTAAAAAATTGCTTTCATCGGACTTTAGTAAATAATTGATCAGCACACGTGAAAATTACAAAAAAACCAAAATTGGGTCCAAAAACACACTGAATCGAAACCAATTTTGGTTCTCTTCAATTTTCACATATGCCGATCATATATTTATGAAAATCCGATAAACACGATTTTTTGTATGATCAAGGTTCTCGCCGAATTATATAAAATGAACGGATCCGATCATCCAAATGTAATCGAAAATTGACCAAAAAATTAGAAACTTTCCGAAGGGATACCAAACCCATGTATACCGGTGATACATAAAAGTTTCTCCCCTGTGAGAGCTCGCTCGCGCTCTTTCTCTCTCCTCTCCCTAAAAGTCTGCCATCTCTGTAATTTAAAGTCTGCCATTGTAGTGCTCAGCGGCATTTTGCTTACAGTCTGCCATTGTAGTGCTCAGCGGCGTTTTGCTCACATTGCTCACAGCTCAGGCACTTACAGCTCAGGTACTCTCTCTCTCTCTATCTCTATCTCTATCTCTGTCTCTATCTCTCTTTCTTGATGCTCAAAATCCATTGATGATTTTCTTCCATGTAGGTATGGCGTCTCACAGAGCCCACCAGAACATTCAGTGTTTGGTTGATTCACCATGTCCCATATGCAAGGATGACTTCGATTTTGGTGAAAAAATTTCAAGTCTTGTTCCTTGTTTTCACTCATTTCACCACTCTTGCATTGCTTATGAGAGGCGACAGGGATTCAGTAATGGGTGCTCTGTTTGCCGTGGGAGAGTCTTGGATGTTAAGGACTTAACGATTCCCGACTTGGTTCCTGGGTTCATCGACTCTCCTCCACCCCTTCCTCCCAGACCTCCTCAACCCTCGTCCCCAGGACCCCCCACCCCAGGAGTGTGCCCAAGTTGCCACATTTTGATTGACCCACTCGATGGAGCTGGTTACATGATCGTGGAGGGTTGTAAGCACACTTACCACAAAGTGTGTGGGATGAGTCACTTTTTCCACAAGAAGAAGCCCCGTTGCATCTACCATCTTTGTGCACAGCGGGTAGAGTCCAAACACGACGTCACCCTTGTTCCGGAAGACAATGATGAGTGATTGCATAATCGATGGGCGCTAGCTATTGGGTTAGGGATTGTTTGAAAGTCTACTTTTTAGATTGGGCCTTTAGGAATTGTTTGAAAATCTACTTATTGCCTTGTTATTTCGGAATGTAATATTGGGCACTCTAATTTTAGTCTCATTTTAGTCAATGGCACTTCATCACTTGTAACTACATGATTCTGTACTTGGAAAATGAAAAAAGATGATTACAGTATGCACTTGGCAATTTTCGATTTGGTCTGGACCGATTTTGCAATTCACCCGGATTTTTTGTGCAGTCCCCTCTGCAAATTGTACCCGGAATTTAAATTTTCTTTTTCGTTTCAATTACCTTCTGTGATTTCTAGGGTTTGCTATATGCTGCGAACACGATCCCCTGTTACAATCTTGTCATGAATTATGTTCACGTCGACGACACCAGCGGTGAGTGAAATCACTACGTTCAGTGGATTATGGAGTGTATATGTTTATGCATTGCTCTTATGTGGAAACGGTTAATTGATTTGAAGCTTTTGGAAAAAGATCACAGCGGTTTGTTTTCGTTATTTAGGGTTTGAAATATGAGTGAATTTCATTGAAGCGTTTGGTATTTCGTAGAGAATGTCGTCTGTCAGGCTTTCAGGGTTTTGTTGAGAATTTTAAGGGGCTTACAGCTTTGATTAAGTGGTAGTCTATGTAGAGATTTTCGCATTCTTTTTGGGTAGTGATTTTGCCACACTTTTTTTTGATAATGTCACACCCTGCAAGTGTATTTTTTAGTGAAAAAATACACTTGCTCTAAAAAATACACTTGCAGGGTGTGGCATTATCACAAAAAAAGGTGTGGCAATATCATTTCCCTTCTTTTTATCCGGCTGTGGAAAAAATCCACAGCGGTTTGTTGGTTTTAGGGTTTCAAATTAGAATGAGTTTTATCAACTCATTTGTTGTTTATACCAACAATAGTACAAACTATCTCACGTGGAGTTTATTGGTCCCACCATCCATATATGGGTCCCACACTGAGTCACATCATTCGTGTGTGCGTGCGTTATTGGGACCATGAGCGTGAAAGCTAAAATTAGCAAGAGGGAGGATAGATAGTGTGAACGTAGGGTGAAAATTGAGAGCAGGAGCGGAAGGCACTACTAAAGGAATAAAGGATTATGTGACAAAGGTCCCACATACCCCACCAGATGAGTGAATTTGTAAAATTGTTAGTGTAGGTTTTGGTGACTAAAGAGTATGTGAGTTTGTGACTAAGGTCCCTCATACCCCATAGTGCACTGTGCGTGAAATTTTGTGGAGACTACGAAAGCGGCTTGCAGGTTGATTAGGTGGTAGACTTGTGGCTGTTTTCAGGTTGTAGAAATTTTTGTCTATGGAATCTTCTGACTGTAATCTCTTTGTGGTTTGTATATGGGTGTCATACACTTAAAGTTAAATGTAGTGCTGGTTTCATGAATTTGCAACTTGATGGTTTGAGGGTTTGAGCACCTCCGGAACCCAGCTAGGCTGTGAAGAAGAGAACGCCATTAGTGCTGACTGTCCAAGGTTACAAGTTCATTAGGGCCGGTTTCATCAGACACATGCACTACTGCAGGCACTTTTATGTATGCATGATTAATGTCAGGTTCAATTGGATGCTTGATAATATGCGTCTTATTGTGATGGATTGCATTGCATTATTTGCCTGCACATATCATGTGGATAAGAAGATTTATATGTTTGCTAATAGAATCTATACCTCAACATATATATACAATAATGCTTCCATCCTGCCCTGACTGCTCTCCTTTCCTTATTTTACCGTCTCATTCTTATTTTCCTTACATCAGGAACATTTGAACAAGAATTTTCGTAGTTCACT
This sequence comes from Rhododendron vialii, assembly GCF_030253575.1. NCBI lineage: Eukaryota > Viridiplantae > Streptophyta > Magnoliopsida > Ericales > Ericaceae > Rhododendron > Rhododendron vialii. The sequence goes on along the minus strand of NC_080559.1, from coordinate 865,610 downwards.
AAAATAGACCTCATCGTGTAGTTTGAATTAGTGCTTGAAAGTTGAACCGTGAACAACTCGATGAGGTTTAAGCATGTGCTATCATTGGAAGTCTAATAGTAGACGATGGAGTAGAATCCATTAGTCGTCTCTCTCTCTCTATATATATATATATGAGGCTCTCTGCAGAGGACAGTCTTAGAAGGGAGTACTGTACATAAATTTTCCGCTTATGAATGTATTGGTAAGAAGATTATCAACATCAGTTGACGAAGATGTTAATCTAAAGGAACTTAAGGATATAAGTATATCCCTCCAACCAATATCTGGAAGCTTTTTAGCTCTGCGTTCGGCAACACCATGTTCCCCATTTGTCTTGTTTTGGAAAGGAGTTGTTGGGATAACTTTATCCAGTTATTCTGCAGTTCTGTCTTGTAAATTATGATATTAGTATTAAGGTACTGAGGTGGTTGCGGTTACCCAAAGCTGAACATAAAATATCCGGTTCTTCAAATAGCCAAACATTGGACTACGTTTTATGTACCCCACCTGTAATTTTGTGTGCATGTGGGTGTGGGTGTTTTTATTGTGTACCCCCTTAGTGGCTCGTCTAACTAATTTGAGATTTGGCTCATGCAAAAATTGATTTTTTGATTGCCATTGCAGATACTATGGTATATGTGAGTTGTATGGAGTGTATTGCGGGAAATTTCATGTTTGGATTTTAAATTAATCCAGGTACAGATGATGATCTTCCGCCATCACACCATTTTAGACATGCAAGAGGTGGCCGGGTCGCAGGAAATGGAAGATCTTTTGGAGGTTCTGTCCCATTTAATAGGATGCATATTGATATGGACTCTGAAATTCACCAACTTGAGAAAGAAGCGTACAGTTCAGTCCTGCGGGCTTTTAAAGCACAGTCCAATGCCCTTACATGGGTATATATTTTTGCTTTGTTTACTTTGGATTTTTATATTCCTCTTCCCTTTTTAATGCTGTTCATACTTCCAATTGGCAGGAAAAGGAAGGATTAATTACTGAACTTGGGAAAGAGCTTAGGGTGTCAGATGATGAACACAGAGAACTACTTAGAGCATCCGCAATGGGAATAATCAAAATCGATAACCAAAATGTGCCACGTCAGCATTTGATTATCCATTTAGTTCATAATCAAACCTAACAAACTTGATCTCCACATTGGTTATTTTTGTATCCCTATAAAAAAAACCCCCACAATACGCAATGCACCTATGTCCAATTGCAAACGAGTTCCAATCACGCACCCGACCACACCAAATTATTCGTCTCGATGAGACGATTCTAATGTGAAGTGTTTTTTAATTTTTTAGTTTTGAATTTGGTTATTGAGTTTGGTTATTGAATTTTGGTTATTGGTAAAAGTTATTAAATTTGGTTATTCAAAAGTCAAAATTTGATGAGTTGCTAAGAGGTTGCTAAGTTTGGTTATTACAATGTGAGCACTTTTTTGAGCAAACATTGCTAACTTTAGCAACCTTTTGATTTTGATTATTACATTGTAGATGCTCTTACCAGGGTTAATTTTGATGGCATTATCTGTAGGATAAGGTTTGAGCTATAATTGATGAGATATAAACCAGATTTTATCAGGTCTGTAATGATTTGATATCATCGTTGGTAATAATAGGGAGTGGAGACAATCAGGTGGACACAACGGCTCTATGCTGAGCACACCCCAGGCTGTTCAGGATCTATTACCCAGTCCAACAACAGCACACAAGAAACAGAAAAAATCCCAATCAGGTGCCCTATCAGCTGGTGTGCCACTGCGGCCTTTGCATTCTCAGGGGGATGCTGCATCCATGCAGCCATCACCTGCAGCTGCAAAACGAGGACATCCATTTGGAAGTGGTGGCAAAAGGCATAAACCTGTACGTTGATTATTTGTGCTATCAGCATAAATATAGTTGTATTTTGATCTCTGTTTGGACCGTTCATCGGCAGGGTCAGCCATTTACTGGTTTATCGTCGGTGAATTCCATGTAGTACCCTAATCGTTGTTCTTCTGATGCTATCGTGACAAATGAAACTGCGAAAGCAGCAGTAAATGATCCATTAATTGGAAGGAAAGTGATGACAAGATGGCCAGAGGATGACAACTTCTATTAGGCTGTTATAACTAACTACAACCCAATTGAGGTATGTTCAAGGTCTTAAGAAGACAGGTTAGAAACAATGCTCTGTGGACAAAGCAGTTATAAATCACCTTTTGGTTTTTATATCTATTGGAGTGATGGTGAAGCAAATATCTTATAGGCCAACAGTGATATTTGGACAAGGCAGTTATAATTCACCTTTTTGGCTTTTAAATCCGTTGGAGTGATGGTGAAGCAAGCATCTTTGTATATTTCTGGCTCTTGTGTGAGATTTATGCTCCAGTTGGCTGCTTTTGTTTTTAAGTAAATTAGAACCTAGGCAAGTTAACTTTTACTGGAAAAAGTTGGTCATGCTTTAGTAATCATTTCTTTTCTTTGGTTCCTAGTTTCAATCTCTAAAACATCGACCTCAATTAATTAAACTTGACATGTTTTGACGACTCACATTGTGACTTTGTAGGCTTAACTTGTTTTATATTTTTATTGTTATTTTCAGGGTCGACATGCTCTGGTCTATGATATACATACAGCGAAGGAGACATGGGAGTGGGTTAATCTTAAAGAGGCAAGTCTCAAGCATTATTTCCAGCAGTTAACACATTTCTTGTAGCTACTTCTCTGCAGCAATATGTTCCATATTGTTGTAGTAACCTTCAAATTGCTAAGACGCCAATGTATGAAACTACTCCTCGCTAGCTAAGGTGGTCGGGATGGGATATTCTGTGCAACTTTGATTACTTTAGGTCTTCACTTAAGATTCTCTTGTGGTTTCTGATTTCTAACTTCACTTCAATCCTGCTGAAGTGCATAAATTTTTGAGCTGAAGACCTGAAGTTGAATAAGCTGAGCTATAAAACCAGCCCAACTTCTTCTCAGTTTTAAGTGTAATGAAAAGTTGACAATATGGAACAATTTTGAAATCATGATTTTTAATGCATCCAGTTTGAAAGCTTTGGACCAATTTTCTGTCATGCCATTAGTGAGAATACTCAAATGAATGGTTGATAACTAGAGCCATTGCACACACAAGTGGCGTGATCATTCCTCATGATTTGTGGAAATCTGCAATAGCTATCACAATTTGAGTAACTGCCAATGTATGTGCAAGATTTAACCGAAGGAGAGCGAATAGTTGTGCATGATGTGATTTCTTTATGGCTGAGATCTTTCTTTGTTAGGCCTTCTCTAAGAATCAGAGAAGTGTTGCATTCTTTCATTATCATGCCTCAACTAAAGTGATGTACTTATCACACACACAAAAAAACAACTAAAGTGATGTGTTTAGTTGTTTTGCGGCTTGTGCATAAAATGCACTTGGAGGCACCATACTGTCATTTGCATCTCGGATGTTGGAAAGAGGTGTGATTTGTTATGCTAGTCTTCTTTTCAGAAAACATCTTGCTCTTTCTTTGTTGTAAACCCAAGATCAAGGGAGTCGTAGTTCCAGGGTCTTAGTTAGGGTAAAGCCCACAGCCCCACATCATATTTCCCAGAAACTTGTTGAGGAAAATTGCCAAGAATTCATGGGTCATAGAAGAAACTTGTGGGAGTTGCAGCTCATTGTGTTTTCAGGTAGGAAAGCAAGGGAAAATACTATGTACCAGGAAGTTTTTCCTTGTTTTACTACCACCAAAATCTGGAAAATAGGAGGGAAACAAGGATAAATTATGGATTGCAGATATGATTTTCCCATGCATTTTCCTGATGCCCGTCCATTTTTTATTTAACACTCGAGTTTTGTGAGGGGAATCATTTGCATAACCTTTCTCCCATCAACTCCATGTACCAAACAGGTGCCAGGGTAACGTAGGGAGGGACCCATATTGCCTCCACATTTTTTTTTACTTTCATGGTTATGACCCTTTTTCTAAAAGTGCCTGAGCTGCCAGACTTAACAGAAATGTGGCCACTGAAGCCATTATAGAAAGTTAGAAATTAGCAATTTAGCACTGCTTGGTGAAATAGGTTCGAGATCTGTATAGGAAAAGAATTACGTTTTTCTTTCATTATTATTATTGTACCTAAACTTGCATGTATGTTCACAATAAGGCTTCAGAGGTTTATGTTTAACCTTGTGCCAATATGCTTCATCTGCCCCTTGTGTACTAATGAGATGAAGTGAGGAACATTCTGGAAATATTTCTACAGAGTACAGATTTGGCTGGCACCAGTTTTATGTTTCCTCTGTCGGAAAGTTTGGCTTCAATTTACAAATGGATGGATTATTTGGAGAACATATTGGCTTCTTCTATTGGCTCTTGCCTCTACATTAATTTGATGATCTGAATGGAAAATTGTAAATGACAACCCTGTACACTAAATCCGTGTTAAGTTGTTTTGGTCTTTGTCTCTCTCAATTTTAGGGCGAGTAATCATGCTAAAGAGAGCATAGTTTCTTTGTTCCATATGTTTGCTGCTTGCCCAAACGGAGAAACTTTGAATAGACTGGAAATTTCCCACTTTGATTTATGGAAGTTGTACTTTGGTGTTCCATGCATGTGTTGTGGAAATTAATGTCCTCTGATTCCGAATTGAGTCTTGTCACAAAATTCTGAGGTAATGTGGAGGAAAGAGATTTGTTCGTTTTTGGCATTCCTTTGGTCTATTGTCTATTTGCAGCCCTGTGTTAAATTTTTTGTATTGTTTGAGGACTAGTGGTGCTTCATATAACTTAGTGAATCTGATAATTTCTTGAGGCTGAAATTTGATGAGAATCGTTTCGCTTTTGTCTTTACTATGGCAGATTTCCCCTGACGATATATGTTGGGTAGGTGATGATCCGGGAATTCCTCATAGAGGAGTGAATAATTCATTAAGCCTTGGTGCTACTCCACTTGCTGGAAGAGGAAGAGGGGCAGCAAAGGAATTGCCTCGGTTACAAAATAGGTTAGGAATTCAGATGAAATTGAAATACTTCACACTGAAACATTATTAAAGGAGGTATATTTTGTATGATTCTGTATACTCCATTTATTTTAGTGAAGTTCGTTTTAGAAAAAGTCTATATGAATGGACTTAACCACAAAAGGAGAATCCAGCAAACAAATTCCAAAACCATATATTCAACCTTGGTGTATTGGGTATTGTGGGACATACGAAAATGTAGTCCACACAGTTGGGAAATTATTCTTTGCTCCAAGAGCACCAAATAATCCCTCTACACTTATGCTCCATTGTTCCGTTTGCTTGATTAATAGTGGAATGATAAATAATCATACAGAATAAGTAATTCCTTCGGACTAACGTATACCAAGATATTCTGTGGATATTGTACCGAATGGATATTTATTCCTAGCTATTTGTACCAGACATAAGATGTGCGGTTTTTTTGAATCTATACAGTACAGTCATCCAAGCTTAACTCTAGGCAAACAAACAGGCCTTAAGTTCTGGGGGTTGAGCTGTCCTTTGTTTATGTAACCTTTTAACATTGGCAGGTTGAGAAAGTATTTGGTGCAAGTCAGCCTGATATTCTTGAAATTGAAAAGGCAAAGAAAATGCTTAAGGTATGAACTGAGATGCATCCTTCACAAAGTCGCCATTTTTTGTTTTGCACTCAGGATTTGACCATAATTTGTAACACAGGAACACGAACAAGCACTGATCGATGTGATCGAAAAGCTAGCAGATGCATCCGACAGTGAAAGTGGTAATAAAAACATGTGTAGATAAACAAAAATCAATGTTGTATAAATTTTTTAATCTGTTGGGAAAGAAGTTTACTGGTGATGATAAAAATAACATTTTGAGGAACTTTTATTTTTCTTTCACCTTAGCTGTTTTTTTCTTGTCAAGTAGAGTATTACAATTGTAAATGAGACTACTTTTTGCAGAAACCGTCCAATAATCTGTCCTCATCTGTCGTCAAATGAAAAAAATTTCTTCTTGTTCTTGTTTTTGTAATAACATACCATGGTAACTTTCCGCTTGACCAAAAAAAATAACATACCATGGTGTACTCAATACCATTGCTTTTTACCTTTCTGAGAATGTGATCTTGATGTCTTGATTCCAGCGATTATAATTAAAGTTTGGTTTGTTTTTTCCTGTTTCCCTTTCTCTATTGCTTTGTTTCAAATTCAGATGGGGAGCCGCAAATCTCACACGGATGAATGGAGGATGGAGAAGCATGCACTACACTGAAATCCAATCCTGAGTTCAAGGCGGTGTTGAATAGATGTGATTGTTTAGGAGCTGCGATAGCATAGCAAACGATGATGTGATGACTATTTATTTTCTTTTTATCTTTGTATGTAGCTAATCTGAATGTCTTCATGCCCCACTTGGAAGGACAGTCATTGCTATAAATCTGTTCAACATTCCTTCATATGCTGTAGTCCTGGTAGTCCTGGAGTTGTGCTTCGTTGTCTCCTTTTTGGTTGATTTGCTACCACGATTGAATGAAATCAAATTTCTGCAATTCAAACAAACATACAACAGAATCCACAAGTAAACTTCCTAGTTCGTGCTAGCACAAAAATACAAGATACAACGGACTAACCGATAGCTCCCATCTCCGAGCTACATACAACCGCACACCCGAGATCAACATGACACTTGATCTTAAACACTCTTGATTAGACACTTGGACAAAGCAGGACTCGTGTCTCCATCCACTTGAGACCCACCTTCTCCGGAAGCCTCGTTGGAGGAACTTTACCAGATGAGGTTTATCAAATGTCACCATCTCTTGTGCCAAGTACAAAGTTCAACACCTAGGACTTGTGCAATTGTTCATTCATCAGCAAGTTGATCAAGAGCAAGTGGGCTAGCCAAATTGGACAATGACCTAACGAATCGAACAATTAGATCGACCATCTGAGCATCGAATTCTGGTCCTTCCATTTGGAAATGGCTTACTCCTTCGATAAGATGAGTTTCAACACGACCTGCGGCAGATTTCAATTTGTTTTGCAATTGTTTAACGCTAGTGAATCCATCTCGGGTACCCATAACAAAGAGCTTCGGTTTAGGAGATTGTAGAATGGCTTTGTGGTGTCTTCCAAAGAGAATGGAGGCAGTGAGACCAAAAGGATAACCCAAACTCACATAACCCACGACTTTGTCTAACTGGTCGACTGCTGAGCCAGCAATTGGAGCACCTGTAGGGAAGGGAAACAGTAAATATTTAAACAGTCTTTGTAAATTATTATCACGTAGAAATCCACATTTTTATTGTCGTCTCCTGTAACAGTATAATTGATGACAAATTAGAAATGGAGTACAAACTGCTACAATGCAGAAGTAGACCCTAAGGAACATGAGATCACGTATGTATTTATATGTCAGCGGATGGCCTTCACAAGTATGTTTTAGTTCTACAGATCAAAGTGCATACCAAGCCTGAAGGCTGAAGCCATCTCATATCATAGTTTTTGGAAGTTTACAAAAGAGAGTATGTCTTAAAGCTAATGAAAACCATGGAGGGAAACCTAAAGTCATAATCAAAATCACCAATTGGAAACTTCGGAAACAGGTTGACCCTGTAAGTAATTTGGAACAAGTGTTTCACTAGCACTAAATACCAAATCAAGAAATATTAGTCTAACACCGATACAACCAGTGGGAAGATCCCAAATTATGATTTTATGGAACAGGAGAGAAATAAGATGTCGCAACCAAACCAAGTTGTCAAAGTGGAAATAATTTCCCACTTCGGTGTACAAAGAGTTTTACCTTCCAAGATATTTGGACAACTAAAAAAGGCAACAAATTAGGAGGCGAACACTTTCGCATTGTGCATTTAGCGTTGACAAGCAACATTCAGTGTCTAGGCATGAGATTTTGGTTTTCTCTCCTTTTTCCTTCAGCTATGTTTCCGATAATTCCAACCTCTACTCGTAAGCTAACAGTTATCTATACAGCTCTCAGTTGAGGTCCTACATAACAACAAACACTACAGAGACGGGAATTGTTCAATATACTACTTGATTGGCTCTTAACTGAAAATTCATTGAGTTTGGACTTGAGTGCATTTCACTACATGCAAGACAACATTGTAAAACCACCTGATTGAATGCTGATGTGCAGTGGCAATCACACGTATTAAGTTTTTTAAGAGAATTCTGTCAAAAGTAAGGCAAAAGTGTGTTCAAATAGTCCTGCAACTTTAACTTGGCTAATACGACCAAGCTCAGCATTCTACCTCCTGAAGCACCTAAGTGAGAAACCTAAGAGAACCATATACACAAACGCTGTCAGAAGATTAACGATCAATAGCTTCCCCACCCACATCTAGAGGTTCAAACTTCAAACCACAAATTACAAGAATGGCATGGCACACATAAGTAATAGATAAAAGAGTCAATGAGCTCAGTCAAGAAACAAGGGCTCAATTAATCAATAACCACGCATTACCAGATTTGAAGGTTTTTATCTTTTTATGTTCGCCAAAGATGAGTTCGTAAAACAACCCTTCTACCCCCCTCTCCCCCTCCTTCCACTCCCGCACATACGCACACAAACACAGAAGGTAGACGACAGCTATCAAAACACGTGGCCTACTTCTTCCTTACATTAACCATTGGCCACACAAAATCACTGTCCATATCGGCCAGATGGAAGTTGATAAATTCTAATGTCAGAGCCTTCATCAAATCAAATTTTAAATCCAAAAAAAAAAATGTACACAACAAATGGCATACACCAGACAGTATACCGATTCCACAAACCAAAGGTTCAACATATTTAACTGTCTGTATGCAAAAGTACTTCCAATAACCTTGTACGTTGGAGCTTCGTTCGAAATTATCACACATCAAACTTAAGAAAGCTAGTAATCTGGTTTCGGAAAAATAATCCTGAAGAGGGGGACTTTCAAAGATGTGGACTGTGGAGGCACCGTCAATCGTTGAAACAATTGCCTAAGTCCATCCATTATTCGATCAACTAAGAGTAATCACCAAAGCAAAGCCGAAAATTGTACGCAAATTACTTTCCACACAACCTGTAAGTAAGAATATAAAGTTTACACAAGGTTATTCCTACAAGCCAAATAAGAACAGAAAGTTTAACACAAGCTTATTCCTACAAGCCAAATCACAGAAGAATAAACAATTCCTGAAGAGAAACCTAACCTGAATGAGCACAAATCACTGTACACCTACAGACATCCATTAAACCAACTTCCAGAAGCTAGGTTCCAATGCCTCACATGTCTCACAGCTAACCTTAACAACCACCAAAACCTTCATAGCTTCGATCGATCATAGCTTGAGGATTACTAATCAAATTCAACCAAAAAGACATACAGTCCCGTCATCCCCACTTTCAACTCAAAAAAGAAACCATGTAAAGAACCCGACCAAAAGTATTAGACACACCCATTTCGACAGAATATGTGCACACATAGACAAATATCTGCCTAAGGTGTGTAGATCTCATGGATCATCTCTCCAGATCAGAAAAGCAACAGAAATTTGCAAACTACCCTAAAGGTCAGCTCAGATAGAGATCAACTCCATGAGGGGACTTAGTGTTGAGTTTAATATAGGAGCCTCAGCTATAGTTGTCTTTTGAACGTTCAGTTTTATCATAAATACAGGATGATTAGTACAGTAACAAGTGTGGTGAAATTAAAGTTTTGAACAGGGTTAGCAATAGCATAGATGATGATATTGGAATCCTTATGCAACTACAATCTCAAATCACTCTTACTCAGTAACCATTTCAAGTCCATATCGAACTCAATGTCAAAATGCATATATAAACTACCAAATCTAAATCCAGCAATTCTTACTGAACCTTTATGTCAAATTCTTTCATTTTAGAAATCCCCATCTCCCAGAACGGATCCTAAAAGAACCCACCAGTACACACCTATTGCTCTTCAAAACATGTTTTCGTGCGTATATCAACAGCCCCTATGGATTGCATCTAAGAACGAAAAAGAAAACGGAAAAAGAAAAGGGAATCCTATCAATCACTTGTTTGGACAAGAAATGAATCGGTTCCTTTTCAGTCGGTTTGGAACATGTGAAAAAAGAAGGGGGAAGGGAAGAGATAATTGTTAACGAACAAAGTGCGAGTAAAATGTGGAGAAGAGTGTACGATGCTCAACCCTTCGTTTTTCTATTTTTCGTCTCAAACCAGACAAGGGAAGAAAAAGTTTTTTTCAGATTTTCCCTTCTTTTCCCCAATATCCAAACAAACCCAAATTTATTTCTCACCAAATCTCACCACCACAACGCTTTTCTTCTCACAATCTAAAGAAAGGGCCTTTAATTACCAAAACAAAACCAACATAAGAAAGAAAAGAAACAATACCTTTAAAATTACCACCAAATTTCTCACCACCACAACCCTTTTCTTTTCTCACCCTCTTCTCACAATCCAAAGACAGGGCCTTTAATTATCAAAAAAAAAAAAACAGAACAAATAGAAGAAAGGAAACAGTACCTGCAGAGGAACCCACCAACAAAATTCGTCTCACGCTGAAATTCTGGGCGACCCATTTGCACACAGAAACGACGTCGCGCACTTCAGAGGATCCGGTGAGAGAAGGCCTACCGGAGGACTTACCGACGCCCCTCATGTCGAAGGTAACGGCGTGGAATCCTCTGCGGGCGAGGCCAAGTGCGATGCCCTTCATCAGGCCTTGGCATCCGCCCAGCACCGAGTAGGGATGGACCAGCACGATTGCCAAAGAGCCTTCCTCTTCTGATTCAGGTTCTGGGTTTGGGTTTTCCTCTTGTGTTGGTGGTCTGAAGATCCTGGCGTCGAGTTTGATTCCATCGGCGGTCTCGATTGTCTGGGTTTCTCTTGACATTATTGGTAAGGCGGGGAGTTCTGGAGAGAGTCAGAGAGAGGGAGAGAGAAAGAGAGAGATGGGTATGGAATTAGCGTTTGTTTTTTGGGTGTTAGAGCATCTCCAGGAGCCTCAAAAGAGTTCTAGCCAAAATGCCTAGGAAAAGTCCCATTAGCTAGCCATTTAACATACGGGTATCCAACATCCTAGGCTTTTGAAGTCATCCAAACTCCACTTGTACCAGATTACAACCCATCTCTTTCTTTTTCTTTCTCTCTCACCTCGAAAATTCCTGCAAACCCAGAACCAAGAAATGCACAAATACCAAATTCATCTCTATCTCTCCGAAATCTGCAAACCCACTTGATCTGCACCACCGTCGCCCTCCTCCTCCACCCCGTTCACGCTGGATCTTCGCCAATGTCATCCTCAAGTAGTCAATTCCATAATGGTAGCTCCACCACCGCTTAATCGACGACAACGGCAACCAAACCCACCAACATCCTCACCGAAAAAACCCACCTCGCAGCACCTCAAAACCATTCAGAGAGAGAGAGAGATCGCACCTTAATACCCACCTCGCAGGAGCAAGCGGATTTGACTCGTCGGAGTGAGAAATATTCCGCCGCCGATCTATTTTCAGGGAGAGGGTCTGGAGCGAGCCTTCCGTACTCGCTGGGTTGGGCGAGGTGTTGGAGCGAGGGACCAAACTGGCGAGGCCTAGCCGAGGCTACTGGAAACGGGAAAAGAGGGGTTTTCTCGCCAGTTTGATCTCGCCGGCGACTTACCCGAGTCTGCTGGAGATGCTCTTAAAAGGAGTGTTTTTGGCCGAAATGGCTATAAATTATAATCAAATTGAAAGAATATCCATCTTTTCAAGCATTTTGCAAAAATATGTTATCGCTACTTTTCAAAAGGAATTATGGGATTTAGGCCAACTCGTGCGTGGTAATAACTGTCTTTTTTAAAAGCGTATTAAAGGAGCTATAAGTTGAAAACCCACGTATTGATCAACCCCTCCTCTTTTCTCCTCCTATCTGATCTTTTCCTTTTTTTCTCCACGTCGATCACGACTTCTGAACTTGCGCAATCTCCTCCAGCCACCCTCCACCCTCTCTCATCTCCGGCGTGCTCTCCACCCTCTGTTGTCACTTACAGTAAGTCTCTCTCTCTCCATCTTCCATGTCTCATGTATGTGTATATGTATATATGTATGTCTATTCTAGGATTCGGCTCAATAGGTAATTTTGAAGATGCAATTTGTCTCTTCATCTTCCTGGTTTCACCCAGGTTGCTCGTTTCCCTCCTTTCTTGAACAATAACCTATGAAAAGAAGCCTTCATTTGAATTTCAGGCAATTAGTAATAACTCTTATTTTTTCCAGGGACAGAGAATAAAAAGGATAAGAATTTACGTTTATCAAGCAGATAAAAATAATAATACCGGATAATTCCTTGCAAAATTCCTTGCAAAAAACGAGTAAATTCTCGAGTGAAATAAAACCACAACCCTTAAAAACAATAAAATTCTCAATGAGGAAGAATCCATTCAAACACAAAAATATTCCGAAGTACAAGAAAAATTTGAACACAAATGTCAGAAGTCCAAGAACACATATATTTCTGTTTTGAATGCATTTGAACACAAAAACTTTAATCTCTGACATGTACCTACAGTCGGTTGAAGGATTAGGACCCTGCCAACCCAAACTTATGAGAAACCAAGCTACCATTTGGAACTGGCTGAATATAATCTCTCTGTATCTGACTAGTTTAAATTTATGAAATTTTCATGTTATTTGTTCATATATTCCTTGTCACGCCCTCGATTTCCAACATAAATAACAATACCATTTGAAATATAAATCCTCACAATAGTATATATAATCCCCAAATACAATACTATTCCCAAGTCCTCAAACTTGTTCACAATTACAACGTTCCAAATTATGGCATTCCAGTACAGTACAATACAATTTATTTTACAAACATATAGGTAGCACATGAAAACAACCTTTAAAACAAAGATGTCAGTCATGCACTTCACATCACTGCTCCTGTATTGTACCTGAAATGATAATAGGTTTGAGCAAACACGCGCCTAGTAGATAAATCTTTACACAAGCTATAAGAAAATGCGATGAAATATACACCAGAGATGAATGAGTTTTCAATGAACAAACACGAACAACGGAGATTTGCCACAAAAGACAAACAGACTTCGACTACAAAGCTCTAAGCATCTTATCGAGATTCCTATCATGGCACATGTCAAACTAGAAACTGTACTAAGTTCACATCAAGCTAAACAAACCTACAACAAACTCTCAACCACTTCATTTACTTCATGCGCGAACACCACAATCTGTCTCAATTTCACATTACTGAATATCAAATCTCTTTCCCTTGAAACTTTCCCTTGAATTGTGAAATGACTTGTGAAAATAAAATCAGACCATTATGAGTCAAGCTCCGCAATTCGAGCTTGAATACTGGAATCTATTCATTTGTGCCCAAATACCGAAAATCGTGATTCGCTCAAGAATATCGAAGGATTTTCATCAAAATCCTTTTACCATGACCAAAATCCTCTCATTAACTTCATAAACCAATAACGTATCATTAAAAGTCTGAGCCGAAGCTCCTGCCAGGCACTTACTCGACAACGAGCCCTGAAGACAAATGATATGAGCGTTTAGCTCCTGCCAGGCATTTACTCATTTAAGAGCCCTGAAAGCATACAATATGAGCATTTAGCTCCTGCCAGACATTTACTCATTTAAGAGCCCTGAAAGCATATAATATGAGCATTTAGCTCCTGCCAGTCATTTACTCATTTAAAAGCCCTGAAGTCCTCTTTGTGTCCATTTAACATTTACATTCTTTCCACATTCCCATTTCACAAACATTCCTCTTTATGTCCATTTAACATTTACATTCTTTCCACATTCCCATTTCACAAACATCAAATCATTCAATCGAATTCAAAGGCCGTTTAATCAATCACAACCTAATCATCCCAAACAGCTCTATCACGACATCGATTAAACTTCAAGTATTCTAAACAATCTAACAATACACTACATTGATTACATTTCGAAACGTTCCAAACTGTCAACCATAGCATGACTCCGACTAATAAATTAATACTTATCCTTCCCTTTAAGTAGACCATAATACCACACGTTACGTACTAACCCATCACCATCCTACGGCATATCTCTTGCTATTGTTGACGCCTAGACCTCATGGGATAAGCACCCAAAGAATTGAAAGAAAACAACAAGACGGATCATGAGGACACGAATTTCTATGACACCTTTCGATTCACTCAGTCAGCTCACCTCTATCAATCATACCCAACACAACACCTCGTGGGGCCTACGGTACTCCTAAACAGTGATACGATACGTTTTTCTTTCACAACGGTACTACGATTACGCCCAACGAGTGTCTCAGGGATAGGAACGATCAACAAATCCATACTCAAAGAACAGCCAAGCTACGAGATGGTTTATAGGTATTTTAGAGGTGTTGGAAGTGATCGGGGGTCAAAACAATGGAGTTTGAGACAAGGCAGCAAAATTGGCCTTAGGCTCTGTTGTATAGATACTACGAATTTCAGTATCTATACAACCATGCTTAAAATCGTTCCTGAGGCTATTGTATCGATACTGATTTAATCAGTAGCGATACAGCAGTAGCTAAATTCGTTTCAGAGATTCTTGTATCGATACTGAGCAGAGCAGTATCGACATAGATGGGTGTTCGAGCAGATTTTCTGCAGATTTCAAGGAATCCCACTACAACTACAACAATAACAACCACAAGCACGATTTATGGCACAAACTCATCTCATAAACGTATAGAGAGTGCAAGAAATCCCTACCTCAAGCATCAAAACCGAATCCCAACGAGAGATCGAACCCTAGCTTCCAAAATCAACTCCGAGAGCAATACACCTCCACCGAGCACTAGCCAACGATGTACGAGCTCCAATACGCGCGTAGATGATGGATTGGAGGTTGGTTGTCTTGGGTTTCGAGTTGTTTTGGTGAAATTTGGGTGGAGGAGTGAGAGAGGGAGAGGAGCCGTGAGAGGGGAGAGAGAGATCGGGAGAGTAGAGAGAGAATGGGATTGGGGATTTTAATCCCCTGCGCCCCTACACACACACACATATATATACTAGGACACACACACTATCACACTTGCACTCCCTCCACTTTCAATCTTTATCATTTAAGCCCCAAATCAAATAAATCCAACAAATTCCTCATTTATTCCATATTCTAATATTAATAAATCCTTTAAACTATTTTCGAAAATACGGGTCTCTACATTCCTGTTCTTGTTCTTGTTCTGATCACCATATGTGAAATCAACTTAAATTGCGGTTACATAGGGGGGCCTCTCCTCCATTTCCTAGGAGTGGTATATTTCACCACTCTTGTATAAGAACGGTTTTAAATTTTTCCTGTGTGCTGGTTGCCTGCCTGTGCAAATAACATAAATCATCATTTTTTTACAATCTAGGCTTAGCGAGGACTTCCTAAACGGTGAAAGTTATCATTACACAGTTTTGATTTATGTTGTCACCCTTATTATCATTACTACAACAAAATGTCACCCTTGTAGAACAAACCCATGCAGTGGATTTCTCTCTTTAACTCTTCTCCCTCTTTATGGGGTTTTTCTCTCACACTAGTTAGTACATCCCACCATACATATTTGTAAACAAATTACATAATCAACAAATAACTAATAATCAACCAATCCTCCCTTTAACTATGTACCACATTTAAATCACCAATTCGGACTCTTCCTCTCTCATTTCTTGAGGAAGTTAATTTGAAAATTTCTATACCATATCACTCAACTCTTTTATAACCAATCTTTTCCAAATTAATAATAATTCTAATTTTTTTAACACAATCGTAAGAATTTTTAATAGCTCTATGGCTAGTCTATTAATATCTTTGAACATATGATATTACAAATTCTCACACTTTGTATTAAAAAAATTGGGATATAACGTCTTTTAAGAATGTGTTTTAGAATTATAGCTCCTTCTCAAAAGGCGCTATTAGGGTTACAATTATAGCTCCTTTTCAAAAGGAGCTATTAGGGTTAATTATAGCTCCTTTTCAAAAGGCGCTACCTACGTGGCGGCCACATGACACCTAACCGTTATAACGCCTTTTGAAAATGAGTGATGACCTATTTTTACAAAACATTTAAAAAGATGGATATTCTTCCAATTTGATTACAATTTATGGTCATTTCGGCCAAAAACTCGTTAAAAGGAGGGGTGGTTCAGCTGTTTCTCCACTCGAGCTAACAGGGAGTGCGAAGTACTTGCGCCTTGTGTTGCATAAATACTGCTCCTACTCGTAAATGAGTACATTGATTACGCAAACGGCAAACCACGGTTTAATAGCCCAATCACTAAGTCTAGGTACACTACATCTAACCACTACATCATCCACTACATTTTTTGTAAGACCCACTCTGGGTTTCAAAAAAATACAAAAAAATGTTCATAAATTTTAAAATAATATATTATGGGGCCCTATAAAAAATCAACTCCAACAAATATCGGTAAGTATTATTTTTTTATTCGTAGGGGTGAAACTGTGCAGTTGAACAGTTTTGCCTCTACAAATCAAGAAATAATACTTACCGATATCCGTTGGAGCTGATTTTTTACAGGGCCTCATAAAATATTATTCTAAAATTTATGGACATTTTTTTGTATTTTTTTGGGACCCGGGGTGAGCCCTACAAAAAATGTAGTAGATGATGTAGTGGATGAATAGTAGTATATGTGGCTCGTTGTGCCGTTTTGAGAATATAATAGGTCTTCAATCATTTGTTGAAATGCCATTTTTTTTGGTGTTAGAGATCATATTAGTATTACAAATATATTACAAGCATTACATAGAGTGTAAGATGATTAAAGAGATATGCACTGATTTTACAACTAAACATACCGAGTTGCGAGTTATGTATCGTATCATAGGTGCAGCGTGAGAATTTTTTAAACATAAGATACATTTAAAGATACCTATCAATTTTACCTTCAAAATTATCAAATTGTAAGATACACAATTTTAATCTTGAGAAGATTTCGACAACACAAATAACTTCACATGGAGCCACAACATTAGGCTAAAACAATGGTGTTGATTAGAATACTTGTGTCTGAAATGAAATTTTTTAGTCCTCTTCAATTGTTTAGAGCAGAAAGCATATTAAACCCCAAAGAGTTTTGTTGAAAAATGTATGCATTATAATTTGTGAAAATTTATATGCATCTCTATTAATTATTTTGATGATTAATTCAATGATATTTTTATTCGGCAAATACAAAATTATCGAAAAGTCGATTCCCGAATTAAATATTTTCGTGACCTTGAAATATAGCATAAAGTCTCTTGGATTCATGATTTATATTTACAAAGACTTTATTGAGCTCAATACATGCTTTAACGGTTTATTTAGATGAAATTGTGAGCCACAGGTTGACGAACCGGCTGACAAGCCGGCTGTCTGAACAGAAAGCTGTGACAACCGGACGACCACCCGGATGACCACTCTATCAAACGGCTAGTTTCCAACGGCTAGTTCCAACGGCTAGTTTCCAACGGCTAGTTCCAACGGCTAGTTCCAACGGCTAGTTTCCAACGGCTAGTTCCAACGGCTAGTTTCCAACGGCTAGGAAGCATATGGATGGCTATATAAGGCATCAAGAACTCATTAATGAGTATACATACACAAGCCACAACATTCCATATTATTGCAAGAGCAAATTCTCAAAAGATCAAAGCCAAAAATTCTCATTGTTCTTCCACTTTCATATTATTCTTGAGAGAAAATTTGTACAAGTCGTGAGCGATAATTTTCATACCTTCTTCACATACTTGTATTTCCTAAGTGAGTGTTTGAGTCAAACACTTGAAAGCTTAGAAGACCAAATTCGGGTTGGAATTTGGGTGTTATTGTTTTTGAGAAGTTTTCGGAGAAAATTCTTGCGGTTGTGCTAGCTCCTCGGGAAAGCTAGAGGCATTCGGTTCTTGTAAGCACCCGCAAGACTTACAAGTTGTAATCTTTTAAAGATTAGTCTAACCTTCAAGTAATTGCTTGAGGAGAAGTGGAGTAGGGCCGGACCGTGGACAAATCCGGACCGAACCACTATAAACGGGTTCTATCTCTCTATCTCTCTATTTTGATTGCATACTTATTGTTTGCATATATTGTTAGAGATAAATTTTTATTGGTAATTATTACTAGCAATCCTATTCACCCCCCCTCTAGGTTGCATAATTTGGGTAACAATTGGTATCAGAGCCTCGGCTCTTGTTTGTAGATTTAACCATCTAAGAGTTAAGATCCATGGCAACCACTAGTAATGTTTCTTGTATCGAAGGTCAATCGTCCAATAGACCTCCCTTGTTCACCGGAGAAAATTACTCTCATTGGAAAAATAGAATGATGATCTTTATTCAATCCACGGATTATGATCTATGGAAAATTATCAAAAATGGTCCCATTATTCCTACTAAGAAAGTTGGAGAAGAGACTATGCCTAAACCAGATTATGAGTGGAGTCATTTGGAAAAGGCTTCAATAGAAAAGAACTATAGAGCTATGAACCTTCTTTTTTGTGCTATTACTCCCAATGAATATGATTGTGTTTCCGCATGTGAATCGGCTAAAGAAATATGGGATAAGTTAGAAATGTCACATGAAGGAGATAGTCAAGTTAAGGAGTCCAAAATTGATATTCTTGTGCATAGCTATGAGCTCTTCAAAATGAAACCGGATGAATCTATATCTCAAATGTTTGCTAGATTTGCTAGTATTACTAACGGTTTAAAAGCTCTTGGAAAGATTTACAGTCAATCCGAAATGACAAGGAAGGTGCTCCGTTCCATGCCAACCAATTGGGACACTACCACCTCCATCATCCTACAATCCAAAGATTTCTCAACATACACGATGGACAAGCTCATGGGATCTCTCATGACGGAGGAAATGCATCACAACCTCAAGGGTGAAAAAGAGAAGAAAGTTAAGGATCTTGCCTTCAAAAGTACAACAAGCAAATCAAAAAGCAAGGAGGATTCAAGCAACGAAAGTGAGGATGATGAAATGGCGCTCATCACAAAAACGTTCAAGAAACTCCTCAAAAATAGAGCATCTCACAAAGGCAGAGGATTTTCAAGAAAAGATGGAGGCAAAGAAGAAAATAGTAAAAAGGATCCAATCATTTGCTACGAGTGCAAGAAGCCCGGCCACATCAAAAGTGAATGTCCATATGCAAAAAAATATTCAAAGAAGGACAAAAAGAGAGCTATGATGGCCGCATGGGACAATAGTGACGATAGTAGCTCCGATGAGGACGATGAGCAACAAGAGGTCGCTAACTTGTGTTTCATGGCCATCGAAGAAAACGAGGTAGATCTCGACTCATCCTATTCCTTTGATGAATTATTTATTGCCTATAAAGAGTTGAAAGTAGAATTTGAAAAGGTTGTTTCTAAAAACAAATTTCTTAAAAAGGTTGCTAAAGATCTTTCACTAGAAATAGATGATTTAATTGAAGAGAAATATATTTTGGAGGAAGAAAATGAAAGTTTAAGAACCTCTTTGGAAAAAGAAAAAGAGTATTTGAAGGATACTTCCAAAAACGAATCTTTAGAAAAACAAATTGATGATTTAACTAATTCTCTTTCAAAACTCACTAATGGAAAAGAAAGTTTAGACATTCTTCTTGGAAAACAAATGGTTTCTTTTCACAAGGCCGGAATTGGTTATAATCCCACTCAACACAAAAATCTTTTTGAAAAAGATGTTCCTCCTTCTAGCCATTCTAAATTGACATGTCATTATTGTGGTAAAATTGGTCATATTTCTCCTACATGTCCTATGAAAGGATACTCATCTTCTAATGCAAAAAAGGTTTGGGTTCCTAAGAACCGTATCAATGCTAACCTTCAAGGACCCAAGATGATTTGGGTACCAAAAGTCAAGAATTGATGTGCTATTGTAGGTATGCTTCAAAAGTTCTCTCAAGGAAGGAAGTTGGTACCTTGATAGTGGATGTTCAAGACACATGACCGGTGACAAGAGGGCTTTCAATTCTCTTTCGTCTAAAGATGGTGGACATGTCACATTTGGAGACAACAACAAAGGCAAAATCATAGGAATCGGTGATATAGGTAATTCTCCTATTATTGAAGATGTTTTACTTGTTAATGGTTTAAAACACAATCTTCTTAGCATAAGTCAATTATGTGATAGAGGAAATCGTGTTATCTTTGAAAAATCCAAATGTATCATTGAAAATGACAAAAGCAACAAGACACTCTTCGTTGGACAAAGATTTGAAAATGTATATGTTTTTAATCTCAATGATTTAAGTAATTGTGATATAAAATGTTTTTCCGCTTTGAGTGAAAATAGTTGGCTTTGGCATAAGCGCCTAGGACATGCAAGTATGGATGCTATTTCAAAACTCTCTAGAAAAAATTTGGTAAAAGGTCTTCCTAAAATCAAATTTGAAAAAGATAGACTTTGTGGTCCTTGCCAACAAGGAAAACAAACCAAGGTTTCTTTTAAGTCCAAAAATGTTGTTTCAACTTCTAGACCTTTGCAATTACTTCATATGGATTTGTTTGGACCAACTCGCTCTCCAAGTCTTTGTGGAAACTATTATTGTCTTGTTGTTGTTGATGATTTCTCTAGATATACATGGGTGATGTTCCTAGCTCATAAGAATGAGGCTTATCCTAATTTCACTAAACTTTGTAGAAGAGTTCAAAATGAAAAAGGCTTTGTTATTTCTAACATTCGTACGGATCATGGAAAAGAACTTGACAATTCTTTATATGAAAAGTTTTGTGATGAACATGGTATTGGTCATAACTTTTCCGTACCTCGTACTCCTCAACAAAATGGAGTAGTAGAGAGAAAAAATCGTACTCTGGAAGAAATGGCCCGCACTATGCTTTGTGAAAACTCTTTGCCAAAATATTTTTGGGCGGAAGCCGTTAATACCTCATGCTATATTTTGAATCGAGTTTTAATTAGGCCTATCCTCAAGAAAACTCCTTATGAGCTTTGGAATGGTAGAATACCCAACATTAATTACTTTCATGCCTTCGGTTGTAAATGTTATGTATTAAACAATGGAAAAGATAACTTGGGTAAATTTGATTCAAAATCGGATGAAGGCATCTTTATTGGTTACTCTCTTACTAGCAAAGCATATAGAATTTATAATAAGCGCACTAATCTTGTTGAAGAATCTATTCACGTTTCCTTTGATGAATCTAATCCTTGTGCTACTAAGGATGTTGTTGATAATGATGACTTAGAGATTACACATAAGATTCATGACTTGACAATTCAAGAAAAAGTTGATGGTGATACTCAAGTAGAAAGCTCTCAAATCAAAGAAGATGAAGTTATTAATCAACCTCAAGATGCCATGGGAGACAACCAAGATCTTTCCAAGGATTGGAGATTCGTGCAAAACCATCCAAAGGACTTGATTCTTGGAGAAGTTTCGAAAGGGGTAACCACTCGCTCGTCTCATAGAAATTTTTGTGAAAATCAAGCTTTTGTTTCTCAAATTGAGCCTAAAAACTTTCCGGAAGCTCAAGATGATGAAAATTGGATTTTGGCCATGCAAGATGAGTTAAATCAATTTGAAAGGAATAAAGTTTGGGCATTAGTACCTAAGCCTCTTGATCACACTATTATAGGTACTAAATGGGTTTTTCGTAACAAGCTAGATGAATCCGGAAATATTGTTAGGAATAAAGCTAGACTTGTTGCTCAAGATTATAATCAAGAAGAAGGTATTGATTTTGAAGAAACTTTTGCACCGGTAGCTAGATTAGAGGTTATTCGCATATTACTTGCCTTTGCATCTTTCAAAAATTTCAAGCTTTATCAAATGGATGTGAAAAGTGCATTTTTGAATGGGTTCATAAATGAAGAAGTTTATGTCAAACAACCTCCCGGCTTTGAAGATCATGTATACCCCGATCATGTTTTTAAACTCTCAAAAGCTTTATATGGTTTGAAGCAAGCACCACGTGCATGGTATGATAGACTTAGTTCATTCTTGCTTGACAATGGCTTTACTCGTGGAAAAATTGATACTACTCTTTTCATTAAAGCCAAAGGTAAAGATATGCTCATTATTCAAATATATGTTGATGATATTGTCTTTGGTGCCACTAATGATAATATGTGCAAAGAGTTTGCTAAGTGTATGCAAGGTGAATTTGAAATGAGTATGATGGGGGAGCTTAACTTCTTCCTCGGACTTCAAATCAAGCAAACTAATGAGGGGATCCTAATCAACCAAGCCAAGTATGCGAAAGAACTTATTAAGAAGTTTGGCATGGAAGGATCAAAGCCAACGAGCACACCAATGAGCACATCAACTAAGCTAGACAAAGATGAGAATGGTAAGGCCGTCAATGAAAAGATGTATCGAGGTATGATCGGCTCATTACTTTATCTCACGGCAAGGAGACCGGATATAATGTTTAGTGTTTGCATGTGTGCTAGATTTCAATCATGTCCTAAAGAATCGCATTTAAAAGCTATTAAACGTATTTTTAAATATGTTGCCGGTTCTCATGACTTAGGATTGTTTTATCCACGTGGAGTTGCATTTGATTTAATTGGTTATTCGGATGCGGATTTTGGAGGTTTCAAAGTTGATCGTAAAAGTACAAGTGGGACTTGCCAATTTCTAGGGCACTCTCTAGTGTCTTGGCATAGCAAGAAACAAAATTCCGTAGCTCTATCTACCGCCGAGGCGGAATATGTAGCGGCCGGAAGTTGTTGTGCCCAAATATTGTGGATCAAACAACAAATGGAGGATTTCAATTTGCAATATGATCATATTCCTATTAAATGTGATAATACTAGTGCAATTAGCTTAACCAAGAATCCAATTCAACATTCTCGAACAAAACATATTGAGATTAGACATCATTTTATAAGAGATCATGTTCAAAAAGGGGATATTGAACTTAACTTTATTAGTACCGACAAGCAATTGGCGGACATTTTCACAAAACCCCTTGGTGAAGAACAATTTTGTTTCATTCGACGAGAACTCGGCATGTCTAATCATTTATGAAAAAGTTGTGTTCTTGATGTCAAAAGTTTTTTTTTGGATTCAATGTTGAGTTGATTGAATTCGTAAATATCATACTTGATGGAGAGTACAAATGATCTTGATAAAGAAATCACCCTCCAAACATTTTATCATATGATTCATTTTCCTGTGTTTGGTATGCAGAAAAACAGTTTTATGGTCTTTAATGCTACTCCTCTTAAACGTTTTCT
Source organism: Rhododendron vialii (assembly GCF_030253575.1). NCBI lineage: Eukaryota > Viridiplantae > Streptophyta > Magnoliopsida > Ericales > Ericaceae > Rhododendron > Rhododendron vialii. Next base: position 842,373 of record NC_080559.1, on the reverse strand, counting down.
GGACTTAACCTGCATTTGTCAGTGTAGAGACCCGTATTTTATTTCCATAATTCTTTATGTTTTATTAAGGCATGAGTTGTGATATAAAATGGAGAATGAGTTCGGATGTCGAATGTGCTAGAATTTAGAAGTTCGGGATGCAAGTGTAATATGCATGGGTGTATAAGTGAAGGTGTGTGTAGGGGATAATTCTCCCCCACATATATTTCTTTTCTTTTCCGGGCAGACACACACACGTTTCTCTCTCTCTACTCCCTCGACCGACTCTCTCTCTTTCTCACCTCTCCTCCAAACTTCTCTCTTCGATTTCATCGCCTTAGAATGAGATTTCGGAAAAATCCCAAGTACTAAAGTTGTTCTACGCGACGAGATCTTCCTATTGATCGAAGAAGAATCATGATCGGAGCACTTTGAGGTTTCCTCCATGTTCGGGCTTGCTTCTAACCCTCGAGGTAGGGATCTCCTACCTTCTTTACATGTTTAAGTGTTGGTTAGATGTACAAGAATCAAGTTTGATCATTTATTTTGAGTCTTGAACAAATCTGTTATATGCTGATAATTTCGTGGGTTTTGGAAATCTGTCTTTTGGGAGCCCTCTGCTAGAAATCACTGGCATTTGTCATGATTAAGACCTCAAGGGGCGGGTCAGGGTCGTGACAGTCAGTCGGATGTCCAAGCGGATGTCCAACCGGACGACCGTGAGGTTGAGACTTATTCAAGCTTTTGCGTTGCTAACTCTGATTTATTAAGTCTGTTACACTTAGTTTGTATGAACTTCATGGCTTAGTGCTTAAATTGTCTCTTATATACTTCGCCGATATGAATTTCTTGTCTCTAAGCTTGCAGGGATAATCATTCTCGGTAATACCCCTCGCATTCTTTAAAAAGCTCTCTTTTAGGGGGAGCATGTATTAAGGGGACACAACAATAAACACCCGAACACAATTTTCTTCCCCTATTCTTGTTCTTTTCGGCGCCACCCCTATTCTTGTCCTATTCGGCGCCGCATCCCCTATCCTATCTCTATTCGGCGCCACCCCTATCTCTATCTCTTTCGGCGCCGCATCTCTACCGCATCCCCTATCCTATCTCTATCTCTTCATCTATCTCTCTTTCGGCGCAGCATTTCAAACAATTCGGCGCAGCATTTCAAACAATTCGGCGCAGCATTCCAAACACTTCTCTCATACTCTATAAATTCCACAACACTCTCTCTATCTCCTCATCTATCTATCTTTCCTTCTCTCTCGGCCTAAATCTCTCATCAAGCAATGGCAAACATACCGCAAGGGTTACCGTTTGAGTTTTACGAAAGAGATGCCGAACGAGCAGAGTTCAGGTTGTTTATCCAAACCATTTGGATGCAACTCTTTATCTTCATTCTGCTGTGTACGTTACTTACCATGAGAATACCACCATGGTTCGGATGGAATGTAAATGTGGATACTCTGTGGTATTGGATTGGCATTATAGCTGCCGTTGTAGCAGCCATTATTCGAGAATACGAAAATCAAGGACGCCAAGCTCTCAATGAACGAAGATAGAGTGCTACAGGGCAAGAGCGGCATGGTGCTAGAACCATTGTTTTTCTCTTTTTAGTTTTTTTTTTTTTTTTTGATGATGTCACAGGGGGAGAAAAAGCCAAGTTTTAATTGATCTATCTTGCCATTTTTAATATTTTTAACCGTTGTGGGCTAATTTAAAAAAATTGCTCGCTATGATCTGTTGATTTAAAAAAATTGCTTGCTATGATCTGATGATTATTGCTATTTCTCGTTGATCATAGATAACTGCTTTGGTGCATGTATTAAGGGGGAGATTGGCATAACTCCTACTTGAATAAAAACTATCATTTTGTGTCATCATCAAAAAGGGGGAGATTGTTGAAAAATGTATGCATTATAATTTGTGAAAATTTATATGCATCTCTATTAATTATTTTGATGATTAATTCAATGATATTTTTATTCGGCAAATACAAAATTATCGAAAAGTCGATTCCCGAATTAAATATTTTCGTGACCTTGAAATATAGCATAAAGTCTCTTGGATTCATGATTTATATTTACAAAGACTTTATTGAGCTCAATACATGCTTTAACGGTTTATTTAGATGAAATTGTGAGCCACAGGTTGACGAACCGGCTGACAAGCCGGCTGTCTGAACAGAAAGCTGTGACAACCGGACGACCACCCGGATGACCACTCTATCAAACGGCTAGTTTCCAACGGCTAGTTCCAACGGCTAGTTTCCAACGGCTAGTTCCAACGGCTAGTTCCAACGGCTAGTTTCCAACGGCTAGTTCCAACGGCTAGTTTCCAACGGCTAGGAAGCATATGGATGGCTATATAAGGCATCAAGAACTCATTAATGAGTATACATACACAAGCCACAACATTCCATATTATTGCAAGAGCAAATTCTCAAAAGATCAAAGCCAAAAATTCTCATTGTTCTTCCACTTTCATATTATTCTTGAGAGAAAATTTGTACAAGTCGTGAGCGATAATTTTCATACCTTCTTCACATACTTGTATTTCCTAAGTGAGTGTTTGAGTCAAACACTTGAAAGCTTAGAAGACCAAATTCGGGTTGGAATTTGGGTGTTATTGTTTTTGAGAAGTTTTCGGAGAAAATTCTTGCGGTTGTGCTAGCTCCTCGGGAAAGCTAGAGGCATTCGGTTCTTGTAAGCACCCGCAAGACTTACAAGTTGTAATCTTTTAAAGATTAGTCTAACCTTCAAGTAATTGCTTGAGGAGAAGTGGAGTAGGGCCGGACCGTGGACAAATCCGGACCGAACCACTATAAACGGGTTCTATCTCTCTATCTCTCTATTTTGATTGCATACTTATTGTTTGCATATATTGTTAGAGATAAATTTTTATTGGTAATTATTACTAGCAATCCTATTCACCCCCCCTCTAGGTTGCATAATTTGGGTAACAAGTTTAAAGTAAATTAGTTAAGTACGGAGTAGTATTTAGAGAAGGCTTTGTTAAGAGTTACAAGTAACTCCAAAAGTAAAGCCGTGAGAAAATTGATTCTAACAATATATATCAAGCTCTTCAACATCATTCCTCTTGTGCAATTTCATCTTGAACGTGGAGATGAAATGTTTATAGGTAGGGCAAAACAAAACAGTGGCGTAGCTAGGAATGTGTATTAGTGGGAGCACTATGTCACAAGAACTTCGACGATAGCCAAGCTCCGACACTCATGAGTTAATGGTTGTTAGCAATGCGAAGGTGGCATGCGTCTTACGGTGTGAGAAATGAAGGGGAGCTTTAGGCTTGTGGAGAGTGTTATTTTGTTTAGAAATTACTCAAATTTGCGTAGTCCATCTTGGATTTTTACTTTGAGATAGCAATAAAACATCCATTGCGGGCTTGATTTTTACACTATTCAAGAAAAAATTAGTTAATTCCTATATCTGTTACTAATTGATCGAATAACACATGTCTTGCTTTGAAATTATGGTTAGACAAAAAGATTTGTAGAATTTGCTCAAGCATTTACAAATGGGCAATTCATATGTTTTTGCCGAGGATTAATCAAAAGATTAAAGCTTACAAAATAAACAGTTTAGATTATTTGTATGAGACCCGATATAAATGCCAAATAACAAATGTTGATCCTACTTTTCAGTTGCTCAGAATTGCTTCCATTTGATTGCATGTAAGTATATACTAGTATGTAGCTAATGAACATTACTAGGACTCTATCTGGTGTTGCGAGACGAATCAGTAAAGCAAACGCAGAAGGAAGCAGAACATACTAGACAGATAGACTGCATTTTCTGCAATAACTTCACGCGGTAACTTCTCAACTACTATTACTATACTTCTTCTCACTTTCCAGGTCCTTTAGATAGCTTAGGAGAAGAAGAAAGCCAAAAAAGGAAGAATCCCCCAGACGAACTTCCTCCTCCGTCGTCACGACGGGGTAGGTCCTGGCCCGCCATCATCCAGTTTTGGCGTGATCGCGAGTCCTGTAATTCAGTTAAGTATCACAAATTCACAAGTCTTTTGAATCACATATAAAGTTCAAGGAGACCGTGGCATTTCTCTTTCTTAAAATAAAAAACCCAAGCTGATGCCTGATGGTAAGTGTCTGCACATTAGTCTGACTTCATTCCAAACATTCGGTACAATTCTCGATATCTCGTGTACAAAAGTTGATGTTGGATCCACCAAACACATCATTAACTCCATGAAAGGTTGAAACTACGTACTCCCGTACCAACAAATTCTATGAACAGTTATTTGATTTTACAACGGTTATCCTTCTCCAACATAGTACAGCTTCTTTCTTTTATCAAGCAATTAGATTGTCCATATATCGCAATTAGCGCCATTAACGAGCCGAGCTGAGTTTTGCCAAGCTCGAGCCGAGCTTTCAGTAGCATTCTTACAAGGGCAACATAGTCAAAAGCATATCATACCCTCTTCTTTATTTGTATTTTGATTTTAACACTACTCTGCTCCCAAAAAAAATTCAGCATAAATAATCCAACCATTTTCCACAATCTTACTACTTCCACATTCCATATAACATAAACACATTAGAATCTATTATCCAAAAGAAAAGTGACTCCCAAACAGTCTCAGATCGACGGATTCATACACTTGTTTCAGACATAGAGAAACCAAATCCTTCCAAAGTCTCTTTTTTCCTTTCATTGGCATTACAAATAGATCACAAAAATACATTATGGGCACAGCAACGTGTGATTAAATACTACAATTAAAAAAATTTTAAAAAAGAAGAAGAAGACAAAATGAAAAGAACAAAGAAAAGAAGAGAAAAGAAATCAGTTGCTTCTAAAGACCTTCAACTCCCTGCAAATAATGTACACACAAATAACACCCATCTTTCACCTCCTTGATCTTTTCTTTGGCTGTCTTGAAGCCCCAGCCTCTTTATCACCACCTCCTCCTTCCCTACTCCGTTTGCCAGATACTGCCGCAGGCGTAGAAGGTGGTGGTGCCGCCGCTCTTTTGGGCCGCCCGACGTTTCTCTTTGCGGGGCTCCCTTGCTCCTTCTCCTTCTCCTTCTCCTTCGCTTGTCTCCCCGCTCCTGAACCCCTCCTCGAAGTCACCACCTGTTCTTTCTTCCCATCGCCACCCTTGCCATTGCCACCACTTCTCTTCTGCTCACCACCCCCTCCTCGGGTATTCATGCCGGAACTAATTCCTGAGCTCTTCAGCGTATCTAGCAATGTCGAGCCGTTATTATTTGTGGTGGTCGAGCTTCGCTTCATTCTGCTCAAGAAATTAGCTGCACTTCTCTTCTTCGCACCACCTGATACAGTGGTAGGGGCAGCGGCGTTTTTCTCACTTCTAGGCTCTGAGTGTTCACTGGAAAGGGGTTCTGAATTCTTGCTAGGGTTTGGACTGGCTCGATTCTTGCCATTCTTCTTCGAGCTTCTTGAACCACCTGAAGCGAATCTGTCACTTGTCCTCTTCTTTGTCACCCGATTATTTTCTTCAGCATTATTTCCCGACGATTTCTTGTTAGATTGCTTCCAATCCAAAATTGGTTTTTCTTCGGCTTTTTGCTCCCTCTTTCTATCGGCTCCTCCAGAATTGGATGATCCAATCAGTGCTTTTGCAGCAATTGAGCTGCGCTTGCGGCAAACTATCATTGGGCCTGATATCATTTTTGGTTTTGGTAGCAAAGAATCAGATGATGGTTCGGGCTCCGGTTTTGAGGAAAGGACTAGTTGGGATGGTGTAGGAGTTTGTTCTTCGGCTGAAGAATCGAACTTCAGATTTGTTCGGGTCATCTCTTTGGAAACAAGCTGCCGAAGCTCGATGGCAGCTGCAGATTCCCTGGACTCTTTGCGGAAGAAGAGGATGGCATTGTTGAAGAGAAGCAGCAGATCGCGAAAGAACTTGCTATTGAAACTTGAGTACCATCCTTCTTTGAGCCTTGTTTGAATACTTTCGAGATCTACATGTTGCCGAACCAAGTCCTTGTACTCTGGGGTTTCCTGCAAGGTTGAGGGCAATTCATCAAAGTGATTTATGCTTCGAGTAAAACCACCATAAATCACATCAAATATAATTCTGGTGGCACTATGCTGAGTGATTTGGATTAAGATTTGTAAATAGGCCAACAATTGGAAACAAACCAAACATGCAGACACCGAAAGTCCAAAGACCTCGCCAAAACGCAACCAAATCGCGTTGCCTTGCTCCTAAAATGGACCAGAGCCCCAAAGTAGGACGCTCTTGAATACATACAGTTACAGTTAAGGAAAATTGCCCGTGACGTTTGAAACACAATTCCATACAGCATAGAAGACACATAAACTATACTATCCTAGCACATACAAAAACATAGTTACCAACACCAAAATGTGTGTACCAAATGGAATACGAGAACTGAGATTTTTAGCACACATATTTGGAGACATTAAATGACTGTACCGGAGTATCCATAAGTGGTGAATTATTTCCCATATACAACATGCATGACCTACCAAGACACATCATAGGACGGGTCATTATCTGGGTAGTACCAAAACTTCATTCTATTGGAAAGTGGACAACTTTGTGAATGATAAACACCCAACAAATATTAGAAGTACAAAAATGAAAAACCATAAAGTCGATTGAAAACCTTTACAGTTTACACAGAGAAAGGTCTAGAGCAGAGAAATAAAGAATTGCCACCAAAGGAGCAGATAAAAGAAAATCCAACTGTTTTTTGTTTTTTTCTTTGGCAAGATTTTCATCAAGAGAAACAAACACCCAACAGCAGGGACCAACTGTTTTGCCCCATAAAGTAGTTTTTCAATGGTACTGGCAGCGAACATAATAATTCAATGACAATTTACTAGGTTCTATTCTAGAGAATATAATCAACTCAAAACACCCCGCTAGTGAACGGCGGGTTTATGGTCTCCAGAATTAGTCGAGGTGTGCATAAGTTAGCCGAGATACGTGGTTATAAAAAAATCAACTCATAAGCAGACAACAACATGCGGGCCCACAGCACTATAATGTGGAGTAACTCGCGTTCGTTGGTGAATTCCTCAAGATTGTTCGCTCAAATACCATAACTAAAATACATACGACCTAACAAAAATATCATTAAAAAAAAAATTTCAGTCGAGGACACGCAAATTTATAGTGGTATTGGTATTTTGAAAAAAATCCACTAGTGAATGCCTAACTAAAATACCAATACCATTATGAATTTGCTCCAAGGGGGTAGATGCACGTTTTAAACCTGCGACCTAAACAAAAACCCGGTCAGAATTTTTTTTCAAACAATAAAATAATTTCTTCTGCATACCTGCCGCTCGAGCCGCCGCTCAAAGACCGAGCCGAGCTTGTGAGAGCAAACAATCTCGAGGAACTCCACCAACGAACGCGATTCGACGGAGGCTCGTTCAACGGCGCGCGATTGATCCACGTCCTCGGGTTCATCACCACCGCTAACACAACCTGACCGCACCTTATCATCGCCCAACTCCTCCTCCTTCCTCGAGTTGCTCGCTGAACTCTGCACGTCGCTACTAACCTCCTTCGCCGCCGCGGCGCCCTTCGACTCGGCCACCGATTCCCCCAACTCGGCCGAGTCACCCCGTCCTCCACCCGGTTCATCCTTCACCGATTCCCTCACCGGTTCCTCCTCTTTCGCTATACTGTTAGAGCTCCCGTTACACGAGTTCTCCCCCACCGGCTTCGCCAAACCAGCTCCACCATCCGGTTCACCTCCTCCTGTTCGAACCAGTTCCGGCTCTTCACCACCACCGTCTTTCCCGGTCTTGTTTGGTTCCGTTGAATTCGACTCGTTCACCGACCCGTCATCTCCGCCGGAGACCGGTCCACCGGCCACCGATTCCGGCGAGACTTTTCCGTGTTCCTCTTCTCTTTCTCTCTCTACAGTCTTCTCCGGATCCGACTTCTCTCCGCCATTCGATTTCTCGTCCTCTTCTTCTCGCTCCTCTTTCAACCTCTTCACCTTCAGTTGCAACGACCTGAACAAACAATCAAATCAACACATCCACTCCAAACCTTCAGATCTAGAATAAACCGGTAGATTTGTTTATACATATACATGTAAGTATACAAGTCTTTATAGATTTGTTCTGTTCATTACACGATGGAGGCATCGTAGCGTTCGACTTCGCGCCTGAGCTCGGCGACGCGGAGTTTCCTCAACTCGTCGAGCCAAGGGACGGCGTCGGCGGCCTTAACGGCGTCGTCGCTTGGGTGGCTGTAGCGTTGTTTGAGGTCGCGGTACTTTTGCTTGCAGTGGGAGGGGGTGAGGTGGAGGAGGGAGGAAGGGGCGGAGCTCCGCTTCTGTATCTCGACGGCGACGGAGTCCCAGTTGTCGGTGCCGTGGCGGTGGACGGCGCAGGACAGGAGGAGCTCCTCCCACGTCCCCCACGGCGGCGAGGCGTCTGGTCCTGTGATGTTCTCTGCTGTTTCGTTTGGTTTGTCCATGAAAATGGTAACGTGATTACTGTGGTATCTGCAATTCGTCCATTTGTTTTAAAAAAAAACTAGGGCTCTCTCTCTCTCTCTGTATCGTCGGCTCGGCTTGGATGGAAGAAGACACACCGGGTCGCGACACAGTGAGCACGCAACTGGTGTGGAAAGATGGCTCGTCCCTTACGCCCTTTTGTATTTGAGCCCCCTTTTTTTTAAAATTAAATTACATATTATTTAAATTAATCATTCATTTTGACAGGAATACTGTAAAAATCAATATTTGAACCAAAAGTAATGGGGGGAAAAAAATTCACCAAAGAATAATGCCAAACATCTGATATTTTATTGTCTTTATAGTGTTATATATGAAATTTTTGCAACTTCAATTCACGTGTTTTTATTTCTCTCATTGAGACTAATCATGTCCCGTTAACTAAAATAAGCATTTATTTTTTGAATTAAATAAAATATTTTATGAGAGAATGATCTGTCTCGAAAAATAAGTAATAAGTACTTAAGAAATAAAAATCTTAATGGAACGGGGCTTGAATAATCTCAAAAATTATGATGAAAAAATAAAATAAAAAATTACAAAAAAAAATAACAGACAAAAAGTTTAGGAGAAACTCACCCGGTCTAAAAAAAAAAGTGATAGCATTTTGTTATTCGGGATGGCTAAAGTTATTGCACACCAAAAAAAATAAAAAAAATTCCTGGCCCGCACAGTCCAGCCCATTTTTTAAATGGTTCAAGATTGAATACTATAGGATGGATTTATTTGGTTGGGTTAGGTGTAGTTGTCTTTTTAAGCCTGCTAAATGAATAGATGGGATTGAAATTTGGAAAAATGACGGCCCAGGACATGTTTTGATAATTAATACCCACCAAGGACATGCTGAGAATAATTGTTAATACTGAAAATATTCTTAATGTGTATTAATTATCAAAACACGTTATTGACTGTCATTTTCCCTTGAAATTTCTCTTTAAAATCAAGCCTAACCCGGCCTATATACCACACACAATTGAGAATTGTGTACGGTGTGTATACTTCAGGTATGGCCTAATGCGTTGGGTTATTGGGACAAGTATTGTAGGCAGAGAGGGTATGGACAAAGTGGATTTCGGCCCATTTGCCACACACGTGCGTTGTGCCCACCCGCCCGACTCTACCAGGCCAAGCTAGGCTTGGTAGCGGTACGGGCTTGGACCTTCTTCTACTTAATTCTTTTTGGGCTAAATTTGTTTATACCCCTATGATCCAGCTCCTTAATAATTTGGCCAACCATGGCCGGCCCAACAAAGCTTCCCCCACATTTGACGTCATATTGTCAAGCTAGAGACATTACTCGTAAAAGCATATGGTAATGATATTTCCTTTTGCCACAGCTGGCGGTGTGGCACTAAGCCCTAAGTTAGTGCTTCTCACACAATTGATCCGGGTTTAATTGTTGAGGTCAAGCCACAAAAAAATATTTTTTTGAGATTTTTCTAGTTCCGTCGTGGATGGCTTGCATTTAACTGGACCGGAAATGAGATTGCATATAAGCTGACCCAAACACCCCTGATTTTAGGTGACAGTCACTTCAATTTGCCCTAGGACAACCTTAAGGTGGCTGACTTTACGACGAGTGGTAAAAAATGGGACTTGAGCCTCCTCAACCAATTGATTAACGCTCAATCCATTTATTATTTTTTTTGGTACTTCGGAGTATAACTCTCAATCCATTACCATTGTTTGTTTCTAATTTTCTTCTCCTCCCAAACTTGGCTAATTCTAATGATTTTCCTCGTTGGAACTCGCACAATGATAATTTATCGGTCAAATAGCTACATCTGGTTATGTATGCATGGAAAGGTCCATGAAGATACACAAACAGGGGGTTATCCTTTGAAACTTCTAATTATTACCACTACTCTCTGGTTTATTTGGCTTGATAGCAACCGAAAAGTGTTTGAAAATGTTATGTTAGAACCTGCTGCTATTTGCTATGGAATTGCTAGATCAATGACTGTTATTGTGAATAGTTTCAGATTGCGGTCGTGTGCTATTCCTAGACACCTGAGATTGGTGTCATGAACTTTTCCAGGAACGGGAAAGTTGAAACCCAACATGGATGGGAGCAGCCGGGGGAACCGAGGCCCTGCAGGTTTCGAAGGAGTATTTAGAGAAGAACGAGGCTACTAGATTCTAGGGTATTTCGGAAAATTGGAGGAGTACACCAGTTTGAAAGCAAAACTCTGGGGTCTCCTGCAGGGTTTTGAATTGATCCATGATCAAGGAATGACTGCTGTTGAAGTGGATTCTGACTTGGCTGTGGCAGTCAAGATGATTAACGAGGATTCTCCCCTAAATTCGCCCCACAGAATGTTGGCTCAAGAATGCAAAGCGCTGACGGACAGTATGGAAGGTTTGTTGAAGCACACTCTCCGGGAAAGAAACAAAGTTGCTAACAAGTTAGCCCATTTGGGTGTCGCAAGAAGAGAAGATGGTGTCCCTTGTTATTCCGTTGGAGGACATCATACCCTTGCTAGAGGCCGATATTGCCGGAGTGTCAGTATGAAAGAGTCTAGTCTTCTCTTATTTTCTGGTGTACCAAAAAAAGAACAAGTAATTGAGCTCCTGTAAATAACCAAAGTTCAAATAGCAAAAACATCCCCATATCCCAAACTTTGCCTATATACATTACTCCTGTAAATTTCACAAGACCACATTTTCTACATAATAAACTTAACCAGAACCCAGAACAAAACTGAGGCATTAGACCTAAAAACCCACAAACCAATATTGCTATTGAACAAGAGAATTCCATCTCCGGCATGGTCGTCAAACTCCAGCACTATATTGGACAAGAAAATAGCATCCCTGGGGATGTCGTTGAATTCCGGCACCGTAATGAACAAGAGAATTGATTCTCCGGCAATGATGTCATATTCAGGCACTGGTAGCATCTTTGACCGCCTTCTTCAGCTCCACATTAACATCGGCCTCACTTGCTTTGCCGCTGTATTCCGATGATCTCTTATCACCACCGCTGTTCCACCGATCAACTCTCCCACCAGAAGGCTTTGCTCCTCTGTCCCCTTCCCTGTACTTGCCCAAGTCAGCGCTGCTGCCACAACCACCTGCTGGTACAGTCCATTTACCCGCAGCAAACTCTGATTTCAGATCATCCATAGCTTTTTTTAGCATTTCATTCTCAACTTGTATTAGCTCCAACTGACGCTTAACTAGCAAATAGGTCTCCCCAACGCCACCACTCCCCTGAAAATTTAAGCCCGAAATAACCTGTAGGTAAAAATACCATTGATTAATAGTTTAAAACAACAGCTGAATGTCCAAACCTCTATACCAAATAACAGCAGTGCGGACCATACCATGGAAAGAAGCTAAAGCAATGGGCACGGAAATGTAAACCAAAATAACAACATGGCTTGTACAAAGCACAGTGAGGCGTGAATTCACGCTGTATCTGGGCAGCCCAAAATGGATTGCATTTTTTGGGTAAATTTTCAAAAACTTTAACCAGTTTGCATTAGCTGTTTCAATTGCAACGCAAGGGGTAAAAAATCAGCTGCGAAGTGCAGAGCCAAAAATAGCCTAGATTTTTTGAAAAGGGGATACCTACAAATAGACACCACTTCCGCAGTTCCTCAACTGTACAAGTTTTTTTTTTTTTTTTTGATCAGCAAAAAGAATTTTATTAATCAACTAACTGAAGTTACAAAGATTAAAAGGAAACGGAAAAGGAGGCATCACAACCAACAACCTACATCCCAACTATGTTGGCACCCAGACTGAGGACAATTATATGCCACCTGCTACCTAAGAAGAAAGTTGGCGAAACACCAACCGAATAACATACATCATAAACATCAAAACAACCAAATCCCCTAAACATGCTGGGATTAACAAAACTTGCCTAAATGTATGACCAATGACCTTCAAAATGAAAACTGGGATTTAACTTTTGAGGCTATAACCGAACCAAGAACACTTGGTTACCCATTCATAGCTCGACAGCAGCAGCATAACTTCATCAATCATACACACCTAAGCTGAAAAACTTGACAGCTTTGAAAGGAATATTGTAACTGGAAGCTATAAATCTGAGACATACAAATCATCCACCAACTTGGGACCTTCAGAACAGCATAACCAACAGAATTGAAACTGAAACTTCAAGCTTTGAACCCATAGCATAATTGATGTTAGCTAGCTTGATAAAAACTGAGAAAGGGAGCAGTATCATAGAACAAGAGTCCCAATCATCTACAGCCCCCACCATCAAAACGACAGGCTTGAAAGAAAAAATCTGGAGACGATATCATAGGACAAAAGACCCATATCATAGGACAAAAGACCCAGTCTTCGACTGTATAAGTTGCAACCACAATGGATTCTTATTCCAAAGGGAAGTCCAAATGGCCAAGATTTTGTTAACCGTGTCTTATGAAAACGCCAAACAACAAAGAACATGGATAGTTTAAGGGGAGAATATCCTCTCAGGAACTTCTGAGTCCTCTTGGAGGCATATGTAATTCTTTCCCAAACCAACTTTAATGACCAAAATCATTCAATTGTAAATACCGTCGAAAACATAAACTCGGTCAAAAATTCATGTTGATGGAACATGGATAAACAAAAAGTAATACTGTATTAAGATAAACTCATAAAAGGTGTTAACCCCTGGTATGCCAATCTGTCAACCTATTTTTCTCAAGATAAAGTGCTCTTAAATGATCTCGATCGACGTGATTTTTAGTAACTTACATTTGACGAGATCTAAAAAAGAATTGGAATCATCAAAATAAACCCAGGACACGCCCACATTTGCCTCGCAAAGAACCCCCGTTTACCTGGACCCATTTAAATTGAACCCTTTTGGGACTGAGAGAGCGAGAGTGTACCCTTATTCCCATTTACCCAAGTTTATTCAGTATAGGTTTCCAGAACCACTCTCTGTCTCTCAGCACGGTCGCCAAAAAGTTCTCTCTCCAATAATTTACACTCATTCTCTATCTTTCTACTTATTACCTTAAAAACCTGCCTTTGAAACCTAAAAGCACAAATCTAAGAGCCCGTTCCAGAAACCTTCTTATTTTATAAATATTTATTTTGAAGCTTTGTTCCACAAAATTCAAATAAACAGTTTATTTTCACATTTTTAAACTCAAAAAATAATGTAAATAAAAAATAATTTTTTAATTTTTTTTGCATCGTATTAAAGATCTCAATGAGATCTATCAAACAAGATCCATAGTGATAGAAAAATTATTTACGTAAGCACATGATTTTTGAGCTTGAAATTATCTTTTTAAAAAATAATTACTTATTCACCCTTTTGTGGAACACACTTTATTATTACACAAAAAATAAGTTCTTATTCCGGTTCTGGAACGGACCCTAAGAGCATTTCCAGCCTTCACCCATATTTTTCCTCAAATTTGAGTCAAATTTTGGGTAGACACATCTCCAACTATCAAACCCAAATTTTACACATCTCCCTCTTTCTCTCTCTCTAACTAGCCTTTGGAGAAATGGGTCAAGGCAAAAGTTGTCTCAAATTTGGGCAAAAAAATGGGTAAAACCCAAAATGGAGAAGGGTTTGGATCAAAGATCGGAGAGAAATTTTTGTGATTTTTGCTCCATTTTTAAATTAGAGTCTTAAAATGGATCAAGGCTGGAGATGCTCCCAATCTTTTCAAAAAGCCTACCAAGAAAAACTTGACTTTATAGTCCAAACCAAAGTTGTCAAATCCGTTCCGTACCGGCCGGTACCGGCCGGTACGTACCGTACCGGTGCGTAAACGGAACACAAAAAGTCATGTTCCGTTCCGGTTGAAATACCGGCTTGTTCCGGCCAATACCGGGTGTACCGGACAATACCGGCCTGTTCCGGACATATTCCGGTGTTCCGGCCGGTACAAAATTACCCTCTTTTTTTTTTTTTTTTTTTACATTTTATTTATGTTTATACTTAAATATGGTAGATATATATTAAATATATATATAAAATATTAATTACGGTAAATCCGGAACGGTACCGGGATACAGCCCGGTACCGGTACGTACCATTCCAGTAGTGAAAACGGTACGCTGGCCGGTACGGTATTGACAACTTTGGTCCAAACCAACTCTTTTAACCTCACTCTTCTATGTAGAAAACAACAAAAACCCTTCAGAGACATCCAAACACACGCAGTGGACATATATAATGTACTATGAACTTAAACTTAAGTAACAACCACAATGAACAACAAGCGCACACCTTATCAGATTCCTTTGCACCATTATTCGCCACGTGTTCAATCCCGATCTTGCTCATCACGAGAACCGGCAACTCCCGAACCGAAATCCCACCCCCCGCCGCCGCCGCCGCCATTTCCCCCTTCGGAAACCTTACCCCCCACCGGAAATTCACCACCGCCCTATTCATAACCGGCAAAACCGTCCTCGCAATTGCCTCCGCCCCACTCAACACCCCACCGGCCGCCCCACTCAACACCCCACCGGCTGCCCCGGATTCCGGCAAAACCCCAATCCTCTTCCCGTAAAACAGCCCCTTCTCCGCCGTTTCAACCAGAACGTCGTCGTCCAACTTACCCCCGTTCAACTTCGACTTGGGCGTCACACCCTTAATAACAAAGTCCGAAGACTGAGACTTCTTGAAAGAGAAATCGCCCAACTTGGGCTTAAAGTGGATGAAGAACCTAGGGTTTTGAGTTCCTATCAGGTTGAATTCGGCGCTCATGCTCATGGGGCTGTTGACAGGGGAACCGTAGTGGCTGATTCCGGTTCGGAACACGAGGGTGAAGGGGTTGAGCGAGTCGTTGGGCTTGTAAGCGAGTTTGAGAGACGGGCCTGAGGAGAAGAACGTGGAGAGGTTCAGGGAGAGCTCTTTCGAGTCACCGGCGATGATGGAGGATTGGAACGGGAGGTTTGCTATGTTGAGAGGGATCTTGGCTCGGACCAGTGGTTTTTGGTCTTCGCGAAACTTGATTGAGGCTTTCATTTCTTGATTGTGGTAGAGAATTTTTATTGGGTTTGAGGGGATGGGATTGAAGAACTCGCTGCTGAGTTTAATGGAGAGAGAGAGAGAGAGAGATTTGATCTGGGTTTGGTTTGATGGTTTGATTTGGGTTTTATTGAAGGGGATTTTATAGTACTGAATTTCTCGGTTTAGAGCGATTGGGGGGAAAGAAAGGCGCTGCCATGGGGAGATTCCGCTAAGATGAACTGTATCCGCTGTGGGTAGTATGATCTGGACACTGAATTTAGCACATGTTGATACGGAATTACCCTTCACCTTATGCAAAATGAGGGAAATGTTTTGAATGGTTTTTGTGTAATAATGTGGAAGTATATGGGCCTCTTCAGGGGCTGAAAGTTTACCAAAAAAAAAATAGAAATGAGATTGTGTGATTTTTGAAATGGAGTGACATTTCTTTGAAATTTCAAAATTCAAAAGTTTTCTGAAGGAAATGAAATTTAAAATTTGAAGAGGATGGAGTATTTGTCTATGTCATACATTGTCCTGGTTGGCAGCATTTAGCCAGTTTTGTTTGAATTTCACTTTCAAAATTTTGTTTGTTTCAATTTTTTTATAGCGCCATTGTTTTTTAAGTGACTTTATGTGTAAGTTCATCTTATTCGAGGAAAAAAATGTTACTAGTGACGAGTAGTGATTCACGGTGAGTAAAATCTTAATGTGCTCTACATTGGTGAGCAAAGTCTACCGGTTACTTTCAAGAAAAATTATGTACTTCCAAAACTCATCATTGCCAAGTACTACAATCATTGTTGTTGGATGTACCCTGCAATTCTTAGCACTTAAATAGGATGTGATCTTTGGGTTCATCTTAGGAACTTTCACTTCGATATAACCATTGAAACTATTTTTTTAGGTGGAAATCATCTTTTTTGCAGTAATTTCATCGATTCTATTTAGTTGCAAAGATGGCTCAAAGGATTATAGAATGGTGCAATTTCGGGACTTTCATGTATCATGTTTTGGGTTTGACTTAGTGTTCCTTTAATTTAGTGGTTTTGGAGTTTGCATCTCTAATTGTTGGTTAATTTATGATTCCTAGATGTCATTGACATGGATGGATGGAATAATTTTAGCACCACAAATTTTTACACAAAACAAATACACAAATCCATTAACATGCACTATAAGACCCGGGTAGTCCTATGGTACACGCCCCTTATTAGGGGGTGTACCGTACGCATCATAATTTTAAACCCTTGGATTTCAAAGTAAATAATCCGGACCATCCATTTATTAAATCAATTTATAAAATAAAAAAGGGCTTAGCAGGTAACAGGTTATTCTCTTCTCCTTGACTTTCTCTCTCTCTCCCTCATGTGTAAAATACTACAAATTATATAACATAACCACAATTGTTATGACAACACAAAAAATTGACACTTTCTTACCACAATGTATCGTACCAAAAGAAATCGATCAAAAGATATTAGATACAAGACCAAAATATATCGTAGCACAATCAATAATTATTATACCCAAGCAAGATACATATCTAAAATATCACAAATTAAATATTGTATAACTTAACATCCTAACAGTCCTGATCGATCATTTTAAAAATACACTCACTAACGACATTTAGACTGTACAGTCAATTTATAGTATTTGGTATGAAACCTTGTCCTCTGTTGTAGTTGAATATAATACAGCCATGCGACTGTGACACAATAATAACGATTAAATCCGTTGAATTTTTTATGTTTGTTGATTAAGTCACCTACATAAATTTTTGTCTCAATCAGGTTTAGAAAGCTTCATCATCGGCACGCAAATTGAATAATAGAATGATATTTTTCATCCAATAGTGTCTAGCTATAAGCCATCAACTTCATTCTTGGTATGAATGACCTAATTAATATTATGTAAAAGATAGACGATTTTGATAAAATAAAATAAACACCTTACGTGAGGCTCAGATGATGCATTATTATATTTTAATGTTGTATTGAAATTGAACGACGAGATTTGTTGAAGTATGAAACTTTAAGGACTAATTATGTAATTTATCCTAAAAAATAACAAATTCTTTTAAAAAAAATAGGAACGAATGGTATAAGACTTGAACCCCAGATCTTTTAGATAAATGTCCAAATTTCAACACTTTATCACTATGGTACATAATTGAGAATTTGTAATTCTAAAGGCTATTAATTACTTATATAATATTTTCTTGTATGTAGGGGTTTTATTTTCAGGCTAAAAATTTGAGAAAACAAAGACCTCAAATGCCTCCGTCCTAGTGTTAGGCCTACACTTGTAGATCATATTATAGCCTATGTCATTGGTGTAAATCAATATGTCGACTATAATAAATTTTTTTTTAAAGAAAGTACAATGGCAATAAATTTACAAAGTTATTTAGATTTTACTTCCACGATTTAGTTCCAATGACCACCATTAAATTTTGATTGGTATGCATAGGGTGAAGGTTTGACACTGATCTATGTGTCAAATATATAGTGCCAATTGTTAAGTGTACCGCCCTGAATATTAATAAGATTGGATATTAATATAATTAATTTCACCAATTACAAAAAGGGGAGTAATTTTCACACTCTATTTTTTGATATTCACACTTATGTTTTTTGTACTCCATTTTAGTGTCAAAAGTGTATGCATTTGAGACAATAGGATAATTATATTTTTAGTGACCTCTCATTTTTTCACGAAGGAATTTTGATTTTTTGAATTAAATTTTGTAGAGAAAGAATTTGATTTAGACAATATTTTGAGAGGAAATTATAGTTGTATTCAAAAATTTAGGTATAGTATTTACTTTTTGGTGAATTTCTTGGATGAAAATTTTGGGCGAGAACTTCATTTTTAGTTTAAATTATTGAGGTATTGTGTAGGGACAAATAAGAATTTGAAAAACTAGTATGGAGGGAATCGAAAATTAAGATAATATGGTGGAAATTTTAAATTTAAAAAAATAATGTGGCGGGAATTGAAAATAATTAGTGGTATTGTATTTTGCCAATTATAACTATCGTTTATTGAACATTCCAATTGAATTTTTTTTATACGACACGTTGTGGATATGAAAACGTCAATTTATGGTGTTGTCATAACAAATTTGGTTATATTATTGAATTTGCGGTATGGTATTTTTCTAATAATAACTATCGTTAACTGAGCATTTCAATTGAATTTTTTTTATACAACACGTTGTGGGTATGAAAACGTCAATTTATGGTGTTGTCATGACAAATTTAGTTATATTACTGAATTTGTGGTATGATATTTTGTTGATTATAACTATCGTTAATTGAACATTCTGATTGAATTTTTTTTATATGACACGTGGGTAGGAAAACGTCAATTTATGGTGTTGTCATAACAAATTTGGTTATATTACTGAATTTGTGGTATTTTAGACATGTGTTATTACGAAATATTTTAATTAATTTCCTTTGGTACGACACATTGTGGTAAGAAAACGTTAATTTATGGTATTGTCATAATAATTATGGTTTGTTATATAATTTGTGGTATTTAAATATGTTTTCTTTTGATACGACACCTTGTGTTAAGAAAATGACAATTTTAGGTGTTGTCATAATAATTGTGGTTATTTTATAAAATTTGTGGCATTTTACAAATATTTTGGTTTGAGTATAACAATTGTTGATTCTGGTACTACATATTTTGATTTTGTTACGAAATATCATACGAGTCAAAAAAAATTTGATACGATTCATTGTGGTAAGATAATGCCAATTTATGATGTTGTTATAACATTTGTGGGTAACATTATTTAATTTTTGATATTGTACGCATATATTTGGTTAGGGAACAAGTATTATGGATTTCGGTACGAATAATTATGGTTACATAATAACAATATTTTTTAATTATGGGTAACCTGCTAATGACCTATTCAACAGGTAAATTTTAATGTACAAATCGTAACTAGAATCATAAATATGCATTAAAAAATCAAAAATCGGCATAATGAAAATCACAAATTGTCATAATTTAGGCATACGGTATACCCTGTGTACCATAGCTTCCTCCATAAGACCCACACAAATTAGATGTGTGTAGTTTGTGCTGGCCCACAGTGCTTGTGAGTGTATTTGTGTATGTGTTTGTGGTGGTAGAATGATTGGGATGAATAATACTCATTTCGTTGATGGTCTTTACTATTTTTACTCTAAGGCTCCTAACAATGACGAAAAAACTATAACATTTTCAAGACTTGAATTTTGCTTGAAGTGATTGTGAAATTTTAGTGATAGCTTTGCTTAAAAACAAGCACGCCACTCCCTCCATGTTCACATGAGGTAACTTCAAGTGACTCTTTTTTCATAAAAGGGTTTTTACTCATTCAATTATCTTTGTAAGTGGTGTTAGCCGTTAGGTGGTTGTGCATATTCCTATCACCATACAAATACTTTTCGAAGAACAATTAAGAGTGATGAAGACATGCTTTTTTGAAGACAGGGAATCGTATCCTTTTGCATAACACAACTTATTAATTAGGAGCACCCTTTTTTAGCTACTTTGGTGTACGTGTTTGACTTTATTATCCAAGTGTTTTTGATGTTGTGGTTGAACGTGGATCCAGTTAAACACAACATGGTATTACTTGTGATTATGTAATTTGGATTATATTTGAGTTTGGATCCTATCAATGTGACTTGGATCGTTATTGTAGTGCTATAAGTACGGACAATTCGCTAATTTACGATACAAACATATTGGCATTTTCTCAAATCCATCTAAACAATCAAATTTGCAAGTCACATATAGAAACCATGGAATTGATATGTGTCACACATATATTACTCCTCGTACTTCTACTTTGTTAAGATAAGTCTTTAGACTTCTAATATAATGACAATGTCAACCCTTTGTATATCATACGGAGTACTAGGTGACATCTTACATCTAACCTTTTAAGCTTGTTATAATTATAGTTTTATGTATTTTCTGTTAACAAACCATGTCACAATCAAATAATTTTTATTAGCACTCAACTTGATTTTACATGGACTGTAACACATTGAGACCTACAAAAGATCAACAGCTTGGGTTTACAAATAGAAACATATCGGATCCCATTTGTATTACGTAAGGGATATTAACATGAGAATTGAGATAAATTTAATTTAATCTTGGATGATATGTATAGCTACTGAGTAATGATTTTTCGAACTCAACTTTCTTACAGATCCCCTTCAAATTTTATCTGTAATTACTTAAAATAATACATATTTCCAAAACAAGTTAGAAGAAAAGTACATTTATGATAAAATGTAGTCTAAAATTAATTTCTTTTGGGATCAATTGGACATTAGAAATCAATACAAAATTCCTACATAAATGGCTGGATGATCAAGGTATTCAACTATACCAGAGATCTTGATGCGTGTGTGTGTTTAATTTTGTTAGAAGAACTACGAATAATAGCTCATTGTTTTTGCAAGGAAGATGTCGGATGGTTAGGAGTCTGTACTTGGGGACTCTTTTCCATTTTCTTTTTTATTTTTTTAAATCCGTTCAGTACCTTTTAATCCGAGCTGTTGGTTGCATGTTT
Organism: Rhododendron vialii; assembly: GCF_030253575.1. Classification (NCBI taxonomy): domain Eukaryota; kingdom Viridiplantae; phylum Streptophyta; class Magnoliopsida; order Ericales; family Ericaceae; genus Rhododendron; species Rhododendron vialii. Next base: position 821,328 of record NC_080559.1, on the reverse strand, counting down.
GTATGGCTCGGATGTGCTGCACAAATACCACGTCAGCCGTACCCTATTTGCACCCAAAAATTTATCGTACTTGGGAGGCTTATCCCCCTCTTGGTTAGCCAATTCCCTGCCAAACCCTCTTGGTTAACCAATTCCCTGCCAAGGATGACAACTTCTTTCACCTGTTCTAATGGTTTTGGTTACAATTAATAAAATTCCTATCATTTTGACAAAACATGGTTGGATGAACTTTCCTTGATCAACAAGCGAAATGAGTTCATGCATTTTCTCAATTCCATCAAAACAACCAAATTTGCAATATGTTTAGGGGTATTGCAAATTTGCAATCCATTGTTTAGATGGATTTGAGAGAACGACATAATATGTTTCACTTGCTGATCAAGAGAATATCGTCTAGAGTTTTGTATTGTTTATAAATGTATGTTAAAAGTTTGTCACCTACTTTGAAAATCACGTAAGCACTAAAAAATAAAATTTTGAAGTGCATTTATAAACAAAACAGAATACCAATATCATCTCTCAAACATATGATCAAAGGTTTGAATTATGTTGATCTCATGTTAATATTCCTCAGGTGACGAGGGGGAATCCGATATAATCCCCTTTGTAAATCCAACTTGCTTATCTTTGGTAGGTCTCAATATGTTTATCGGGTATGCAAAAAACCGAGTAGAGTGGATAGTAAACATGATTTGATTGTGACATTGTGTGTTAACTAAAATGCAAAATTTATACTATTTCTCCATATAGAGAAGTTAATGGCCTCTTTGACCTAACTTTTTGGCACGATTTTTTTGTTTGTTATTACTTAATTTTTACTAGATTTGTTTTGACAATTTCCGTTGTCTTATATGTTCTTTTTTTTTCAATTTTGGTGTGAATTTTTATACTTTTTCGATTCCTCCTATCAAGACAAACAACGTGGTGTGAAAATTTGATCCAAATTTAGCAAGAATTAAAAGTAATTTTTTTTTAAAAAACTGTGTTAAAAAGTTAGGTCACATTGCCATATATGATCCCCGGGGGGTTGACATTGTCCTTCAGAGAAGTCTAAAGATTCGAACTTGAAAAAAAATAGGAGTACGGGGAGTAATGCGTGACACGTATAAACTATAGGGGTTTTCTACGTAATTGTCGCAATATAAAGCATCAAATTCTAGGGTTTTCTATGTAATTGTCGCAAGATATTACGAGTACTACCAATTTCCATTCGACCAGAATCAGAGCCAGCCCGAAATCTCAAGTCGAACAGGTACCTCTCTCTCTCCGTTCTTGTTTTTTTCTCTATGGGTAATTTAGATGCGCAAACGTAATGCTTTTGGGTTCTACTAAAAGAACACACCTTCAGGAGTAAGGAATGTCCGATCCACACACCAGGAGTGAATCAAATCAACGCAGACGTAGGAGTATTGCACATTCAGGGCCCCACTTATTTTTTCGCATTTTTTTTTGGGGGCCTGAAGAAGTGGGTTTCTAGGCTTCTGAGCAGGGCCGGCCCTGGGAAATAGGTACATGCATTGAGCTGATAGTAGTAGTCATCTCTAGGTCTTTGGTGTTAAAGATTGTTATTTTTTTCTTTTCTTTTTCCTTTTATTTCGGAACAAAAGCCAAAAAAGCATCAAAATGGAGCTTCTAAGAATTTAGTCTTTTCCCCCTACTTTTTTGAAGTTATTTTTTAAAGTCTTAGGCCAGAAGAAGAGCTTCTCACAATTCAGTTTTTCCACCTGACCCATACCACCTCTTCAAAATAAGAAAAGAAAAGTACCCATAAAAGTGGGCATGGCTTCCCAAGTGAAAAAACCCCAAAAGCTGTAGAACTTTTCAAGAAGCAAAAAACACTCAAGCGAGATCAATTTTTGGTAAATTTTCAGGGATTCAAAATTGTACTTGCATTATGCTTCTTCTAAAACCCTTGTTTTGTTTATTTATTTATTATTATTATTAATAATTCTAACTATCTAGACATGTAGCTGCATTTCCAGTTTGAACTGTATCTTGCAGTACCCTCAACAAAAATAAAGACGAGATATAGTTGACATTAGCTTGGATAGCTTGATAAGCAACATGCTGGGCTAAATATAGCTTAAGCTTTTGGAATAATTGATAGCTTGGAACAGTATTGGAGCTTTGGCTTATAGAAGATCTTAGGTTCGAGTCAAACTGTTTGTGTTTTGCTCTCATTTATGTTAGGCTTCCTTCCTGAATGTGTGTTATGCTTTTCTCTTCTTGGTAGTTTCATCTCAAAGCCCAAGAGGGGTTGCACGTGAGGGAAAGGTGGTTGTGGTGTTGGATACTCTTGATTTGTTGGAGACTTAGAGTTACTAACTTTCAGATGATAATAGGGTTCTCATGATGATAGAGTATTGCTTTCAAGGCATTGCTTTTGAATTGTGTTTAATTGTCTGTACATCTAATGAAGGATGGTCAAAGTACTTGCAGTTTAGTTTGAGCTTTTTTGGGGGGTGAAACTCGGCCAAGTGTTTTGGTGTTATTAGCTAAATAATAGTATCTGGTTCAATGATGGATTTTTATGTGACCATGCTAATGTTTGAGTTGGTTGTGAATAAGTGACTAAGTGTATCAAAGTTGATGGTAAAACTTCACTCAAATTGTTGAATGCGAATGTTCAAGCTATTCCTTTATCTCCTTGGGATGGTTTGGACATTGTCTGAATTTTTGGTTGACTCGTTGAGCAAAGGTTCTACATGTTAGCAAGGATATTAAATTGTCAGGTGATTTTATGCTTGGCAGGGATTCCTTTTATGTGGCTTATCCCATCGCTTAGTTGATTGAGTAGTCTAGCAAAATAGAAGGGAGGAGAGTTTCTAACTTTCTATCCAAATGGTTGATTGACAAGTCTAATAAAGTAGAACGAAAGAGGGTACCCAGTTATGTATGGTGATCTTTGGGTACTGATTTCGAGTGAAGGAGCTGTTACGATGAGTAAAATTGAAGGAGAGGGTTCTGTAGTTTGAGGTTTGAATCATTATAGGTGGACATCAAGAGTCGAATTGGCCCGTTCTTCTTTGTTGGTTATTTTTGGTGAACTTTAGTTGTCATATTCAGGAACATGAAGGAGGTAGATTTGTAGTATGAATCATTATAGGTGGACATCAAGAGTTGCATTCAGCCCTGTTTTGTAACATTGACGAACTTGTCATACTTAGGAAGGCTGATTGTCTGTGTTGTGTAAAGTTTGTTTTTGATGGTCAAATAAGAGATTGAAAGTTGTATTAAGTTAATACGGAGGATGCTTAAATGAACGAGTTTCTTTTTGTTCGAAATAAGGGTAAACCTTGAGCTGTTTATGTGGTACATCATTTGGGTTAATGGTACATAAATACAGCAATATTGAAGTTGACCTTGTTCATAGAATAGACAGATGAAGTGGATGCACTCCTCGGCTCTCGGAGTATTATGTAATCCAAGGAGTACCGTTAACTATCTGTATTTAGCAGCATAAGATCAGCTCTATCAGTGCTTACATTTTGCATACGATATAAACATAGTGCACCAATCCATGTATATTTTTTCAGGAATCCATTTAGAATTTACTGGAAGGACTTTGAATGTATTTCATGTCCGCCTTTAGAAGATCCAAGCCCCAATCCACCCTACCCTGCGTAGCTGCACCGAAAAGATAGAGGCTGATTATAAGAAAAGGTTTCTGTTGATTCAGATTCCAAAATAATGGCTAAAGAATACAAAGAGAGGAAACAAATCAACATTGCACATAGAAGTTGTATTAAGTTCATTGGTACTTTTTGTACTTTTTTTTTTTTGGGTAAAGAGATTTTATTACCAAAAAAAGAGACATGAATACAAGAAACAAGGGCATACCCCAGAAAAAGTCCAGCCACCTACTGGAAACAAGACAGAAAAAGCAACCACAAAATAAACAGAAGCCCAACTACTGCTAATTAATTTTTTTTCCTGAGATGTTCCTTGCTCTACACAAAGCTCTATTAACAGGGCTACGACTAAAATTCCGCCAAGAACACATCCTTGACAATCATATCATAAATTGCAACTGAAGTGTACTGCTTGTTGCCAAAAACAGTGTCATTCTTTGCCTTCCTAATGTAATACGCCATTGCTAACTTGCAGAGAGCAGATGAAAGCCCTTTCTTCTTGAGGTGTTGAATAGCCCAACCTATTTCTTGCCCCCACCAGTACTTTTTGTACTTGACTTCACTGGCCTCATGGTTTGTTGTCCTATTATTCTATCTCGTTTCATTGGGCGATTGAATGTCAAGCCCTTGCCTTCCATATGGGTGTGTCTCAATTGGGGCGTTAGTTTGTCATCCTTCCAATTAAACAATTCTAGTTAAGATGAGCCATTGTTCTAAACTGTGATATCAGGAGACGTATTCTTTTTGGTTGTATGGCCATATATTGACTGATATTAGATAGTATGACCTTAACTTAGGTAAATATCGATATTGGAGGTCCAAAATTTTGTCACACGACAGCCAATACTACACGTAATAGGCGATTTTTAGGACCCTGAGATGGGCGCACTTGTCACTGGTTTTTATTGATGTGGCATTTGATTGTTCGATTATATTTTCATTGTGTTACTAGTACTATGCTATTGATACCTGAAGCTTTTTCCCTTTGTTGGCAAAAGGTGCTTTCTTCATAGATATACCTATGACCTAAAAAACATACTATAAAGAGATTCAATTACCTTTTTTCAATGTCTGGTGGGATTAAAAATTAGGTTAAGAGGTTTTTATCCATGCTAGTTGAGTTACTAAATTTTCTTTTCTTTTTGGAACTTCTATTTTGTCTTTTCCTTTTGAGAATTTTTCCCCATTGTAACATAAAGCACTTTTCTTGTTTGCTTTTAGAATTAAGAACTATATGCACTTCCTCGTGGCTTCTTAAATTTTGTATGGTTATGTCTTGAAATTTCAGTTTACATTTGTATGAAGGACTTCTTCGCCCACTGCAGTAGTCCTATCTTATAGCACCTTGCTTCAGCAGTGGCATCTAGTCATGGTGGTAAGCAGACATGTGGGTGGCAAGTGGAGATGTTGATGTGTATGTGGTCCTTTTGCTGCTTGTTTCTCTTTGCACTTCAACCCTAAGAAGCAAAAACACTTTGAAGTTCGAGTGTGTCCATTTCAGATATGTACATTTGTTGTGCAATTTATGACAACTTTTGTCCCTTTGTAATCCTTTTTTCTAGGGGAAATTGACACGCTTCAGACAATTGGGGGACATTTGTCATTTCCTTTGCTTAACACTCATGAATCAACACTCATAAATGACAATGCACTTGTATATTTCTGGGAATTCTAGGTTGCTAACTTTCTATTGATTAATGAATAAGCTTCATGGAATAAGAATCCGGTTTTTTGATCACACCTTCTCCTAACATATAGATTGAACGATTGTTTTCTGCAATTAGTGTAAATTGGAAGAGTTAAATTGAAATGTAGTTGTTTTATAAAGGTTGCGTTTCTTTGGGGCCTTTTGATTGTAACACAGTTACTACTTTCAAAAATATAAACAACAAATATGGTTACTATGTAAACGATGAAGAAGTTATTCCTCGAATTTGCAGCAGATGAAGAAAATATTTGGTATCATGTCCTTGCCATATTGGCGCATCTATGTTTGTATTTGCATTCTTATCCTCAATCTCCCCATTTATTGCAAGTATGTTGAGACTTGGATTTTGTTGATGGTAGAGTTGCATTGCATTGCATTGCATTTGTATCTTGATATTTCACTTTTTAATGTTGTCTCCTCTGCTATTATTGTTGACTTAAATGAGTGGTTGAACTAATATCTTTGGTATTTTTTTTTTAAAATTCTCAGGCATTTCATTATGCTACACGTTGTTAGTTAATCATGGCCTCCAAAGGTCTAAGGTCTAAGCTTGATCATGAAACAAGGGCTAGGCGACAGAAGGTATGTTTTGAGATGTATTGTTTGTGATTTTGTTTTTTGTCCACCTTTGGTTTTTGTGATAGTACTCTAGGGTGTTGTTTCTGTTGACATCCAATGCTGAGTTTTCCACTATAGAGAATAAATATATTGGCTAATCAACTTTGTTGCTAGGGAAAGACCTTCCATTATTATTGTAGTAGCTTCATCTTATACCCCACCTTTTGATGCTTAGTCTCATCTTCAATATTCAAGCTTGGCTGCATCATCCTGCTCAAACTCTACTCGCACAAATTCTGTCCTTTTTGTCATCCTCCTCTGGTTTAGGTCTCTGCTTCTCATGGCTTCTAATGATATTGCCAAATGGCAAGAACTTTTACAAAATAACAGTTAATAATTGTATATAACCAAACAATTCCGAGATGACAACCAACCTTTTTCTCTGAACTTCCATATCTCTTGCATGCATTACACTCATTCGAGTGTGAAGAATTCAGTATTCCAATTTCGATCCTTCTTATTTGTGCTTCGTGGAAGTATCTAATGATGGTGATTAGTAATGAGGGCCTGGAAGTTGGTCTACATTAAGGTATATTCCTCTTATCTTTGGCTGGAGATGCCCCAAAAGATCGAGTCAAGCTTGAACTTCATGCTAATCTGTTCACGAAGCTCAATTCATTGCTTTGAATGCATGTTAGGCTGAGGTTGCAGCAGTTTATGCAAGGCCCTGGTAAAAACAAATGCAGATGGTCTGTTAAAGACCTTTCTCCCTTGATGTTTTTGCTTTCAGATATTTTTTACCCCTCCCATTTAGTCTTAAACTTGTCGTTTGTGTTAAAAATGGATGGAGTTTATTTGTCATTGTCCTTATATCTTTGCAAACCCTAGTGAGCTTGAGTTCTTTTACTCAAGAGCTAGGACTGCTGTTCAGACCTGAGCTTGAGCCAATCCCAAGGTGTACCCTCATGTTAGCTTAGATTCATGTTAAATGAGCTCATTCAAGCCAACATAGCTCAGTTTGCAAGCCTGAGAATGTGTCAAGGGAGAAGCATAAGTTTTGTGGGAACATTATGGAGTATCATGATGAAATTGTGTGCTGAAGTGCATGACTATTTAATGGGAAGGAGAGCATGATGTGTACCCCTAACCCTTTCCTTGTAGCCACAAAAATTTGTGCCACCTACCGCCAAGTACATAAGAACCACTCTAATTTGTTGCTGTGTTGGGACGAATGCCCGCGACATTTGAGTAACTTCTCATTTCAATCGGTTCTTGTTTGTCAGAGTTTCCCCACGTCCTTGCTCCTTTGTCAAATTGCGTCATCCCTCTATCAACATTTTAGGAACCTTGATGAATATAACACTACTCTTTAGCTTATATATTCAGAAGGAATTGTAGCTCGTATCTCTAAAACTGGAGGCGGAGCATCACGTTTCGTATTGAAGCACTTCATCTACCAGGTCAATGCTCACAATTATTTATAGGCACATGGCATATTAACTCTTAGGAAGATGATGCAAAGACAATTTCTGTGACGAATGGGTTACGATGATAGGACAAGGCAAGATGCGATGAAGGAAGAATTGTCAATATTGTGAGGAACTTCATTTTTCTAGGTACTGGGGGAGTGGGTATTTGAACCAGTTCCTATTAGAGATCTTTGTGTTGGTACTTGTGGTGCTCATAGTGTGGCATTCTGTGGTGAAGGGAGCATGGACTTGACATCTTTATGTTTATGTTTAAAGTGTGATGCGCTTAAATGGATTTGCCCAACGGTTGGACTGCAGAAATGCTGGTATGACCATACTGGCATACTGGGACTTTTCCATGAATCTGAGCTTCTGTGCCATATTTTGATTATAAATTTTGTTCAGCGAAAAGGGATTGCATTATATGACAGTACTGCACCATGCTGCACATGCTGTGTTGCAACTTGCACCTATGCAGTCGACTGCTTTATTGTTTCAAACTACAAACTTCAGTCTCCGAGATCATGGAATTAGTAATCTTCCTTTTATGTGTTTTACAGTCGTGCTTTCTTGTAGGCCTGTATAACACCTGGGTAGCAATTGGTGGTGTTATAAAGTAACTTATTAGTTGAATAAAGCATTTGCAGTTTTCCTGCGTGTTGAACAGAATAAAATAGTGAATGGAGTTATGAATTATTTTCCGAGTTATGGTTTTACATTTTGCTTCATGCTTATTATGGTAAAGCATGAACAGATCTATAGTTTACTCGTCTACTGCTATTTTTTATTTTTAACCTTTCTGATGGATACTTGGCTGTTGTAGGTACTTGAACCTCCAAAAGAGCCTCGACGCCCTAAGACGCACTGGGATCATGTTTTAGAAGAGATGGTTTGGTTGTCGAAGGTAGTGAATTAGTCTTATAAGTGGGTAACCAGTATGTTCGAATTTATTCTCTTGCCCATTATATGCTTACCCCCAATGATTGGGGAATACATGGGTTCTGCTGTTGTTTTTGTGCCCATTATATGCCTATACAGATACACACTCAAACTAAATATCAACATCAGTCATCATCCCGTTCACTGTGTTATGAGGTAGAGGTTGGTTAAAATTGTCACTCTGCTCACTGTAGAAATTGTTAACAGGACTTTGAGTCAGAGAGAAAATGGAAATTGGCTCAGGCAAAGAAGGTTGCTATAAGAGCCAGCAAGGGCATGTTGGACCCGGCCACAAGGGGAGAAAAGAGAGTGAAGGTTCGTCTTCCCCTTCCAACAAATGAAAACACTTCATACTATATTGGTGGAAGAAGAATAGGAAATTGTTCACATAAGGATTGTACCTTCTTACATGGTCTTGTTTATTTATGTTTACAACTAACTATTGTTTGCATTATGACTCAGGAAGAAGAGCAGCGGTTGAGAAAAGTTGCACTCAATATTTCTAAAGATGTGAAGAAATTTTGGCTGAAAATTGAGAAGCTGGCAAGTCTACTTAGGATATGGGTTTTAGTAATTTCACCATACACTTGTGACATTTCAAAACCTTCCTCTCAAAACATTGTCGTTCCAGGTTCTGTACAAGCATCAACTAGAACTTGATGAAAAAAAGAAAAAATCGCTTGACAAACAGCTCGAGTTTCTTCTGGGGCAAACTGAAAGGTACAGCTGCTTTCATGAAGTTCCAACTATTTCGGGTACATTGGCCTTTTGATCCCAGTTTGGTAATGCACATTATTTCTAAAGCCGTGCTTCATCTTTTCAATCTTGACTAGGTACTCAACAATGCTAGCAGAAAACCTTGTGAACTCACCAATTACTTGCAAGCCGATAAATTCATGCATTGCTGCTCAGGAACAACTTGGTACTCAACACGAAGAAGGATATGAAAATGGTACATGTAGTTCTGTTGGATTAGAAGTTGGTAAGCATAAACTGCAGTTTCTTTACCCAATTTCCTTGAAACCTACTTCTTAGCAAATTTCATATCTAAGTTCGACATTTTATTTGCCAGAATCTCAATCAGATGTTGCAGAAGTCGATGAAGATTTTGACGTACGGTCTGGAGATGAATCGGTATAAGGACTTCTTTGCTTGTTTACTGTCCCTGGAAGCCATTGTCCTGTTTTGCGGAAATTGACATTTAGATTGTTGTTAACACCATATGCGAACCAATATTGGAAAAAGATACACTTCTGTTTTGGAATACTGGTAAGCCCGGAAAAGGTTTTGGAGAGGTTATGGGACTGAGACCAATTGATTGCAGCAATGTACTAGCTACTTGTCAGTGCTAGGTCCTACTTTTGAGGTTAACTGGACGGTGACAAGGTCTTCTGATCATCTTTCTTCCTTTTCTTTATAAATGTACTATACTCGTAATAAATACAACACATCTATTACTAATGCGAACATTTTTAAGCAGTTGCTACTGCAAACATTCAGGTGCATTTTGCATGATCTCTCTAGGCCTGCTTTCTGCTAATTAGGTTTCCAATTGCAATGACTTGTCTGCTACTAGATCTCCCTTGTAGAAGCTATTTAGAAACAAGGAAAGAAATTGAAGAGCTCTTCCCCTATGAGATGGACAAAAGTTGACTTTGAGCCCTTGTTCCTGGTTATTAGGGCCTGTAACTGAACTCAACATGTGCATGTGTGTGACATATCACATTTTATATTCAGTAGTAGCATGTCTTGTATTCTGACATACATTGTCCTCTATACTACATTCTTCTCTATAAATGCCATCTTTCAAACTTCTTACTCTGTCTGAACTATATGACCCTGTGTGGCTGTAATAGAATTCTGCTGGATTTTGTTATTGTTGTTGCCCGATATTAGTGTCTTTTGTAATTGTGGAGGTGGACTTGCGGTCCCCTCTGATTAAACTGCTTCTGTCAAACAATTGAACTCTGATGTTGAACGATCATATAATGTTTGTAATTCTGTTTTGCATGCACTAACAAATATTTCCATGTGTTGTGATGCTGCTTTAGGAAGATGATGAGCATACACTTGAGGAAGACGAGGCTCTTATTACTGAGGAAGAAAGGAAAGAAGAGCTGGCAGCTCTGCAAAATGAAGTAGATCTACCTCTTGAAGAGCTAATCAAACGTTATGCTGTTGAGAAAGGTGAATCGTGTTCCGTTCACGTTCTTATGAAGTCCCGCTATTGTCATCATGATTTTATGTCTGTACAAATAAATTGAAACAACTAAGGGTGCTAATTTTGGATGTGACAAAAGTAGTTAAGAGTCTCTCTCTCTCTCTCTCTCTCTCTCTCTCTCTCTGCATGCACACGCACATACCTGTGTATATGACACACGCATATCCTTGTGTGTGTGTGTGTATTAGTTAGTTTGTTATCAGAACCTTGTGATCATCATATTCAACTCAAGGTGAATTTGCAATGAGTGATAATTATGAGTGACAAAGCATCCAATCCAAGACCAATTGGCATTGAGTGGAGAGGTTGCCCAAACTCATTATACCAGTACGGAAGATCATAATTTAATCGATGTCGGACAAGTTCTAACAATTAGAAATTTCTCAGTCAGCAGAGAAGGTAGTCCAGAATTGAATGTGCTTGCAGCTGAGCAAACTCATGCGTGGGAAGACAAAAGGGAGAGTATGTAGCAGCCAACCTCCTGATTTTGATAGCTATGTGATTTGTCCCTAAGATTGTGCATTAATTGGTTTTGTAGATAAGGTCGATGGTAGTTCTTCTTTCCCAAAGAATAACAGAGGCCACTCACTTGCCGTCCCTGGTCGTCGTGGTGTAAGTTGTATGTGTTTGTCGTTGTAGTCTTGATTGGCGAGACAGGTTGTACTCAACTGAATTTGTTTTTCTTTCATGTCACAGGGTCCAAGTAATGGTAACATTTCAATTTTAGAAAATCATATTGCAGAAGTTAAGGCAGACGAAATAGGAAACCTATCGGAAAGATCTGGAGGGTCAGCAAAAAAACATATTCCAGATGACTTTCTTGATGAACAGGTTAGAGATATAAGCACACAAGTTTTTTTTTTAACTTTATCATTTTGAATTTTTTCTATTGGATTGCTTTTGGGTTTTGTTTTGTCCTTCATGAGTTATGTTTGCAGCTTTCTTCAATCCTTCATTAGTTACGTTTGCAGCTTTCTTCAAACAAAAAAAAGAAGGGAAATAAAAAGATACTATGAGTATGGGGTACTATTTGTGGTATAATTAGGTCTTTCGTGTTTTTTGTCGTTCCATTTGAGTTAACTGAAACGAATTGTCAACTTGGCTGCAACCTTTGGAGCTATTTCATCACTTATGAGGAGAAGATACTAAACATTGTACACTTGATGACTGTGACCTTTGTTTTCCTTATTAGGTTTGACCATTGCCTAAAGAAAGAAACACTGTTTGGTATCAAATAATTGAAAATTGTATTATTCCTAATCGATCTATTTATCTGGTAAAACAGTACGTCTGTGCTTATGGCGTTTGAAGTCTAAAATAAACCATCTATGTGCCCTATAAACTTCTCGATGGAGGGTGTTGGATTATGAATGTCAATTGTCTTCTTATTTTCATCTTGTTTTTGTTGATATCCAACATAGCATTGTTGGAAGAGAAATATCAGTCAATTAGAGTTGAAAAAAACAGTGGTTGTCAAGTCCATCTATTGTACTTGTTGAGATTTCTGAAGTTACTAAAAGTTTCCAATGGTACTGTTAGGGAATTCTTGGTTGATCTTATATTGATTGGGTGCAGTATTTTTGAGGATTAGCACATTGGTGCATTTCGAAAATGATTGTTTCCTTGTTTGAATTTTTTTTCTTCCTGTTTATAAAAATGAAACACGGTGTAATGTGGATTAGAGCTTTGTAATTTGTCCCTTTACCTGTGATATCACAGTTGCTGTGGGTTAAGAAAATACTGCAATGGGCACTGGACAGAATAATGTGCTGAAGTATCTCTATGTTCCTGTAAGAGTTGGGTGTTTATGAGGTTTCAATGTGAAGGATCATCTGTGGTCTTAGCCTCTTGGGTAAGTTGGGGGTCTAGTCAAGGGCAGTTCTATGCCAAGATATGAAATATTGACGAGATCAATTTGAAGAGGTTGGAATTTGAACTGGCACCAGGTACACCATTTTGTAGCAATTTGCTCTGCTAGCCTTGCTCGCTGGTAGTTAGTTTAGTTCTTCATATGTGCCACTCTGGCACCCTATGTCAATGTGGAGGCACTTGAGTGGTTGAGCCTATTACATTTGGCATGGAGACAGGTTGCCTATGTGTGAACATAGGTGTAATCCGAAGGATTTACTTCATTGAAAATGGAACACAAATAGAGTGGCAGGCTATGTTAGGAAGGTGTTTATATTTCCATCTTCACTCTTCAGCAAGGAGCATGATATCATCTTTTTGAACCAAAGCCTTTTGATTGTTTGATTTTGATTCATGTCTGATACGTGGGATCATATATACGTATTTCTGAAGTTGTGTTGTTTTGCTGGCATGGGTTGGGACTGAAGATCAGAAGAGTCTACGTAACACATGGTTGTATATGTTTCTTCGTGTGAAATATGTCATCCATATTGCTTTTCGTCATATATTTGTGCTTTCATGGTTTTATAGCTTGGTCATCCTTATTTACGTGAATCAAATCTGACTGCTAGGTATCTTTTAGCTGTCCCTTTTTGGTTTGATAATAAGTGCATTCATCTTGTGTCTCAATTTATGTAGGAGGATGGTGATTTTGTTCTACCTGCTGGAGAAGAAAAGGTATGTACTTTGATAAGCATGCCGATGTCATACAACTCAGTTGTGTATTCTGTTTATTGTCTTTCATTCAAGGTATGCCATTACTTGTTTCCAGGGATTGTGGGAGACACACACACACACACACACACACACACACATGTACTCACTCTGTCCCACTTTAAATGTCCCCTACGGGATTCCGTGCATTTTCAAACTCAAAAAATATATATTTCTACATATTGTTATTTTTATTTTCTTGCACCAAATTAAAGTGCTTTTGGTGTAAGAAATTTTAAAAAATAATATGTAGAAATATATTTCTTTGTGTTTGAAATTGGACGGATTTCCGTAGGGGATATTTAAAGTGGGACAGAGGGAGTAGTATTTAACTCTGGATGCGCCATACTCAATGTCTTAGACTACTTGTGGAGTTGTGGTAAATATGTTGTTTGTGCGGGTTGCTAGTTGAAAGTGCTATACAGGCGCAGTTTAATTATCTATTACTACTTGGTTAGCTATGTGTAGGTCTGTGTTGACCAAGGTTCTTGTGTTGTTTCTTTTTTTTACTTGCTGAAATTGGTGACTAAAGAGTCTTGCAACCAACTCATTGTTGAGATTGTTTGACAAATATCTATACTGACCATGGTTTTAATATATGCTCGTATGTCGTAATGTCTACACATTCATTTGAACTCTTTATTCAGGATGATGAGACAACGTTGTCAGAGGAGGAAGAACTGGCAAAGACTGAATCACATGAGCCCGTAGATGAGGTAGACTGCATCTTTTAGTTCTATGATTCAAATCATCTAGGAATGCACATGTTTTTTTTCCACTATATGTGTTGATGCTTAGTTGATTGTTGTTTTCCTTTCCGCCCCATAGATTTGGGTTTAACTTGGAATTACATTCCTTTTTAATTAAGCTGTAACTTTGCAGGTTGCATTACTGCAGAAGGAAAGTGAAATTCCTTTAGAAGAATTGCTTGCGAGGTATAAAAAGGTACGTTGTGGGTGCTTTTGATGATTCCTAGTATGTTCTGATATTCTTAGTAATACACTTCCATTCGTCAGGTATCCGATATTGACGAAGATCCAGAGGATGACTCTCAGTCTGGGTCAGCTTCTGAGGATTTCTTGGATTCTGTAGAACATTTGGAATCTGCCGCACTGGAAGAAGTTAAATCAAAGCAGCAGCATGTTCCTACGAAGGATGATGGAGAACCTAGTGAACTGCAGCCTGTTGTGGGACCCATTAATCAAGAAGAAGTAGAACCTAAGATAGCACTGGAAGAAGGAAGAGAGAGTGAGAGCAGAATTGCTGATGCTGCTGCTGCTGCAAGATCTGCACAGCCAACTGGCAACACATTCTCAACTACCAAAGTGCGTACAAAATTTCCTTTTCTTCTAAAGTACCCTCTTCGTGAGTACCAGCATATTGGACTGGACTGGCTTGTTACAATGTACGAGAAGCGACTTAATGGGATCCTAGCTGACGAAATGGGGCTAGGCAAGACTATTATGACAATTGCTCTTCTAGCTCACCTTGCATGTGAAAAGGGCATATGGGGTCCCCATCTCATTGTTGTCCCGACAAGTGTCATGCTCAACTGGGAAACAGAGTTTCTCAAATGGTGTCCTGCTTTTAAAATATTAACGTATTTTGGAAGTGCAAAAGAAAGGAGAATTAAGAGGCAAGGTTGGATGAAACCAAATTATTTCCACGTGTGTATAACGACATACCGACTTGTTATACAGGATTCCAAAATTTTTAAGCGGAAGAAGTGGAAGTACTTGATTTTGGATGAAGCTCATCTTATAAAAAACTGGAAGTCCCAGAGATGGCAAACACTTTTGAATTTCAATTCAAAGCGGCGTATCCTTTTAACTGGAACACCATTGCAAAATGATCTTATGGAACTCTGGTCTCTAATGCATTTCTTGATGCCCCATATATTTCAATCTCATCAAGAGTTTAAGGATTGGTTCAGTAATCCAATATCTGGGATGGTAGAGGGGCAGGAAAAAGTAAACAAAGAAGTTGTTGACCGTTTGCATAATGTTCTTCGTCCCTTTATTCTTCGTCGATTGAAAAGAGATGTGGAGAAACAGCTGCCTATGAAACATGAGCATGTGCTTTACTGTAG
The DNA here is from genome assembly GCF_030253575.1 of Rhododendron vialii. NCBI lineage: Eukaryota > Viridiplantae > Streptophyta > Magnoliopsida > Ericales > Ericaceae > Rhododendron > Rhododendron vialii. Next base: position 806,090 of record NC_080559.1, on the reverse strand, counting down.
ACTCTCTAGGAGGCAGCGTAATCTGTATGAGGATTTCATTGCTAGCTCAGAAACACAGGCTACTTTAGCGAGTTCCAATTTTTTTGGGATGATCAGTGTCATAATGCAACTTCGCAAAGTTTGTAATCATCCTGATTTGTTTGAAGGTCGTCCCATTGTTAGTTCTTTTGATATGAATGGCATTGAAGTCCAATTAAGTTCCTCTGTTTGCTCTATGCTTACCCCTGACTCACTTTCTACCATTGACCTCAGTGGTTTGGGTTTGTTATTCACCCACCTAGATTTTAGCATGAATTCTTGGGAGAGTGAGGAAGTTCAGGCTATTGCTACCCCATCAAGCTTGATCAAGGGGCGTGCAGACCTTGTTAACATTGATGAATTGGAGCCTGGGTTCAAGCATTGGAAAAAATTCCATGGAACAAACATATTTGAGGATATCCGAAAGGCAATTTTGGAGGAGAGACAACGAGAAACAAAAGAACGGACAGCAGCTATTGCATGGTGGAATTCCTTGAGGTGCAGGAGAAAACCAGTCTACTCCACTACTCTACAGGAGCTTGTCACCGTAAGCAATCCTGTTTATGATATTAAGCGTCAGAAGGGAAACCCCTTGAACTCCTCTAAGCTTGCTGAAATTGTACTGTCACCAGTGGAACACTTCCAAAAAATGATCAATCAGGTCGAATCCTTCATGTTTGCAATCCCAGCTGCACGGGCCCCACCGCCTGTTTGCTGGTGCAGTAAAAGCAAAACTTCCGTGTTTTTGCTCCCAACTTACAAGGAGAGATGCACTGAATTTTTGTCACCCCTTCTAACACCTTTGCGCCCTGCAATCGTCCGCAGGCAATTGTATTTTCCAGACAGGCGACTCATACAATTTGACTGTGGTAAGCTGCAGGAGCTTTCAGTTTTGCTTAGGCAATTAAAGTCAGAAGGTCACCGGGCACTGATATTCACTCAAATGACAAAGATGCTTGATATCTTGGAGGCTTTCATTAATTTATACGGTTACACTTACATGCGTTTAGATGGATCCACCCAGCCAGAAGAGAGGCAAACCTTGATGCAGCGATTTAATACAAACCCGAAATATTTTCTCTTTATATTGTCGACTCGTAGTGGTGGTGTTGGTATCAACCTTGTTGGGGCCGATACTGTTATATTCTATGATAGTGACTGGAATCCTGCTATGGATCAACAAGCACAAGATCGGTGCCATAGAATAGGACAGACACGTGAAGTGCATATATACCGCTTAATCAGTCAGAGCACAATTGAAGAGAACATTTTAAAGAAGGCAAAGCAGAAGCGTGCCCTTGATGATTTGGTTATACAGAGTGGAGGGTACAACACTGATTTTTTCAAGAAGCTGGATCCGGTGGAATTGTTTTCGGGCCATCAAGCAATTACCACAAGGAACATGCAGAGAGAGAAAAATTGCACCAATGGAAGTGAGGTTTCTTTATCTAACGCGGATGTGGAGGCTGCTTTGAAGCATGTAGAAGATGAAGTGGACTACATGGCTTTGAAGAAAGTTGAAGAGGAAGAGGCTGTGGACAATCAGGAGTTTAATGAAGAAGGTATTGGGAGGTTGGAAGATGATGAGTTTATAAATGAGGACGATCTGAAGGTTGATGAGGCTGCTGATCCCAATGGCTTGATTTCAACTTCAAATAAGGAAAATGGGGTGATAATAAATGGTAGTGATGTAAATGAAGAGACAACTCTGACTCTTGTGGCCAAGGAAGACGATGTTGACATGCTGGCTGATGTCAAACAGATGGCTGCAGCAGCTGCGGCGGCCGGGCAAGCAATGTTGTCCTTTGAAAGTCAGTTACGTCCAATTGATTGCTATGCTATACGTTATCTAGAGTTGTGGGACCCAATTATAGATAAAACATCAAAGGAATCAGAAGTTAGGTTTGAAGAAAGTGAATGGGAGCTGGATCGCATTGAGAAGTTAAAGGAGGATATGGAAGCGGAGATTGATGATGATGAGGAACCTTTCGTCTATGAAAGTAAGAACTTAGTACTATTACTCTGTTTTGTTTCTTTTGAAATTTTTTAACTTAACCCCGTGTGCACTAGTGTTATGTGGATAATGTTTGTTTTGTAAGGCAAACAAATGTTTGCGGTTTGCCTATATACCATGTTGCAACTAGAAATAGCTGGCATACTCTCATCATTACTAGCAAACTTTTCATGGGGACCATGCTTTCCTAACGTTCCTAGTGCGAATATTGTAATGTTATCATGTCAGACATGGGATAAGCTTACTTAATTCTAGAGAGAGATTGGAGCTTGTCAAATAATAACTGTATAATTCGAACACTACCCAATTGAGTCTACCATTTAAGATACTGATTTCTTTTGTACAGGATGGGATGCTGATTTTGCTACTGAGGCATATCGACAGCAAGTTGAGGCCTTGGCTCAACATCAGGTCGGTACCATATGTTGAATTTTTTTTTTTTTTTGGGCACAACTTTTAATTTCTCGTGCTGAATGTTTTGCTGATCTTCTCGTAGCTGATGGAAGACTTGGCGCGTGAAGCTGAAGAGAAGGAACAGGCGGATCGTGAAAATTCTGATTCTATCAGGTAAGATGATGCATTGGACAAAGCTAACTGTATATGCTTTTCTTATCATACCCCATTTTTGTTGTCCTGATTTTATTAGTTGCTTGCGGGGTGTAGGCATTAGCGTTTCAGAAGCTAACAATTGAAACGGAAATAATTTTTTCAATCTCGACTAGCTTTAGCTTTTGGTCTGGTAGTTTGTTGCAATTTGGGAGCCCCTTGTCTTATCCACGTGAAATACTTTTTCTTAATGGATTTGCCTCTTTCAGCACTGGAATCCGAGTCCCATAAGATTTTATGTCAAAAGGCCGACCGCATGACATGACCGTTCCAAAGTTGACAAACATTAGTGAAAATTCTATTGTCTCACATTAGAAGTGAAATTATGTAAATTGCATGGTATAATGGAAATGCTGATAAACTGATGTACCTTATCGTTGCTTGTATCTATTTGTAAAACCTTTTCCCCATCTAGCTGTAACAGGTTGGATGGCACTTAATGGGTGTATGACATTGTTACCTTCGGAAACCTAAAGTTTGATGAAACATGGGTTGTATTTATTTCTGAGATAGGCAAGAGATGTTGACACTGGCAAAGTTATTTTGTATCTATCATAAAGTGGGTACAATAGAGAAGTTGATGTTATATTTTGAATGCACTACTTACGACATTTGTCGATTCTATTCTCTGGTGCAGGAATGATGTACTTGCTGTTTCTAAACCCAAGTCAAAGAAGAAACCAAAGAAAGCCAAGTTCAAATCTCTAAAGAAAGCAGCTCTTGCATCTGAATCAAAAGCTGTGAAGGAAGACCTGCCAAATGAGCATATGTCGATTGATGACGAGGCCACCTCTTACGACACTACCTCTTCGGAAATGGTATCGCGCCATTTGACCGTGAAGAAGAAACGTAAAGAAGCACTAGATGGCGATGAAGAGAACAGCTCAAGGAAGTCCAAAAAGGTCAAGAAGGCTCGTCCTGAATTATGTGCTGTAGATTTGGAATCTGATCTACCTAGTGAGCAGCTTGATGAACCAAAATACTCAAAATTATGCGGAAGTGTTGATCTTGAGCAGAAGCCAATAGGCAGGAGCAAGATGGCTGGAAAAGTCTCCATCACTGCAATGCCCGTAAAACGGGTCTTGACGATAAAACCAGAGAAGTTGAAAAAGAAGGGAAATATTTGGTCTAGAGATTGTCTTCCATTGCCTGATTTTTGGATGCCTGAGGAGGATGCGATGTTATGTGCTCTTGTACATGAATATGGCCCACATTGGAGTTTGGTTAGTGAAACCTTATATGGGATGGTAGCAGGCGGTCTTTATAGGGGGAGGTACCGCCACTCTGTCCACTGCTGTGAGAGGTATAGGGAACTCATCCAAAGACATGTCTTGTCTGCAGCAGACAATCCTAACAATGAAAAAGCTGGCAACACTTGCTCTGGGAAGGCTCTTCTCAAAGTGACAGAGGTAAAGCCAGATGTAGTCTTTAATCTCCCTCCTAACGTAGGTAAACAAAAAAAAATCCAGGATAGGGAATATGGAATGAGTTACAAACCATTATTCCTAAGCAATAAGTATAGTGACAATTGTCAGTGTGTGATGGGTTTAAAGTGGTTCTTTGTTTCCTGTAAATGCAACCAAAAGTCGTTGCTGACCAGGGATTTCAAACTATTATCACTTTCACGTGTTTTTTGGGTGCTTAGACATTTTTCAACAGCAAGGTTATATGTTTAACTGCACTCCCTTGGTTTAGTGCAAAATGTAGATTAAGTGTGTAACTAGGCGGACGGGTAAGTTTCCAGCTGTCTGACTGAATTTTGAAAGAAATTTGTGGTACAAAATCAAAGTCGGGCCCACTAGTTTTGGTAATAAGGTCCTAGAACCTTGATCCCAGGCTATATGATGGATTTCTTTCCTTTGAATGTACGCCAACCTTAAAGTTATGTTTGCAGTAGCTGCAGGCTTTTAAATGGAACATATTTCATCAATCGTGAATGTACATGCTCTTCATTCCCCAATGTTGGTCCATTTTGGGGAATTCAACTGTTTAAGGAGACAAGATGATTGCACTTTAGATGTTACCCTAATATACCCTTTAGTCACTCATTGCGAGTTTGAAATTTGAATCTAAATTTGAAGGATAAAACGGGAATAACGTCAAGTTTTGTCCATTGGCTTTTGAAAGTGGGCAAATATTATGGGACGTACCAAAATGGAAAAATGGTGGGACTGAGGGAGTACCTTTGAAAAACATGATTATTGTATCCAGCAGTTGAACATCTTTCCTGTTTCAATATTTTGTATTAACATTTGCGGTAACCAGCTTTATGAATGCGATAGGATAATATTCGGGTGCTATTGGATGTTGCCACTGAACTGCCTGATAACGAGCCACTACTTCAGAAACACTTCTTTGCGGTTCTTTATTCAGTCTGGAGAATGACATCCCGGTTTGAGCGCCGTCAGTCTCTCTCTTCTTCCCGGAATGGCTTCTATTATGGTGGAAGGCATGTCACTTCCATAGTTAGCCAGATTGATCTGAATTCCACAAGGGAGTCATCAGAACCAATGAGATTCACTAACTTAACTCAATGTAGCAATTTAGTAGCAGCTGCACTCTGTGATGCCGATAGCGTGCGACGAGATGACGGAGTCTCCGTTTTGAATCAGAGGGAAGAAGCATCTGGTGTTGTGGACCGGTTGGAAATTACGCTGGAACTTCAGAGGGAAAGAGGTGACTCTGTGATTCCTTTGCCATCTGTCATAAATCTCTCGATATTCGCTCCAGATCCACCAAGTCCATCTGCAAGCATGTCTGCAAATGCAAATCAGCATCTTAGATCCGTCCAAAGTTCGGCTGAGAGCCATTTCAGGTATGGCCTCATGTCCTGCTAAACTCTTTTTAGGGCTCTACGTTATGATGTCATTGTCCCTTTTTGGTGGATTGTTGTCATGGTCAAAACGAGAGAATCAAATCTCTCTCTCTCTCTCATTGTTGATAAATGTATATGCTGAGCTAAGCAGGTCTTTGGTGATTAGTTGGTCTTTTGTTCTTTTTCAACTTGAACTTCAGCTGAACCATGAGATTTTGATATGAAATGAAATCTCAAGCATCAATGTTCTTGAGTTCATGCATTTTGGTATCTCTTGAACAGTGCAATTCAAATTACTTCTGTTTTGTGTAGCTGAGGTAGTTTAAAAATCAGAGGCCATTTAGGTATCAAGCCATTGTACCCAAGGCCATATTTGTTTGACTAGACTACTAGTGAGGGTATTACTAATACTACATCACCCGAGGTATTTTATATCCCATATTTGTAAGATTGGTCCAATGCGGCCAATCAAATGAGCCCATAAAGTGTCTTTTAATTTGCTTAATGCCCATAGCATGTCATTGTGGCGGCCTTATCTTAGTCAACAAGATTCCTGATACCCAAGCGGGCAAAAGTCCCCTTCTGTTTTTGCCTAACAGAGGTTATGACATTGAACTTTAGCTGCTTTTGCCTTTTCTGTTTTAGCCTAACAGAGGTTATAACATTGTACTTTTAACTGCTTTATTTTCGTTACAGCTTCAGTTATAGAAAGAATGATTCACTTTACTACTTTTAGGTTACACAAGAAGGATGTAATTATTCTAATTAGGAGGATAAGTTTTGAACTCCAAGAAGCTCAGATTTTTTGAGTTTTGATCTTCCTCCTTATTTAAGATATTTTCAAGCTAGACCCTAATCTCCTTGACCATCTTGTCCAGTAATTACTTGCGATCTTCAGCTGTGAATTCTCCTGTGTTGCTGGTGTTCTGCATTATTAGCGTAGCCATGGTTCGTCGCTTGTTGTAAATTATTGATGATGGATCCGACTGGTCTTCGTTCATAATTCTAGGATATTTGTACATAAAATTGTGTGAAAAAATACAAATTGGACCATTACAATAAGTATGACAATTGCAATAGTATGCCTCAACTAGTCCGTTTACAATCCCAAACCAATTCTACACCATGCATGTAAGTCTTTTACCTTGAGACAATCTTATATATTCTATTTCCTTTTCTCAGGACTGCATCAAGAGATTGCACTGAAGGTTCTTTGAGTTGGGCTTCAGCAGCCTTCCAAGTAGGTGGTGATGTCCACTATCGAACACCATCAAAATCCCAGGCCTTGGGAAAACATAAGCTATCTATTTTTGAATCGGTTAAAACTTCCAAATCAAAATTGAGGAAAACGACATCAGAGTACAACGATATCACACGGCCGCCCTTTGCGGATCTAGTAGTCCGGCCAACGATAACGTTTCCCGCAGATTCCAGTTTTGATCTGACACCACCCCATTTTACAGATCCTAGAATTGATGTTTTTGACAGTGATATCCCCTTTGACATGGATAGGCTCTCTTTGGAGTCGCAGGATGTTATTGATCTGGTCTCCCATGACTATCTTCCCGGATTCATCTCGGGCCTAGATGATTGTTCCTCTTTGCCTGAATTGACTGATATTGGGTAGTATGGTTTTGGAAACTGAAACCCTCTTATTCTTTGTCATAAGTTTTGGAGAACAGTAATGTTCATGGCAAACGATACCCAGTCAGTGAAAGTAACTAAATGCTCAAGACTTGGGAATCAATACCATGCTCTCTCATTGTGTGGGAAATCAGCAGGTAAATTTCTTTTGGCTTGGCAATGAAGAAGCTAAGATTCGGCAGGTACCAACTGTAACACTTGATGGAGTGTGGTCTTACATGGAGGATGTGGGTGATCTTCAGTAGGTAGGAGGATAGGAAACAAGGGAACACGACGTATATAGATAGTATAGCAAGTGGCCCTTTAGCTTTTGTATTTCTAATTGCCTGATGAGAAATCTGTGCTGATGATTTTTGGCGGGTTCATGATTTGTTGTTATTTCTGTTGGCACATTTCCATCAGAGGTAGAATAGAGAAAAGGAAGATAGTGTTAATTCAAAATGAAATTGAGCATCTCTCTCTCTCTCTCTCTCTCTCTCTCTCTCTCTCTCTCTCTCTCTCTCTCATGCGCACAAACACACACAATTGTATCTATTCTGGGACAAGAGTAAGAATTACATTGTATTGTTGGATTTGGGATTTCTGGGGGGATCGGATGAGAATTGCAGGAGTATCTTCATTACAATGAAGACTTGTGTTATTGGATACTCAGGCTCGAAAGTAAAAGGTGATGCTGACCTAATAGCCATTGCTACATTATACTAGTATTTTTTTTTTTTGGTACAAATATTATACTAACTGACAAAGTTACTGTTTTGCGTCGAGTAAAATGTGTTTTCAACTGACTTATAGTAATGTTTAAGCCTCAATTTTGGCAAACTTAATACTGTCGGGAAGTTGTTTTTAAGTTATGATTTTGTCCATGAGTTTTTTGCTTTGTTATGTTATATTTTTGGGGTGTGATTATGTTTTACCATCACTAGGAGTTTGTTTTTTTGAGGTGTACTTCGTGGTTATTGGGTTTTGAGTTCTTTCTTTTTCTGCATTGAAGTTTTGTTTGAATGCCTATAGCTACGTGTTTTGGCGTTTCCTCCAGACATTAATTTTCTTTAGCATCTCGTTGTATTAGCTATAAAAACGTAGGGTATTGAAGTACATCGGAGTACAATAAGATTCACAGAAAGGGAGAGAAAGGGATTCATGGAGGGAGGAAAAAGGCTCCAGAAGAAACACAAACTATCACGCATGAAGGCATTATTGAAGTAGGAAAAGAACAACACAAATCTCAACAGGAGGGAGAAAATGGACCAACGAAAGGAGAAAAAAAGGTGTTCCCATCTTTGCTTTCCAACCATCGTAGCTCTTTCGATTGACATTCATTTTCGAAGAAAGGGGTTGTAACCTCAATCTCGGGACTGGATCGGACTCCCTTTGAATGGAGGTGGTTGCCCAACAGATTGGATCAGACTCTCTTTATTTGAGACCGTTATTTATCTTTTCAGGGTATTTTTTTTTTTTTTGGGTATTTAGAATTTATTGTTTTCGAAATAGTACCGCCGTGTGCCGTCTTGTCCTGCTTTGATTGCAATCTCGGCCTACCAAATTGTTAGATGAGACTAATTTTTATTTATTTGGTCTTTGAGACAAGAAAGTGAATATTTTCTCCCTTTTAAGCCAATCCCGCATCAAACATGACCCTAATGTTTGTTGGGAAAATTGATGATTGTTGTTCCCTAGTAGCCTCATGGGGTTGATCATCTTTGGAATGCAATCAAAACGCAATGATTTAGGCTCCATTTCACTAAAGGAAATAAAAACTTAATGTGATGTATTGTGAGAGAATGACATGTCTCGTGAATATGGCCTGTCTTTTCCCTTTGGTCGAGTTTGTTCCGGCACTTGTTTTATGATTGGCTCTAAAAAGTCAGGCTCCCTTTCGCTTAGCTATTTCATTTATAATCCACACATTTATTCGTATCCCACTTTGTTGATGAGTTGTAATACTTGTTTGCATATCTTATTAGCCTAGTGAATCTCTATAGGTTAGAGTGGAATGAATCATGTTTATCTTTGTAACTAAGAGTGGAGTGTGAGGTCGCAGTGTAAGATGGTCTTCACAGTAAAAAACATGGGTCAAACAGGTTTCACAAGTAGATTGATCTGAAAATAGATTGAGCGGATTCAGAAATCGATCGGGCGGAATTGGATCAATCGATCGGACGTTAGTCGGATGTCGTGTGGACTATATTGATCAGAAAGCTTTTAAGAAAACGATGAATTGGGTTTAAGGTCAACGACCGGGTGTTGAAATCGATCGATCGAAAGTTTTGATAGCAGAAAAACCCTGCGCTTCTTTGAGTGTATCTTGGAGTATATATTAGATCTTTGGAAGTTTGATCTTTCTTTTCAAATCTCCAAGAGGTACGCGCTTTTCTACGTAAGACGAGAGAGAGAGAGAGAGAGAGAGAGAGAGAGAGAGAGAGAGAGAGAGAGAGAGAGTTTTTTGGTGATTTCCGAAGGAAAACTGGAAAGCTTGAGAATACAAAGCAAAGGGCAGTCAAGCACAAAGGTGTGATAGATGTGAATTCGGCAACTAGAACTTAAGCCAATTTGCGACCGAGTCTTTTGTAACAGTAATTTTCTGTGTGTTCAACGTACTTATTCATTTCCTGCTCATAACCTGTTTTGATTGATTAAGTAGGCAAAATAGAAATACTCAGTTTTTCCCATTGGCACTCGAAAGATTGTTACAATTTGTTTTTAACACGGTAAGAGGTGTGTGGGTTAATTTACGTGCATTTCAACTATCCTTTCTTTGGTCCGATTAAAAGAAACTACATAATTATTTGAGAGAGACAGAGATGGGAGAGGAAAGCGTGATATTTGTCGGATTACTTTATCACACAGAGAGAGAGAGAGAGAGAGAGAGAGATGTGTGTGTGTTAGCCAAACTAGGCCATTGTAAAACTAAAAAAGAATTAATACAAGACAAAAATGCCCTTTCTAATTTTTTTTTTTTTTTAGCATTTTGACAACTCTCTCTCTCTCTCTCTACCTTCTAGATATCACCCACTCCGTCGCTGCACATAGAATCTTATAAACATATAACCTTATATAAGGTTATATGTTTATTTTTTTGTCATATATATAACCTTTTGTTTGTGTGTATTTATTTATGTGACATCTTCGTCATCTCCGATTACACATATAACCTCATTTTTTTGTCACATCTAATTTTTTTTTTTGTGTATTTATTTATATGATATCTCTGCTATCTCTGATCACACATATAACCTTATAAACATGTATTTTTATTTTTCACATATATAACTTCTTTTTTTGAGTGAATTCCACATATAAGCTTATATGTGTTTTGCTCAACAAAGACAAAACTAAAAATACAATTATCCAGTCCTCGTCAGCCCCCGACATAGATAATTGATTTACATATATAACGTTATATGCTACAGAAAATAGAGATGAAGGAAAAAATAACAAAGAAACAAAAAGAAATCCTTGGATTGAGATCCATCAATGGTTGACGAAACAAGATCAAAAGGCACCGTCCGTTGGTTCGACGACCACAAGTGCTTCGGCTTCTTCCGCGACTTAAACAACGACGACATCCTCCTCAACGACGTTGTCGCCGACTTCGACCTTGCCTCCCTCGACATCATCCACTCCATGGCAGCCATCAACTATGATTCCTCCAAACCGAACGAATTAACGGCGTTCGGGGTTGATCAAGCCGGCGCCACTGGATTTTTCATGGGATGGCGATCGTGGGATGCCGGACCTTAGATGAAGAGACGGTGCTACAGATCCGGAAGAGAGAGAGAGAGAGGTGGTGTTACAGATTTGATTCTAGGATTTTTTCTTTATGAGTGATTATATAAGATGGGTATTTTTGTCATAGAAATTTTTTTATTAGGTTAGTGGACTAGAGGGGTTAGGAACTTAAGAAGTGGGCTAGAAGGGTTGTGAAAGTGCTTTAGTGGACCTCCCTACAAACAACTATATGTATGTGAGAGGAGTTTGATTAGATCTGTGCAAATATGGTGCGTACCAAACGTTTCCGGCCCCTATAATAATCTCACTTCCCACCATTTCTCACCTAACTTTATAATCCAAGCATACAGAAAACAATATCTTTACACTATGTTGGATTTCAATTTTAGAAAGGGAGGTGTGACATGAATAGACACAAGGCAAACATGTGGTGGGATGGGGTCAATAATTCATGAATGGAACGGCCCCCCCTCCACTCATGTCTTCTGCTCCCATGCAACCACATTATTTAATACTCATTTCCCTTTCCAGGCAAAGGGTTTGGCGTCTTCTTTCTCTCCCACATCTATCCTCTGCAAAACCAGCTCCATGTATATATACAAAAATGAAGAAGAATGAAAATACATTTTTTTTTGTCTTAGCAAGGCCCTTATCTGAGTGGAAATTTGGGAGGTGGACTTGATGGGTTACAACATGCCATAATGGACCATAGACTAATTTTTTATTGTTTGTATTGAACTCTAAAACGCATTTGAGTCTGTATAAGGATACTGCGATGGGCAGGTCAACACGTCAAAATTTGAAAGAAGCGGGCTATGGCTATGAATAGATACGCCCTTGAAAATGCATTAAGGAGAGCTAAAGTATATATGATTAAACTGAATGTAAAGTTTGTTATTTTTTAAACTGAAAAAATAAGCATCTAGCGAAAACTGAATGTATGCGAAAACGCTTGAGAAATTAATTAGTAGTGGATACATACATTGACCAGACTTGAGATGATGGTTAACTTACAAAGGCTTAATTTGGAGTGTTTTACCACTTCGAAAATAGATGACAGTCTTGATTAATTGATTAAGTAGGAAAATAGAAATTCAGTTTTTCCCATTAGCATTCGAAAAATTGTTACAATTAATTAGTTTTTAACACGGTAAGAGGTGTGCGGGCCTAGTTTACGACTATCACTTCTTCCGTCCGATTAAAGGACCACTATAACTCCATAATTATTCGAGAGAAGCTCCGATGCCTGACGGCTGGCTTAAAAAGATAGGCTATTGTACAGAAGGTTTGGGGATAGGATAATCTAGAACTTAGGGAGAACTAAAAATGCCAATAAGTGGAGTCTTAGTGGTACTTGGAAATGGCCTAGAAGTGGAAAATACTTCTCTAGTCTTTAAGTTCGAACACATTTTTCATTACTGGTTGATAATCGGGAGGGGTAAACGCCGTGTACTATCTCTTTGTTTTTGTTTACATAAGGGGTTCATCAAAATATTGATATTTTGGCCCTCCAATTAAACTACACTTGTTAGACGTCGTTTATATTTGTTACTACTTGATATTTAATCTATTATTACACGAAGTCCAAAAGGCTTTTATGTAACTGGCCTTCGGCAGCCAGTGTCAACGAGGAATGGTTTCGGCCGTGATCGAGGGGAAAGATTAAATACAAGTTGTTCTTCAACATGGAGCTAGCATAAATTAAGATCATCATATTCTCTCCTTCCCATGGCCGGCTATTCTTCTTCATATGGCAATCAGAATAGGATAATAGCTGTCGATGATCTTGTAAGGCTTTTGACCTTGTGGTTCACATTTATATAGATATAAGAGGTGCAATAATACTTCTGGTTTTGTTTGTTTCTTCATTCTTTTCTTTTATCCTATTCTGATTGCGATATGAAGAAGAATAGGTTCCAAAATTTGCCATATTACGAAGGGTGAGGCTCGAGCTAGTCTACTTTCCTTGTCCTCCTTTTCTGTATGTACGAAGGGTGAGGTTAATTCGAGTCTACTTTCCTTGTCCTCCTTTCCTGTACCCCCCAGTACGAAGGGTGAGGCTCGAGTCTATTCATTGCAGGATGTAATATGGTGTGGCAGGTATTCGTATTATTGGTGTGTACTGTTCATAGGTGATGTAATATGGTGTGGCAGGTATTATTATTATGATTGTAGGTTGTAGATATATGTGTTGAAATAATAGTATGAAGGTGTGACTTCTGTCTGATCCGTGAACTAGTGATAGTAACTTGTAATTATGTAAGTGATGTCAGCAATGATGTAATTAACCCCTCCTTATGCCTATAAAAGGAGGGGGCTCTCCCCAATGTAAGAACCAAGTCAGTGTTTTCCTAATATTTAATTCTGGGCCAGACAGCAAACCACTTTCCATGTCACTTTCTATTTGTTTATTCTTTTAAAACCAATAGGTTATAGATAGAGTAACTTCTAAAATATATTAATCAAGTTTGGGTGACTTAGATGAGTGATGCGGGATAAAATCTTAACACTTACCATTGAAAAGAACTAGAACTTGACTGTGGGGAGGTAGATCTCACCAACTTATCACTATCTGTGAGGGGCTCACATATCAAGATCACTGGACCCAGCCTCTGAGTTCAGTGGGCAATGTTTCAGAAAGGTTTATTAATTTGAGTGTAGCTGGATAGAGGATTTTGGCTTCAACAGTTACATAGGAATGTTATTTATATAGTGTTTTCACGGACTTTATAGCCAAACTATTATAGCAGCTTTGTTAGAAACTTAATTATCAGTGCAATGGCACTTGCTCTTGGCGTTGCAGTTCCTACCTCTTTTTATTCTCCTACCAGGCCACCATCTCAAATCAGTGCCTCACCAGTATATGCTCATGGCCGAGTTCAACGTATTCGATGCAAGGCTGTTAGCCTGCAGACTTGCAAGCAAAATGTCGTTAGGCGATCAGCAAACTACCAACCTCCCATTTGGGACTATGACTACGTGCAGTCACTCAATAGTAAATACGTGGTATGTATATATCGTTAATTTTTTAGTGCCAGCTGCCAATTTTTACGTTGTGCTTCTTTAGAATCAATGCTTGAGAACAATTGTATTAATGATGTAGGGAGATGTGTACGCAAAACAGGCTGCTAAGTTGGTGGAAGATGTGAAGATAATGCTTGACAAGGTAGCGGATCCAGTCGTTGGACTTGAGATGATTGACGACTTGCAAAGGCTTGGAGTGTTTTACCATTTCGAGAAGGATATAAAGAGAGTCTTGGAAAACATATCGAACAACAGTTGTAGTGACCGGAACGAAGAGGATTTGAGCGCCACAGCTCTCAAATTTAGACTTATGAGACAACATGGATATCATATTCCTCAAGGTACTTCAATAATTTCCCCAACCTATTTTACAGTGGATTCTCTCCTTCAAGCCTTTGTCACACGCTTGAGAATTTTACTGGACTTCCAACCGACAAGCCTTGGCTGGGGTTTGTTTCCCCACCGGGTGAGTACCCTGAAATAAGTAGGGGCCGTGACTGATGTGACTGCACTAGCTCTCCGGAGGTTATGGATTGTGCAGTCAGATCCATATAGTGGCCTGGGCTGTAGGGCTGTTCCTCCGTTAAAAAAAAAAATCAAATTTATTAGGGACTATGCGTACAACTTCTATATAATACATGAAATGCTCTAAGGCACCTGATAAATATCAATTATCCAGGAAAAGGAAATATTCTAAGAAATATGACTCTTTCCGCCCTGTTGCAGGGGTTTTTGAGAGGTTTATGGACGAGTCAGGGAGCTTCAAAGCTTGTCTTTGCGAGGATATAAATGGAATGCTATATTTGTATGAAGCCTCCTACTTTTGTGTTGAGGGTGAAAGTACATTGGAGAAGGCTAGAGATTTCGCAACTAAACACCTCAGACAAAGCTTGAAGAGGAAAGATAATCATCATGATCTTGCCATGTTAGTGAGTCACGCCTTGGAACTTCCACTACATTGGAGGGTGACACGGCTGGAGGCAAGGTGGTTCATTGATGTGTATGAGAAAAGACCTGATATGAATCCAACGTTTCTTCAACTTGCTAAATTGGATTACAACATGGTGCAAGCAACTCACCAAGCAGATCTAAAGCATACGTCAAGGTGAGACTTATATTTCACAGAGTACTTGTATGATTCTCATCACGGTCTCTTTTGGCCTTTAGTTTTTGGTACTCCAGAATACTCCCTCCGTCTCGATTTGTTTATCTTTTTTTACTATTTGGGACCTTCTACAAAATTGTCTATATGTTTCAATTTATAATATTTTTTGTATGCAATATGGATCTTATTTGATATATTTCAATTAGATCTAAAATATGATGTTCTCGAAATTCTGTAAAACATTATACATTGTGAGATACAGATAATTTTTTAAAAGATACGTATGTCGAAATTTGACAAATACGTTAGGACGGAACGGAAGAAGTATTTTAGTTCTTCGCTTTCAATTATACATGTGTGTCAGGTGATACCTTTTCAATGATTTAATATTATGAAAAAAAGCAAAACTAATAGGACGATGCTCACAAGCCACAACCATTCTCAAAACATCAGAGTACGTTTTACCTTTTAGGAGACTAACGTGACCCACGAGAACATTTGTTTTTGAGTTATTACTTGTTTTCATTTTAAGAAAATAATAAAAATTTCTTTGTTAGCACCGATGCTCGCCTCTTTCATGTAGGGGACAAGAGATCCAAAGAATGCAATTTTGTTCACATTTCTTAAAAGAAGATGATATTATCCTCTATTTTATTGGTTGAAATGGTGTAGGTCTTACTCCTTGCAATAAATTTTTTGGTAAGCATGACATCACTTTATTATGGGATCCACACTATTTCAACTAATAAAAATGAGGGTAATGTTCATCCTCTTAAGTGAAGGGTGAATAAAACTCAACTCCAAAAGATCTTATTAGGTCATTCTGCTATTTGAAGCTTAAAACAACAGGTTTAAGCTAACCTACAACCTTTATCCTTTTTAACCCACAAGAGGTTGGCCTGGAACTTAGGATTTGCTCCCTTCTAAAATCTGAGGCTTGAAAACTCTCAGGTGCTATCAGCTCTTTTCGGTCCATTAAGTCCATACTGAACTTTGCTATGGCTTTCATTGGGGGTCCTCGTGAGTGAACGTTCATGAGATTGGTGCCCTAGGATTAGTCGGGGGGCGTGTCAACTAAGTTGGCTCGAACACCTGAGTTATTCACAAAAAATAGCCTTTATCCTTGTTTTACTTAAATTTTTGTGTGAAAATTATCTTAAAACTCACTCCAACCTTGATTCAATCTATAACAAATTTAGTTTTACTGAAAATTTTACTTAAATGAAGCAAATTCAAACATTTAATTACAGAGTGCTATTTTGTGCCCTCAAATTTATAACTTTTTCATTAAGCTTAGGTTAAATTTATAATTAGGTCAGAGTCTATTAGAGTTTATACCGAACGAAGATTTTAATTGGATTTTTCCTCAAATTTGAGTAGAAGTATGAGTAAGGGTAGGAGTAGGAGATGGCCCAAACACTCTGAGTTACCAAAAAAAAAAAAGGGTTGGAGATGGTCTTATTAGTGATACAGTGATGCCAAACGGAAGTACTAATGTATAAAGGAAATGGTATAAAATTTTGGAGTCAAAATTGGGTAACTGACATAAAGTATTCATTCCTCAAGTAGTGGTTATCATTGGTGTTCCAAATTCTTTGATGAAAGGGAGTTTTTAGACGTTACATCCAAAGTTGTGAAATCCGTTTCGTACCGGTTGGTACATACTGTTTCGGTGCTTAAACGGAACACAAAGACTCAAGACCCGTTCCGGTTGAAATACCAGCTTGTTCCGGCCAATACCGGATGTACCGGAAGATACCGGTCTGTTTTGGACATTTTTCGGCGTTCTGGACAGTACAAAATTACCTTCTCTCTTTTTTTTTAATTTTTTTTATGACACAAGTTAAAAAGCCGGCTGAACCAAAAAAGAAAAACAAAAAGAGGATTCTCAATCAATACAAATATTTTCTAGTCATCCCCATGATATCACCTCTCACGTTTTTCTCTTTCAAAAATTTAAAATATAAAAGAAAAAACAACAAAATTCTCAAATTAAAAGAAACTTATGGGCTTATATATGATTTTCTTCGATTAAGATCACGATGGAATCGTAATCTGTTTCATAACTTTGTTTTGAGTCTTTTTGGATAATTTTTTGCTGCCATTTGTTTCACGAAAATGATTTTGCAACCAGGTAGATATATATTAAATATATATAAAATATTAATTGCGGTAAATCCTGAATGGTACCGAGATACAGTTCGGTACCGGTACGTATCATTCCAGTAGTGAAAACGTACGCTAGCCGGTACGGGATTGACAACTTTGGTTATATCAGGATTCTGGTCCAAACCTATCTATATGGAGCCTGTGATTACCAATTTAGTAATTTACCATCACCATCAAGGCATCAATTAATATATACGTATGCCGAAAATAGACCAGGCTTGAAAGTTGGAATGTTTTCTTCACATGTCGATCGATGCCGTGTTTTAAGGCTTATAAATATGGTGACACGAGGTAATTGCGTTCTGTTTCTCCCATCCATGAGCTCTAAGTCTAACACTTGTATCTAGCTTAGTATAGGTGGTGGAAAGGTACAGGTTTGGGACAAAAGTTGAGCTTTGCTAGGGACAGATTGATGGAGAATTTCTTATGGACTGTTGAGGTGGACTTCAAGCCACAGTTTGGATACCGCAGGAGAGCGGCTACGATAGTCAATGCCCTGATAACAACAATCGACGATGTTTATGATGTTTACGGTACATTGGATGAGCTTGAGCTCTTTACCAATGCAGTTGAGAGGTTGGTTGTACTAGCGTTGCATGTGAAATATACTACTATGCACAATCACACATGCTTCCTAGTTTTCTTCTGACATGAATAATATAATCGAGATTCATTTTGGTAACTTCAGGTGGGATATAACTGCAATGGAACAGCTTCCTGACTATATGAAGATATGTTTCCTTGCCCTTTTCAACTCGATAAATGAAATGGGTTACCGCACTCTTAAGGAGCAAGGTGTTCACAGCATCCCTTACCTTCAAAAAATGGTATTAGCTTAATCATTATTACTTAATTTAAAGAGATTGTGATTTAAGCCATTCTTTAGAATATCTTTTTGATTAACACTACTATTAAAAATGCTCCAGTGGGCAGATTTATGTAAATGTTACTTAGTGGAGGCAAAGTGGTACTATAGCGGATACACACCGACCTTTGAAGAATACATGAACAATGCCTGGGTTTCAATTTCAGCTCCCGTGATACTAACTCATGCTTATTTTCTAAGTACAAGTCCCATAACCATGGAGGGCTTGCAATGGTTGGTGAAATACCCCAATATAATACGATGGTCGGCCACTATTTTACGATTTGCAGATGATTTGGGAACATCATCGGTGGGCATGCTACATCCCTTACACCATCTTAGTGTATTCCTAATACATAAATACGTATACCTCTCCCAAGCATCAAACCCTTATTCTTCTTTACTGAACGTACAGGATGAAATGAAGAAAGGTGACATTCCGAAATCAATCCAATGTTACATGCACGAAACCGGTGCATCAGAGAAGGAAGCTAGAGAACACATCAAATACTTGATTGGTGAGACATGGAAGAAGATGAATAAAGAACGAGGCGTGAAATCTCTCTGCTCCCATACATTTGTTGAACTTGCGCTGAATCTTGGAAGGATGGCTCAGTGTATGTACCAATACGGGGATGGTCATGGTGCTCAAGGTGTTGAGACTAAAGATCGAGTCTTGTCACTGCTAATCAATCCCGTTCCCCTCGTATAAGAAAACAAAACCATCCGGGACCGGGACAGTGGCTGTAATCTTGAATTCCATGGATGTTTTCCTTATAAGTTGCAGATGATTCATGTTGTCTCCTCCTGTCTAGGAATTCTATGGCTTGTCCTAGCTAGCAACGCACGAGATTGTTAGTTGATACGTGGTTGTAGAATCCGATTAACGCCTGTATTTTCTCTTTGGGTTTGACTTCAAGAGAAAATTTTCAACATTTTGTTCTCCAATTACGGTGTCAAATTTGCTCTCAGAATCTTTAAAAAAAATTAAAAAACAACCCAAGTGCGAATTTTCGTAATCCTAAAGTCCTCTTTTGCAATTGACACGTGATTCCAATTTTGAAGCAAGTTTGTTGTCGACGTGAATTTGACTTCCATTTGAAGATAAATCTGAGAGACTTAAAAGATGTCAATTCTGGCATGTGGAACTCCACATTTTGACGAATTCGTAGAGCGTTGCCGAGCGCATCTGGGCCATCCATTTCTACAGTCAATAGTTCAGATTAAAAACAAACTTTTTCGGAAAATAATTGAACTCTTTCCCCAAAAAAATTTTCTTTTAGTCCGGACCGCTAAAACACATATGAACGGTTCAAGTACGCTTTGACTGCTCCTGTTGGAAACGCTCTTAGGAACAATGGTACATCAATTCACTTTTACAAGTATATAACAGTACTTGAAGATGCAAAAACCGATACGCTAAGTAACTGTTATAAGTAATACTATTTAAAACCCCATAACTTTTACTATTCAACTAAGTTAACTTAAAAGAAATAATAATGTCAAAATTATTTTTATATGTGTCAAAATTATAGTGCATAAAAGTCTTGTACCATGTGCAAGGTACAAGGTTTTTATGCTTTAGAGTTTTGGCACACATAAAAACGGTTTTGGCCGCAGCCAAAATGATTGACTTGAATACTCTTTGATTGGTTTGAGAAATTGAGCTGGTCAAGTTGGTTGTCTTATTTCTCTTCTCAGTAGTGACTTGAGTTCGAGTTCAACGGGGAGCAGGATAGCTTTTGAACCCTCCGTTGACTAACATACTAACATTCCGCTAACCTCCGCTGATGTATACCATATGACCAAAAAAAAAAAAAACTAAGTTAACTTACAAGACAATTCATAAAAAAAAACCCCAAATAATTAAAACCCATTTTTGACAATAGTTTGACTCATCCGACCAACTTGCCATATTTGTGTGGGGCTCACAATTTAAGGCACCAGATCCTTCTCGCGGTTTGATTAAAATAAAAAAAGGCCGTCCAAATCAGGGATTTATACAAATCAAGTAATCAATGTGTAGCTTTTATTATCAGCTTAATTTGTTTTCAAACTTAGTGGTCTTACTAAAAATGTCAATATTAAACCAATAAATCAAACCACGGCACCCTCATTCATCATCCTCGTGTTTTCAAACGTGAACATGCGTTCTGTTGGAGCTTTTACGTGGTTCGGACAAATTTAATTTTAATTTAGCCAAATTCATGCACCTACTCTACACCAGCCTCATTCATCCTCATGTTAATAAATCTCAATGAGCACACATATATATATCCACTTATATCAAGTAAATTATAGTGGATATTACACAATTATCATAATAATGGATTTAAAAAAATACCGGACTAAGGCGCGGATATCTTGCTATCTTCAAAGAGATTCAAGCCATCTGCCACTGGTTGAAACTTGAACCACTGCTGATGCTATAGAACTCCCAATATGGCTTGTCCCCTCCAAAATACAACAGCCCAACCAGTGGCGGAGCCACATGGTGCCCAGTGGGGGCACGCGCCCCCACCTCAATTTTCAATAATTTTACTTTTACCCCAAATTATAAATGCCATCACAATTTGAATTAAAAAATTATACACATTTTCTGTCTTATAACTTACCTCCTTAGTATCTTTGTTAAGTTTTCAAAAAAATACTCTTTTACGTACTTGTTTTCTATAAAGACTCGTTAAATATGTGTGTATTGTAGCAAATTTTATGTATTAAGTTCTCTTTGTTTTTTTTTTTTCATTTTATGGTCGTTTACTACAAGTAAAGATAGAAAATTCAAAAACCATGCTCAATGGTGCTCCCATTGACCTAAATTTCTGGCTACGCTGCTGAGCCCAACTAATAAGTTGGTTGGCTAGAACCACCCTGCACAAGTTTTTTTTGACAAGGAAATATTTTTTGTTTTGAAAAGTAAATCAACCAGTTGAGCACAAGTTTGAGTACAAAGCTCCGCCACAGTAACACCCTTAGAAAATATATACATGAGGTGGTCAAGGGAAACCATGCAAGTAAAATAACAATCTTGCCGACAACACAGTTGATCAATTATCCAAATTATTGCACCAAAACTAGCCGGCCACTCCTCCTCAATAAAACATATATAACGACCACTCCAGCAAATTATGTCTCCAATGATTATGCTCGAAAAATCTTGCTTTTTAATATTAAAATACTTTAACATCAACACATTGCGAGTGTGGGATAAATAGAACTCGCGCGTGTACACGTGAAAACAGAAACAACTTACCCTTGAGAAGAATTAGTAATTGACGTGGGACAGTGCTGGCTTTAGAAATTTTATTAGGGTGTTCAACAATTAATTACCTTATCTCTACTAACCAATCATATATGCAAATTTTTTTTTATGTTAGTGTGAATAATACAAGCAAAAATACAAAAATGCATATCGAAGAATTTTTTTTTTTTTTTGAGCCAAGACTAAATTGGCATAAATAATAGTTTTAGTAGAAAACTGTGGGGTGAATAGCTTTGCATCATTCAAAAAGAAGTCAAAGCATGATACTGATAGATGCTTTTTTTTTTAATCTTAATTTTCGTAATTTTCATTGTTAAGAGTGTGGACCTTATTTTTGAGCTAATATATTAGGTGTTCAATAGTGAATTTACCTAAATTAATAGGTGTTCATATATAGTATAAGAGTAAGTGTTCAAATAAAATCTTATACTCCGTATAAATTTTTTATATGTATATTCAAAAATAAAAAAGCTTTCCATTGACCTATAAGCACATGTGTGGAGCCGCCTATGCTGTGGGGAGGTAGATCTCACCAACTTTTCATTATCTGTGAGGGGCTGGGGCTCACATTAAGATCACAGGACCCAGCCCCTGATTTTTTTTTTTTTTGATCAGCCCCAGCCCCTGATTTCAGTGGGCAATGTTTCAAAAAGGTTTATTTATTTGAGTGTAGCTGGAGACATGGTTTTTAGTTTCAGCAGTTACATGGGAATGTTTATTTATATACAGCGCTTTCACATCCTTTAGCCAAACTATTATAGCAGCTTTGTCAGAAACTTATCAGTGCAATGGCACTTGCTCTTGGCGTTGCAGTTCCTACTTCTTTTTACTCTCCTACCAGGCAGAGGCTACCATCTCAAACCAGTGCCTCACGAGTATATGCTCATGGCCGAGTTCAACGTACCTTTCGATGCATGGCTGTTAGCCTGCAGACTTGCAAGCAAAATATTGTTAGGCGATCCGCGAACTACCAACCTCCCATTTGGGACTACGACTACGTGCAGTCACTCAATAGTAAATACGTGGTATGTATATGTTAGTTAATTTTTTAGTGCCAGCTGCCGATTTTTATATTGTGCTTCTTTAGAATCAATGCTTGAGAACAACTGTATTATTGATGTAGGGAGATGTGTACACAAAACGGGCTGCGAAGTTGGTGGAAGATGTGAAGAAAATGCTTGACAAGGTAGCGGATCCATTCGTTGGACTTGATATGATTGATGACTTGCAAAGGCTTGGAGTGTTTTACCATTTCGAGGAGGATATAAAGAGAGTATTGGAAAACATATCGAACAACAGTTCTAATGACTGGAACGGAGAGGATTTGCATGGCACAGCTCTCAAATTTAGACTTATGAGGCAACATGGATATAATATTCCCCAAGGTACTTCCATAATATCCCCAACCTGTTTTACAGTGAATTCTCCTTCAAGCTCGTGCTACACGATTGAGAATTTTACTGGACTTCCAACCGACAAGCCTTGGCTGGGTTCGTTTTCCCACCGGATGAGTATCCTGAAGTAACTGGCCGGTGTGGCTGCACTAGCTCTCCAGAGGTTTGGGTTGCGTAGTCGAGTCCATATAGTGACCTGGCTTGGCTGTTCCTCTGTTTTGAAAAAAATCAAATCAAATTTATTAGGGACTATGCCTACAACGACTTCTATATAATACATAAAATGCTCCAAGGCACCTGATAAATACCATTTATCCAGGGAAAAGAAACATTCTTAGAAATATGACTCTTTCAGCCCTGTTGCAGGGGTTTTCGAGAGGTTTATGGACGAGTCAGGGAGCTTCAAAGCTTGTCTTCACCAAGATATAAATGGAATGCTATATTTGTATGAAGCTTCTTACCTTTCGGTTGAGGGTGAAAGTATATTGGACGAGGCTAGAGATTTCACAACCAAATATCTCAGACAAAGCCTGAAGAGGAGGGATATTCATCATGATCTTGCTATGCTAGTGAGTCACGCTTTGGAGCTTCCACTACATTGGAGGGTGACACGGCTGGAGGCAAGGTGGTTCATTGATGTGTACGAGAGAAGACCCGATATCAATCCGACGTTGCTTCAGCTTGCTAAACTAGATTACAACATGGTGCAAGCAACTCACCAATCAGATCTAAAGCATACGTCAAGGTGAGATTTATATTTCAAACACTTGTATATATGATTCTCATGACGGTCTCTTTTTGTATCGTCAGCTTTTTGGCCTTCTGTTATTCGCTTTCAATTATACGTGGGTGATGTTTTTTTAATAATTTATAATTATAAAAAAAGCAAAACTTATATGATGCTCACAAGTCACAACCATACTCAAACATCAGAGTTAATTATTACTCCCTCCGTCCCGATTTGTTTGTTAAATCTCGGATTTTCAACTTATTAAAAAAACCAAATCTAATCCATTGATTGGAAAATCTGCATAATTTGAGCCATTAATTTTGAAATTGGACAGTTAATTTGGGATATGTATAAGTCAAAAAGATGACAAATAAATCGGGACGGAGGGAGTATTTGTTTTCATTTTAAGAAAATAATAAAAGTTTCTTTGTTAGCACCGAGAAACTTTTTATTTGGCTTTGCTAGAAAAAGAGGGGTTTTTTAGCTCATTTTTTTAAGGTCTGCATATTTGGAGGCCTACAGTACAGATATGGATAAGAAAGTGCCTCTTTCATGTAGGGGACAAAAGACCCAAAAAGAATTTGTTAGGTAATTCTTAAAACAAAAGATTTTTTCCACACCTTACAAAGAACTTTACCATAACAGGTTTAAGCTAGTTAGAGTATCTACGATCTTTATCCTTTTTAACCTCAAGAGGTTGGCCTAAAACTTAGGATTTGCTCCATCCTAAGGTTTGTGATTCAAAAACTCTTAGTTGATATCAGCTCTTTTGGGGTCATTCCATGCGAAACTTTTCTATGACTTTCATTAGGTCCCCGTTGGTGGTAAGTAGGATTAGTCTCTCAGGATTAGTCCAGCCATCAAGGGAGGCCTAAATTGGCTCAAACACCTGAAATTTTTTTTTTCAGCAAAAGAATAATTAGCTTTTGTCCTTGTTTTACTCAAATTTTTGAGTGAAAAATTATCTAAAAACTCACTCCAACCCTTAATTCAACCTATAAGAAAATTAGTTTTACTGAAAATTTTACTTAAATGAAGCAAATTCAAACATTTACTCAAATATCAGAGTGCTATTTTGTGCCCTCAACTTTATAACTTCGTCATTAAGCTTAGGTTAAATTTGTATTTAGGTTAGAGTCTATTGGAGTTTATACCGAATGAAGCTTTTTACTTGTATTTTTCCTCAAATTTGAGTAGAAGTATGAGTAAGGGTAGGAGATGGCCTGGACATGCACTCTGAGTTACCAAAAAAAAAAGAGTTGGGGACAGAGACGGATCTAGATGTGGATGTATGGGGAAGCGTTGTTTCGGTTTGTTTTTTAATTTTAATTTTAATATTAATATTTGTTATTTTTTGTTTGTTAAGAACACCTGAATATTGTATTTTGTATTGAGTGTTCTTTAGAAATTTAGATCCTTTAAAAATGTGTTCGTTTTGGGTCTGAAAACCCAATTTAATTCTCTCTCTGCGCCACAGTCTCCCATAAGTTTTTCTTTTAATTATTTATCTCATTCCTCATTCTATCTGACCTCCTTCAAAACTTAAACCAAACAAACTATTAGCTTTCCGAACCTTAAAATTTCAAAATCGTGTTCATAGTTTGGCCCCCTCGTTTATAAAATTCTGGTTCCGTCCCTGGTTGGGGATGACCTTATAAGTGATACAGTGATGACAAACGAAAGTATTAATGTATAAAGAAAGGTATAAAATGTTGGAGTAAAAATTGGGTGACTGACATAATGAAAGGGAGTTATTAGACGTTATATCAGAATTCTGGTCCAAACCAATCTATATGGAGAGCCTGTCATTACCAATTTAGAAATTTTCCATCACATGTTGATCGAAAATAGACCAGCTGGCTTGCAAGTTGAATATTTTCTTCACATGTTGATCGATGCCGTGTTTTAAGTCTTAAACATGGTGACATGAGGTAATTGCGTTCTGTTTAATTCTCCCATCCAGTTCTAAGTCTTACACTTGTATCCAGTATAGGTGGTGGAAAGGTACAGGTTTGGGAGAAAAGTGGAGCTTTGCTAGGGACAGATTGATGGAAAATTTCTTATGGACTGTTGGGATGGACTTCAAGCCACAGTTTGGGTACCACAGGAGAGTGACTACGATAGTCAACGCCCTGATAACAACAATCGATGATGTATATGATGTTTATGGTACATTGGATGAGCTTCTGCTCTTTACCAATGCAGTTGAGAGGTTGGTTGTTGTGGCGTCGTGACATATACTATGCGCAATTGCGCATGCTTCCTAGTTTTCTTCAACATGATCAATAATCGAAATTCATTTTGGTAACTTCAGGTGGGATATAACTGCAATGGAACAGCTTCCTGACTATATGAAGATATGTTTCCTTGCTCTTTTCAACTCGATAAATGAAATAGGTTACAACACTCTTAAGGAGCAAGGTGTTCACATCATCCCTTACCTTCAGAAAATGGTAATTACTTAATTTAAATAAACTTTGATTGAAGCCATTCTTCAGAATATCTTTTTGTTTAACACTATGATTAAAAATGCTTCAGTGGGCAGATTTATGCAAATGTTACTTACTGGAGGCAAAGTGGTACTATAGCGGATACACACCGACCTTTGAAGAATACACAAACAATGCGTGGATTTCAATTTCAGGTCCCGTGATACTAACCCATGCTTATTTTCTAAGTACAAGTCCCATAACCATGGAGGGCTCGCAATGGCTAGTGAAATACCCCAATATAATACAGTGGTCGGCTACTATTTTACGACTTGCAAATGATTTGGGAACATCACCGGTGGGCATGCTATACATCCCTCACACCATCTAATTACTAGTGTTTCCTAAATATACGTATATACATGAAACTCTCCCAAGCATCAAATCCATTTTCTTCTTTACTGATCGTACAGGATGAAATGAAGAGAGGTGATATTCCGAAATCAATCCAATGTTACATGCACGAAACCGGTGCATCAGAGAAGGAAGCCAGAGAACACATCAAATACTTGATTGGTGAGACATGGAAGAAGATGAATAAAGACCGAGGCGTGGAATCTCCTTGCTCCCATACATTTGTCGAACTTGCGCTGAATCTTGGAAGGATGGCTCAATGTATGTACCAATACGGGGATGGTCATGCTGCTCAAGATGTTGACAGTAGAGATCGAGTCTTGTCACTGCTAATCAATCCCGTTCCCCTCGTATAAGAAAACAAAACCATCCGGGACCGGGACAATGGCTATAATTTTGAACTCCATATATGGATGTTTTCCTTATATAAGTAGCTGATAAATAATTCATGTTGTCTCCTCCTATCTAGGAATTCTATGGTTTGTCCTAGCAACGCACGAGATTGTTAGTTGGTGGTTGTAGAATCCGATTAACGCCTGTATTTTCTCTTTGGGTTTGACTTCAAGGTATAAAATGAATGGGTTATGTGCTGGGAAGGGAAAAGTTGAAATAATCAACCAACCTGCTGTTGCTTATGTTCAAGAAAACGAACCTCCTGCTGCTGCTGCTGCTGCCGCCGCCTTCTGTGTTTTCTTTTTCTTATGTTGGGTTTTCAAGGGGTACATTGATTTTACTAGGACAAGTACTGCAAATGCATCTGTTAGGTTCAACTCACCAAGTATTGAACTATCCAGTACCGGCAGTACGAATTATACGGTCATCCATCTACCAGCTAGGGTAGAAACAGTTCGGTTTGGTCCGATTTTGGTGTATTTTTACCATCGAACCAGAAACGTTGGTGGGAGCCGAAATAGGGTGAAATCGTTCCAAAAATGCTATACGCACAATGGTTGTGCAAACTCTTGTACAATCGATCGCTGGTTCAGCTTCGCTCAGGAAATAAATAAACTATTCGCGTGAAAGTTCAGAATAAAAAATACAATAGAAAAGAATAAGAAAAACAGCATCATTAGGCTTCATTTGAGAGACTCATTAATAAAACTCTCAATTTTTCACCCACAAAAATCTCCCATCATTAAGACTTTGAAGTCAGTTTTGAGAAAATAGGAACTTTTTTACCCAATCGTTTTACTAGTTAGACTGAAGTAAGTCGTTACTATTTTGTACTTTTTTTTAGTTTTAATGTATGCATGTTGTTATGCATGTTAATTTTTATTTTTGTCTCACATACATGGTTGTCCCTGTGGAGTGAAATTCTTGGCTCCGTTCCTGGAAACCATCCTATCTAATAATCCCATCAAAAGTGAACTACAAAACGGATATTAGAATATTGAAACACAAATTGGTTCGGCTTAATATTGTAACGGTGTTAAGTGTGTCCAAATTGAAACCGAACCGGTTTTAATTCTCTAGAATTGAAAACCAAACCCGACGAATACGTACATATAGAAAAGATACACTATGTTTGGTCGGTTTTTTAAATTTTTTAAATTTTATAACTTGTTCGGTTTTACCAATTTTAACACTCACAAACTATACTCTCACTGTCAATAAAAATAAAAAAACTATACTCTCACTGTAAGAGCATCTCCAACTTTTGCTTCAAATTTGGAGATGTCAATTTTTTTGAAGTCTGATGTGGCACTTTGACACCTTTAAATTTGATGCCCATAACATTTTTTTCTCCAATCATGGTGTCAAATTTGCTCTCGAAATCTTAAAAAGAAAAAGAAAAACCCAAGTGCTAATTTTCGTAATTCAAAAAGTCACTTTTGCATTTGACACTTGATTTCAATTTTAAAGATGTCAATGCGGACATGTGGAGCTCCACAGTTTGATTGCTCCCGTTCGAAATGCTCTTAGGAACAAGGGTACATCAATTCACTCTTATAACTGTATTGGAAGATGAAAAACCGATACGCTAATTAAGTAACTGTTGATATTTGCAAGTGGAGTAAAGTATAGTTGGCCTTTCTTACATTCTCCCATATACATGGGTAGAGTTCGATCTCCATAAGCCCCCTTCTCTTTCCTCAAGTTTCCTAAGATAATTAATGTAAATTAGAATTAACGAATAACAAAAGAAAAAGAAGAAGAAGAAGTAACTGTTGATATTGAAAACCCCATTGCTTTTACCACTCAACTAAGTTAACGTACAAGACAATTCATACAAAAAAAAACCCCAAAAAATTAAAATCCATTTGAGAATAATTTATCTAATCCGACCGACAACTTGCCATTTTTATTTTTGTGGGGCTCACAATATAAGGCACCATGTCCTTCACGTGGCTTTGTAAAATAAAAAAGGTCCAAATCAGTGATTTATATTTTATACAAATCATGTAATTTAAATATTGAGTCAATAATTCAAACCACGAGAAACCATAAGATTTTTAGGTGGTTTGGACAAATTTAATTTTAATTTAGCCAAATTCACCTGCTCCACGGCAACCTCGTTCATCCTCATATTAATAAATCTCAATAAGCACACCTATCCCACTTCTATCAAGTAAATCATCATAGTAGATATTACACGATTATCATAATAATGGATTTATAAAAATATCGCGGATATCTCTCTATTCAAATTATGGTGATTCAAGCCATTTTCGGCTGGTTGAAACTTGAACTACTACTGATGCAGCAGAACTCTCAAAATGACTTGATGTCCCCTCCAAAATACAACAGCCTGACTAATAAGTCGTGTTGGCTCGAACCACCCTGCACAAGTTGAGTCCAAAGCTCGACCACATGATCAGAGCAACACCCTTACATTTTGTTTTATACAAATACAAAATGTGGAGAAATTAATATATATAAAGAACCTGGATCACTCTGCCTTGGGCTCTCAAAGCCTTGGGCTTGCTTCTGCATATGGGCAACAGAGCGATGCGTACATAAATATTAGAATATATACATGAGGTGGTCAAGGGAAATTAACCATGCAACAAGTAAAATATCTCTCTCTTGCCGACAATACAGTTGATCAAAGCTAGCCATTCCTCCTCAATAAAACATATATAATTAAGCAGACAAATGCTAAAGCCTAAATAGATAGATGACCATATATATATTTATGACCACTTAGATCAGCAGTTTAAGTGTGTCTCCAATGATTATGCTCGAAAAATCTTGGTTAATTTTCTAATAGTAAAATACTTTTAACACCAACACATTGCAATGGCGCGCTCTTTCTCTTGGCCTTGGCATTCCTACCTCTCTTTACTCTCCCGTTAGGCTACCACAAGTGCAGAACCAGGAATGTAATCAGGATTAAAATGGGTTGGTGGATGGATATGTTTGGCTAAAATTATTATCGCTAAATTTTATATGTAAAGTTTTTGTTTTTTCAAAGTTGACATGGCTACGGCTCAACCCAATATATATGAGTATAGATTCGCCTTCGGCTGCCAGCTCAAATGAGTTTTCTCTCGAGTATCAGTCCATAGCTGAGTTCTACGTATTCTTCAATGCATGGCTGTTAGTAGCCATCATACTTGTGAACAACAAATTGGTAGGTGATCAGCGAACTACCAACCTCCCGTTTGGGACTAGAATTATCTTCCTGACAAACCCAAATTTGGAAACCCCACCTGCCAATATAACCCAACAACATGCACCAAATTCAGCCATTCAAAAAATATTAGTGGCTAATAATTTTGCCACTCTTCTATTTGTTAACACCACTCTCTTTTAGAGTGAATTTGATAAAACACTCTTGTACTTTATGATGCTAGCTTTTTTCCACTTTCCAAATGCAAGGTTGTTTTTAGTAAATTCACTCTAATAAAAACAAAAAAGGGAGTGGCATTACAAATAAAGGAGTGACAAAATCAGCTACCAATATCAAATGTTTATTACTAGCTCCTATCTGCTATCTCCCTCATCATTGACTATTTCCTTAAGTGGCAAATATTGCAAAACTTCATTCTTGAACAACAAAATATCCTCTTTAATAAGATTTTTTTTTTAGAGAATAAGTTATGTCCGGATCAACGGAACAAGAGGGGCTGTCCGGACAGCCTCGTGTGGGCCCCCTTAGCACGTTTTTTTTGCAAAAATCCGAATTGTGCATTTTCCAGGGCTCGCAAAATAATGTATCTACAATAAAAATCAGCTTGTCCGGGTATCAATAAGTATGTCAAAAGTTGAGTTTATACACGAAAAAATGGACGACCGTGATCTGCCAACTGTTTTTAAAGTTAAATTGTTCACAGCCATTCATTTTTTTGTGTATAAACTCAAATTTTGACATACCTATTAATGTCCGGACAAACTGATTGTTTACGTAAATACATTATTTTACAGGCTCTACAAGATGCACAGTTTAAATTTTCTAAATAAATGCACGAAGGAGACCCACACTGGGCTGTCTAGACAGCCCCTTGTTAGGTTGATCTGGAAAGAACTTTTTCTCTTTTTAAACAAACAACACAACTTGCATTAATTAATAAGTCAAAAGAAGTACAAGTATGGTACATTTTTCCAAAATGAGGGGCTACTGTCCCCATCCTTTCTCTCTCTATGCAAAATCCTATTCAACCCTCAAGCGGACGCCGTACATTTTCTTGTAGTGAAGCCTAGAAATACATTATTTATGCTTCCATGGCAATGTGTAAGTTTACCCGTATGAATAAAGATTAATGAGATCGATGGCATCATATACAACGAAAAAAAAAAAAAAAGCATTTCAATTTTGTTGAAACCCTTACTCTTGACAATCATATATCACTCCATACCCAAAATATAAAAGCAAACAGATAACAACATGAACCAACAGAAATGAACCGTAGTAGACAATCAAATTAATAGTCAGTCTTATACTTTCCCTAACATCAATTATTCGGAAGCAGGGGCTTTGCTGTGCCATGAGGCACAGCACCCCCTACCCACACCCCAAACACCCCCAAACGGTACCGTTTGGAATTAAAAAAACTCTTTAAGTTTTCAATTTGCAATCTTAAAGAGCAGAAACGTTTCTGCTCTTTATGAGAGCCTTAGAGATAAAATTTAATTATGCCTCTTTAAAATAATATGATCAGAATAATAAGATCGTCGCACTGGTTCAAATTGATTGAAAATTGGAGCAGTAAATTTTTTAACTATATTTTTTAATATATAAACGGTCTAAAAATTAAGTGCTCTAATTTTTAATTTATTGAACAAGTGCGAAAATCTTATTATTCTGATTATATTATTCTAAAAAGACATAATTAACTTTTGTCTTTAAGGCTCTAATAATCACGTTTTTGCTCCACAAGATCGTAAATAAAGAGCAGATGCTTAATTATGAGAGTTCTAGAGAGAAAAGTTAATTACGATCCTTTAGAATTATATGTTCAGAATAATAAGATCTTCGTACTTGTTCAAACAGATTAAAAATTAGAGCAATTAATTTTTTAATTTTTTAGACCGTTTATATATTAAAAAATATGGTTAAAAAATTTACTGCTCCAATTTTCAATCAGTTTGAACCAGTGTGAAGATCTTATTATTCTGATCAAATTATTCTAAAGAGACATAATTAAATTTTATCTCTAAGGCTCTCATAATCACGTTTCTGTTCTTTAGGATTGCAAATTGAAAACTTAAGGATTTTTTTTAATCCCAAACGGTACCGTTTGGGGGTGTTTGGGGGGTGTAGGTTGGGGGTGCTGTGCCATGAGGCACAGCAAAGCCCCCGCTTCCCAATTATTCCTGATAACGCAAAATAGGATTTTGTATAAAGAGAGGTTACATTTTCCCTGGATCTGGGAAAGTGTAAGTGTAAGTGTAAGACTGACTATTAATTTGCATTCTCTAATTTATAATCCCCCTAGACCTGTTTGAAGTCTTCAAATTCAAGAGCTTCCGTAATCAGCTATAAAATATCAAATTTTCTTTGAAAGTTAATAGTGTGTGCATGTGGGCACACACTATTTAATCTCAATTTTTTTGGTCTGTTCTCCTCCTCCTCCTCCTCTTCTTATCTACAACAACTACTACTACTACTACTACTACTCTTCTTGTTAATTTTTTCCCTAATATGTTAATTAGTACGCCTACAATCCAGGAGCCTCTGCCCCTCTAAGGAAATGTTATCTGATGGTAGATTGATCCGTCTCGAATTAAACAAAATCTTATGAATTAAGCTTTTATTGGAGATTACAATAATAAGTTGAATAATGTCCTAGGCATGAACCGGGTTGAGACGAAAAATGACACATTGTTATAGATTATTTTGATTTTAGGGCTCAATTACTTCAAATTTTTGGACTTAAACCTTGTTTATGTTTTTGGACAACAAAAAAGATGTGGATCGTCATCGTTGGGTCTTGACACTCATGCATTTTTTCTTAGTTGGCCGCCCTTGTACACTTCCTAGAAGATGTGACGGGTCAATTCTTATGTGGGCACGCGCCCCAAAATTTTCTATTTTATAAAATCGGGTGCGGCCCTTTTTCGGAAAAGCGTGGCGAAACGCCTCGATTCAGAGTCGCCACTCGGGTTTTAGCGGTGAAACACCCAAGGAACCGAACTCGAAAACGTTTGCCACGTTTGTTTGATTTTTGAAAAAGGCTTGTAGATTGGACCGTCGTCACCTTCGATATCTGAGATTCGGGAGCCAGGTTACGAGAGGGGAAGGGTTTTATGGCACCCCTCTCGCCCAATCCGGAGATTGGTCTCTACTCAGGCATTTTTATAAAACTTTTGCATTTTTCTCTCATTTGATCATCTTTTTTAGCCAGTTAGGGCGGGGGAGCAGTTAATGGGGATTAAAACGGTAACAAGTTACAATTTATGTGACAAAATGCTTTATGGATGATTTGCTTGCAATAATAATCATAGATTGAGAACAAGCACCGAGAGCAGTTTGAGTAAGATGGAGTATGCTGCTTTGAAGGGATGTGAGCAGGTATCGCACCAGTATGCACCGGCCAGGCCACTGCACACTAACGCAACCTGCGCATGCCACCTCATCGCTGGCGTACTCCACTTACCATGAACTCACAGTCTTTGTTTGCAACCCTCTAGGCTCTGGAATGGACCAGTGCACACCCAGAACAAACCACGCAGTCAATATATCAGCGGTTATATAATTACAGACAGATGAAACGGCTTTAAGCCATGAAAATAAACAAAACACCCCATAAACAGCGTGGGAACCTAAAAGAGGCCAAGACTAAGCTAAGATGCAAGGGCCAGCCACTGGATCTTGGCATAATTGCCGTACGCCAATCGTATGAGACCGTACGGCAGTTACACCCTTTACCCAGTGCTTGGCTTTGCATCATCTGGGTTCTGAAACATGACCAGAAAGCATCCCAGAGGCTTTCTAAAACAGATATGGACAAATATTGAATATTACAACTAAACAGTTTTAAATACAAAAAGTAGTAGACTAGTTTTTAGCATGCAATAAGGTGATGAATAGACAGGAAATAAAGCATAAAACAAAGATCTGGACCCCATTTCACAACTGGAGTACGCCAGTTCTGGAGGGCTTGAAACTGGAGTACACCAGTTCCAGACAGACTCCAAATAGATCAAATTTAAAACTGTACGTTCTGCCGCGGACCGGCGTACGCGGGCTTATGACCGGCGCACGCCGATTCTAGTCAGAAACGATTTTTTTTTTGTTTTTGAAGCCTTGACAGCGTTAGGGCCAGGACTGGTATTGATTACCAGCCTTGACCCTGTCAGCTCCCCTCAGAGATCAGAACAGGAAACCAATTCAAAGGTGTATACCTTTTGCTTTTGAGTTTGATGGTGTGTTTTGAGCTTGAGCTTGAGGTTTGAGGGATGGATGATGAATGTTTGGGCTTGGATGATGTATGAAAGGGGCTGCTTACTTACTCTTTCAAGTGGTGGAAGAAGAGAAAGCAAGAAACCAAAGAAGAGAGATAGAGAAAGAGACTTAAGAACTCTTTGTTTTTGTAACCCCCTTGCAAGGATGAAGAGAGGGGGTTTATATAGGAGGAGAGGGAGAGAGAGGGGCTAAGGCCAGTCAAAGGGACTGGAGCCTTAGCCCTTAAGCCTTCCTTCTCATTGGATGAGAGGAGAAAGGTGAAGGGATGGGTGTAAGAAAATGTCCCCCGGCGGAGAATGCTTTTTCAGTGGATTGGAAGGTTCCCAAGTGCTGTAGACCCCTACCCATGGCTTCTGCATGCTTAAAAACACAAGTTTGACTGGCGTACTCCAGTTAATAACTGGCGTACTCCAGTTCGGGCTTGGTCAACGGTCAAAGTTGACCGATGACTGACACGTGGCAGAGGACCAACGCACGCCAGTTTATTACCGGCGTATGTAAATTGGGTTTTGTTGAGGCTTTTTGGTTTTGGTTTAGAGAATTTTGAAAGGATCTGAAAGGGTTTTGGAATGCTCAAAGCTCAAACATACTAACATTTTCGGGGTGTTCTTGATCCATTTTATCATCGGGGAATCAAATACTGTAAGTAAATTAATTTGAAAAGTCCAAAATAGGGTGTCTACATCTTAACAAAAAAGCAAAGATTGATTATTTATTTATTTATTTTTGCTCGGCAAAACGAAACTTTTAAAAAAACCTCAAAAAAGCAAAGATTGATTATTTCCCCCCACAAATGGAGATTCTTTGATGAATTTATCTATTCCCTTAATGACCTATCATCAAGCTTAGTGTGGTTTGGGCTATAAGTCACATATGCTAAGATTCAAATATTTGTATGATATCAACGTTTGTAATATAAAGTACTTACTTAGAATGACAAACCACTAGATATTGTCCCTATATCATAAGTGATTTTTGTGACAGGTAAAAATCATGTCACTAAAATCATATTTTCAGGTTGATTTAGTGACAAGATGGTGGTTTTCTCACAAATTTATGTGGCCACAAAAATCTTGTCACCAATAAATGGTGATGCAAAATTTGTTTTCCTGCCAAACATTTAGTGACAATTTCTTTGTGAAAAGATAAAAAGTTGTCACTATATACTTACTTTCAGTATTTATTAGGGTGTTCAACAATTACCTTATCTATACTAACTAATATATATGCAAACAAATTTATATGTTAGTGTGAATAATACGAACAAAATTACAAAAATGCATAAGATATTATCAATGAATTTTTGTATTTTGAACCGAGATTAAACTGACATATATAATAGTTTTTGTAGAAAACAGTGGGTGGAATAGCTTTGCATTGTTCAAAAAGATGTCAGAGCATGATACCGATAGATACTTTTTTTCTATCTTGATTTTCGTAATTTTCGTGTTTAAGAGTGTGGACCTTATTTTTGATCATGAGCTAATATATTAGGTGTTCAATAATAAATTTACCTAAATTAATGGGTGTTCATAGCATAAGAGTAAGTGTTCAAATGAAATCTGAGATAATATTTTTATATGTAATATTCAAAAATAAAAAAAGCTTAGGGTGTTCAATTGACCTATAAGCATATGCCGAGCCGCCTATGCTGCAGGGAGGTAGATCTTACCAACTTTTCATTATCTGTGAGGGGCTCACATTAAGATCACTGGACTCAGCCCCTAATTTCAGTGGCAATGTTCCAAAAAGGTTTATTTAATCGAGCGTAGCTGGGGGAGAGAAACTTATTCACGGAGGTCTCGTGAAAAAGGTTGTTCATGGAGCGGCACAATTACAGCCATCCATTCGCGTAATTTATGGTTGAGATTTGTTTTCAATTTTGACCGGTCATAATTAATTGTTACCGGTCGATCACAATTGGTTTTTAAACCAGACTGCCCAAAAACACTTTGGTCGCGTGCGATTGGGTTCCGTAAATCTTTTTTTACGGAAAGCTCCGTAAAGAAGTTTTTCGGGTAACTGGAGACATGGTTTTTAGTTTCAACAGTTACATGGGAATGTTCTTTATATGGGAAAGTCTACAATACACACCTCTTAAAAGTGTGTATGATCACATGCATCTATTTTATGGTTCATTCATAACATTTTAGTGTGTTTCGTAACTTTGTTCTAGAACTCATAACCTTTCAGCAATACGATTCGTAACATTGTCATTATGATTCATAACATTTTGGTACATCTCGTAACTTTTATACAAAATCGTAACTTTTTAACAATATAATTCGTAACATTTAAGATTCGAAACTCTTATATTAAAATCGTAACTTTTTAGCAATACGATTCGTAACATTTTTTTTCTATGATTCATAATATTTTGGGAGTGCATATGATACACACCTAAATAAAAAGTGTGTATTATAGTTTTTCCCTATTTATATGGCGTTTTCACAGACTAAGCCAAACTATTATAGCAGCTTTGTTAGAGCATCCGCAATGGTACTAATCAATAATCAAAATATTTCACGCCAACATTTGATTATCCATTTAATTCATAATCAAACTTAACAACCTCTACCTCCACATTGGTTATTTTTGTATCCCTAACCAAAAAAATTCCAATAATACACAATGCACATTTGTCCAATCGCAAACGAGTTTTAATCACGCACCCGACCACACCAAATTATTCGTCTCGATGAGATGATTCCAATATGGGGTGTTTTTGAGTTATTGAGTTTTGAGTTTAATTGTTGAGTTTGGTTATTGGTAAAAGTTGTTAAGTTTGGTTATGAAATGGGTGGAATTTGATTATTTACTAAAAGACTTGTAACTTTGGTTATTACAATGTGGGGTATTTTTTGAACATTGTTGTGAAATTTGCTTATTCATATTCATTTGTTTATTACAATGCGGATGCTCTTAGAAACTTATCACAGCAATGGCCGCACTTGCCCTTGGCGTTTCAGTTCCTACCTCTTTTCACTCTCTCCTACCAGGCTAACTTCTCAAATCAGCGCCTCACGAGTAGCCTTTCATGGCCGAGTTCTACGTACCTTTCGATGCATGGCTGTTAGCCTGCCCAAGTGCCCATGCAGAATTGCAAGCAAAGTATTGTTAGGCGATCCGCAAACTACAAACCTCCCATTTGGGACTACGACTACGTGCAGTCACTCAATAGTAAATACGCGGTATCTATGTGTCGTTAATTTTTTAGTGCCAGCTGTCGATTTTTTACATTGTGCTTATTTAGAATCAATGCTTGAGAACAACTATATTATTGATGTAGGGAGATGTGTATGCAAAACGGGCTGCGAAGTTGGCGGAAGATGTGAAGATAATGCTTGATAAAGTAGCAGATCCGGTCGTTGGACCTGAGATGATTGATGACTTGCAAAGGCTTGGAGTGTCTTACCATTTCGAGGAGGATATAAAGAGAGTCTTGGAAAACATATCCAACAACAGTTGTAATATTAACTGGAACAAAGAGGATTTCCATGGCACAGCTCTCAAATTTAGACTTATGAGGCAACATGGGTATAATATTCCTCCAGGTACTTCAATAATTTCCCCAACCTGTGTTGCAGTGGATTCTCCTTCGAGCCCTTGTCACACGCTTGAGAATTTTACTGGACTTCAAACCTATTATCGGAGACGATCTCTACAACTTCTATATAATACATGAAATGCTCTAAGGCACTTGATAAACGCCATTTATCTCCAGGAAAAAGAAACGTTCGAAATATCATGACTACTTAGTATTTCCCCTTCTACCCGTATCCTTGAGACGATGCCCATTCTTTGGCAGATACCCGTACCCGACACCCATCCCCGAGTCTAAACTATGTAACATAATCCTCAACTTGACCGCTTCATTAGAAAAGCAAAGAATGAAGGAAATTAATGAAAAGATAAATGTTAATGTGTCGGACATTGATGCTTTGAGATTTCTATATCTACCGTTGCAGGGGCTTTTGACAGGTTTAAGGACGAGTCAGGTAGCTTCAAAGCTTGACTTTGCGAGGATATAAATGGAATGCTATATTTGTATGAAGCCTCTTACTTTTGTGTTGACGGTGAAAGCACATTGGAGGAGGCTAGAGATTAATTTCGCAGCTAAACACCTCAGACAAAGCCTGATCAAGAGAAAGGATATTCATCATGATCTTGCCTTGTTAGTGAGTCACGCCTTGGAGCTTCCACTACATTGGAGGGTGACACGGCTGGAGACAAGGTGGTTCATTGATGTGTATGAGAGAAGACCCAATATGAATCCAACGTTGCTTCAGCTTGCTAAACTGGATTACAACATGGTGCAAGCAACTCATCAAGCAGATCTAAAGCATATGTCAAGGTGAGATTTATATTTCAGACAGTACTTGTATGATTCTCATGCCATTTGACCAATGGCATAGCTAGAAATATGCATCCACAGCGGGGGCACTTTGAAATAAAAATTGCGGTAACAGTGAATCTTGGACATCCCATCCCACCAACCCAAAACTTGATGTTTTTTGACAGTATGATGGTGGCTTGCATGTTACATCACCAAAAACGAATGCGAATCTCAAATTTTAGAGCAGTATTTAATTTGTTCACCCACCTAGTATGAATCGTAAATAAAGTAGATAGTAATGTTATAATATTCATCCTATTCTTGAGTTATTGAACCAAATATCCTTTATATGAGTGTATTTGAATGAGCTGATTGAACTATATAAAAATCAATATCTGTTTCGTTTCAAGAAAAACTTGAACTATTAAAAAAATAAGGCAGTGGGAGTACGTGCTTCCGGTGGGCCTATATTGGCTTTGCCACTGCTCATGACGGTCTCTTTTGGTATTGTCATTTTTTTGACCTTTTGTTCTTCACTTTCAATTATACATGAGTGCACTATAAGAAATTTGGTGACAAATAAAAATCGTTACAGATTGCATATTTTTTTTGTCACAAATAGTATGGACCACAAAAAATTAGTATGAGTGACGATATTTTTTTTTTCTTGACTAAAGGTTGTCAAGGATTCCCACTTGGTGACTAGATCTGTTTTTCGTTACCTATAGTGCCTTTTGATAATGAAATATTTATTTTTGAGTTATTACATGTTTTCATTTTAAGAAAATAATAAATATTTCTTTGTTAGCACCGACAAACTTTCTTGTTTGGCTTATTCAATTTGCTTTTAAAAATGGAGAGAGAAACGAAAAACTATGGTGTGCGAGCAATTTTGAATTCTCACTTATTTGATCAAAGAAAAAGGGGGATTTTTTAGCTCAGTTTTTTAAGGTTTCCCCCAACATAGCTCCGGCCCGGTATATCAGGATTCTGGTCCAAACCAATATATATGGAGCCTGGTCCAAAGTTGAATGTTTTCTTCACATGTCGATGGATGCTGTGTTTTAAGGCTTAAACATGGTAACATGAGGTAATTGCGTTCTGTTTCTCCCATCCGACCAGCTCTAAGTCTAAGACTTGTATATCCAGTACAGGTGGTGGAAAGGTACCGGTTTGGGAGAAAAGTTGAACTTTGCTAGGGACAGATTGATGGAGAATTTCTTATGGACTGTTGAAATGGACTTTAAGCCGCAGTTTGGGTATCGCAGGAGAGTGGCTACGATAGTCAATGCCCTGATAACGGTAATCGACGATGTTTATGATGTCTATGGTACATTGGATGAGCTTGAGCTATTTACCGATGCAGTAGAGAGGTTGGTTGTAGTGGTCACGATGCAAACTATACTATGCATGCATAATTGCACATAAAACTCATTTCGGTATCTTCAGGTGGGACATAATTGCGATGGAACAACTTCCTGAATATATGAAGATATGTTTCCTTGCACTTTTCAACTCAATAAATGAAATGGGTTACCACACTCTTAAGGAGCAAGGTGTTCATTGCATCCCTTACCTTGAGAAAACGGTATTAGCTTAATCATAATTACTTAATTCAGTCAAACTTTGATTTAGGCTGTTCTTCATAATAGCTTTCTTTTTTATTTATTAACATTACTATACTTAATGCTTCAGCGGGCAGATTTATGTAAATGTTACTTAGTGGAGGCAAAATGGTACTATAGCGGATACACACCGACCTTTGAAGAATATATGAACAATGCATGGATTTCAATTTCAGGCCCCGTGATGCTAACTCATGCTTATTTTCTAAGTACAAGTCCCATAACCATGGAGGGCTTGCAATGGTTAATGAAATACCCCAATATAATACGGTGGTCGGCTACTATTTTACGACTTGCAGATGATTTGGGAACATCACCGGTGGGCATGCTACATCCCTCACACCATCTTAGTGTTTTCTAAATATACGTATATACATGTACCTCTCCCAAGCGTCAAACCCTTTTTCTTCTTTACTGATCACAGGATGAAATGAAGAAAGGCGACATTCCGAAATCAATTCAATGTTACATGCACGAAACCGGTGCATCAGAGGAAGAAGCCAAAGAACACATCAAATACTTAATTGGTGAGACATGGAAGAAGATGAATAAAGAACGAGGCGTGGAATCTCCCTGCTCCCATACATTTGTCGAACTTGCGCTGAATCTTGGAAGGATGGCTCAGTGTATGTACCAATACGGGGATGGTCAT
This sequence comes from Rhododendron vialii, assembly GCF_030253575.1. Classification (NCBI taxonomy): domain Eukaryota; kingdom Viridiplantae; phylum Streptophyta; class Magnoliopsida; order Ericales; family Ericaceae; genus Rhododendron; species Rhododendron vialii. Next base: position 765,410 of record NC_080559.1, on the reverse strand, counting down.
GCTGCTCAAGGTGTTGACAGTAAAGATCGAGTCTTGTCACTGCTAATCAATCCCGTTCCCCTCGTATAAGAAAACAAAACCATCAACGTTAACGCACAAGATTGTTAGTTGGTGGTTGTATAAACTGATTTACGCCTGTATTTTCTCTTTGGGTTTGGCCTACGGGTGTTTGGGCTTCGGCCCTTAAAGTTTTTTTTTTTCTATCCAATCTTTGGTTGGATTCCTCTCCCCTCTCTGAACTTGATGTACCATTTGTCAAGTTTTACCAAATAAAATATCACTTTTGCCGATAAAAAAAAATATACAGTAGCTGCAGCAGATGATTGTATTATAGAATACAGTTACATCGAATTCAAGTTGTTTCTCATTCCTATAGTTTAGATTCATGAAATTCTTCTCATATCCTAACGCGTTCCGCAGGCTATTGACGAGTCTACTTCATCAGTCAAGATTTTCAATAGCGGTATTGGGAAACGTAATGTGACCGATAGTGTCATAATGATATCAAGAGCATCGAACGATACATAGTGAAATTAGTTGAAAACAGTTGTAAATTTTTTAAAATTAATCCGTGATTAAAAAAGTTTTGAAGGGCCTATATTAGAAGTAGCAGTGGAATATCTGCACTGTGAACCGGTTCGTGAATCAGAAACAAACGATGCACAACACAAATTGGCGGATACGCATGAGATTTATCTTCTCATCAGTATGTTAGGCTGCAACAGTACTAAAAGGCGCAAAAATCGATACGTTAAGTAACTGTTAACAGTATTTAAAACCTCATACTCCCTCCGTCCCTTTTTAAGTGTTCTGCTTCGTAATTCCAACTTATTAAAAAGACATCATCATTATACCTTTCACATCAACTTCTTCCTCCACTTTTCCTACTTACCCATCATCATTACACTTTTACTCACTTACTTTTTAAAATGGAATCTACTTTTATGGATAAAATAGACAATTCACCAACTTTTACCCACTAACTTTACAAAATGGATACTTATTAAGGGACAGCCCAAAATGAAATACCGGACTATAAATAAGGGACGGAGGGAGTAACTTTTAGGGTTAATTTTATAAATGATTCCTCTAGTTTGCATGAATTCTCATTTTTGTCCCTGTAGTACTAATTGTGTCAATTTTAACCCTATAGTCTATATCCCGTCTTAGTTTTGCTCCTCTCGCTGACGGCATCAATGAAACAAACAGAAATGAAGAATAAAATTGTCATTCATTCTCACAAAGGGACTAAATTGAAATTTATGCAAATTAGAGAGATTATTTCTAAAATCTTACCTACATTTTGCTTTACATTTTGCAAACTAGAGGGATAAAATTTTTCCTAACTTATAATATTCAACTAAGTTAACTTACAAGACAATTCATAGAGAAAACCCCAAAAATTAAATCCCATTTTGGGAATAGTTTAACTGATCCGACCAACTTGTCATTCTTATTTAATTATGCGGGGCTCACAATATGAGGCATGGAACTAGGTCCTTTCACGTGGTTTGATTAAAAATAAAAAAAGGTCCAAATCAATGATTTATATAAATCATGTAATGAATGAGGAGCTTTTATTTGCAGCTTTATTTATTTTCAAATTTAAACATTGTGTTGGTGGTTTTATCAAAAATGTAAATATTGAGCCTATAAATCAAACCATAATCAAATCACTAGAACACACAAGATTAATTTTTACACGGTTTGGACAAATCTGGTTTTTATTTATCCCAATTCACCTACTCCACGTCAGTCTCATCCATTCTCATTAATAAATCTCAATGAGTACACATATCCACTTACATCTAGTAAAACATATTGGATATATATTACGCAATTATATCATAATAATGGATTGGATTTACAAAAATATCGAACTGAGGTGCATGCATGCGGATATCTCATCATCTATAAAGAAATTCATGTCATCTGCTGCGACTGATTGAAATTTGAACCATTACTTACCGATGCAACATAACTCCAAATATGACTTGTTCCCTCTCAAATACAACACCCTGACTAAGAAGTCACCCTGCACAAGTAGAGGCCAAAGCTCCACCTCGTTATCACACCCTTACATTTTGTTGGATAATCTCGCTGTATACAAATACAAAATATGGAGCAATATAATGAACCTTGACCACAAACTACCAACATCATAATTGTGAACAACAGATTGTTAGGCGATCCGCTAACTACCAACATCCCATTTGGGACTACGATTATTTGTTTGCAGTCGATCGCTAACTAGTGGAGTACTTAATTTTCACGTGAGATTTAATCTAGTTACACGCCCATTGGCCTTTTTGTTCGTATCGAGACAGGGTTTTCGGGGGAGAATTAATCTACTCCCGCACCTATTTTGGACGTACACAAACATGCACGCACAAATGTGGAGTTGTAATAAGTGTACGGACCCCGCAAGAAGGTATATATGGTGGGAAAGGATGTTGGGACATCACGTGACGGTGCCCAAGAACGTAACTGAATAATTACTCGGAGGATGAGGTTGAATAATGGTATGCTGGGGACGATGCTAACAAATTAAAAACACTACAGAGAATTAATAGTCCTGATTCCTGATTCAAATGGTTAATTTAGGGGCCCGTTGTAGGAGGCCGAAGGAAACAAAATAAGGAGAGAGAGAGAGAGAGAGAGAGAGAGAGAGAGAGAGAGAGAGAGAGAGAGAGAGAGAGAGAGAGAGAGAGAGAGTTTGTTTTCTCTAGTTTTACATGCGTATATACAAGGCTGCCTTATATAATGTTTACACATTACATCACAATAAATTAAAGCCAATACACATGTCATAAGCATGAAAGCCATGCTCCAATATCAGTTATTACACTTCACATGCTCCATCAAACAACTCATTCAAACACATATTTATTCATTACAACCAACATTTTCTTATATTAGGAAAATATCTATGGAGGGATGTTAATATTCAAGCGGAACAGGATTGATAAACAGAGATAACACTCGGTCTTTAGTTTCTTGACCTTGAGTACTATGGCCATCTCCGTATTGGTACATGCACTGGGATACCCTAGCAATATTCATTGCAATTTCAACAAGAATTTTGGAGAAGGGAGAATCTGCCAATCGCTCTTCATTCATCTTCTCCCACGTCTTTCCAATCAAGTATTTGATGTGATCCCGGGCATCTTCCTCTGATGCACCAGTTTCGTGCATATAACATTGTATTGATTTCGGATTGTCACCTCTCTCCATCTCATCCTGAAAAAGTACAAAAGAAAAAAAAAATCTTTAACATTAAAAAACAAGCTATACGTATCTATGGGATCGATTGTCATGTTGTTGTTATAATGATGTGGTTTTTTGTAATCATCTTCAAGAAATTGCTGGTCTTAGTTTAAAAAGTTCTCTTGCCAACAATTTTTAAGTCACAAATTGTGACATTATTTAGTTAAAAGTATCAGGCTAGTTGATCTTTATTCCTTTCGTGAGTGATCTATATAAGAGTGCTCAACAAATTAAATGGCTCGAAGTTCTAGGACGGGTCCAAAAGTGGAGCCTATGAATCATTTTTTTTAGAACATAAGAACATGATCAGGGACGGATTAAAAAATTCCCATTATTGGAGGCACACAAATTAGTAAATTTAACATGTATGTTTATTATTTCTTATGTAATATATTTTTGGTCGGTAAAAAAATTTATTGGTTACTAGATATGTAACTCCATTTTATAATTAACGGAAAAAAGTGTGCGTGCCCAAAAACAAGGTGTGAAAATTTAGTACTCTAAAAACTACCAAGCAAAAAACTGAGTTATATCCAGAGCTACCAGTTCACTTTACGAAATAGTTTATAAATATTTGCATAAAGGAAATCTAAAGTAATTTTATTGGAATGGTATCATAAATTTACTGACTATAATTAAAATAATTAACACTACTAGTAATATAATTTTACAAGATTGAGGCCCCGTTCGGCTAAATAAGCCAACTGGTTTTTTTTTTTTTTTGTCTTTATTCAAATCTTTTTCGTATTTGTTAGTCTTTCGTTAATTTTTTGGGGATTATTGCATCGTCATGATAAGAGAAATTTATGATAAGAGAAATCTAAAAAGTAAAAAATTACGATCGAAACCTAATTTTTTTGAATAAAGACAAAAATAAGTCAATAAGCCAATTTTTTCGTCTTTATTAAAAAAAGATTTCGATTATAATTTTTTACTTTTTAGAATCTTCTCGTCATGATGATGCAATAATTCCCAAAAAAATTCACGAAAAACTAACAAATACGAAAAAAAAGTTAAATAGGGATAAAAAAAATAAGCCAATTAGCTTATTTAGCCGAACGGGGCCTGAGTGGAAGCATGAGTCCATGGGACCCATATGGGTAGGTCCCTGAACATAACAGAGCCTATGGATCGGATAAGCTAAGCACTCTCTGGTTCGCCATCTAGTCCACTAGACTTTACGTATGCAAAAGCTAAGATGTGCAAGGAATAATATTGTAACGTGCGTACCGATGATGTTCCCAAATCATCTGCAAGTCGTAAAACAGTGGCCGACCACCGCATTATATCGGGGTATTTCACTAACCAATCCAAGCTATCTGTATTGATCGGATTTGTACACAAAAAGTAACCATGAGTTAGCATAGTAGGAGCTCCAATTGAAATCCATGCATTGCTCATGTATTCTTCAAGAGTTGGTGTGTATCCGCTGTAGTACCACTTTGCCTCATTCAAATAAGTCTTGCACAAATCTGCTCACTACGAAATCAGAGTAGCATGGCCAAGAGTTAATAGGTTATTTGAGATCTAACTAAGAATGAGAAAGAAGTAATTCTTGAAGCAGTTTGATACGGACCACTTTCCGAAGGTGAGGGATGATGTGAGCATCCTGCTCCTTAAGAGTCTCATAAGCTATTTCATTAATCGAGTTAAAGAGAGCAAGGAAACATATCTTCATATAGTCTGGAAGTTGTTCCATTGCACTGATATCCCACCTGAAAATACCAAAGTACTTCACAATTACTCTCACGAAGAAAAAGGCAAATTATTCTCAGATTTCACAAGTAATTACAGGTAAGTCATTTAGATGTATTATTATAGTTAGTACTGTTAAGAAAATTAACTATGGGTTGTTTGGTTTGCTTTGTACGTGTTACGAATTAATTGCTCCAAAAATTAGGGGGATTTTGGGATTTGTATATTGTGTTAAAGCATTAATTAGTTAGATGGATAGCTTACATTGTTATTAGGGTTTTATTATTCATTAACACTAAATAATACTGCATTGCGCCTTTGGAATAATCATCGAAACACTGCGTGGGTAAATAAATAAAAATTATACTCATTACATACATAGCTTACATTTTATCTTTATTTTCCACCCCTCTTAGTTTCATAGAATAAATTATGATTTGTATTATAGGTACTATGACCAAGAATGAAAATGACAAGAATAGAGTGAGGTTTCGGAAACAAAAATTTGGGTTTTTTAATTGAAAAGTACTCAAGCAACGAAAAGATGCAATGAAAAAATTACTAGTGAGTTCGAATGGTATAGGTTGTTTATCGGATTTTGTTGACTATACTGATTACAGTTGCTTCGGCAGAGAGAGGCTTTTCGAAATTGAAGTCAATAAAAACTTACCTTTGGACTACCACGTTACAAGAAAGATTAAGTGAATTGGCTATGATTTCAATTAAAAACGAGTTCTTAGATAAATTAAAGTATGATGATTTAATTGAAGAATTTGATTCAAAAAATACAAGAAGAAATTGTTTTCTTTGAATTGGATTGTTCTCATCATAAAGCACCGCGCCGTAACCCGGATTACATTTTGATTTTGAATTTTTTAGCACAATAAAACCTTGTTTTTCTTTTTGTATATTTTACTAGTTTGTTTTTCTTTTTTTATAAAATAATACTAAGTGGGTAACCAAGTTTGAGGTCGGGCTTGGGCAACCCAAATATCAAGGCCGGTACTGGGTGCATGCTAAGTTGGAAATTTATGCACACAAACACACTATTTTATTATTCAAAAACCTCAACAAAAAAAAAAAAAAAATACACTGTACGAGACTGAGGGCTATTAATCTTAAGAAAGCTAAGAAGCATTCAACTATAGATCTTATTCAAATATGTACACCATTGCAACCAACCTTTCAATGGCATCAGTGAAAATTTCTAGTTCATCTAGCGTGCCATAAACATCGTAGACATCATCGATGGTGGTGATCAGAGCATTCACAACTGTCATGCTTCTCCTAAAATTTGAGAATTGAGGCTTGAAATTTTGTCCAATAGGCCATAAGAAATTCTCCATCAACCTGTCCCTAGCAAAGCTCAATTTTTTTCCCAAACCGGTTCTGTTCCACCACCTAAATCAAATACGAAACCATCGTATATATAAGGAACAATAACATATATAGAAGAGAAACACATGAGAACATATTACTAAACGTTGTCCAAGTTGAAACCCATCAACTGATTGAGGCCGAAGCAGTAAGCAAGCAAGCAATTAAAAACATTAGATGGACCAAAACAAAAATGGCGCCTTCCGTGTTTAGGAGGCCTAAGTCAGCCCTCAATGGCCTAGCCATTGGTCCGCCCATGCATCCTCAACCGTGTATTGCGTATGTTTGCATGATTCCATTCCCTATACGATGACTGAGTTGTATGTATGTGTGTGTAAATGCGTGTCTCACCTTAACGCATGCTTTAGATCTTCTTGGTGAGTTGCCTGCACCATATTAAAATCCAGTTTAGCGAGTTGAAGCAACATAGGGTTCATATTCGGTCTTCTCTCACACATATCGATGAACCACCTTGCCTCCAACCTTGGCAACCTCCAATGTAGTGGAAGCTCCAAGGCATGACTGACCAACGAGGCAAGAACTTGATCAATGTCCTTTCTCTTAAGGTATTGTTCGAGATTTTTGGTTGCAAAATCTTTAGCCTCCTCCATTATGCTTTCACCGCTAAATGAAAGGAATGAGGCTTCGTATAAATATAGCATTCCTCTTATATCCTCGCAAAGGGAAGCCTTGAAATGCCCTGTCTCGTCCATAAAATTCTCAAATACATCTGCAATCGAAGTTAGCAAAATTTTATATGTTTAAGATACAAATCGAAGAGTATATATCTCTCTCTAGTAGTCGGTGTTATGTAGTGAAAAGTTGAAAACACCGTTGCTAGTACCTTGAGGGACATTATAACCATGTTGTCTCAAAAGTCTGAACTTGAGGGATGTAGCATGCAGACCATCTTCATTCCCATCACGTTTGCTGTTGTATATGCTCTCAAGGACTCTCTTGATTTCCTCCTCAAAGTGGTAAAACACTCCCAGCCTTTGCAAGTCATCAATGATCTCAAGTCCATCCAATGGATCCACAACTTCTGTAAGTATTTTCTTCACATCTTCCTTCAACTTCGTAGCCCGTGTTACGTACTTGTCTCCCTGCAAAATAATATTCGCACTTGCAAGCAATGCATCCAGATGAAACAAAATAAATAAATTATTTAAATGACAACATCAATAACAACTTGACATATATACCACATATTTACTATTTAGCGATTGCAGGTAGTCGTAGTCCCAAATGGGAGGTTGCCAGTTTGCGGTTCGCCTGACAATCTTTTCATCGGAAGTCTTCGGGCTGACACCAATGGATCGAACGGTGTGCGGAACCTGGCCACGAATGGATTTTACTGGTGTGATGAAGACTTGAGATGTTAGCCTAAAGTGGGTGTAAAGAGAGGTAGGAACTGTGGATGTAAGTGCAAGAGCCATAGTATTGCGCTGATTAGTTTCTAATCTAGCAAAGATGTCCGTTGTGGTTGTCGCTTTTCTGGTTGTTAAAAGCATGGTGAAGGCAACTTATAGGGAAGCGAATTCGTGATCGAGCTGTCATTAATTTGAATTGTTGTCTAGGAAAGAGAAAGAGCACGAGGATGATAGTAGGAGTTAAAGGGTGTGTTGTACGTTTTACTAATTAAAATAAGTACTTATTTTTTGAATTAAAAATGATGTATTATGAGAGAATGATCTGTCTCGTAAAACAAAAAATAAATACTTAAAAAATAAAAAACCTTAACAGAACGGAGCCTAAATATGCTCTTAATTGTGTCTAGGGAAAAAGCACAAGGAGGATAGGAGCTCAAGGATAATTATTTAGGATGTTTTGGGATTCTAATATTTGGTGTTTAGTTGGCATCTTGTCAATTTTTATCCGACCTTGTGTGTTTTTTAGTCTTTCAGTTTCCAGTTACAGTACCGATAAAGATAATGAAGAAAATACTCCAGATCGAAATTTGGAATGCATATTCTATATTTCCGGTACCTCAAGTTTGATCGCGACCGTAGGTTTAGTGAATTTCATAGGCTACATGACCGTTGATTGCTAGGTGCAGATCGAGTTTCTGGCTTAGAGGCCATTGCTAAGAATTCATAACACCTTCAAGACAGAGTGCCAACGAGGTCGGTTCTCCTCCATAGAAATTTGATCCCTGGGGGCCAATCGAGTTTGTGTCCCTTCTGCTCTTTACACTTAAAAATGCCGGAGCATCTCTTTCTTCACTGTCAATTTTCTTGGGGTGTTTGGTCATTGCTTTTTGATTGGTGGCATCTCAATTGAGTCTGCCCTGCTTCACTGTTAGATCTCTTTACTTGGTGGTTGGGTAGTGGTTTCAAAAATTTGGAGAAGTTTTTGTGGGAGACAACGTTCCAGGCAACAATTTGGTCCATATGATTGGCTAGGAATGGTATGGTGTTCAACAATGGTTCTTGGCGAGAGGAGGATCTAGTGGAGCTAATTAAGACCAGAGTAGCAATGTGGGTCAAGATGAAGTTTGATATTAAGGTACACTCGGTGGAAGATTTTAAGGGTTATCTTGATGGAATGAGGGAGGTGAAAGTATAATTTTTTTATTTCAATTTTTTTTTTGGAGTGGTGCGGTCCAATTATCTGTTGGATGGTTTTTTTGTCATTCTGTTTTTGTTTCCTTTTCTCCTTAAGCTTCTGTGCTTAAGGAGTTCCTCTCTCGATGTACCCTTTTCGAGTCAATAAATCTTCGTTTTGCCGAGCAAAAAAAAAAACATAATGTGACTGATAGTGCCATAATTGTATCAAGAGCATCGAACAATACATAGTGGAATTAGTTGAAAACAGTTGTAAATTTTTTAAAATTAATTCGTGATTAAAATACTTTTGAAGGGCCTATTATATTAGAAGTGGTAGTGGAATATCTGCACTGTGAACCGGTTCGTGAATCAGAAACAAACGATGCACAACACAAATTGATGGACACGCATGCGATTTATCGTCTCATTGGTATGTCAGGGTGCAACAGTACTAAAAGGCACAAAAATCGATACGTTAAGTAACTGTTAACAGTATTTAAAACCCCATAACTTTTAGGGTTAATTTTATAAATGATCCATCTAGTTTGCATGAATTCTTATTTTTGTCCCTCTAATACTAATTGGGTTAGTTTTAACCCTATACTTTATATCATGTCTTAGTTTTGTTCCTCTCGCTGATGGCGTCAATGAAACAAACAGAAATGAAGAATAAAATTGTCATTCATTCTCACGAAGGACTAAATTGAAATTTATGCAAATTAGAGGGATTATTTCTAAAATCTTACGTACATTTTACTTTGCATTTTGCAAAATAGAGGGATAAAATTTTCCCTAACTTATAATATTCAACTAAGTTAACTTACAAGACAATTTATAGAGAAAACCCCAAAAAATTAAATCCCATTTTGAGAATAGTTTAATTGATCCGATCAACTTGTCATTCTTATTTAATTGTGCGGGGCTCACAATATAAGACATGGAACTAGGTCCTTTCACGTGGTTTGGTTAAAATAAAAAAGGTCCAAATCAATGATTTATATAAATCATGTAATGAATGATATTTGCAGCTTTATTTGTTTTCAAATTTAAACATTATGTTGGTGGTTTTATCAAAAATGTAAATATTGAGCCTATAAATCAAACCATAATCAAATCACGAGAACACACAAGATTAATTTTTACACAGTTCGGACAAATCTGGTTTTTATTTAGCCCAATTCACCTACTCCACATCAGTCTCATCCATTCTCATTAATAAATCTCAATGAGTACACATATCCACTTACACCTAGTAAAACATATTGGATATATATTACGCAATTATCATAATAATGGATTTGATTTACAAAAATATCGAACCGAGGTGCATGCATGCAGATATCTCATCATCTTTAAGGAAATTCAAGTCATCTACTGCGACTGATTGAAATTTGAACCACTACTTACCGATGCAACATAACTCCAAATATGACTTGTACCCTCTCAGATACAACACCCTGACTAAGAAGTTGTGTTTGTTTGAACCATGCACCCTGCGCAAGTTGAGGCCAAAGCTCCACCACAGTAACACACCCTTACATTTTGTTGGACAATCTCGCTGTTTACAAATACAAAATATGGAGCAATATAATGAACCTTTACCACAAATACAAAAGTGGTTTCTAATATTAATACACTTTAACACCAACACATGATCGCAATGGCTCTTTCTCTTGGCCTTGGCATTTCCGTACCTCTCTTTACTCTCCCGTTAGGCTACCAGCTCAAATCAGTTTACTCACGAGTATCAGTCCATAACCGATCGATTAGTTCTACGTATACTTCAATGAACGGCTGTTAATTAGTAGCCGTCATACTTGTGAACACCAGATTGTTAGGCGATCCGTAAACTACCAACCACCCATTTGGGACTACGATTATCTGCAATCGATCACTAACTAGTGGAGTACTCAGTTTTCAGGGGAGAATTAATCTACTCCCTCACCCATTTTGGACGTACACAAACATGAGCGCACAAATGTGGAGTTGTAATAAGTGTACGGACCCTGCAAGAAGGTATATATGGTGGGAAAGCGTGTTGGGGCACCACTTGGCGGTGCCCAATAACGTAACTGAATAATTACTCGGAGGAGGAGGTTGAATAATGGTATGCTGGGGACGATGGTAAAAAATTAAAAACACTACAGAGAATTAATAGTCCTGATAGGGCCCGTTGTAGGAGGCCGAAGGAAACACAATATATAAATATATATATATATATATATATATATAGAGAGAGACAGAGAGAGAGAGAGAGAGAGGAGAGAGAGAGAGAGAGAGAGAGAGAGAGAGAGAGAGAGAGAGAGAGAGGACTGTTTTCCCTCTAGCTAGTTTGTTTTCTCTAGTTTTACATGCATATATTCAAGGCTGCCTTATATAATGTTTACACATTACATCACAATAAAAGCCAATACACATGTCATAAGCATGAAAACCATGCTCCACATTTATTCATTACAACCAACATATTCTTATATTAGGAAAATATCTATGGAGGGATGTTACTATTCAAGTGGAACAGGATTGATAAACAGAGATAACACTCGGTCTTTAGTCTCTTGACCTTGAGTACTATGGCCATCTCCGTATTGGTACATGCACTGGGATACCCTAGCAATATTCATTGCAATTTCAACAAGAATTTTGGAGAAGGGAGAATCTGCCAATCGCTCTTCATTCATCTTCTCCCACGTCTTTCCAATCAAGTATTTGATGTGATCCCGGGCATCTTCCTCTGATGCACCAGTTTCGTGCATATAACATTGTATTGATTTCGGATTGTCACCTCTCTCCATCTCATCCTGAAAAAGTACAAAAGATAAAAAAAATCTTAAACATCAAAAAAAACAAGCTATACGTATCTATGGGATCGATTGTCATGTTGTTATAATGATGTGGTTTTTTGTAATCATCTTCAAGAAATTGCTGGTCTTAGTTTAAAAAGTTCTCTTGCCAACAATTTTTAAGTCACAAATTGTGACATTATTTAGTTAAAAGTATCAGGCTAGTTGATCTTTATTCCTTTCGTGAGTGATCTATATGAGAGTGCTCAACAAATTAAATGGCTCGAAGTTCTAGGACGGGTCCAAAAGTGGAGCCTATGAATCATTTTTTTTAAAACATAAGAACATGATCAGGGACGGATTAAAAAATTCCCATTATTGGAGGCACACAAATTAGTAAATTTAACATGTATGTTTATTATTTCTTATGTAATATATTTTTGGTCGGTAAAAAAATTTATTGGTCACTAGATATGTAACTCCATTTTATAATTAACGGAAAAAAGTGTGCGTGCCCAAAAACAAGGTGTGAAAATTTAGTACTCTAAAAACTACCAAGCCAAAAACTGAGTTATATCCAGAGCTACCAGTTCACTTTACGAAATAGTTTATAAATATTTGCATAAAGGAAATCTAAAGTAATTTTATTGGAATGGTATCATAAATTTACTGACTATAATTAAAATAATTAACACTACTAGTAATATAATTTTACAAGATTGAGGCCCCGTTCGGCTAAATAAGCCAACTGGCTTATTTTTTTTGTCTTTATTCAAATCTTTTTCGTATTTGTTAGTCTTTCGTTAATTTTTTGGGGATTATGGCATCGTCATGATAAGAGAAATCTATGATAAGAGAAATTTAAAAAGTAAAAAATTACGATCGAAACCTAATTTTTTTGAATAAAGACAAAAATAAGTCAATAAGCCAATTTTTTCGTCTTTATTAAAAAAGATTTCGATTATAATTTTTTACTTTTTAGAATCTTCTTGTCATGATGATGTAATAATCCCCAAAAAAATTGACGAAAAACTAACAAATACGAAAAAAAAGTTAAATAGGGATAAAAAAAATAAGCCAATTAGCTTATTTAGCCGAACGGGGCCTGAGTGGAAGCATGAGTCCATGGGACCCATATGGGTAGGTCCCTGAACATAACAGAGCCTATGGATCGGATAAGCTAAGCACTCTCTGGTTCGCCATCTAGTCCACTAGACTTTACGTATGCAAAAGCTAAGATGTGCAAGGAATAATATTGTAACGTGCGTACCGATGATGTTCCCAAATCATCTGCAAGTCGTAAAACAGTGGCCGACCACCGCATTATATCGGGGTATTTCACTAACCAATCCAAGCTATCTGTATTGATCGGATTTGTACACAAAAAGTAACCATGAGTTAGCATAGTAGGAGCTCCAATTGAAATCCATGCATTGCTCATGTATTCTTCAAGAGTTGGTGTGTATCCGCTGTAGTACCACTTTGCCTCATTCAAATAAGTCTTGCACAAATCTGCCCACTAAGAAATCAGAGTAGCATGGCCAAGAGTTAATAGGTTATTTGAGATCTAACTAAGAATGAGAAAGAAGTAATTCTTGAAGCAGTTTGATACGTACCACTTTCCGAAGGTGAGGGATGATGTGAGCGTCCTGCTCCTTAAGAGTCTCATAAGCTATTTCATTAATCGAGTTAAAGAGAGCAAGGAAACATATCTTCATATAGTCTGGAAGTTGTTCCATTACACTGATATCCCACCTGAAAATACCAAAGTACTTTACAATTACTCTCACGAACAAAAGGCAAATTATTCTCAGATTTCACAAGTAATTACAGGTAAGTCATTTAGATGTATTATTATAGTTAGTACTGTTAAGAAAATTAACTATGGGTTGTTTGGTTTGCTTTGTACGTGTTACGAATTAATTGCTCCAAAAATTAGGGGGATTTTGGGATTTGTATATTGTGTTAAAGCATTAATTAGTTAGATGGATTGCTTACATTGTTAGGGGTTTTAATATTCATTAACACTAAATAATATTGCGCCTTTGGAATAATCATCGAAAATGTATTTGTATAATCATCAACACTACGTGGGTAAATCAATAAAAATTATACTCATTACATACATAGCTTACATTTTATCTTGATTTTCCACCCATCTTAGTTTCATAGAATAAATTATGATTTGTATTATAGGTACTATGATCAAGAATGAAAATGACAAGAATAGAGTGAGGTTTGGGAAACAAAAATCCGGGTTTTTTAATTGAAAAGTACTCAAGCAACGAAAAGATGCAATGAAAAAATTACTAGTGAGTTCGAATGGTATAGGTTGTTTATCGGATTTTGTTGACTATACTGATTACAGTTGCTTCGGCAGAGAGGGGCTTTTCGAAATTGAAGTCAATAAAAACTTACCTTTGGACTACCATGTTACAAGAAAGATTAAGTGAATTGGCTATGATTTCAATTAAAAACGAGTTCTTAGATAAATTAAAGTATGATGATTTAATTGAAGAATTTGATTCAAAAAATACAAGAAGAAATTGTTTTCTTTGAATTGGATCGTTCTCATCATAAAGCACCGCGCCGTAACCCGGATTACATTTTGATTTTGAATTTTTTAGCACAATAAAACCTTGTTTTTCTTTTTGTATAATTTACTAGTTTGTTTTTCTTTTTTTTATAAAATAATACTAAGTGGGTAACCAAGTTTGAGGTCGGGCTTGGGCAACCCAAATATCAGGGCCAGTACTAGGTGCATGCTAAGTTGGAAATTTATGCACACAAACACACTATTTTATTATTCAAAAACCTCAACAACAAAAAAAAAAATTACACTGTACGAGACTAAGGGCTATTAATCTTAAGAAAGCTAAGAAGCATTCAACTATAGATCATATTCAAATATGTACACCATTGCAACCAACCTTTCAATGGCATCAGTGAAAATTTCTAGTTCATCTAGCGTGCCATAAACATCGTAGACATCATCGATGGTGGTGATCAGAGCATTCACAACTGTCATGCTTCTCCTAAAATTTGAGAATTGAGGCTTGAAATTTTGTCCAATAGGCCATAAGAAATTCTCCATCAACCTGTCCCTAGCAAAGCTCAATTTTTTTCCCAAACCGGTTCTGATCCACCACCTAAATCAAATACGAAACCATCGTATATATAAGGAACAATAACATATATGGAAGAAACACATGAGAACATATTACTAAACGTTGTCCAAGTTGAAACCCATCAACTGATTGAGGCCGAAGCAGTAAGCAAGCAAGCAATTAAAAACATTAGATGGACCAAAACAAAAATGGCGCCTTCCGTGTTTAGGAGGCCTAAGTCAGCCCTCAATGGCCTAGCCATTGGTCCGCCCATGCATCCTTAACCGTGTATTGCGTATGTTTGCATGATTCCATTCCCTATATGATGACTGAGTTGTATGTATGTGTGTGTAAATGCGTGTCTCACCTTGACGCATGCTTTAGATCTTCTTGGTGAGTTGCCTGCACCATATTAAAATCCAGTTTAGCGAGTTGAAGCAACGTAGGATTCATATTCGGTCTTCTCTCACACATATCGATGAACCACCTTGCCTCCAACCTTGGCAACCTCCAATGTAGTGGAAGCTCCAAGGCATGACTGACTAACGAGGCAAGAACTTGATCAATGTCCTTTCTCTTAAGGTATTGTTCAAGATTTTTGGTTGCAAAATCTTTAGCCTCCTCCATTATGCTTTCACCGCTAAATGAAAGGAATGAGGCTTCGTATAAATATAGCATTCCTCTTATATCCTCGCAAAGGGAAGCCTTGAAATGCCCTGTCTCGTCCATAAAATTCTCAAATACATCTGCAATCGAAGTTAGCAAAATTTTATATGGTTAAGATACAAATCGAAGAGTATATATCTCTCTCTAGTAGTCGGTGTTATGTAGTGAAAAGTTGAAAACACCGTTGCTAGTACCTTGAGGGACATTATAACCATGTTGTCTCAAAAGTCTGAACTTGAGAGATGTAGCATGCAAACCATCTTCATTCCCATCACGTTTGCTGTTGTATATGCTCTCAAGGACTCTCTTGATTTCCTCCTCGAAGTGGTAAAACACTCCTAGCCTTTGCAAGTCATCAATGATCTCAAGTCCATCCAATGGATCCACCACTTCTGTAAGCATTTTCTTCACATCTTCCTTCAACTTCGTAGCCCGCATTACGTACTTGTCTTCCTGCAAAATAATATTCTCACTTGCAATCAATGCATCCAGATGAAACAAAATAAAGAAATAAATTAAATGACAACATCAATAACAACTTGACATACCAGATATTTACTATTTAGCGATTGCACGTAGTCGTAGTCCCAAATGGAAGGTTGCCAGTTTCCGGATCGCCTGACAATCTTTTCATCGGAAGCATTCGGGCTGACACCAATGCATCGAACGGTGTGCGGAACCTGGCGACGAATGGATTTTACTGGTGTGATGAAGACTTGAGATGGTAGCCTAAAGTGGGTGTAAAGAGAGGTAGGAACTGTGGATGTAAGTGCAAGAGCCATAATATTGCGCTGATTAGTTTCTAATCTAGCAAAGATGTACGTTGTGGTTGTCGCTTTTCTGGTTGTTAAAAGCATGGTGAAGGCAATTTATGGGGAAGGGAATTCGTGAGCTGTCATTAATTTGAATTGTGCCTAGGAAAGAGCCGCATGAGGATGATAGTAGGAGTTAAGGGTGTATTGTACGTTTTACTAACTAAAATAAGTACTTACGTTTTGAATTAAAAGTGGTGTATTATGAGAGAATGGTCGATCGCTCTCGTAAAATAGAAAAATAAGTACTTAAAAAATAAAAAAATCATAGCAGAACGGGACCTAAATATGTTCTCAATTGTGTCCAGGGAAAAAGAACAAGGAAGATAGTAGCTCGAGGATAATTATTTTTGGTGTTTTGGGATTCTAGTATTAGGTGTTTAATTGGCATCTTGTCAACTTTTATCTGGCCTTGTGTGTTTTTTACTCTTTCAGTTTCTAATTACGGTACTGATAAGTAAAGATAATGAAGAAAATACTCAGATCGAAATTTGGAATGCATATTCTATATTTCCGGTACCTCAAGTTTGATCGCGACCGTAGGTTTAGTGAATTTCATAGGCTGCATGACCGTTGATTGCTAGGTGCAGGTCGAGTTTCTGGCTTAGAGGCCATTGCTAAGAATTCGTAACACCTTCACATATAATAGAAACTCAGAATTGATCAATCATCCCAGTACCATTCGTACTTATCCCCTGCTTCCAAGACAAATTTTTTCATATATCGAATATTACTAAGAAAAATGATTTTCACACTTCCTTTTTACAGTTGTGCTACTCTTACCATACGGTTTGACCGCACGCGCGTGGGGCTCACTCTGTGTCTCACAAAAATACGAAAAAATACCCATAAATTTCAAAAGAATTTTTTATGGCACCTTGTAAAAAATCAGCTCCAACAAATATCGATAATTATTTTTTCAGGATTCATAGGAGTGAAACTGAGGAGTTGAGTTTCATCCTACGAATCTAAAAAAAAATATTTACCGATATCCGTTGAAGCTGATTTTTTATCGTGCCCAATAATTTTTATTTTTATTTATGGGTATATTCTGATCTTATGTATTTTTGTGGGACCCAGAGTGGACTCCATGCGCATGGGGTCAAACTGTGCAGTAAGCCTAGACTTTCTGCCCCTTCCATACTCCCTTTTTGTTTTTATCCACCTGAATTTATAATGTCGTCATTTGAATGGGTGAAAAAGTGTATTGAATAAATGGTAATAGTAAATTTAAGTGGATAAAGGCAAAAAAGAAACGAAAGGAGAATGGGATTTGCAAAATGGGGAGTGGCAAATCAATTCCCAGTTATTATCTTCCCGACAAACTCAAATGTGGAACAATAATTCTAACACCACACCCAACACCACACCCACACTCACGATAGGGGTAGGTCTCACACACATTGGGTGTGTAGTGTGTGTGGGTTCCACCTTTATTGTGAATGTAAATGTATAATTGGATGTGTAATTGGATGTAGTGGTAGAATGAAACCCTCCCGGCCATTATAACCCAACAACGTGCACCAAATTCAGCCATTCAAATACTCCCTCGTCATTGACTATTCCCTTAAGTGGCAATATTGCAAAACTTCATTCTTGAACTACAAAAAAAAAATTGAGAAACCAAGCTTAGTTGAGTTGGTTTACTCGTGTGTCTCCCAAATGGTAGCCAGTGTTCGAGCCCCGCATGGAGCAAGTTTGGGGTTCAAGATTATGAATAGTCTCTGAACCCCCATTGACTAACATACTAACACCCCGCTTATTCTCCCATGGCAAAAAAGAAAAAAGAACTACAAAAAATGGTAACCAAACAACACAACTTGTATTAATAGAAGGCAAAAGAGGTACAAGTATGGTACATCTCTTTCCAAAATGAGGGGCTCCTTGTCCCCATCCTTTCTTTCTGCAAAATCCAATTTACGCCAAAGTGGGCGCCAAATTTTCTACTCCAGTAGGCAAGCCTAGAAATACAATATTTATGCTTCCACAATGTGTAAGTTTACCCGTACGAATAAAGATAATGAGATCGAGGGCATGATGACATCACAATAAAAAAAAAGCATTCCAACTTTGTTATTGTCGACAATCATATATCTCCATACCCAATATATAAAAGCAAACAAATAGCAGCAGGAACCAACGAAAATGAACCGTAGTAGACAAACAAATTAATAGTCAGTCTTACTTACACTTTCCCTAAAATCAATAATTCTTGATAACACAAGATACATATATAATACAAAATATAAACAAACGTCCTAAGCAAGAAAAAAAATATGTTTGTTGTTATGCATATATAGTTACGGGCAAAGACTTGCTTATGTTATTTACCACTTATTATTTGTGATTCAATATTAAACGTAAAAGTTTTGATGAGAGAATGGTTCAGATGTAAGGGTTTGAAAGCTTCTTTCTACTAACTTTATATATATATATATATCAGTCAGGTTCCGGTGAGGGATCCCTTATTTTTTTAAAATGCGGGACTTTCCTTCCCGATTGAATTTCGATGATCCGAGCCGCTCAAAGTGATCAGAACGTGATTTTAAGGGTCTCCGCGAGAAATCAGCAAAAAAAATGACCGGGAAGGGCTTCATCCGAGCAGTTTTCATTGAACGGTTCAAAAAAAACTGCTCGGATGAAGCCCTTCCCGGTCTTTTTTTTTTTGCTGATTTCTCGCAAGGTCCCTTAAAATCACATTCTGCACACATTGAACGGTTCGGATTTTCAAAATTTGATCGGAAAATGAAAGTCCCGCATTTTAACAAAGTGAGGGATCTCTTACTTGATAATTTGTGTGTGTGTGTATATATATATATATATATATATATATATATATTTTTTTTTTTTTTTTTTGTATTTTAAAAAATGAAGAAGAAAATGAATTTTATTACTCATCCGTCCCAATTTAAGTGTCCACTACAGTTTTGCGTGTAATTTTCAATTGATTATATCTCTTAATGTATATTGCTAAAAATATGCAATATAGATCTTGTTTGATAGATCTCAATTATTTCTATAAGACAATGATTTTAAAAATATAAAACATAATATATATTGAGAGATATAAGTCATTGAAAATTGCACGCAGAACCGTAGTGGACACTTAAATTGGGACATAGGGAGTAAGAGAATGCCACAAAATAGAGAGAATTTTATTTTATTTTTAAAAGATGCATTTGCTTAGTACATAGGATAGATATGTGTATGTACATATTTTTAATTAAGTCACATTTAGCATACTACTGGTGTGTTTCTATTCTATCAACTTTTGTATTCTATGATTTCACATTTCTATTTTTATGATTGCATAAAATTTTCTTTGGGAATAAAAAAAATTCTTATCTTTTTTCAGTGAGCACAAATTAATTTTTCCTTGTATATGAATGCCTTAATTATATGTATCATCTTCACACAAAAAACTCAAGTTCTCAAATTTATAATCCGCCTGGACCTGTTTGAAGTTTTCAAATTCAAGAGCTTTCGTAATCAACTATAAAATATCAAATTTTCTTAGAAAGTTAATAGTGTGTGCATGTGGGCACACACTATTTAACCTCTCTTCTTCTTTTTTGTTTGTTATCCTCCTCATCTTCTTCTTCTTATTAGCATACTACTACTACTACTACTACTAACTACTGTTGCTACTGCTGCTAATTTTTCCCTAATATGTTAATTAGTACGCCTACAATCCAGGAGCCACTGCCCTTTAAGAAAATGCTATCTGATGGTAGATTGAACTTTCTCCAACTAAACAAAATCTTATGAATTAAGTTTTTATTGGAAATTACGATCATAAGTTGAATAATGTCCTAGGCATGAACCGGGTTGGGACAAAAATTACTAACATATTGTTATAGATTATTTTGGTTTTAGGGCCCAATTACTTCAAATTTTTGGACTTAAACAGCTTGTTTATGTTTTTGGACAACAAAAAAGATGTGGATCGTCATAGTTGGGTCCTGACACTCATGCATTTTTTCTTAGTTGGCCAACCTTGTACAAACTGTATTGTTGTCACTAAATAGTTACTTTTATAGTATTGTTGTCACTAAATAGTTACTTTTATAGTGGCAATTTCTTAAATTGCCACAATATTTCGTCATCATCTTGACTCTCAGGCCCATTCCGGTAAAGTTTTTATTTGTTAACTACTTATTTTTCGCTTTTTGAGAAAGATCATTCCCTCACAATATATCACATTCAATTCAAAAAAATAAGTAATTATTTGAGTTAATGGAACACACACTCAATCTTGTTTGTGCTTAATTATAAATAAATCTCAATTGTAAGTCTGTGTTGGGATGTTTAAAACATTTTTTCCTCTTTGTGCTAAGAGCTATGCTGTTTGGACTATTTCCGGTGACATTTTGGCTAAAGTTAAGTGCACCCGATGACAATAAAATGGCAAAGAAATTTTGTGTCTTGTGTCAGTGCCAAAAAAGTTATAAAAAACAAGAATGTTATTACACCTGTTCAGTAGCAAGATCTGGAATCTAGACCATTAATTAATTAAATTCATCTTATTTTTTGTGCAGGTTTTTTTTTTTTGTTTGTCATACGGTATACATCAGCTTGAGTAAGTGGGTGTTAGTATGTTAGTTAATGGGGGGTTCAAAGGCTTTCTATAGCTTTGAACCCCAAACTTGCTCCCCGTGGGACTCGAACTCAGGTCACCATTAGGGAGAATTTTTTTTTTGAATGATATGACAAATTTAAAAAAGTAACGTCCTTGTCAAATTTGGCATCCACTATGGCTTTAGCAACCTTATAAACGCCTTAGAGCATCCTCAATGCCCTAATTAAATGCCTCCTAAGTGAGGCTAGCTCTTAATATTTAGCAAACCATTTACTTAATTGTGGCTGCCAATGGGCAAACAAGTCTCCGAGGATGGCTCCTACCACGTTTGTTAAATTTAATTAGGTGGCATTGTAGCTAGTCCTAAGTGGGATCTACAATCTTTAAATATTTTTTAATTATTATGGAATTTTCAAAAGATAAGGGTTTTGTTCACAAAATAGAGAATGCTCTTGCTAGTCTGTTGAGTGCACATACAATCTCTAAATTAAAAAGCTCAGGAGTGAAATTTGGAGCCCAGTTATGCTTTTGTGTACACTTTAGGATTCAATTTAGGAGCTATTTGTAGAGAGTGCAATGAGGATGCTCTTATGAGTGGTAATTAATTTAGCCACAAAAACAAAAAAGAAGTGAGACTAGATTAAACCTCCCAAACACGAGTAATTATTCAGTGCCCCAAGTATCTACCCACCACATATTGGGGTAGGATCCATAATATTCTGTGTGAGAAGAGATTTGGGGATTTTGCCGGGCACTTTTTGTAATGCATCCTGCAGAGCACATCCAAACCGTCCAAAAGTGCTTTGAACGGTTCGAATTAAAAAATAAACTCTTTCGGAAAAGACTTTTTCTCATCCCTGGACTTTATTTTAAATCCAGAACTTTGCAAACATTATTGGACGACTTGAATGTGTCTTGCAGTCCCTGTAGTGCACCTTTGCACTACAGGTTTCCGATTCCGTGATGGATTCACCACTAGCACACAGAGTAAATTTGCAGCTATTGTATGTTACTGGCTTTTTTGTGAATAATAAGGCGAATTTTGTGGGATAGACCCACTGGTTTAGGGCCCCGTTGCAGGAGGCCGAAGGAAACAAAATAAGGAGAGAGAGGGAGGGGGAGGGGGCACCTGTTTTTCCTCTAGTTTGTTTTCTCTAGTTTTACGGAGGCCAATCACATGCGTCCAAAGTGTTTTTGGACGGTTCGGATTGAAAATCAATTGTGACCAGTAACAATTAATTGTGATCGGTCAAAATTGATAACGAATCTCAGCCATTAATTGCGTCAATGGATGACTGAGATTGCGCCTCCGTGAATAAATTTCTCTCTTTACATGCATATACAAGGCTGCCTTATATAAGGTTACACATTACATCACAATAAAAGCCGATACGTTCACTTAGACACAGATCGATGCATGCATCCAAGCATTAACCTATCAATTTCCAACGAACCAAAAAAAAAAAAAAACCTGTCCGCATATCCAAGCATTATTCTAAATAGTGTTGTTGTTAATATTCAAGCGGAATGGGATTGATAAACAAAGATAACACTCGATCTTTAGTCTCACAACCTTGAGCAGCATGGCCATCTCCGTATTGGTACATGCACTGGGACACCCTAGCAAGATTCATTGCAATTTCAACAAGAGTTTGGGAGAAAGGAGAATCTGCAAATCGGTCTTCATTCATCTTCTCCCATGTCTTCCCAATCAAGTATTTGATGTGATCCCGGGCATCTTCCTCTGATGCACCAGTTTCGTGCATATAACATTGTATTGATTTTGGAGTGTCACCTCTCTTCATCTCATCCTGAAAAAGTACAAAAGATGAAAGAATCAACATTGGAAAAGGCAAGCTATAGGTATCTATTGGATGGATTGTCCTTAATTAGTTCACAGGATGGGCACTTGGATCCCATCGTGGTGTGCCTCATCCCAGTGATTCGAAGCATTGGTCTCTTTGTATCATAACAAAATATCTAATAGATAAAATAATCTAAACCGGTCATATTGTTGTAATGATGTGATTTTCTTGTAATTATCTTCAAGAAATTGCAGGCCTAAGTTTAAAAAGTTCTCTTGTCAGACAATTTTGAAGTCACAAGTCATTTTTTCCAGTTAAAAGTATCAGGCTAGCTAGTTGATCTTTTATTCCTTTCGTGAGTGATCTATACAGAGGGCTGAACAAAACAACTGGCTAAGTTCTAGGACGGGTCCGCAAGTGGAGCCTATGAATCATTTTTTTTAAGAACAAAAAACATGACCAGGGACGGATCCATATATTCGCATTATTGGAGGCACGCAAATTATTAAACTTAACAGATAAGTTTGTAATAATTAGTAAACTTAACACGCTACTAATTTGTAATAATTAACTTAACATAACCAGGGACAGATTTATTGAAACGCTATCATAAATTTACCGACTATAATTGAAATAATTAACGATATTAGTAGTATAATTTTACCAGGTCGAGTCGCCCATGGGACCCCATATGGGTATGTCCCTGAAAATAATGCAAAAGCTATAAGATGGTGCAAGGAATAATATTGTAGCGTGCTTACCGGTGATGTTCCCAAATCATCTGCAAGTCGTAAAATAGTGGCCGACCACCGTATTATATTGGGGTATTCCACTAACCAGTCCAAACCCTCCATATTGATGGGATTTGTGCACAAAAAGTAAGCATGAGTTAGCATCGTAGGAGCTGCAATTGAAATCCATGCATTGCTCATGTATTCTTCAATGGTTGGTGTGTATCCGCTGTAGTACCATTCTGCCTCCTTCAAATAAGATTTGCACATATCTGTCCACTAAGAAATCAGAGTAGCATGGCTAAAAATTAAGAAGTTATTTGAAATCTAACTAAGAATGAGAAAGAAGTAATTCCTGGAGCAGTTTGATACCGATTTCTGGAGGTGAGGGATGATGTGAACGTCCTGCTCCTTAAGAGTCTCGTAACCCATTTCATTAATCGAGTTGAAGACTGCGAGGAAACATATCTTCATATAGTCTGGAATTTGTTCCATTGCTCTGATGTCCCACCTGAAAGTATCAAATTAAAGTACTTCATAATTACTCTCACGATCGTACAAATATATATTTTTTATTTTGTGAAACTCATATCATTTTTTGCATACAAAAATAATGAGATACGTGCATATGTTTTTTAAATTTTCTTGCACCAATTGAAATAACTAAGTAAGATATCTAAATTGGTAAGTGCTAAGTTGGAAATTTATGCAAAAAAAACACTATTTTATTATTCAAAAACCTCAAAAAAAATACACTGTACGAGACTGAGTGCTATTAATCTTAAGAAAGCTAAGAAGCATCCAATTATATATTGATCATATTCAAATATGTACACCTCTGCAACCAACCTTTCAATGGCATCAGTAAAAATTTCTAGTTCATCTAGTGTGCCATAAACATCGTAGACATCATCGACGACTGTGATAAGAGCATTGACAACTGTCATGTTTCTCCTAAAATTTGAGAATTGAGGCTTGAAATTTTGTCCAATGGGCCATAAGAAATTCTCCATCAACCTGTCCCTAGCAAAGCTCAATTTGTTTCCCAAACCGGTTCTGTTCCACCACCTAAATCAAATACGAAACCATCATATATATAAGGAACAATAACATAGAAGAAACACATGAGAACATAGTATTATACTACATGTGGTCCAAGTTGAAACCCATCAACAGATTTCGCATCAAACATAGTGGATTGATAAATACACGCACGTCAAATTAAGGAAATCTAATTTCTCATAAAAGCTTGTGTCAGATTGGGAAAAAATTTCAGTGCCCAGGGGTACCACGTGATGTCCGCTCACGTATCTGAGCCGTCCATTGCAAGTTTGAACGGCTCAGATTTGGAGAGAAAAAAGAGAGAGAGAAAGTATTGGGGTGAGAGAAGAGAAAGGGTTTCAATCCGAGCCGTTCAAAAGTGTATTAAATGGCTCGAATGCGCCGAACGTGTACCACGTAGAATATACCCGCTCGGCACTGAAAAATCACTCGTCAGATTGAGGCCGAAGCAGTAAACAAGCGATTAAAAGGACAAAGTTTTACACTTTTTTGGATCACCTAAACAAAAATGGGGCCTTCCCTAGGAGGCCTAAGTCAAACGCCTCAATGGCCTAGCCATTGGTCTACCCATGCATCCTCAACCGCGTATTGCATGTGTATGTTTGCATGATTTCATTCCCTATATGATGACAGAGTTGTGTGTGTGAAAGCGTATCTCACCTTGATGCATGCTTTAGATCTTCTTGGTGAGTTGCTTGCACCATATTAAAATCCAATTTAGCAAGTTGAAGCAACGTAAGATTCATATTTGGTCTTTTCTCACACAAATCGATGAACCACCTTGCCTCCAACCTTGGCATCCTCCAATGTAGTGGAAGCTCCAAGGCGTGGCTGACCAACAAGGCAAGATCTTGATCAATGTTCTTTCTCTCAAGGTATTGTTTGAGATTTTTTGTAGCAAAATCTTTAGCCTCCTCCAATATGCTTTCACCCCTAAATGAAAGGAATGAGGCTTCGTATGAATATAGCATTCCTTTTATATCATCACAGAGGGAAGCCTTGAAATGCCCCGTCTCGTCCATAAAATTGTCAAATACCTCTGCACTCAAAGTTGGCAAATTATATATCATTAAGATGCAAAGCTAGCTAAAAGCATTACTCTCTCTCTCTCTCTCTCTCTCTCTCTCTCTCTCTCTCTCTCTCTCTCTCTAGTAGTCGTTATTACTTGGTGAACAAATTGAGGACACCGTTGCTAGTACCTTGAGGGACATCATAACCATGTTGTCTCAAAAGTCTAAACTTGAGAGATGTAGCATGCAAACCATCTTCATTCCCATCACGTTTGCTGTTGTATATGCTCTCAAGGACTCTCTTGATTTCCTCCTCAAAGTGGTAAAACACTCCTAGCCTTTGCAAGTCATCAATGATCTCAAGTCCATCCAGTGGATCCGCTACTTCTTTAAGCATTTTCTTCACATCTTCCTTCAACTTCGTTGCCCGTGTTACATACTTGTCTCCCTACAAAACAATATTCTCACTTGTAAGCAATGCATCCAGATGAAACAAAATAAAGAAATAAATAACATCAATAACAACTTGACATACCACATATTTACTATTTAGCGATTGCACATAGTCGTAGTCCCAAATGGGAGGTTGGTAGTTTGCGGATCGCCTGACAATCTTTTCATTAGAAGTCTTCTGGTTGACACCGATATTGCATCGAACGGTGTGCGAAACTTGGCCACAAATAGATTTTACTGGTGGGATAAAGACTTGAGATGTTAGCCTAAAGTGGGTGTAAAGAGAGGTAGGAACTGTGGATGTAAGTGCAAGAGCCATAATATTGCGCTGATTAGTTTCTAGCAAAGATGATGTGTTGCTGCTCAAGAATTTTATACTAAAAACCAAGATATTTCGAGCATAATAGTTGGAAACGTACTTTGCTGGAGTGTTGGGGAATGATGAGGTCATACGATACATGGTCATCTATTTAGCATTTGTCTGCTTATGTTTTATTGAGGAGGAGTGGTCGGCTAGTTTTGGTGCAATAATTTTGATGATTGATCAACTGTATTGTCGGCAAGAGAGATACTCGTATTTTACTTGCATGGTTTCTCCTGACCCCTCATGTATATATTCTAGTGCAAAGTTCACGTTGAACTCATGTGGTTTGGCTTTTTGGGTTATGTGTGGATACACCGCTTATATATGTATACATATAACACCCTATAGTTTGTGAAATGTGTAAACACATTCTGTGCCGTCATATTTTTCATTTATATTTTAATCAAAGTCACATGAGGACCTGGTTACATGATTTGTATAAATCACTGATTTGGACCTTTTTTATTTTAATAAAAGCTACAAATTGATTACAAGATTTGTATTAAATCACTGATTTGGACCTTTTTTTATTTTAATCAAAGTAATATTTAGAAATATTATGTTACCATGTTTTGTAGGTTATATTATTCATGTTTTCTAGTTGGGCTAATTTCTTTATAATGCATGTTTCCTATTTGGTTTAGATTTCTTAGTGGCCAAGAACAATGTAGCCTATATAAAGGCATGTTAGGGTTATGTTTGATAATACAATAAAAAATACATCGTTTCTCATATTTAACATGATATCAGAGTTATAAGACCTAAGCCCTATGGAATTTTCGCTCTTGGCGGGCGGCCTAAACTTCGTCGCCGTCTGCCGGGCACTGATAATAATATGTAACCGGCTCGTGCATTCGAATTTCATCTCAAATCTCTACTGCATGGCTTCTCTTGCTCATGGCTGTTTTTGGTTCTCCTGGCTGTTTCTCTTTCTTGGCGTCTTTTGATTTCTCTTGGCTTGGCTTAGCTTGGCATGGCTGCTCCTGGTTTCTCTTGGCTTTTTCAAACTCAAGTTGATAGATCCACTTGAGTTTGAGGGGATGTGTTAGCATAATATTTAGAAATATTATGTTACCATGTTTTGTAGGTTATATTATTCATGTTTCCTAGTTGGGCTGATTTCTTTATAATGCATGTTTCCTATTTGGTTTAGATTTCTTAGTGATCAAGAACAATGTAGCCTATATAAAGGCATGTTAGGGTTATATTTGATAATACAATCAATAATACATCTTTCGCTTTTCTTCACATAATCAAAGCCACGTGAGGACCTGGTGCATGTCTTATATTGTGAGCCCCGCACAAAGTAAGAATGGTAAATTGGTCGGATCAGTTAAACTATTCCCAAAATGGGTTTTAATTTCTTGGGTTTTCTTTTGTATGTGAATTGTCTTGTAAGCTAACTTAGGGGTATTTCTACTAACAAATAAGAAGTTGTTAACCACAACTTTTTGATTCTGTCTTTATTCAAAAAAAATTGCATTTATAAAACAGGACGGTTCAAGGGACACCCAAAAAAACACCTAAAAAAACACCCTAAATCTCAAACTCATAGTTTCCGATGAAATTTTTATGATCCGAACTGTTCAATGTGTGCAAAATGTGTTTTTAAAGGTGCTCGGGTGAAATTAACAAAAAAAATGATCGGGAAAGGCTTGATTTGAGCAGTTTTTATTTGAACCGTTTAATAAAAAACTGTTCGAAACTGTTCGGATCAAGCCCTTCCCAGTCATTTTTTTTATTGATTTCTCACAAATACCCTTAAAATCACGTTCTGATCACATTGAGCGGCTTGGATCGTCAAAATTTGATCGGGAACTATGAGGTGTTTTTTTAGGTGTTTTTTTGGGTGTCCCCGGAACCGCCCCGTTTATAAAAATCATGTAACGAATGTACTGTAGCTTTTGTTAGCAGCTTAATTTGTTTGTATAGTAGTAGAAAATTTGACTGGCGAGGGGTCAGTTGAGATATTACGAATATTTTTTTGCCGATTAAAAAAATTGTGGTTGTTTGGCCTAATAGGCCCCAACTGCATTATTTTTTTGGCTAAAAATGGTGCTCGTTTGGATTATCAACTGCATTATTGCCATTTTGAATCAATCCTGTCTGTGCTTAATTCTAAAATGTCCTACGGCTATTGGTACCGACAGTGATAGGTACCAACCGCAGGCAGGTCCACTCGACCTGTAAATTGAATGAAAAAATGAAAAGATTGGATCGAACACTTATACAGATTGGATTGAGATGATTTTTTACGGGTCTACTCAATTTTTTTATTTTTTTGTTAAATGGCTCAAATCATGACCTAGAGTAGGCTCCACGAGCCCCTCGGTATCCCATAGGTACTCTTATGAGAGTGAATTGAGGATGCTCTTATGAGTGGTAATTTAGCCAAAAAAGACACAGACTAGATTAGACCTCCCAAACACGAGTAATTATTCAGTTATCCACCACACGTTGAGGTATGATCGACAACATATGTGTTAATTAAAGAAGACACTTGGAACAACCTATGACGGTGCTCTAGAGCATAGAATAAATTTTCAACAAATAACGGTTTAAGACGCAACACATGTTTATTTATTTTATTCTGTAGGCAAAATCACAGCCACTCTGATATGACAAAATCTGATTTGATTTTGAAGGTTCTGGAGAAGTACTGTCTGGAGGGAATTAATGACAATACAGAATTTCACCAACAAAAAATTGGCTTATTTTTGCCTTTGTTAAAAAAATTTAGGTTTTGCTCGTAAATTTTTACTTTTTAGATTGCTCTCGTTATGAAGAAATAATAATTCACAAAAAATTAACGAAAAACTAGCAAATACAAAAAAATTTAAAAAGGGACCAAAAAAAATAGTCATTTGGCTTAACAACCCTTTACACATACTCACAAATGGGGTGAGGCCCACACACCGCACACCTTCAAAATCAAATCAAATGAAATGCCAATTGCCGTTCCTAGTTTGTCGGTACTTATCCTAAATATTAGGAGCGCAGCCAGAATTCAAACGCGAGGGTGGCACCGTTCAATAAAAATCTAATTACATGTTATGCGAAAAAATATGAAAAAAATATAAGTGTGAAGTCATATAATTAGATTATATCGTGGGCTTTTTTACAGTATTTGTATAAAGTATTAGTTTTTTTATACCTATAAATACATAGTCGAAACCACATTAGTCTACAAACAAAATTATGTGTTCAAATGGGTCATGAAAAAATTTAATTTCCAAATAGGTCAAGTCCCTTTCCGATTTGTGAGAAAAAAAATACAAATCTTGTAAGAAACTTGTGCAACAAGTGAGAGATAGAGAGAGAGTGTGTGTTTTTGAAAAACAGAAACACACATGGGTGGCAGGGGTTTCGAACCCCGGCGCAATGCTCCAGAAAACAAAATACTGCCACTCTACCAAGGTGCTATTCATAATTTTTCAAGTTTTTATATTTAACCTTATTATGTGTAAAATATATAAATTTATTTATTTATTTTTTAAACTGGGGGTGGCACGTAGGGATGACAATCGTACCCGCCACACCCCGAACGGTGTGGGTTTTCTACCCCATTTTCGAGTATCGGGTCAGGATCAGGGTAAAATTTTTCAAACCCGCCCGGGTTCGAGGCAAGTGGGCTGTGGTGATGTTCGAATTTGCACCTATTTTAGTCTATTTAGTGACGAAAGTGCCCTGCACCGGCACACACACACACACTTATATACACGTCCTTTCATTTTTTTAGCATTAATTCAAAAAATAATGTCTCTTCACTGTCAAGTATGCTAATTAAATTTTTAAAAAAAATAAAAATTGATATTTATTGGTGTTTAGTGGATTTTTTAAAAAAATTTCTTAAAATATTTATAATAAATTCTACACATAAAGAAATGGAATGAAGTATCTAAAATATTGATTGCAATTAAAGTTTAGATAAAATCG
Source organism: Rhododendron vialii (assembly GCF_030253575.1). NCBI lineage: Eukaryota > Viridiplantae > Streptophyta > Magnoliopsida > Ericales > Ericaceae > Rhododendron > Rhododendron vialii. The sequence goes on along the minus strand of NC_080559.1, from coordinate 735,217 downwards.
CGATACCAAAAAACGCAAAAATAATTTCAAAAGTTTTATTTTTTGGATAATTTTTATTCTTATTTAGCATTTTTTTTTCTACTTTTTTACTTATACTTTAATTTTTACGGGGCGGGGCGGGTAAACCAGTTCCCCGATCGGGGCGGGAACGGGAGTACTCCAAAAAAACCCAGTCAGGGTCGGGGCAGGGCCACGGTCGATAAATGATTTTCGGGTCGGGGTATGCAAAAACCCGCCCCGTTGCCATTCCTAGTGGCACGTGCCACCTCCCCACATACTAGCTCCGCCCGTGCTAAAGATCATGCATAGATTTTGTGAGGTCAGGTCGGGGGCCTTGTGATTTGCTTTGTTTTGTTTGTGATTTAAGTAGTGTTTTGGGATAATGAGTGAAGAGAGAAATGAGAGTAATGATTGGAGAGAGAGGTAAAAAATGAAAAGAAATAGAATGAGAAATTAAGTGTAATGATTGAATTGAAAAATATTTTTTGAGTAGAATAGTGAAGTGAATAAGGCATTCATTTTCATCAACAGCCATAGACAAGAAACCAAGAAGCAAATTAAAACAACAAATTAACCCCTCCACAACGACGGGTTTGTCAGGTTCTACCAGTCCCACCACTCTTATTAAAGAAGAAAATGAAATGCTGTCCCCATGTACCGGAAATAGAAAAAAGTAGAGGATGAAAGATATTTGTATTGAAGATTTGGCTGGATACGGATTGGGAATATATATATAGGAGTATCACTTTTGACAGATACCTGAATTGGAAAATACTATCCCCTTATTGTTTCACCGACAAAATATTCACATATTAGGGTTACAAATGAGTCGAGTGAAGTCAAACTTCGTAGTGCTCAAGCTCAACTTGTTCAAAACCAATCTAACACGAGCTCGATCGAGTCGAGCCCAAATAATTGAGCTCAAGCTCGAGTCGCTTAATATTGAGGTGTTTGAGCTCGATCTTTTCATTTACTAAACCAGCAAAGTCTCTGTAAATGAGATGAACTTTTTATAAACGAGTCGAATTACAACTAACTCAAACTTAAAACCCGAGCTCAACTCGTTATTAACAAAACTTGTCGAGCCCAAAACGAGCTAGGCCTCAATCTACTCGTGAACAACCGAGTTCAACTAGAGCCTTACATAACGTCCCCATGGTTTGTGGACTAAAATGCACCATAACTTCTGTTAATGGTTAATGTAGATTGAAGCAAATACCCTCGTCTTCCCCATCTACTGTGAACGAAACTCCTGCTCTCGGAAAATAACTTTTTTTCTTGTTTTTTTATAAGGTAAAATTAATTTCATTCATCACGAAAGATTCAAAATGAAATTAGCATAATACAGTAGGAAAGAAATGCATGGAAGAACTTCTACTCACAAGATTTTAACCTACTATTTTACCCATCAATTTTGATAAAAATCCTGTTACCAAGACGCCAACAAGACCCAAACTACTCCTAATGTTTGAATCAACTCAAACTCACGCAGTAGTCACGCCAAACCAAATCCAAAAGAACCCAAATGCAACCTAATTGGGCCAAGCCTGTTTACATTGGGCCGGCCCAAACCAACTTTTTGTTGTTGTTGTTGTTACGATACAATGCGTCAAATTATAATGGCACACAATTCAAATTATAATGAGATAACGCCTATATGCCCTATATATATACCACATATTTACTATTTAGAGACTGCACAGTCATGGTCCCAAATAGAAGATTGATAGTTCCTGGATTGCCTAACATATTTTTTTTGGTCACAAGTCTTTGTCCCGACGACACCAATGCATCGAACGCGTACTGAAGATGGCCGCTGTTACTTGCAATTACTTCTCGAAAAAGTTTATCGACACCGCATTTTACACTCCATAGACGCAAGTGTAAAGTGTTTGTATGGAGCCCATCACATTTATTGATTTATATCGATGAAGGATGTGTTCCACTAACTAAAATAAGACCTGTTCAACTAACACTTTTTGTACTTTTAGAAAAAGAGCACATTTTGTCATTATTCAATTTTTTTCGTGTTTGCTAGTTTTGTGCCAAATTTTTATGGATTATTGATTCGTCTTGACAAGACAAATCAAAAAAGTAATTTTTTTTTTACTTTTACTCAAATATTTTGGGAAATAGCCACTTTTAAGCCCCCAAAAAAGTCACTTTAAAGCAAAAAAAAAAGGTGACCTTTTTTTGGGGGCTTAAAAGTGGTTATTTTCCAAAATATTTTGGTAAAAATAATTTTTTTAATTTTTTCTATTCACTAGGTGATTGTTTTGTTTTGAAATCCAGTAAAATTCACGAGTTTGAAATTTCAGAATTAATGAAACTCAGTGAAATTTACGAGCTCAAAGCTAATAAAATTCACGAGTTTGAAAGCTGATGAAATTCACATGCTCCAAGAGTCCAGGTGCCTGGCCGGAGGTAGTCAGCGGATGGAAATGAATGGTGGGTGGAGGTGGGAGGGAGTGATGAACAAACAGTAAATATATGAAATTGTATTTATTCAAGGGTAAAAGGGTAATTTTTAGAACGAGATCATCCTTAGAGGTAAATAAAAGTATAAATTCATCCTTCATGGGAATTAACATGCATTTTTTTTTTATCCTTAAAGGTAATTTGCTGATGAAATAATGCATTAGCATTGCTCTTATCCCGGAAAAGTCTATGAGTACATACATCACGTACATACGCATTTTGCACCCACATTGAGTCTTAAAAAACTGATCCGAGCCACTCATTTTATTCAAAATGATTTGTTTAGGGTCCCTGTAAGAGATAATCAAGGCCTAGCTTATGAAGAAAAGTTGGATATTTCGTATATGTCTTTACTGATTTCGGATAGAGTTTATTTTTCATAGCGGTCCTAGACAACCTATTTTGAACAAAATAAACAATTAGATCAATTTTGAAGAACCGAGATGAGTTAAAAATGCGTATATACGCGTTATATATATACCTATGTGTATGTACCTCTAGCAAAGCTTTACTTCCCTTGCAAGTTACTCCGTATCCGATAGAAAACCTTTCTACTTGCCAACCGGTTAAAAGTAGCTGCTACTGGTATAGCAGTAAGTGCACAAACAGAACGCTTTTAGACCCGTCTCAGGTCTAAAAAAGATAATCGAAACCGTTCATTTTGTTCAATATATTTTGTTTAATGTTTTTGAAAAAACCAGCTCCATTCGACATTGATAAGGGCATTTATGAAACGTTCTTAATTGCTTCAAAATGTAGCCTAAATTCTGAAGTGATTTTGGATGTTTCGTAAATGTTTTTATTGATGTTAGATGAAGCTAATTTTTTATGGAAACTTTAAACAAAATATATTGATTAATATGAGCGACTCCGATTATTTTTGATAGACTTAAGACAGGCCCAAAATTGCATTGTACACACTATCTGTGCGCGTACTGCTGTACCGGTAGCATTTCGGTAAAAGGTACCCAAACACACACGTTTCGTCACCGCAGATCACAGCCGTACATCGTCACGCCTTTTCCCTTTTACACAATCTCACAAACGCCACATAAATGCTCTGGTGAGAGAGACAGAGGAGGGAGAGAGAGAGAGAGAGAAGGCGCGCAGGACTTGCGATTTCAGTCAGTTTTGAATTTTTAGGGTTTTTTGGCTCCATTTTTTTCGCTTCCATCTAAACTCATTCGAATCCCTCGTTTCAAATAATCAAAACTCTCCCTCTCTCTCTCCCGCTCTCTCACCCCATTGCTTTTTCCCACTACTCACTCCGACCCCGAATTCTAGGGTTTCCAATTGAATGATTTCCAATTCTTTTCCCCGATTTCATTCCCAATAATTGGCGCGTTCGATTGTAGGAAAGAAACCATGGTCAGAGCAGCAGTGAAAGGGGAGCCAAGTAGTAGAAATAATCATAACAGCAGGAGGAGGAAAGACACAGCAGAGGCGGGCGTTGAATCGAATACCAACAGTGGTTCTGGACCCGAGACCGTGTTTCAGCGCAGGGTTCTTCGGTCTCGATACCTCGCTGTCAAGAATCTCATTAGCGGTAATTTTCTCGCATTTTAACAAACTCTTTTAGACCGTCTCCAGCACTTATTCAAAAATCTTACTCAAAGTGGACTATTTGAGTCTGTGAAGTTGAATAAAACCTTGTTTTGTTTACGTGTACTTCTACTATTATTTGAGTAATGGCTTCAATTTTTAGGAAGTACACAATGGACACAAAATTTAAGTGAATGATCGTTAATGGCTTGATTGTAAATTTGGGGGAAAAAATAGCCTTGGAAATTTCAGTAAAAGTTTGAGTATCCCTTGGTTTGAGAACAAATTTGTAAAAAATTCGATTTGATAGAGGTTTGAGTTAAGGAGTGAGAGGCTTTTAGAGGGGATTTACTCTAGTTTTGAGTTTGTGTGTAAAAAAAAAGGGCGAAGAGTTGGAGATGCTCTTGGGAGTTAATCCAATGGGCAAAGTTAAAATTGAATAAAAAATTAGAGTAATAGTTTTGTAAATTGAGTAATTTTAGTTTTAAAAGACAAAATTCAAGATTTGAGTAGAAATTTGGTTCTGCCTTGATTTGGGTATGGAACATGGTAAAACTGAATGTGTGGCATATGTTTGAGTCAAGGATTGGAGAAAACTTCAAGGGTTTTTAACTCAGTTTTTGGGTTTAGAGATGCATGGTTTAATCAGTTTTCTGTGGGTTCGTTTTTGCAGAGAAGAGAGAAGATATATCAGGGGTTGATTCTGACAAGTTCAATTCCATAATTAATGAGGTGGAGAGCTTGCATCAGCTAGGTATTCATAACATTCCATTGATTTTTTTATTATTGCTATGTATTCATGTGTATGTATCTGCTTGTTGTTGTAAACTATAGGTCAATTGGATGTGTTATGTTTTGTTAAGCAAGATGGGAAGTATTAATTCTGCTGTTCTTATTGTTTGGTTGTAGAAAAGTTGAAACTGAACTCAACTAGATAGGCTGTTCCATAATTATGTTTCCTTGTCCTTCATGTTACAGACCAAGGCGAGTATTAGATGAAAACTACATTGATATTCTTGAAAATATCTAATGTAGTGGTATTGTAGATGCGGAGGTGTATGTTCCGTTTGTGGTTGTAAGTGTTAGGTCAGTTGGATGAGTCTAAGTTTGGTTGCTGGGAGGGAAAGAAAGAAATTTGTTTTTGGGAAAAGTGGAAAGCTTCTACTAAACTAAAGTAGTTGAATTCTTTCACCTGTTTGATTCGATCTTTTGCTAAATTGAATAAAGTCATCTACCTGAGCGTTAGATGTATTTTCTTTTGATATGTTGGTGAAAGTTCAAAAATTGTATTACTAAGAAGAATGTTGATCTTCATTTACAAATTTACAAAGTAGGGAATTTTGATTCTAAGTTGGTCGTTCTTATGCATAACTATGATTTGGAGGTATCAAATCTACAATTTTTGCTTTTTTGATTGGTTTTCAGTACAAAAACCTAGGGAACAAGTTGCAGATGCTGAGGCTCTGTTGGACATTACATCCACTTTGGTGTCCTCTGTTAAGGCACATGGTAATGAAGGAATAACCCCATCAGATTTGGTAAACTCTCTTGTTAGAGATTTCGGGCGACAAGGTGGGGCAAGTAGCAGCACCGAGGATGGTAACAACTCTGTATTGTGGAATGATATTGGTCTAGCAGTATCTCATGTTTTCCGGAGGACCCCTGGATGCACCACCATGTATGTATATAGTGGTATCCTCTTGTTTTACTTTGATCTGAATGTTAATTTTTAAGCTTGCATTCACTGTGTTGGTCTTTGTTTGCTCTACAGGCTTGGACCTATGAATACTGAACCAAAACAAAGAAAGGCTATTGTTCAAAGAAAACGTGTGAGACCAACCGAGAAAGCTCGGCCTGAAGAGGTAAGTATTAAAGAAAATGCGAGAGCAGGTTTATCCATGAAAGACGAGATGACTTAGTGAAACCTATTTCCATGGTTGTCTTTTTTTTTTTTTTTTCTTTCTCCTACTTCGGAAGTATGGATTTTTGATTTTGTCTTGATCTGTAGAAAAGGTCCTGCTATATGGAGAAAAATTGTTGTCTGTGCACTTAGTTTCAAATAGTTCTCTCTCTCTCTCTCTCTCTCTCTCTCTCTCTCTCTCTCTCTCTCTCTCTCTGTGTGTGTCTGTGTGTGTGTGTGTGTGTAAAACAACCTTATGCGTCTAATGCTTGTGTTTTGTTTATAGGACTTCATGGTTTTGTTGCGGTAAATTGTGTGATATAGCATAAAAATCAAGACATAGCTAAGTTTGCCTCATGGCCATCATGGAACCAGAAAACAACTGTGGTTTTCTTGTCAAGAAGAGAGGATCTTTCTGTTGTTAAATCTTATTGACTATCTATAGGATGGAATAGTTACTTATGTTGACAACTAAAATTACAGACTTGTACAGAAGTAATTTTTTGATGGAATAGTTACCAGTAATTTTTTGCTGGTAAGGTGCTTTGCCATCCAATTTTCTGTTGGAGGGTTTTTTGTTTTTGGTCCTTTTTATTCTTGTTTTGCTCAAGCATGTGTGTTCTCCGTGTTCGAGCCCCTCGATGTAACCTTTTTCGAGGTTGTTATAAAAGTTTCGTTTTGCCGAGCAAAAAAAATAAAAAAACTTATATCCATAATATTGTTCATGAACATAAATTTATTTTCTGCAGCTTGAGGATACTGGTACAGAGGAGAGAACGGACACAGATAAAAATATGGCTACCATGTTTCATATTTTAAAGAAGAATAGAAGGGCCAGGCTTGAAAATGTAGTATTGAACAGAAACTCCTTTGCACAGACGGTAGAGAATTTATTTGCTCTATCCTTTCTAGTAAAAGATGGGCGAGCTGAAATAACAGTGAATGAGAAAGGATGGCATACAGTCTGTAAGATTCTTTTCAAACGATTGACATCTATATTTCATATGTCCCTACTGCTTCTGTGTCAGTTTGAACTAAGATACATGACTTCTTTTTTGTCAGCTCCAAGGAATGCTCCTGCTGCTGATGATGTTACCTCTGGGGAGGTTTCTTACAGCCACTTTGTTTTCCGATTCGACTTTAGGGATTGGAAGGTAGTTGGGTTTTAATTCACGTGTCAATGTTATTCTAGTTCATGTTAGCTTCAAGTATTACAGACACAGAAAAAGTCATGACATGGATTCGACACTGCCATGTCGTCATGCAAACTTCCAAAAATTTGAGGATACATCACGTTGGGTACGCATTAAATAATTAATAATGTTTATGTACTTTATACTGGTGTTATATAAACGTAATGAAATTTCAAAATTAAGGATCTAATCATAGAAACACCATATACGCCTTTGGTCATGGATGTTATACAGCATTCATGAAAGTTTACAAACAAGCAAACATGTGTTACTTCATTCACTTTGTCAATATAATATGTTAGATCATTATCTATCACACAAATAGAATATGAAAACCCCGACATGTGCGCTAAGAGTGTCTTAGCATGTCCCAATTTGGTTCTAGATAGTCCCAGAGTGTCCAGGTGAACAAAGCTGAAGAAAGCCAAGACATTATTCTTAGCGTCGAACATGTGTCTAGAGAGTGTTGTGATCTGACAATTGCCTGATGCTGACGTGACCTCCAACAAAGTCTCTGTTCATAGTTGTAAATTGTATGAAATCTTATGGCTGCAAGCATTTGGATTCAAGTTCCGTGAATCTGCAAGCATTAAACTCCTAAAATTGAGGATATACATCTAAAAAGGGACAAAAAAATTGCAATTCCCAGTGGTAAGAAGAAACAGAAACCCATGGTTTATTTGCTATATACATACAAGTTTTATTCATATATGATCTTCTCCCATATTTAAAAGGTATTTCAATAGTCATAGCTTACCAACATTTGTTATTGGGATGAGTTTTGTAAAAGAGAACCTGAAGAGAGAAGTTGAAGTAACAGGAGTCATAAGAGTGTGGAACGTTTAAAACGTTATTTGCAAAACTGCTTTATTGGAGTTATAAGCTGGTTAAATTGGAGAGTGGATCCAAGTTGGACAATGGTGAAATTTTAGAACACCAGTGAACACCATTTTAATAACATTGAAGATACAGAAACAGTTTCGCGTATTATCTCTGACTGATTCTTGGTGGTTGTATTTTTAGATTTTCTTCTAATTCTGTCACTATTGGCTTTGCAGTTGATGTTAGATTCTGTCGAGGTTGGAGAAGAGCTGATGCCTCATAGGAATCCAGAGGACATAACAAGTGATTCACGAACAGATAAAATGCCTGAAGAAGCTCAAGCAACGGGAACCTTAACTCCAATCAGAAAATTGTCTAGGAACCGTGGTCTGGTTTTGCAGGAACAGTCAGTTGTGGCTGACTCTCCTGAAAGCGATGATTCTGCAGCAAGAAGAGCTGCCATTCGGAAGGGAAAGCGTAAGCTAATATGACGTGTGGGTAGATGACTAGATGTGAAGCTTTCATGGTAGCAAAAATTTAGAGAGATTTTGATTATTTATGACTATTTTGAGCCCCTTTGGTGATGGAGAGATGCCACTAGTCTATTAGTTCTAGGACGTTTCTTAGTGTATGTTTTGGCAAATTCTATTTGCACTTTTCCTCCAGTTATCTAGTGAGTTTTATTTAGTATGGGTTTTCGTTTGACTACAAAATTAAGATTAACTAAATGCCTGATTAGAAACTCTGGTAAACAATCTCAGAAGCACAAACAAATACCCTTGGACATGCTCTAAATCATGCCAAATGAATTTCACCTCTATGCGGTTTTGACAAATATATTTAAGGGGTAAATTGTGTTAATGCACTTTTACTTTAGATTAAAAGAAGCAATGCTATGAATAATGTACTGCCAATATGTACTGTTTTTTTCATAAAATTGGTACATCACAGCTATAGTTTCGTTCTAGTTCAAATTTTGATTAGTACTGATTATACTGGCGGGTACCAGATGATTATGAATCCGCTGTCATGCTGTATTTTCTTATCGTTCGTATTGTTTTGTAGGAGATAATCATATAATTAATTCTTAATAGGAAAAAATCAATGTTTCCTTCATAGTATTATAGTAGATGCTCTTCGTAATCACTACTAGCATTATTTTTAGTACGTATTTTCATGTTAGTCGAATGTTTTGAGCCTTTTAAGCATACATGCGCGCGCGCGCGCGCGCACACACACATATATATGGGACGTTTTCGGGGACACTTAAAAAAATCCTCCCAAGTTTTCAATAGAATTTTGATTATCCGAACTGCTCAATGTAATCAGAACATGATTTTAAGAGTATTCGCATGAAATCAGCAAAAAAAATAACCGGAAAGGGCTTCATTCGAACAGTTTTTTATTGAATTTTATTGAACGATTCAATAAAAAACCGCTCAAATCAAGCCCTTCCCGATTATTTTTTTTGTCAATTTCTCGCGGACACCCTTAAAATCACGTTTCGAACATATTAAGCGGCTTGGATCATTAAAATTTGATCGGGAAATATGAGATTAAGATTTGGAAGGTTTTTTTAGAGGTTTTTTTAAGTGTTTCCGGAACTGCTCCGATATATAAATGTATCATTATATAATGGAGTATCTGTAATGCAAAATCCGAAACGGTACCTGGAGTATCAGTACATACCGTACTTATAAGAAAAACGGTGTCATTACTGATAAATAATTCAAAATCTTGGAAACAAGAGCATCTAAGGCCAAAAAGTACAAATATGAAACTTTACAAGTGCTCTTGGATCATCACGATATGGTGCTTCAAAAGCCTCCACTACCATACATTCATGCCGGGGATCTATGTGTTCCCTGGAGCAACACATAGATCATCGATGCTAAATAAGAACTCCCAAACTGGAGCGTTATAAAATGAAAAGGCGGAAAATGAGAACACAAGTAAAGACCATAGCAAAAACATGAATTGTAAAGATGTCAAAAAAAAAGCCTCTAAATCAATCGGCAATCCAAAAGGCTTGTTGTTACTTGATTAGCAAACAGGACTTCCAAATGAGCAGGAAAGCCTAAAACCTAAAACCTAAACCCAAAATCCTTAAGAAGGGAAAAAAGGGGGGCTACCAATTTATACTAAAGCTTGTCCAAGAAAAATATGCCTTCTTTTTCGCTGGCAACTTCAGTGCATGGGTAAGATTAGCTAGTTGCTGCCGCCATCGCACGGGGTAATCCACACTGCGGGCGGCTTTGTTGATTCAGAGTTGGGCCCGCTTTGTTGATTCAGAGTTGGTTGAGCAAAGAGGTTCAAACTTGGAGTCGCGCAAACTGAAGATACCCATGTCATTGCCTGATTGTAAGCAAAGCTTGTGACCTCCGGCCAATATCATCATCAGTGTAGTAAATTCGATCTCCTTTGCAGCCCTTTAGATCTGATTTCGACAGCGCAAAAGACTGGTTGTAGCAGAGGAACACTGCCGCGCCACCAAAATCCTTTACACTACGAATCCACTCTGACGATCCGAATTACCAGTACTAGTCTCTAGCTTGTAGTATATGTGGAACCCAGGGGTTTGTTTGATTAAGTTACGTACCTCATTCTCGTAGATATTATCATAATCAAAATCATCGAATTCGAATTCGTATGTGTCGCTCTTTCTTTCTTACCTCTCATCATCCTTGCTATCGTCGTTGATATGATTGCCTTCTTCGTTATTAATGTCAATCTGTTCACCATCGATCACCGTTATCTTCTTCTTCACCATCAGACTCACTCATATCGCCTAGAGTCTCGGTTTCCCTCAAGATTTGGTATAACTCACCACCACATTCGACCAAGTACCACTTTTGTACATAGTCATCCGTGTGTAGATTTTGCGGATAGAATTCATTCAGTTTTGGCTGATCATCAGGTGAATCCAATGGATCAGAAACATCGATTTTTCCACACATCCACTATATAAAACTGTTCTTTATAGTATATGCCATCCATATAATGTCCCCATGACTCTGGATTCTTCAGCAGTCTCCAGTTTTTATCTCCAACTTTACAGAAAGCCACTTCATCACCAGGTCCAAAGAAAACCACAACAAAACAATCTGAAGAAAAAGAAGAAGGGGGACTTGCCGACATGATCGCCTTTTCTATGTACCACTTGGACATGCTTGCCCACGATGAGTCGGCCCTCGGGAGCGAGGTGACCGGAGGGAGATTGATCCAGCGGCCGGCGAAGGGATTTTGCAAGTACATGCTCATGTCTTCGTCTAGCTACCATGACGAGCCAGCCTTTGTGGGACCCACGGCAGAGGCTTTGATGAGGAACAGATAACAATGGAAAATCATGATCTGATGGGTTGGCAAAGATGTTCTTGCCCACCGGAAAGGACACGAAACGGCGGGTTAGGCTGTCGCCGTTGGCGGTGACGGCGGTGGCGGTGGTGATAGTGCCGGGAAACATGAGACCTGGAACGTGGAGTACTGGGATGTTTTTTGAACGGTATTGAAGACTTATTGATCTCCATAATTTGCACACACCACTGATCGATGGACATATGATCGGTGGTTAGGGTGATTGATTTTTCTAAGATCAACCTCCATATGTTTTCAGGGATTTCATACCATCTAGCCATGCTTTGATTTTTGTTTTCTTTAAAACTTGAGAGAGAGAGAGAGAGAGAGAGAGAGAGAGAGAGAGAGAGAGAGGTCTCCTTCCAACGTGGTGTAATTTATAGGGGTTTCTCTTGGGAATTTATGTCCTAATGTTTTGTATAAAAGTTTTGGACTCTTTCTCTTTCTCAGTACGGGCAAAAGTAAGGAAACAAATATTTTGAATTACCAAAAAAAAAAGAGAGGGGGTAACAAAACAAACAAATCGCCTAAAAAAATTTAAAAATAAAGAAAGAGAAAGAGGAAACAAAAAAATTCTTGAGCTAACAATCAATTGTCTTGATGAGAGAAATTTAGAAGCTAAACAATTATGATTGTTAACGTAATATTAGAAAATATTATGTTACTATGTTTTCTAGATTTCATGATTATATTTTTTGTTTAGTTTAGGTTTTCTTGTTATGCGTGCTTTTTTAGAAAATATGTATTTTTAATTGTTTGTTTTTGAATTGCTAAATAAATGTGTGAACGAATTGTAGATAGGATCATAGGAGTGTATTGCGCATTTTATTCATTCATCATATAAAACTGAAACATTACAAACACCAAACACAACACCACCTACTACACAAACCAAGCAAACACCACTAAAAACACAACCATTATTACTGGAGTACAACGCAAGCTAGACATGCAGCGCCACCACAGCCCCACACGTGCGCTTAGTACCCTCCTCTATCATCATAGGCGCCACCAGTGCCTTCACGCTGCATGGTCTGGGTGGCCCACACCCGTCTGGGTGTCCCGAATCGGGACCTGCCCGGTTCCCGTGTACTCCCCGGGCCGGTTCTGCGACCCGACCACGCCCCCCGTCTGGCGGCGGGTGGGCTGTACTCCAGTGGTGTACCCCGGGTCTCCGGTCAGGTAATCCGGGGCTCCTCCGGTTTCGGTGGCGGTGTAGTCATGGGTCCCGGTGTGCCTCGCTGCGGCGTTGTGCCCGCGCGCCTCCTGCTTGTCGAGCTCGGCTTGGGTCACTCTCTCTTCCTTCCTCTCTCTTGCCATTTCTTTCTCAACAGGGTCACGTGTCGTCATCTTTTCCACCTGCATGCAGTAAAATTACAAGAGTGAGTCCTTGTTTGCAATTCTAAACAAAAAGTGTCCTCCTTTGGTTGTTCTACAAAAGCTAGTAGGAGTTTATTTAAATTGTAATTCTAGTAGCCTTTTAAGATATATTCACTTCCAGACCCTGTAATTTTGCCCCAACCTCCACTTCTTTTAGTGATATTTGCTTAAATTACATGGGTGGAAGTGAATTTTTCAATTACTTTTTCCACATGATGTTGACCAATAAAATAAAAAAATGGAGACCAAAAACATAACAAAATTGAAGAACGATTGTGTCACGAAATCAAAATAACTTTTTTTTAGTAATGCAAGATGTTCTAAACCAGTTCGCGTGCACCTCAAAATAATCTCAATATGGTACCTTAAATGAGTTTGTTTACTGTAAAAGATTTGACAAATAAGTCATGAATGCAACTTTTGTAATTTTCAAAAAATAACTTCAAAGATGGGAGTTTTTTTTTAAATCAAAGGAGTAGGAGAGAACCTTTTCTTGGGTGGTGGCTTTGGCCTTCTCCAAGCCGGATTTGGCCGAAGCCGCCACGTTGGATGCTGTCTCCTTCGCACCTTGCATTTTTTTCTTTCTCTTTCTCTCTCCTTTCAACCTTTTTCTCTATCCTAAAGCTCCAAAGACTGATCTTGATCCACAGCAGATGATACTCTTCAATACACCAAAAACTGTGAGATGAAGAAAGACGAAGCAAAGAGACTCTGTATAAATAGATTCTGCAGGGGTTCTGGGATGGTGCCACGTGCAATTTTGAATCTTGGAATAGGTTCTTTTATTTATGACACGTGGTTCACACGTGTGTTATTCTGTTATATGGGGCCTATCAAAGACAAAAACAGTTTTGTTTGTTATTGCATCCCCTCATCTTCTTTTGGCCTATTAAGGAGTAATTTTTTTTTTTCTCGGCAGAGAGAGAATTTTATTGACTCGAAAAGGATACATCGAGAGAGGAACTCATTAAGCATACATGCTTACCGAGTGAAGAAAACAAAGCAAGAAAACAAGAAAGTAAACAAAGGACCATCCAACAGAAAATTGGATCACCCCCATCCTCACTGCAAGCTTCACTTGCTACACTTTCTCCTTTCTCATTCCATCAAGATAGCCCTTGAAATCTTCTACCGAGTGCACCTTAATATCGAACTTCACCTTAACCCACATTGCTACTCTAGTTTTGATTATTTCCCCAAAATCCTCCACATTCCATGCCATGTAACACCGTCGCGTGGTGTTTCAAGCCCTTCTCCACCACACATTGTGGTGGGATTTAATAGAAAGTGTATGGACTCCATCACAATATGTACAAGAACAGATCTTGAACACCACGTGGAGATGCCCGCATAGAATAATTTTTTCCTATTACGACAAAAGGGAGTTAATTTGGCAGCTCTTATCTTTCTTCCCTTCTTATCCAAAAAAAACCTCGATAAGACTTTACGCCCGTTTTGGATTGAAGGATTTGGTGAGGAATACTGCTATAAATGAGCTGAGCAGCTTGTGAGCTCGAGCTCGAATTTTCGGCTCGTTTAGTAAACAAATCGAGAATTTCGGTTTGTTTGACAAAAACTAGGTTCGTTAAGAGAGGCTTGGATAGATTAAAGAGGCTTGTTTAGTAAATGACTAAGCTTGGATCGTTAAGATTTGAGCCGAGATTGAGCTCAATTTTTTTGCCCATTTAATAAACAAGCCGAGCTCGAACAACAGAAAAAAATGGAAAGAAGAATCTCACCGCTTGATTGGATAATACGAGTAGGTGAGAAATGATGAGCAATGTGTTAAATGCATAGCCAAATTTGTTTCTCAACTTAATTTTCTCACAAAAAAATGACCAAATTATTTTCTTCCTTATTATGTAGATGTGTATCGGTTTTGCAGAGGCAACACATGGCGGTTTATTTTGTACGTGTCAGTGCGCCAATGTTTAGGTTTGTTGATTTTGTTTCCCCCTTTTAGTTAATATTAATCAAAAAGAATTATTAAATGATCATGGGAAGATACTCGAAATACTAATCGTCAACGATATATATTTTCGTAGAGTCTAGGCTACAAGCGTACAAAAGTCAAACTAAAATTACATTATTTATTTTTTGCATGTCAATACTCCTCGGATTTGAGAGAATAATCTTTGGCTATTAAATTTTTTTCCCCTCTCTCCCTCTCTCTCTCTCTCTCTCATTTGTCTCCTGTCTATTTTTTATAAAAAATTGGTGGGAGGTCCACGTAGCATATTTGTAACCCGCTAAGTCCACTTTTAAATTTCATAACCTCTCTAATCCACTAATATAGTTGTATAACCTAATAACTCCAATTTACTTAAAAATAGATATATATTTTTTAAGACCAAAAAACCCTCCTATATAACATATAGAGAGAAACCCTAGATCATAAAACAGATCTGAGCCTCCCCCCCCCCCCCCCCCCCCCCCCCCTTCTCTCTCTCTCTCTCCCTCTCTCTCCTCCCCTTCCCGCCTGCTGTCAACATGGCCCTTGATGGACGCCGCCGCCCACGATTTCAAGTGGCCTTTCAGTTTATTACAGAATTCCCTAGCCTCCACCCAGCAATGGATAAAAGGTTTGATATTTTCCTCTTTCGTTTGTTCGCATGGCTTCAATCGCCTTCATTTACTCTATCACATACTAGAAACGTATTATTATAAAGGTAGTGAAAGGAAACGCATGACTGAAATTCAAAGATTAAAGCTTTTGTTAGTGTGTTGAAAATCTGCTATCATGATTTAGATTCCCCCGGACGCCGTCAACATGGCCCTCGATGGACGCCGCCGCCATGGCTAGAGATGGATCGGCCCGTAAATCATCGTGAATTGATTCACTAGGCAGCGAAGGGAGAACATACGCGAAGTCATAGAGAAAAGTCATTCACCCAGACCTTGGAATCGGTAATCTCATCTTGTACATATAATACCTGTTCCTCATAATAGTACTTGTTGTTTTGTATCTTGATCTCTTTGATATTTAAGATTATAGTCTATTTCTTGCACTAATCTTTAATCTCATTTTTTTAAAACATTCTCAGTCAGAGAGAGATATAATAATATATAACGTTATATTGTTATATATAACATTCTAAATTAGAAATATTCTATGTTATTTAACATATAACGTTATATTTGACCTTTTGTACCGTATAACGTTATATATGAGCTTCTATCATATATAACGGTCTCTTATCGAATTGGTCCGCGCGCGCAACGACCTCTTAAAAACACATATGGATATATCCATATATGATTATATATGGTTATATGAGAATATTTGTGACCATATACATATATATATATATATATATACATATATATATATGAGCTTGTATTGACATAAAAAAAATATTTCAATTTGCACTGTATATGAGATTTTGTACTGTAAAACTAAAAAAAAAAGAACGAATAACGTTTTATGTTCTTTTATTGAATAGGTCCGCGCAGCGGCATCTCAAAAGCACATATGATTATATCCATATATTATCAGAAGCAAGTCGAAGAGACCGCGCAGACCGCTGCGCGGACCAATTCAATAAATGATGGACAACGGAGTATATAACGTTATATGTGAACTTCTGTCATGTGTAATATGTGCTTTTTCTAAGGTTAGACATATAAAATTATATCTCGTTTTTGAGATATATTAATGTTGTTTATGTTGTTTTGAATAGGTATATATCTAGATATAGAGGTTGTGGGAATGCTTTTCGGAAGCAGAAAATCACAAATTTTGAAAGATTCGATGACGGTTTTGATGAAGAAATGGTGAAAAAAATGAAGCTCGACCCCCTATGGCCTCATCAACATTCAACTTAGGATTCAAGGCGCGACTGAAAACAAAGATAATGGTGGCATGATATGTGAATATATAATGTTATTTTTTGAGATATATAATATCGTTGAAAAGATTGATGTTGTTTTGAGAACATATAATTTTATATGTCATATTTTGTGAGACTTAGAGTTACAGAAGTTTAGATATAATGTTATATATTCTGTTTTTTTTGTGAGATTTAGAACTACAGAAACTCACATATAATGTTATATGTTCTGTTCTATTTTTTCTTGAGATTCAGAGTTGCAGAAGCTCAAATATAATGTTGCATGTTTTTTTTTTTGCGATATTTAGATATTCAAAAACTCACATATAATGTTATATGTTTTGTATGGACCAACATATAACTTTAAAGACTAAAAATCAAAAAAAAATGTTGCATATTAAAAATTTTTTGCCACACATATAATTTTGTATGTTAGGAAATTTTTATCACTCATATAACATTAAAAAATTAATACAAGAAAAATATGAAAAAACAAAAAAAGAAATTTGTCACATATATAACGTTAAATGTTAGTGTAGCGGGTTCAATAAAAAAAATTCGAGAAAAATGAAAAAATACATTTTTTGTTCCACATATAACGTTATATGTGGTGTAATGTCAGCGGCGACGGTGGTGGTAGCGGCGGCTTGATTGCAACAAAAACGAAAAAAATGGAAAAAATATATTTTCGTGTTAGCCAAACAAGACCCTTGTTTCTTAGGTGAGGTATTTTTGTCATTAAAATTACTAGTGGACTTAGTGGATTATAAAATTTAAAAATGAACTAAATGGATTTGAAAAGTGCTATAGTAGATTTATGAAAAATACTTCCTATTTTTTATTATGTAGCCCAAAGAACTTCTACTTCTTGAAAGTAATGTATGCGTTGGGATAAGAGGCTCAGGTTTGAGTCATGGCCCTATATTGGGGCTATCTATACACAGTACTCCTAGCAATTGAGTCATGGCCCTATACTGGGGCTATCTATACACAGTACTCCTAGCAATAGCAATACCCACTCCCAGCGATACACATGCACGTACGTTGCGGGTAGACATTATCTTCGGTCTCGGCATACGTAAGTACAATGGAATTTTCCACAAGTGACAGGGCAAAGTTTACTCTCTCTAATCGGCAGAGATGATGGGTACGTATCAATTCTGCACTATTATTTTTATTAATTTGTACAAAAGAAAAAGAGGATAAGGTGTCACCATCAATGGACATGTGTAGCTTAGTTAATTTGTAAGGGGAACAGGAGAGAGATCCGAAGCAAATATATATATATAGATTGTAACATGGTTTATAACTTATAATAAGATTTCAAACTTCTATACCACCACAACTTATGAAATATATGCTCCTTTATTCTCTTACGAGAAATTGTGTTAATTAAGCTTCTCTCCCTTCTTTTTTGCATGCAGATCGATACTGGGTATGTAGTTTTTAAAGGAGCTAGACAGATTCTTTCCGGTCCTGATCCAAATTGCTAGCAAATGAACTAGAGGGTCCAATAACCTTTCATGGGCCTTTTTCATCGAATCACGCTAATAATTGACATGGCTGATTTTTTTAAGTAATATTTCGGTTACGTCAAAAATTACGTTGATCTAATTAAATATCATTTAATATTAGTTCGAAACACACATTTAGTTGCAATTGATGCATAAAGTTTGAACTGTACGTTGATCAACTTTAGAAAGAAATTAAGATCTGAACAAAACCAACAAGTGCCATATTAATTATTCACGTACGTAGCCACATCTTTAGCAGATAATGTAAAACAACTCCTTCACATATGACCAAGTCTACCTAGAATTAAAATGGGAAAATAAAAAAAAAAAAAACTGAAGAAAACAGATTAAAACACAAACACAAATTACATCAAATTCATAGGATCATCCACACGGGTAGACCAGCCGTATTCCCCAAACACTAGTAATCATCTACTGGTATGTTCCACCGGTGCCCTGACCCGTACCCGGAGCACCACCAATTGTATTGCGGGTCGTGTTTGGCCCGGACCCAATAGGATCATCCGGGTACACAGCATCAGCACCTCCCGTATTCACGCCACCAAGATTATGGGCGTTCTGCCCGGTACCGTACCCGGTTGCGTTTGACCCAGGTAGGTGACCCGGGTTGTGACCACCGCTCGGGTGGACGTGGGTGTTTAACCCATGATCACCACCGGTTGTATGGTGAGTCCTGTTCGGCCCAGACCCAATACGATCATCCGGGTACACAGCATCAGCACCTCCCGTGTTCACGCCACCAAGGTTATGGGCGTTCTGCCCGGTTCCATACCCGGTTGCGTTTGACCCGGTAAGGTGATCCGGGTTGTGACCACCTGTCGGGTGGGTGTGGGTGTTCAACCGATGATCACCACCAGCGGAGTAGTTCTGGTTCCCTTGGGTCCCGGCGCCAGGGGTGGAATTTTGCGCCCGGCCAACGGCGGTGAAGGTCCCGGCCCCGCCGGTGGCGATCGCTTGTCGAGCGGCGGCGTTGCTCTCACGCGCCTCCTGCTTGTTGCACTCTGCTTGGTGGATCTTCTCCTGCTTCCTCTCTGTGGCCATGTCCTTCTGCATTGGGTCATGTGCACTCATCCTCTCCACCTATATATATATCATCACCAAACCAAAAAATTTGTGAAATAAAATCCCAATGAGGAAAATAAAACAACAAAATTTGTACAGATCCAAACACAGATGCATCCGCATGCACCAGTTAGATTAGTTTATTTGAGAAGTTTATGTACATCGAAGAGTCCCGAACACATCTAAAATATAGGAATCATAAATGGTTTAATCTTTTTCGTGTTCTTATACTCAATGATCAACAAATCACTCTTTGAAAAAACATTCAATATTAACAGAAGACTATTCAGATAACAAAACATAGTAGTAGTATATACTGTAGAATAACCATTAAAAAGAAGAAAACAAACCTTCTCTTGGACGGTGGCCTTGGTCTTGTCCATCCCAGACTTGGCGGTGGCGGCCACGTTCGCCGCCGACTCCTTGGCGGAAGCCGCTGCACTCTTGGCTGTCTGCATTTTCTCTCTCTTGTTTCTCTTTCTAACTTCAAATTAATCTCTCTCACTTCTTCTGTAAAATTGGAAATAGAACAACAGTTTGAATTGCAATGGCATAGGCATCGGTCGGGCCAACTTTAAATAGATGGTGGTGATCCACCATAGGACTGCCGCGTAGAATGTAGAGTTGACACGTGAGCTAGTTAAAAAGAATAGATGTTGGTGATCCACGGTAGGACTGCCACGTAGAATGTAGAGTTGACACGTGGAGCTAGTTAAAAAAGATTCTTTGTGGATGTTCTGACACGTGTAAGTTTACAGGACAATGTTTTTTATTTCATTTTTCATTCATTTATTTATTTATAGATTTGCTAGTCAGGTACGTGGCAGTTTGGTTGACGGGAGGTGGCGAAAAGAAGACGTGATTCGTTACGCGTGTCACCTTTAGCTGTCCTGTTTGAGTAAATTGTCGCGAGCAATGCGGCCATCGGAGATCGATAGATATGTGACAAAGTTATTTTTCCTCTGTAAATGGAAAGTTAAATTGTAGAATATACTACCCGTTAGAATTTAATAATCTCTCGTTTAATTATAACAGGATAAAAAATGAGTAATATTTTTGAATTGATAATAAATTTTATAATTAATATGAATCTTATTCGATAGATCTTAATTAGTTTTATAAAATAATATTTTTAAAATTATATAAAATATTATAAATTACAAGATATAATCGATTAAAAAATGACACGTATTTTCAAAATAGGACTATTAAATCCAAACGGATGGAGTATTTGCTTTGAGAAAATCTTATTTCAGGAGCAGCCGTAAACAAGAGTTTATAGCACTCAATCCCTGAAAAAGTTACATTAAAATCCTGAGCAATGGACTGCTGCTGTAAACAACTTTGTTTCCGGCTGTTCCGAAAATAAATATTTCTCATTTACTGTACTTTTCATTTTTCTTAAAAGTTTGCAACGTTTTTCATGCGTCGATCAATCTCCTGAGAAAAAGTTATTTTTCCTTCAGTAAATTGTAAGTTAAATCGTGGAATATATTTACTGTTCATTTTTCATAAAAGTTGGCAACGTTTTCATGCGTCTATCAATCTCAGATTTCACAGGCTTTTATTTTTTAACGTGTTCTACGAGGTGAATGGTTCGGACCATAATGTTCGACCCGAGATATAGACGACAAATGAGGGTTTGGAACGGTATGGAGGGAGGGTATACGTGGGGATGTAATGCTCTTGCTCGACAAATCCTTAGGTTAACTATGTTCTTGGCCAGTTAAAAAAACATTATATTCATGGCCAATCTTTCTTTTAACCTAACTAATTATTCAGGTTCAAACTCAAAATCGGATGATTAACAAGCTGGTTAGTGCTCAGTTTATATCGTAAATAAGTCAATTTTTAAAGGAGATTTTCGAGTAAAATGGAGCTCGATTTTTTCATATTGAAAAATGTTTTAGAGCTCATTGAAATACCCTATCGAGCTGTAGTAGTACTTCTTGAAAATTTAGGATGGTATTGAGTTCGAACTTGCGAAGAATAACCTCCTAACATCTTTCCCTTGCACACACTACAAGAAAATCGTTCTATAGCAACGGTCGAAAGCGTTGCCAAAAAACCCAAAAACCGTTGGTAGAGACCCCGTTTAGACTATACCAACGGTTCAGCCAAACCGTTGCAATATATCCGTTGCTATAGAGGTATAGCAACGGTTTTGACGAGCGTTGGTATAGATTTTTTTTTACCAACGGTTTCATTAGCAACGGTTATAACCGTTGCTAAAGGCAATTTTCATTTTTTTAAAAACCAACCATTGTGTGACGTAAGCCTCCACGTGGCGCTGACGTGACGGCCACATGTCGCTGACGTGGCACCCGTGTGGCGGCCCACGTGGCGGGTGAAATATTCTTGCTCCTCCTGAGAATCGAACCTTCGACCTCGTGTGTGCGCGCGCGTGCGCGAACCAACTGTGCTAGCCAATAAATTGTGAAAAATTATACACCTTTTAATATTTATACTATACTAACCGGTTTTTTTTAATTCTTTTTTTTTAAATCCGGTTTCTAGTAACGGTTAATGAAAACCGATGCTATAGACCAGTTTATAGTAACGGTTATTGAAAACCGTTGCTAAAGGTCAGTTTTTAGCAACGGTTAATGAAAACCGTTGCTATAGTCCAGTTTTTAGCAACGGTTAATGAAAACCGTTGCTATAGTGTTGTAATCTACTAACGGTCACATGAAAACCGTTGCTATAGTCCTGTTTCTAGTAACGTTTTGGAAACCGTTACTATACACCATCTTTACCAACGATTTTTTTAACCGTTGCTAAAAAACCGTTGTTAGATCCTAAATTTCTTGTAGTGACAACTCCAAATATTCTTAAGTTGTAGTACTAGTTTTTCAGGTTACTCTAGAAAATTTAATAAGATTGGCCCCTCAGATCAAAAAAGAAAGATTGGCTCCAGCAAATCCATTGGATGGAAAAAAATTCTTAACACGTGTGGAAAAAACAACCTACAATTCTAAGTAATCAACAATTTCTGTGCTTGCAAGGTGATACAGACCTCCATCGCCTCAAACTCAACCTTGTACTACAGGATATCATCGAGGTTGAAGTAAATGATGGAGCACACACAAATGTGTGGTGGGAAGGGGCCTAGAGCACCACCACGTGCTGCACTTAAAGCATTTTCTCACACAATATAACCGGAGGCGGGTGCCCATTGAGCAAGAATATATCAAGATTACAACTTTTGTTGTTCATAGTCAACTATGTCAAGCCAATCCACGCTCGCTTCAAAAATTCTGAAAGAAATTCAACGGCATGTAAGTTAGTTTGTTTATGGGTCAGTGAAACTGCTCTTATTTGTTACCTTCTTGTCCTAAACGATTCAATTGGTAAGCATATACTATTCAAGCATGTGCATATCTTATTAGGCTATGATTTGCGGAGAATAGATGAAGTGAATACTATTTAGGATTTCCATCACCGCGTTTTAAGACCCATGCAGAACCTTGAGATACACATAATTCATTCAAGACCTGCAAATCAGAGAGAAATACCTTAGATCCATTTCAGGAAAGGAGCACTTCTACTAGATAGAATATGATGCAGGACATGGAAAAGATACACAACAAATGATACATGAACATCTCTCAAGGAATAAATACGATGCAGGCAGGCACATGCACAAATACGCCATGACATTGATAAATTGATACTCAACAAATCAATAGGACATGACAGGGCAACTCTGAGCAAGTCAATAGACGATATGGAAATGACAACACGTAAATTGGATGTAGTATCACATATGAACTTAGACACTGCAGCTTTACATTGGGCCATTGGCACATTCCATATATTGGTCAAGTTTGAACAGAAAGTTCATAACTATTTATATCAAGCACAACATTTTGAAAAGGCTCCGTACTCACATGTAAACCTTAACGATTGTTACCTGACTAAGGCTGAATTTAAACTTCCATAGTGATTCAACATGGATCACAGGAACAGAAAAAGATAGAATGGGACAGACAGCATAACTGGAACTTTCTATAGCTGTGTTAATATCAAAGCAATAACCTTGCTAAAAATTATATTCCCCCAAACAGTGGATTCAGGTGATCCCAACTCTATTTTTAACAATCAATTCAACCTTCTTTCATGACAACCATCATCTAGAACATCCATCTTGATTTCTCTCAGACTAGTTGGTCTAACCCAAAATTCTATACAATGTTTTTTCATTATGTCCCTGCCTGCTACGGTTAGTAAGTCATGTAGTAATGAGATATTTGAGTAAAAAGACCGTGTTTGTCCTATAGGTAAATACGCAGTAAATACAATGATATTAAGGGAATGTCAGCCGTTGACCGAAAAAAGGCAATCATAAAAAGAATACACTTCCACGCACATCATAAAGCTCTATAAAATCAATGAATTGGTCAAGGGCCGGACAACTCTCCCTTGACTCCCAGTCCCGGCTGTACAGAAGACTAACTAATGAAACAAAAAACTTCGCATTCTATCAAGATGCCAATGATTTTTCTACCGCCATATGTGCCAGATCAAGCAAAGCATGATCAACATCCAGATCTTCCTCCTCTTAAGCGCGATCAATATCAATCCAAGGGTAGAGCAAAATGTTGTACTTCAACCTTACTGTGCTGGACATCACACATAAAACAACCTTCCGAACCTTAATTTTGCATAGTCATATCATTGCAAATTTGCAATACTATTTAATCTCATGACCAGTAGTTTAGCCCTGTCGATGACGGAGGCTCAGTAGGATGACAGGACACACATTATGAAGGTATGACGTTCTCTCCAACACTACTAGGCTGGAGATGAGTGGGATATAAGGATAGGTGGTTACAAGCAGCAGAGAGATTAATAGGAGGGTAGAAAATGGGGGCCCACTTCCAAAGTCAATTATCAAAGTGAAAACAAGAGGACATGTAGCTCGCTCTACTTGGCTCAGTAACCTGGAAGTAACAGCCACTATGCTAGAATTCTTAGAAGGCTGCACAGCAACTGCAAATTGGTGGAGTGTTCCCATCAATTTCGGTGATGTATGGTTATACCAGCACTACTTGACGAGGCTGACATGAAATGAAATAGGAAGCATCTATCCCACAAGAAATAAGTCTCACGGGAATCGCAAGTTGGAAAAGTGGATGGATGTCAGATGTAACTAGCTAGTGACTTGCCAAACAAATTTTAGTCTCATCACAGATTCGATTTTAACGTCCAAAAGTAGCAACAAAACCACTTTGACAGGAATCTGGGCAAACCTTTTGGTATGCATTGGGAGCAATATCCTGATTAAGTTGCATCTTGGCAGCTTCAACTATAGCAGCCCTTTTAAGCTTTGCATTAGGCCCTTCAGCAATAAGAAGATCAATGACTATTTTCCTGCACAAGAAATTCTGCTTATTAATTCAAGGGTCAACATATTATGATACGATCTGGAGGAAAAAGGTGTGTACATGGATAACCACCTTAAAGGATCATATTGGGGGTCTATAGATGACCTCGAAACATATACGCCATGGATATTTATAGCAACTTGACCAATCAATTCCAGCAGCTCCTCTTGAGGAGCATCAAGGGCAATTGCTGCTGCTTTTACCTCTCTAGCTACCCCCTTGGGACGAGTAGACTCAGAAATTGCCATTTCCCGCAAACGTTGGCAAATCAGTTGAAAGCTGCCAAAAGGAATAACCCAATGTTATGCTTCCACAGCAACATAGCCAGTCTTTTTGCTCACTACATGGTTTTGACTTCTTTGCCCATTCTTTGAAGGAAAGAAATCGCAGGACACGGAGGTTGATGGCCCAACTTACATATCTTTTGGAGCTAACTAGGTATGTTTATAGCTAGCAAGCCGTACAAGCACATATGACTAGCAATTAGGCAGAGAAAGCACAATATACTTATCCATATTTGACCTGCAAATAAAGCTATTGTGATACCCATCAAAGGAGTCATTCCCCATCCAGGAGTTGCCTTATCACGCAGCAGGGAACGAAAAAGCGGAAACGTTATGCTTCATATATTTGACCACAGACATGTCAAAGAAATGTTAAATATAAGACTTTTCGATAGTATAGGTTCATCGTATGGGTTCATATAAAAGTTTAAAAAATGGTTATTTCTATCATATTAGGAAAAAGGGGAAAAAATATTACTACCGTTTTGAGGAAAAAAAATCAATGGTCACAAAATATTCACGAACTAACAATTCATTGGGTGGCCATAAAAGTAGGGGGTAGGTTAATGAAGAGTTTGGGGACCATACTTATGAAGGCAGCTTTCAGACCCTTGTTTGTTTGATGAGTGGGATGAGTAATCAGTGAGTTGTTTTGCTCCAGCAGCATGGAATAATGTAGTGTGTGAGTGTGTGCAAATGAAATCTCCCACCCAAAAGTTTAACCACAATGAGTGTTGACCTCAAAATAATGAGACGGTCAAAGATGGAGACAAACAAAATCTACTAATGATAAGAACCAAGTAACTAGTGTTAAGAATTGAAACAATGGAAGCTAATCATTTTACCTGCAAACACTGTGTGTTTGGAAAAGTTTCTGTAAGACCTTGGGTAGAGCTTCTCGAGTTTCATTTGACATAGGAGTTCGGGAAACAGCTCCATTTGAAGATTTTGCTGCACCTTTACTTTGAACTTTGGATGTTCCAACCCGATTAGCCGTATCAGGCTTTGAAGAATTCTTTAAACCACCCCTCCCACCCACAAATATACTTTCAGTTAGTGGCTTCTCCGCACGCTCCCAAGCTTTTTCTTGCTCTTTAACAACATCCGAATACAGTTTCACGAACATCTCATCTGATGACTCATTTTCCGATGACACATCTGGTAACTCTTTAAACTTCCAGCCATGTAAATCGGGTCTCTCAACAGCTAAAATGCTCAACACGCCTTTTACAGCATCTTTTAAAGGCTGACCACGAGAACCCACAGCTTTCACTTGTTCATAGCTGATTACAGGATTCTTACTAAACAAAAGAAGAAAGTAATCTCTAGCTAGACCTTCAACTCCTCCTTCAAGTAGCAGTGGCGTTTTTGGAATCCAGAGTCCTTGTACAAGGTGAGCAAGTTTTTGGAGGACTCCAAGCACATCTTCAATGGAATCATCAGGAGCGAGGTGCTTCTTCAGAGTTTGTAGACGATTTGCTGGAGGGCCCTAATTATAAAAGTTCTGAAAACGATAAATTGGAATACAAGTAAAATTGAAATCTCTCAACCAATGCTTTGGCCAATTACGTGGCACAGAGACAAAATAATAAGAGGTAGTACAGCTTTGGAAACAACTCACTGAATAAAAGATAGATAAAGAGATGTACCATCGAGTTCTACGCATGTTTGGATAGCAGCAGTTAAAATGTGCACATAAATTAAGGTTTTGACACATTAAAAATTTTCCTATAAATAGCTTAGATCCTTCGACGGAGTCAACTGGAAAGTAAACAAGAAACAGAGTCCCAAGATAATTGGCATAGCATCATTAATTACCTAAAGAATCAGATAAAATTGTAAAAGCTTACAATATTAAGGATAGATTATGTCAAGTTTCAACCAAAATACCACATATTAACTGCAGTTGATTATCATAATATCATATGTAAACAACTAGACAACTGGATGACGGCTAGAAAACCTAACCAAATCCACACAAAAAAAAAAAATCAATGGAAAAACTCATGCCCAAACCTAAAACTGATGAATAGTCCCACTAGAAGCCAGGTCTCAAATGACTCACACAAAGATTAAACTTATGAACCTCAGCTTCGGGACCATACATTTCATCAAACTATGAGATCAAATTTTCCGAAGTCTGCAAGTTGTCAAGAACACTATGCATGAATATTTAGCAAGAATCCTTCATCCCTTGACCCAGCTCCCTGATAAACTTTTACCAGTTCTGAAAAATAGGGCGCCACTTCCATATCTTATGAGCTGTATATACGCCCTCTACTACAGCATGCCAAAATATTGTATGTTACAGAATAGTATCGTTGCATTTTTCTTCCCAGTTTCCTTTCCAAATCAATACACCATATCATCAGTTCAATTTCCCTCACAATACAATATGTATCCTGATTCTAAGATTTTAACAACACTAATGCTAACTACGAACATGACAGATGTCCTCATCTTCTTGCGGCAATCACTCCATAAAAATCTAGTATACTTCATCTGTTCTCAAATGGTAGAGGATATTGAAGATAAAGAGATAGTTATGCTAATTTGAGGCAACCGAGGAACGATGCAGAGTGACAGATTCAAAAAGACAAGGTAGTACAATGATGTCAGAAGAAAGACTTCACAATGTGTCATCCCTTTGGATAGATCTCCCCATTTACAGCTCACACACAAGACCGGTAAACAAAAAAGGCAGGTCACCATTTGCTACTAAATAAAGAGACTTAACACATTCGTCAGAGTTATGAACAAACTCGAAAGGACAAAAGGCCTACACCCAAACAACTGCAACTTAGTCACCAACATAATATGTGCATTACAATATTGAGAATGTGGTGACAAACCTCACGAAACCATATCTTAAAACGTTCTTCCAGGGGCAATGAACGCAAAAACCTGAAACACCAGCGATTAACAACTTCAAAAACGTAAATCTAGAAACAGTTAATGCTAAAGGAAATAACCAAATGTCTGGCACTGAATATTAACAGGGAGAAGCATTCTGGAATCATTGCACCCGAGAGAGAGGGAGAGAGACAGAGACAGAGAGATGCCTCATGCAAAATATTGCTCAATGGGACCCTAAGTCACTCAAGAAAGCACCACCACCATGCTCAAGAACTAGACGATTATAACAAGAAGCACATAAACAACTTGGATGAATGCCATAAAACCAATAAAGCAATAATCAAGTCCCTCTCATACACACACTGCATGAGGAAGCCAAACAGAAACAGCTTACTAAATTTTGAGTCATAAACGTAAAAAAAAGCTCATTGTACGACAAAGTCTGCCAAAAATAATTATACGGTCCTCTTGGTACCTCTTCCTCTGCTTGTTGTTGACTGACAAAGATATGATGGATTTACAATAATCAAGGCCTAGGGCACCTCAAGGATACCCTTAACATACAAAACAGAATCTCTCTGTCAATCCTGTTAAACATATGGTTTGCAATACAAAGGACCATTTATAGTGCATATTGTTTAATATTACACAATATCCAACAACAGCAATCCTCTTCAAACCTTACTGAACTTATCTTAATGTAATAAGGCAAGATGTGGCTTCTTACATTACATGGTTTTGGCACAAAGTTTGAGATCTGGCTTAGATAAGACTCTACTAATAAAGAAAATTCATTTGCATCATTGTAGCATGATCGAACTCTTACTGTTATGCCTACCATAAAAAAATAGAGACTATATTATATACGTGAATACCAATATTTTCATATTAGGCCTTCATTTACCTTTCCTGTTAGAAAATTGTAATGATGATTCGTGGTGATCTCTCCTAAAAATGCAAGCTACGGCTCGGTCCCTTATTGGCGTCGCTTAAACAGCTAATAATTACATTAAAAGTGAAAAGAAAGACGAGGTAAATAGCGGATACAAAAAACAGTAGTCAATCTAATTCCTATTTTCTGTCTAAAAAAGGAGGTTAAGAAAGCAAAGAATCATTGACAGAATCAGGTATGCCTGCAGTTTTCATAAAGAATCCAACAGCGGTTTTATAACTTTTATTCTGCATGCATAGTGTGGCCCTGCATATGACTATCCAGTCTCCATGCAGTGACTGTAGGATGAATCAGGCAGGCAGGGAAAATTGAGGTTTTAGGAGAAACAAAACTAAGCAACAGTGTGAGGGTACCTTGTTGAAGGACCTTGGGATTTGATGTTGTCATTAAATGCACCAGGACACAAAGAGCTGACATAGTCATACCTTCAGATAGTAAAAAGAACAAAATTGTTAAAAAATACTGCAATACATACTTTTCCCAAATTCGAACAGGCCAAACACTTGAGAACATATTCCCTAACCCCAGCTTGATAAACCAACAAAAAAAATCGCACATATCAGTATCAAAGTCATACGGGCTCATTGAAAATTGTATAGGAGCGCTTTCTTCTACTTCCATTTTTCTTAGACATCTGATTGAGTAATCACTCTTTGAAGAATGGTACTTGAGTGCCATCCAACTCTGGAAAGACAAGAAACAAGATGAAAATCAAATAATGAGAGCAATGAATGCACATTTCACGAAAGGAAAAATCTTAAATAGCCATGGTGATGCAGAAGATATACTAGGTGTGAATATTCAATCGCCACTAATCTGCAGAGACTGGTTTTTGGATTCACCAATCATGAAACTAAAAGATCATGTCTCTTACCTCCTCAAGATCATCATTACGACCATTCATAGTCCCTGGTAGTTTTTTCTGCACAAAAGAACACATCTAATCATCAGAACTAGTGGCTTTATGAAATTGAGCTTGAGCAACCTGGCTCTGATACCAACTGACGCAGCATAAAAGCGAACAATAAACTCACGCAATAAAGAACAACCAAAAGAACAAGAGAGACTCTCTCTTCATAAGCAAAGCTCGAATTTTTATTAATCAACTGATTAGCCCTGAGGTTTACAGCGTTTATTTATAGGCTACTAGGACCCAAACATATTAGGAAATAAAAGAAAAGGTAATACTTGCTAATCAAGCAAAACTAGGGGTGAGCAAAATAACCGTCAAACCGTGAATCCAGTCCAAACTGACTAGTTTGGTTTCATTTTTTAGTGATGTGGTTTGGTTCTGATTTTAAAAATGTAGAAACCTGTTAAATGGTTTGGTCTATGGATTTACATTAACGGTTTTGGTTCCAAACCGTATAACACACACATAAACTATAATATGTTTAGATACATTAAATAAAATTATTTTTCTAATCTAATTCTCTATTCCACCACCCTATTATTTTACTTCCAAATTGATTCCCTAAACTTCTATATGCGATAACCTATTCCTACAATTTCAATACACTAAACATAGGTTCGACTAAGTCAATTGATTTCTCACTCTTTTTGCTCTGTTATGAATTTTCTAATCTAATACTCTATTCCATGGTTCTATTCCTTCGCTAATTACTTATATTCTACTCTTATTTAGTTAGTTGATGTTAGTGAGTTTTGGTGATTTTTATATAACTAGCTAGTTTAATATAAGTTTTGGTATTCAATTTTAAGTACTTCAAATAGTTTATGGGGATGATATCTCAATTTCCGAGCGAACCGTGGTTCAAAACCGAAATCGAACCGCCTTTTAATGGTTTGGATTGGTTTGGTTATATGAATTTTATATGTAGGTTTGGTTCTCCAAATTCTTAATCCGTAGGTAGTGGTTTGGTTCTTGGTTTACTATAAAACCGGACAATCCGGTCCATGCTCACCCCTAAGCAAAACCATTACCAAAAAAGAAGAAACTTCCTGATTAGCAAATCAAATCCTTCCTATCATGGAAAATATATGAAACTCCCTAATTAAAAGATACTAGCCAATCAAATCATTCCAATCATGGAAAATATATGAAGATTTGGAGGATTTCAAGAATATTCCAATTCTCAAAAAATCCACCAAAATCTTATTACTACTTTGCCCTTTGTCTCTCATGTTGATCCATGTATGCACAAGCAATCAAGTCTGCATCAACCATAAACTTGGATATTCAGCGCCCCAAAATACCATAAGCTAATCATGCAGTCATTATTGTCATCAATAATAAATCTACCTTATTTTGTTACAGATATTTAACAGACAAAAGACTGAAAGAGACTAAACTACAGAAAACAAGTTTGAATAAGCCAACTTCAGTAGCAGGATACATCATACAAAGAATACTACCACTTTCTTCGATGGTCCTGCAGATTTTTCATCCTTGGGATCTTCCAACTTAATTGTAGCTTCTACATTGCACGTGACACTCTTCTTTTTAGAGCCATCAGACTTAAGATGTTCCATTGAAGGTCGAAGCTGCACAACTGCACGAATAGGATTGATGTGCAACTGCAAGATAAACAAGAAAACTAAGTCTTCAACAAAATAGAATTTGACACTACTATTCTTTTTATCAACTACCATGAAAGCTTCTTAATTAACATATCAAAGCTTGTCCATGATTCGATATTCCATATCTCCTTAATGACATACTATATAACCCATACTTAACTGTTCAAAAGACTCAAAACCCCTTTACGACCAAGTCATGACATCGTTCATCACTTTCACTTTAATGCTTAATTCAAACTATACCACCAGGCTGTCACTGGTTCAACCGCTATTAAACTGATTCAAGACGTGAAGCGATAATAACATCAAATAATAGATTAATTTTATGTAGCTCACTAAAGTGAGAGTATAAAAGAATATGTGCTAAAGCATCCAATTCAAAACCAATTGGCAATGAGTGGAGAGGCCACCCAGGCTCATATACTAGTTTCGGAGATTATAATTAATTGATTTAGGACAAGCTCTAACACTCCCCCGCACATGCGACCCCTAACCCGCACGTAGGGAGGTAAACAAAGGATACATAACCTAGGGATCACAAAGAACAAGGTGCACTTAAGGCACCACTGACGGGAAAATTAATCTAGAGAATCTTTTTCAAAAGCCTCCGAAAACCCACTTTTGATACCATGTTAAAGCATCCAGCTCAAAACCAATTGACAATAAGTGGAGAGGCCATCCAAGTTCATATACTAGTTTCGGAAGTCATAACTTATCAATGTAGTACAAGTTCTAACAATATGTATAAAAGTTTAAATATGTAAACTTATTCTCTATTATGTGAAGAGAAACAAAGGTGGAGTTGGGTTAAAATTGTATTTTGCACCTTGTTTCAATCCCACATCGGTGGAAGAAAGCCTCCAACCACCCCTTGGGCAATGTTGACAATGCTCAATCATCTTCAAAGCTAGCCACGCATAGTTGGTGTGAGCCAACCAAGATGTGGTTCTCTGCACCATTGTCTTTATTAGTAAGTTACGGGTTGGCATTTTAACTATACCGTTCAAAAGGTTATCACTATAGAAGTCGGTTTTGAATTAAGGGTTCCTCAGTTTATCCAAAACGGAGTAAGGGCCGGTCAACGTTAACGGGTTGGTCTAGCCCGGTTTTTAAAACATTGTTACAAAGGATGTCAATTTCATATTATGCAAGGGTTAGATTTGCTCACCTTATTTCCAATTAGCACCCCAACAGCATAGCCGGTTGCATGCGTTGGCTTCATTGAAGATGACAAAGTCTGCAATTCAACAAGAACAAAAAGATCTTATAGATGATGTAACTTTCCTAGAGCAAAATAAGTTCAGAACCTAAAAATAAGGAAAAGGAAAAACTACGAAGTACCAAAATAAACCATCATAAAATCAACAAAAAGTCGGGAAAAAAATCACAGAGCACTGCAAAGTTGATATTATGAGAGAACTAATGACAAAAAAAAAAAATGCACACGAGAATATAAGTGGCACATAACTACCGATCACTTTTACAGTAACCTTTACAAACCCTTAAACTTTAAGAACATGCAAATACGTAACCTAGCTTGGGTATGAGGTTGTGAATATGCCTTGAACCTTTGTACATATTTCCTTGCATACGACATTAAACTAGATATATTATCAATTCTATGAGAATACAGTTGAAAATTGAAAGTAAACGGTATTTACGAAAAGAATGAAATTTCTATCTTCCCTCCAATGAGATGCTAAAAAAATCATTTTCCACCAATTTGGAGCTTCTTCTTTCACAGATGTCCTAAACTACTTGGGACAAGCACACAAATCTCCTACCCTTGCACTTGTCATATCTGCTGGTCAAGGACTCATGGGTACAACATTGGAATAGGACAAGCCCATATAAAACTGCTTCAAACAATGAAATAAGAAGTCTCCAGAAATTGTTTTGATGTGCTAAACTGCTAATAATAAGCATCCCACACAATGAGAGTAACAATGATGAGAACAACCCCAACCATTTGTAAGTGCTCCTTGTAAGCCGGGATCTAACTCTTACTCTGACTATGAAAAAGCACTGGCTCTTTTTTATCCAGTAGAGCAAACAATGGAGTGCCTTGTGAACCCCTGAATAATATATCATAGATACCCATCTTTGTGTACGAGTAAATGGTCTCTTTACAAGGAAGAAAGAAACTGAGAGCTGCGATTAAAATAAATCAACAATTATGGTAAATATGCAAAGAATGTGACATGAAAAGGACATGATGCTTCTTAACCATTTAATGGAAGAAAAAAGGAGCTAATAATAGACAGTGTCCAAACAGTGCCTGCCATAAGCATGCCACGGTGTTCTTTCAAGAGCACCCAATAAAGGCCAATGCAATCTACAAATACGTGCTTTCAAGAGCTTGTTTACCGTAAGCTAATATAGTAGAATAAAGTCCAATGCAATCTACAAATTATCGAATCACTGAATTTCCAAATAAATCTGAAAATATCTTTGATCTGCCCCTTCTCACCTCTTCCCAATACAGTAGCTTTTGTCCTAATCAAATCTTCACAAATATTAGGGATTCAAATGCAAAACACAGATTTCTCTGAGATGTTGATATCTGAATCAGTGATTTGAATTAGATGATGACCAGAGATATTGAGGTTGTATGGTCTACTCCGTGATGCTACTAGATTCCATCAATTTTAATCAGGGAAATTGTTTCTTGGCTAGGTTGTGGTTGTCTTCATGGGGGTGTATTCAGTGGTCTAAAAGTCGGCCGCAAAGGCGCTAGGCTGTGGTCAAATGCCTAGATTAGGCAGCCAACTAGTTGGGCGCCCCTTTTCTGCCCGACTAGCACCTAGCGATTTTTCGAACATTGAGTGTATTAATTAATTAAAAAAAACACAAAGAAACAACAAAAAACCTGCTTTGTCATCATCACTCTGGGATCTGCATCAGTGTCATAATTCTTGGAATTAACATCAATAGACAAATCAACTTCAACTTCAGCCCTCGACGGTTTAATCCTAACCTGCAAACAAAGGAAATTCTGGTGGTAATTTTCTTTCATCTAATCAATTAACAGATAATCAGCATTAAGACCATACAGAAAAGCAAACAATGCGCACCTCTTCACATCGTTCATCCAATTCATATGGACGCCAACAGGGCCTAAGTGGATATTGCAGAACATAAAGCTGGAGAAATAGAACAAGAGTCACAAACAATACATAGCGTAGAGGAAAAGGGCCATACCAAGAGCAAAAAAATGCATATACAAACTCATGTTGATATTTCTTTATTTAAATATGGACATGATTTGAATTTGAACTGCCTGAGTGCTGGGATCAATTTGAGGAGTAAAGAAGACGTCGATTTCTCGAACAACTCTATCATCATCGTTGACTTCCTCCATTGTTTCATCTTTCGCTTCTTGGCCTTCTGACTTGGCTTCGACATCCATTTTGACAGCGAGATCCATTTTGATGGCACAGTCATCTTGGTTCATTGTTTCACAATCGTGAATGGAATACACTTCTTCTTTCTTCTTCTTCATAGGAAAGGAATTCAATTCTTGGGGTTCTGACTTTGCTTTGAGTTTAGAGTTCTTGGGGGCGAATCTACTGATTCTAGATGGAACCCGGCTCAGACCATCTAGATCATCCAGGTCCATGTCCGCCATCACCCTTAGACTGATTTCTGCTTGACTAACCAGTTCTGATTTCACAGAAAGCAAGCACATAAAAACCTAATTTTCAGCCGCCAGCAACAGAAGATTAGACAAGAAAAATGTGCTACCCATTTTGCCTACTCCATAAAATACAACAAAACTATAACAATAGCCAACCTAATTGTAGTGGCCCCGGAAATTGGGCTCGGACCATTACCAAGCCGATACCACCAAACGGGTTCGCGTTGTCCAGGCAGAGTCTCCACAATGTATGCACGCAGCACGGTGTCTCGATCAAATCGTTCGGGGACACCGAGCTAGGCCGGACTGATTACGCTCGGGCAAGTTGGAACCAAGACCCTACCCTCGTGCACCCGAACTGCTCGGCCATGTGTGTCATAGTGACGTAGGCCAAGGCGGTTACAGCACGTGGATCATCATTATGGCCATCTCAGGCCATGTGCTCCGTAAACTGCCTCATCCGGCACGTCATATGTGACGTCACCCGAGATGGTTACCCAAGTGTACCTACCATGTGCCTACTTGGAGGCCAAGTAAGGTGAGGTCTATAAGAAGGAAAGGGAGGATAACCTAATGAGGTACGCCGTTTCACCCTAACCCTTGACCTACCGTCTCCTTCCTTGATCTAACTTGATCGTCGGAGGGTCACTAGGCTGCAACCAGCCCTAGTGATTTGTTGCAAGTCAGGCAAGGCGAGCTGTGCTGCGCGAAGGGAGCCAGAGACCAAATCGAACTTGCTGACCCTCAAACCGAACCCCACACTAATATAAACTGAAACCCTAACCAAGATCGACTAATAAACTTAATCTGCTGCAGCTATTGTTATAAAGTTGTGATGGCTTTGCTTACTAAATCACAGTATATGCAAGTCAACAAAGTACCCAAAAATGGTTCCCCTCGATTAATCTACCCACCTTTCTATCTTCGGGTTTGGCCGAGATTTCCCCCAAGTAGTCACAAGGTCGAATCTCACTAAGGCCAAATGTTCAAAACCTTGGGGCCACCGGAGCTAGGAGGTTTGTCTTTAGGAAACTAGTATCTAGAACTCGGTATTAGTCGAACTAGTATCTAGAACTCGGCATTAGTCGAGCTACGCCGCAAGGTAGCCCAAACACTCAGTTATCATATCTCAAACAAAAAAAAAAAAAAAACTAGATTAACGCCTAGGGTTCACTATAATCCATCATCAAAATCACATCAATCCAAACTAAAACACCACCACACAAATACAAAAAGTAATCAGCAAAAGCAAACATATCCATCCACCTTACATACATGATTTAGGGCAGCGCCCAGAAGACTGCAGGCGTGCGGCCGCTAACTGCTTGTACTGTACTGGCCCAAGTGGTGTGCACGTCAAAAGACACGGTACGGCGAATGAAAACGCCGTGCGCCCCAAGAAGTCCCCACGTGGCGGACGACGGTTACAGGACCACACGAAGGGGAGAAGGGACTAGTATTAAAAAATTGGTGGGCTGACGGACCCAGCCGGCAGGCACGAGTCTCGTGTGGTGGTATCGATCATTAACCGGTGACGAAATCTGAGATTCTTGTAGATCATGAGGGAAGATCACGATACGATGATGGCTGGCTCTTTCGCCCTTCACGTGTTACTGATCACACGGTTAGAATCTTTGCACGGATGATCTGATCTCTCTGTGCACTGACACTCATGTACTCGTATGCAATATAGTAAGTAACTATTCACTGGTCTTCGACCATCACAGAAACAACAAGGAGTCTGCCAGCAAATCTGTGCACAAATTGTGCAAAGATTTTCTGTGCACAAATTGTGCAAACATTTTTATGTCGGGCTCATTGTGGGTCTCATACAAGTGATCCGAGCCATTCATTATGTTTAAAACATTTTTTCAAGAGTCTCCGCGAAAAAATCAGCTCAATCTGATACCTATAAGTGTTTGATTTAATCATCTAACTTTTCATTCAAGTTTTTAGAGAATGAAAAGTTAGACGATTAGATCAAGTACTTATAGGTATCGGATTGAGCTGATTTTTTGTAATGACCCTTAAAAAAATATTTTAAACATAATGAACGACTCGGATCACTTATGTGGAACCCTTATGTGGGACCCTTAGTGGGTCTTACATAAAAATCTTTATGCACAAATTTGCTGTGTCAGTAGACTTTCTGCAGAAAGAATATGCAATGATTACACCTGCATTTAAATTTAATGCCTATTATTTCCATTATTATTCTTATATTTTACCTACTTTATAACATTTATATTTACATGTGAGAGACATTTTTTGGAAAATCACCAAATTTCTCCTTCTAGTTTTGGAAAAGGTCCATCATTTTGAAACAAACCAAAATGAAATAATAGACTCTCAATTAGGAACGGAGGGAATAATTGAGTCCGGCATGAATGTAAGAGCAGTGTAATAATCCAAACTAAAAGGTTACTAAAGTTAATAATATTTGCTCAAAAAAGTGCTTACATTGTAACAACCAAACTTAACAACCTCTTAACAACTCATCAAATTTAAGAATTTGGATAATCAAAACTAGTAACCATTTGTCCAATAACCAAATTTAATAGTCATCACATTTTCTTAATCAAGTACAACCATCATAGAAAAGTGAAACTCACCCTCCATAAAGCAAATGCTTTATTGGTTGGTGAAACTCACTCTTCACTTTGGCAAGTGGTTGTGCATTTAATAATATCGATCATTTTATAAATTTTAGCAAATGCTCTACACTTTCACTTATTTTACTAAAATATCATTCAACGTAGGCTATTAGATTTTTAAAAAAATTAAAAAAAATCTGACCGTTAGATTTAAATTTTATCAACTCATTTTGATTATAGCGAAACAATGTGAGATTTGATATTACTAACTTTAACAACTTCTAAATGGACAGTCAGTCTCAAATGAGGGAGTCCTTATTTTAGTTAAAATGCGGACCTCCTCATTTCTCCCATTTTCTGATCGAATTTCGATGATCCGAGTCGCTCAATGTATTCAGAACGTGATTTAAAGGGTACCCGCAAGAAATCGGCAAAAAAAATGACTGGGAAGGACTTCATCTGAGCAGTTTTTGTTTGAACAGTTCGATAAAAAATAAACAAAAACTGCCCGGATGAAACCATTCCCAGTCTTTTTTTTTGATGATTTCTCACGGGTACTCTTAAAATCACGTTTTAAACACATTGAGCGGCTCGGATCATCGAAATTCAATCGGGAAAGGAAGGTCCGCATTTTATTAAAATGAGGTGGTCCTTACGGGAGACAGACCGTCTAAATGGATAATCAAAATTTAATGTGGCAAGTTTTGATTATTACATTGTGGATGCTCTAAGGCAAAGAATGAAGTTGAGACACCAAAATGAACGTAAACCTGTTAACCTTATAGTTTAATCATGCGGCTCAAAAAGTTAACTTATACATATCGATAGCTATTTCTGACTCTAGAGGTGACCCCCGCCATATAGACTAGAGTTGTGCTCTGATACCAACTGTAATGCTTGCTAACTCATAACATAATCACGTGGGACTCAAAAGATTAATCTCGATTTATACAGTATCCTGACACATTCCCTTATTATTTTGGAATCAATTTCCTTTGCCCAACTATGTGGGACCTGGGGCCTTACAATTTCTATTGTAACAAGATTATTTCACCGATATGATACCAATATCCGATTTAACTTTTTTGTTTCATGAACAATAATTATATAAAAACCTACAAAATGAAACGTCATCTGGAGATCAATTTGGAAAGGGTGGAGGGAGTGAGGCCGGTCAGGTCACGTGGTTAGTTGTTTGACCCTCTCAACTCTCAAGTTTATAAATTTTGTATTACTGTGATAGATTTGGAACTTTTTTATTATTATTTTTTACTATATATAAACTTGACCCTACTAAACTTGTCGTCCTCAACATTCTATTAAGTTACCAATTGGCCCCATGGCGTTTCTCACTGAAACAAGAAAAAAACATTTGGTCGACTATGTCAACTGGGAGAAGCGATGGCGTAATTCAATGGGGATCATACTAAAATAATTATAACATGTATGATTTATAAAACATCAAGGGCTTTTATAAATCCAAAAAGAAGTCGTCATAATAGCAATACTAAATAGCCCTCGAGCCGCCCTGGATAGTGAAATATATGCATATTTTTCAGATTACTCAGGTCATTAGGTGTCCGGCCAGTTTACACGTAATTCGACTAATTCTTCACCTCACCCCCACATGTAAGTGTTTGAAACGGCAACGGCTGTGGGAGAGATTGTAGGGGTTAGTATGAGGTGCATACAAATTGGCCCGAAAAAACCCTGCAATACCCACACACAAAAAACTCGACTAATCACGGGGATCAATTCCTTCGCCCATTTGCGGGGACCGAATTAAAATCAGAGCAAAACTTGATATGGACTGACTTGATCAAAAAATTCAGAAACGAGCCAATCCTAAGAGTTTAGCCTTGATCAGTTGGCCAACCTCTATATATGGTTAATTTAGATAGTTCTTCCTTGTTTGTTTCCCTTTTTGTAAAAAAAATTTCTAACTCAAAAAATACTCATTACCTCTACCTCCAATCATTACTCTTCACTCATTATCCCTATCTCCAATCATTATTCGCATTTCTCTCTCTATCTCTCCCCACTCATTACCGCTACTTCTAATTATTACTCTCATTTCTCTTTCCACTCATAACTCCAAAAAAATTTAAAAAAAATTCTCAAAAACCCATCCAAACACAGTAAATAACCCAAAATGAGTCCACGTGCTGGACCTTGTAATGTAAGAGGTTTAGAAAAGGTATACCAAGTCAAATATCACAATCTTCTGGAGAAATGATATATTGTTAATTACTTTCTGTTATTACGAAACACCAAAATAAAATATCTGTTTTTACTTTTTAAAAATATTTTCGTTGTAGTAATAAGCTAATAACATAACAATGGAAAAATATTGCAGGCCTTCTATTAATGATTGATGCGTCTTTGCGTCTTGCAAACCCATGACAGCAACCACTACGGTCTCTTTTGGAAGTCCTTCAAAATGTTGAAAACTTCTAAATGACTTTAGTTGGTGGGGTACCAAGAAATATTCAACCTCAAAATTATACAGTACGTACCAACAAAATTTGTCCATTTATTGTTTTTAACCTACAAAAATGCAGTATTATGTACAAAATATGTGGAGAATAAAAGCAGTCAAGACTTTGTTTAGGGCAGGTGGAAAAAAAAAAACTGAGTTATCCAAAAAAAAATATGAAAAAAATACTACAATAATAAGGGTCCCCGGAACCGCCCCGATATATATATATATATATATTAGCCAAATAAGTTATGAATTTTGAAATGTTATCTTGATTAATTATTCTCTCGAAAACATTTCCAGAATAGAAGCCTCATTTAAGAAAAAAGAAAAATAAAAATTGGTGATCTGCAGACAAAATAACGGAAGAATATGGACAAAAAATGCTAAAAGTTAAGTGGAACGGGGTCTTGCTCTCAAGTTCTCAAGTCTACGGCTTGCTTTACATTTTTAAAAATTTACCTCTTTAGACTTCGACCACACAAATTGCTCTGCAGCCGTTAGACGTTATGTGTCCTACGTGCATTAGATGGTTGCAGAGCGTTCTGCGATGAATCTATTTTCGGTGTGTGTATGTAGCATGTGTTCCCCTTTGTCCTTACAAATAAAGAATCTCTCTATTATTGCCTCTCTCCACCTATATAAATCACCCTCTCTCTCTTTCTTCAAACAAACATACCGCCCACCTCTCTCTCTCTCTCTCTCTCTCTCTCTCTCTCTCTCTCAACACCCTCATGTTCATCATGGAGATGATGAAGAAACAAACATACGTTGCAAACACAGCTTCATCAGCTCTAGCTATCCACAGAGACTCACAAGTAATATCGAAAGCGAAGCCAAAGGTTCGAATAATTCACATAGTTGCGCCAGAAATCATCAAGACGGACGCCGCGAATTTCCGGGAATTGGTGCAAAGGCTCACCGGAAAGCCAACAGAAGATGACACGAAGAAGAAACAGAGGATTCCAAGAAAAGAACTCCCAGGAGGGAAAATCGAAATGCGATCCAGGTTTCGGTCTATGGAGTTCAGAGAGAGAATCAAGGGGGAAGAAGAGATTATGTGGGGAGGCGAAAATCAAAGTACCGGTGGATTTCTAAATGGGTTCGGTGATTTGGACGGGTTCATGAAAGAGCTGAATGAATTTCCTCTGTTTCCTTCGGATTCTAACTCTCACACGGATACACTTGGAGGGACACAACTTGCCTAGTTGAATAATTGTAGTAATTTTTCTTGACTGCTTGATTAACTATTCAATTATTTATTTATTTATTTATTTATTTATCTGGTTTTGTGGAACTGTTTAACTGAATTCTCTATCTTATTTAGTTATCTCGTTCTTTCGTTAATTACCTTAATTAATATTTTTTCTCTCCTAAAAATGGAGTTAACTAAATATTCATCCTAATCAGCCTAAATATTTAGGTACCCCCTAAAAATACTTCACAAATAAAAATTTCTCAATGTGCCAGTATTATACTCTCTCTAGTGTGCAATGTGAAATGAAAGAAGGAAAGTTTGGATACACAAATTTTCAAACAAAGCTTATTGTGTTCGGAAACGTCTGATGCAAATGGATCTCATAAAATATTGCGGAGCGTAAACGTATTGAACAATTCCAATCACATGTATGTAAAGAAAATTCTGAATGTAATACTGCTCAATGATAGAAAATCTAGAGTCTAGAGAGTAGATATTGTGGGTCTTTGTTGGAGTTGGATTTATGATAAAAGTTGTACATTATCATTCAGAAAGAAAAAGTCAGAGAAATAAATGGAACTTCTCAAAAATTAAGTTTTAAAGTTTCTTTTTGCTTATTCTTGGCCCAGGAAACCACTAGGCCTGTATTTTCTGCACGAAAAATCATTAAATTTTTTTGGCATTAACTGTCCTCCCATATCTGAGTTCCACTTGGATGTTTTCCAATATAAACTGAAACATTTATGTTTTGTTTTTTCAAGGAAAATAAAACCTTGGATGTGGACTATGTTTTGTTTTCTATATGTGGACCATATATCTACATCTCTCTCTCTCTCTCTCTCTCTCTCTCTCTCTCTCTCTCTCTCTCTCTCTCTCTCTCTCTCTCTCTCTCTCTCTCTCTCTCTCTCTCATGGGTGAAATGGAAAATTAATGCGGGGCTAAAAGCTCATAGGTTTCATAATTAACGAAGATATGGACTTCCTTACCTAAATTATATTACATCTAAATCTTCTTGACTTCGGGTCGTGGAGTGTTCTAGAACGTAACGTATATTATTAGTATTTGTTAATTTTCTATGATCCCTCGAATATTAAAGTGAAATCATACTGTGAATCTGGAATTAATATTGTCTCATATTAATCTCTTTGAGATATTAATGTGTCGTTTAACATTTTTTTTTCTCAACAAGGATACTGTTTGGCAAACCAAATAAGACTATGTGAAACAAAATATTAATAAAAATGGGATACTTGTCTTGCAAGATTCATTATATTTCACAAAAATCTACTTTTTTTTAGTAAGGCAAGTTGTCCCCTGATAGCGAAGTTAAAACTTTGATCAAACATATATATAGTACAGTATATAACACTATTCTGTAATTATCAAAACTAAGTTTTTAACTTTTAAAAAGTCAGTTTTAGTTTGTCCCAGAAACACGTAACAAAGGATCGATGTGCCTGAACTCATACCCCATTTGGTAGATATTTCTTAATTGCGTATTTGCTTATTCTGGTTTAATGTTTACCAAAGGTCCCCTCAATTATTCTCTACCAAATATCTTATGGTCGGGCCACATACTCTCTCTCAATATTTTTAATATACACTGGCTAGCGTCTCGAGCACATGCGAAGCGTGTGCAAGTGATGAGGAAGAAATTTTGTTTCAACTGTATAATTTTACGCTAACTTCTTTCAAATACTTATATTTCAAATATTGGCAAAACGAAAAAATAAAAAAGTGAGCCGGCTTCGTAACCGTAGTTGACACAAGATGGATGTTCCCTTTGTTTTTAATACTAGTAACGATAGTACTAACAAATACTATATGTATAATTGTATATAGGTATATATATATTTCTACATTTCACAAGGTAATAATTAAAGAACAGAACAAGGTTGGAATCACATGCTTAATAGTGACAGATAAATTAGATATATAAGAAGCGTCAACGAATTAAGATACTATATATTAATTAGTAATTAAATTGCAGCTAATAAAAATGGAAAACCCATGTTTCAAGCTAAAGGACAATGATTAATATTGAAGTTTAGACATTGCCCTCAAGTTTACGTTTCCAACAGATTATTTATTTTCTTATTCTTTCAGTTTCTTAGGCGGCAAGCGGATATTTAAAGTTCGACGCAAAAGAATACCGATTTTAAGCAAATTAAAAAAGATAGCTAGATAAAAAAAGGAGGATAACAATTTTAAATCTTAACTCAAATGAGCCAAAAGCGTGTATCACTTATTGTGCCCGTTGATATTTAGAGCTAGTAATCAAATCGAATAAGTTGAGAAATAGACTAAAAATTTGATCTAAAAACTTAACGAACTAGCTAAGCTCGATTGAGTACTTTTAAAGGGCGAACACATACCCAAACCCACGTAATTTCATTCATCGGCCCTACACATGCGCTTCTTTACCGTCTCCTCTCTTTTTCTTTTTCATATATATATATATATATTTTCCTTTGGCCATCTTTTAGTTACTTGTGAATCAATGATCGGCGGACCGGCGGACCCTTTTTTTTTTTTTTAAGAGCATGATTGGACTTTGTTGTTGGCTATCAGTGGGCTTTTTTGCGACCCACCTCTACAATCATAACTATTTACTTCTAAAGGTCGTTCAGAAATATCAACTCCTTCAAAAATTATACATAATCGATTAAATGTCGATCAATACGAAACACGCATCTACCTAAAACAATAGACTCCCACATTTGATTAAAATTAGTTTGCTTTTATTGATATCTGATCAACGTAACTTTTGAAATGGTTAGTGCGCTCGTGGAATTCTAAAAGACGAACGATTACGATCATCAAAATATATCAGAAAAAAGTCAACAAATGGTTCTAACAGGATGATTTAGACTGTGTTCTAGAAACACAATAAGAACTTATTTTTTGTGTAATAAGAAGGCTTGTTCCGAAAAATAAGAAGGCTGATACTTATTTTGGAAGAATTTATATAGGTACCGACCAGCCGGGGAGGAAAATCGTACCGGCGGCCTCGCCGGGCCGTCTCCGGCCACCGGACGGCCGATCCGAGCCGTCCAAAAATTCTATAAAAAAAACGAGAGGGCTAGCGTGGGAATCAACGGCATCCGAGGTGTGTAGGGTGCTTGATCTGAGCACCCCATTTTCCATGTAGAGTGCTTGATCATATATACACGGAAAATGGGTGCTTGGATCAAGCACCCTACACACCTCGGATGCCGTTGATT
This sequence comes from Rhododendron vialii, assembly GCF_030253575.1. Taxonomy (NCBI): domain Eukaryota; kingdom Viridiplantae; phylum Streptophyta; class Magnoliopsida; order Ericales; family Ericaceae; genus Rhododendron; species Rhododendron vialii. Next base: position 690,969 of record NC_080559.1, on the reverse strand, counting down.
CCCGCGCCAGTCCTCTCGTTTTTTTTGGTGAATCATAATTAAAGTATAATTAGAGGAATTTTCAAGTGAAGGATCCCTCATTTTGTTAAAATGAGGGACTTTCATTTCCCGATCAAATTTTGAAAATCCGAACCGTTCAATGTGTGCAGAACGTAATTTTAAGGGTCCCCGCGAGAAATCAGCAAAAAAAATGATCGGGAAGGGCGTCATCCGAGCAATTTTTTTGAACCGTTCAATAAAAACTGCTCGGATGAAGCCCTTCCCGATCATTTTTTTTTGCTGATTTCTCACGCGGACCCTTAAAATCACGTTCTGATCACTTTGAGAGGCTCGGATCATCGAAATTCAATCAGGAAGCGGAGTCCCACATTTTAATAAAATGAGGGATCCCTCACCGGAACCTAAGGAACCATAATCGTGAACATGAATTCACAAACCAAACCATATAATGCAGTTTCTAATTTTTGTAAACTATGACCAAACCATATTACTAAAAAACCAAACCAAACCGGACTGGGGGAAGCTGCTGTGCATCGTGCTGCACAGCGTGCTGCGTACCTGCTGGCGAGCCTTGCCGGCATCGGTCCGGCGATCGGAGACGTTCATCGCGTAGAGCTCATCGAGTTCTACGTGTGCGCCAAAAATCAGCTCGATCAAATATCGATAAGTGTTTCATCTGAACACATATAACTTGAAAAAAATGGATTCAGTGGTTTTGATCCAGTGTTTTGTATTCATTAGGATTTATTTTTTTCAAGTTATATATATTCCGATGAGGCACTTAACAATATTTGATTAAGCTGATTTTTGGCGTACACGTAGAACTCGATGAGCTCTACGCGGTGAACGTCTCCGATCGCCGGACTGATGCCGGCAAGGCTCCCCGGAGGGTGCGCAGCACGCTGTGTAGCTTCATGCTGCACAGCAGCTTCCCCCAGTCTAACCAAACCAATCCTTTCAGTTTGGATTGATTTGAACTGAATTCGCGGTGACAGATTGTTTGCTCACCGGACTTAAGAGGAGTTGGCTGGCCGACCGGCACTGTCTTAAATTGGCGAAAAATCGATGTAGAAAATATACTTACTAGTTTTTTTTTTTTGGTAGAGGATTGGGATCCAATTAGTTGATTGGGTGGATGATTTAAGTATTAGTAATAACATCGATGATCGATCGATCACAGTAATTAATTCTTTAAAAGTCAAAAGGGCGGCCCTCTCATGAATAATGGTTCTTTTGGAGGTCACATAATAGATTCCCGGCCCGGACGGCAACATCAGAAACTAATGTGCATTTAATTTACAATATGTATGGAAGTCGTGAATCAACACCTTAAAGTCAAACGTACAGTAATTAACGGCACAACACGCTTTAGCTGATCCAATCGAGAGTCGGATGATTAATTAAATTACTGCACAATTCACACCTACCTTAGCTAATTGTGTTTCATTTCCAAATTTCAACTTTCTTGTGCCGAGCCAAACCGAGCTCTTAACGTGTCCGGTTGAGCCAAGTCTTCGTGAGCAGCTTAGTTCTTTTGCTGTCCTACTTGTACATATATATATATATACACACTCCGACAAATTTCCAACTGGCGGTAAGGACATACCAAAATTTGTAGTTAGTAGGGTCAAACTGTTAACTAGTTAACTTTTTGGGCCGCTCCATCCTCACGCGTAAGCTTATGAAACGACTGTAAGAAGGGCTGTAGCGATTAGTCTAAGGTGCGCGCAAACTAGCCTAACAAACGCTACGTTACAACCCCCCACCCCCCCCCAAAAAAAAAAAAGAAAAAAAAAAAAGCAGCCTGTTAGCTAGTTTTATCATTTATAGGGTAACAATCTGATGGCGTTGAAATCAAAATTGTGGTCCACAATTTGTTGGTTAGTGGAACCAGCCCCTAAAATACTTGTTTATCGCACTTTGTCCATTAATAAGAACATTCATCTCAGAAATAAAAGAAAGAACAGTAACAAATTATTAAATTAGAAAAAAAAAACATTTACCCCCTTCTACCATGCATGCATGTAGGTATGAATACAACTTTTAATTTCCTTGGTTGGCATTGCATGTGTGAATGAGACAGAACGCGGACAAAGAGTAAGCAGAGAAGTATTTTATACCTAATCCCATATAGTAACCACTTTTTCCCAGATTTACTAACATCAACCACTTGTTCTAGAAAATTGACATCATGACTAGCGACAAGTCTAGATCATGGAAAGTTATATATTACTGTACTTACCAAGTCTGAATTTAAGATCAGGTCTTCGTTGTTCACTTGCCCCAGAAAAATGGAGAGGACTTCGTCAAACAGCTAGCTAAGCAACAGAACAATGCAAATCATACATACAACAGTACATCATCAATAGTACAAAAGGAGTAATAGCTAGCTAGTTCTAAGAGCATGTACATCAAGAATATGTATTTTACCTATTTAATAGTGCACTTTTTTTACTTTAGCTACTCAAATTTCACTCAATCCCATACCAATCTTCTCTATTCTCATCTCTATTCTTATAAAATACTATTAAAATATTATTCCCTCTCCTCTCTGCCTCACATGCAGGAAACTAAACCCAGAAATTGACCAAAATTCAATTAACCCAACTATTGAACTGATCAAATAAGAAGAAGCCGCTCGGAAAACTCTGCCCGAAACAAACTCCTCCAGATCCTGAACGTCGAGAAACAAGCTCTCGTCCTAATTAAGGTTCAAGGTTTTCAGATGAGAATTGAAGCAGAGAACTTCTAAGGTTGAAGGTTTTCACTCCCATGGGTAATCTCTGCAAATCAGAAGAAGAACGTTTCATAAAGGCAAAGAGACAAAGTAAGGATGATGACAGATTTTCAATCCTTGGAGAATCCAATTTTTTCTATCAAAATCAAATTCAGAAATAAGAGGAAAGTTGATTCAAAATCTGGAAGTTCAAAGTGAATGAGCTCAGAATGAGAGAAGGATACAAAGTCATTTGAGAGAGAGAGAATAAAATAATCAAAAAAATGGGATACAGATGAATAGTACCTCGGTAATAATACCGAGGTTTTGTCGCGGTAGCAATTTTACCTAGCCTTAATTGAGGCTGATGTAGAGCCTGTTTTAGAGCAAGTTTATCAGTTCGTATGTAAAAATGCTAGTAAATAGTGCATTTTTTTCATTTTACCTACTCATATCTCTCTCAACACTACACCAATACTATCTATTTAACCTATTCTCTATTAAAATATTATTACTTTTATTTTCTTTTTATTTTCTGGGAAGAGAAAGAGGGGGAGAGAGAGAGAACAATTAATAAAATACTACATACATGGTGAATAGTGCTTAGGTATATTTACCTAAGCACTGTTCATAGATGGATTTTAGCTAAGCCTTTACCTAATCTAGTGTAGTGCTCATTTGGAAGTTTTGCTTAGGTAAAATAGATTAAATGGCTTTTTACCTATTTTGATGTTCATGCTCTAAATGAGTCTGATTGTGGGCCCTACACGCAGGCAGTGGCGGAGCCAGAAGTTTCGTTCAGAGATTAGGGAGACCTTTTTTCATAAGTAAATTTAAAACAATTAATAATATTAGCAAGAGACACATTAATTTGTCACATACCAACCACATTCCTCTCACATACATGTGTGAGAATCCCACAATAAATGTATAGACCCCACATATATGGGGGAGAGGTGTGGTTACGGTGCGACAAATTGATGTGTCTTTAGCTAGCATCAATTAAAAAATATTCACAATAAAATACAATAAAAAAGTTGTAAGCACAAAAGTCCAAACATTCTCCATTCGGGATGGTTCAAGGGACACCCAAAAAAACACTTAAAAAAACACCCCAAATCTCAATCTCATAGTTCCCGATCAAATTTTTATGATCCGAACCGTTCAATGTGTGCAGAATGTGATTTTAAGGATGCCTGCGAGAAATTAGCAAAAAAAATGATCGGGAAAGGCTTAATTTGAACCGTTTTTATTTGAACCGTTTAATAAAAAACTGTTCGAAACTATTCGGATCAAGCCCTTCCCGGTCATTTTTTTTGCTGATTTCTCGCAAGTACCTTTAAAATTATGTTCTGATCACATTGAGCGGCTCGGATCATCAAAATTTGATCGGGAACTATGAGGTGTTTTTTTAGGTGTTTTTTTTGGGTGTCCCTGAAACCGCCCCGTTCTCCATTAGGTACAAAAGCTTGTGCAAAAGTCAAACATATGTTGCTAACCTTTTTTATGTACAATTGACCCTGACGTGTTTTCACCTTTTAAAAGTTCTACATGCATGATTGCTTCGATAGTTTAATCCCATTAAAAACATCTCGCTCTATATATGTACACAACAAAGTCATTGTTCAACCATTGATTGTTCATTCGGCTAGTTTCACAATTGATTGTTCAATTTTCACTTTGAAAAGCTAGAAATTGAGTTGGAAGGATTAAACAATTAATATCACACAAAAGTGGCAATTCGCTATTTGTCTCAGTGAAACGAGCATTTAATTTTTAAAGGAGTCCATTGATTTGGTTGAAAATCCACGACAACATAACAGACAATAAGCCCAATACCCAAAATTTTCCACTCTCTAGTCCTTAATATAAGATCTACCTGAGGTGAGCACTACATGCATGTGAGCTTGATCCTTGGAGTTGTGGTTGGTGGTAATCAGGGGTGGAGCAAAAAAATTTAGTTTGCCGGGTCAAATCCTACAAAGTACAAACATATCTGGCCTTTTATTCTCTTATTTGCTAATTGAGTAAATATGTGATCGTAATTTATATGATTCTACTTAATTTATAATTTACAAGGAGGACTTTTTAGATATTGAAACGATGAATCCCAATCTCAATTGTAATGCTACCAAACTGCGAGGTGAAGAGATTAGTGCTTGAAAATATAGACGGAATTTGATGTTTAAAGTAAATCAATTGGAGCAATTTAAGAGTTTTTTTTTTTTTTTAATTATGGAATCGCAATAGCAAAATTTGTTTTCTAAAGTGCAAAATGTCTTGGTTAGAACTAAGAAATCTAAGTGAGAGGGTCAAGCGACCCCACTTGTATCACCATGACTCCACCCGAGAAGGTTACGTTACTAACTCTAATGCCCCCAAATGAAGAGGACTCCGTTAAAAGCTAAACAACAAATTAATCAGTGCAATCATACGATTCCGGATTTATATCAAATTATGAATACGAATTACAAAAAAAGAAATGATAGACAAAATAAAAACAGGTCAGAAGGAAAAAGTCGGGGACCATTTCCGGTTGATGGGTTTGAAATAGTTAGTTCCAAAGGAGTCAAATTCTCGGCAGTTTTGTTGCCAATCTGAACACTGTGTAGTTGGACATTTTCTCGGCTCCTTGTGGTACATATATAATTTAGCAATGGGTCTAGTTCATATAGTTCATATTGAAGATCTTGTTTGTTCGTTTTTAGAAGGCATGTCCTTTTAAAATTACCCATATCTTTATATCTACAATTTTTGTTATGATTTTAAAAATCTTGTTTAATAAAAATAATCAAGATTTATCAAATAAGATTCATATTACATATTTAAAACATTACAAATTTGAAAATATAAATATTTTTTTTTGTAGATGTCCGAAATAGTAAAAATGGACAAGAAATTTAGGGACCTGAGGGAGTATCTTTTATGAGAGTGTTATATAGATATGCTATTGACCAATTCATTCACGTGAAGGCTAATTGCACAATTAGCGATTTGTTTTTGCAACATAAAAGTCGCTTAAGCTAACTTTAACATCAATTTTTCAAAAAGAAAAAAAAGAAAATAATAATACATGTTGATGCCAAAATTTGGACAGTTGATCCGAGCATTTCGAGAGGTTTCTCAGCTGAGCACTCCGAAAGGTCTCGTGCAAAACAAGTCCGATCGGTGGTGTTTCCAATCGTGGACCATCCGACGATCAAGTTAGATTGATTAAATAGAAGGAAAAGAGAGAGCAGGTGCTCTGTAAGAATTGAGAAGCAACAGAATGCCTACGTTTTCATTTACCTTCCCTACGTTTATACTACATCAGATGTGCAACATGGAGCCACTTCCCCAGGGCCGTGGAAAAGATGGGATTGGTCATGGGAGGTGACATGGGATCGTGGGTCGACATTCGTGGGAGTTGTAGGATCATGGGTGACTTCGTAGGAGTTGTGTCGTGATTTGTGGAATGACTCAACCGCTTTATAGGTTTCGTTATCGTGAGTCTGTCTACCAGCATAAGTCTTGCCGAGCATCCCGCCACGTGTCATATCCGTAGTGCTTGGTATTAGTGGTAAAAATTCATACTCATCAATACATATCACACATTGTTTGCCGATGGTTTTGCAACATAAATCTGAAAAGTGAAAAAGTATATTGAGGTAAAGCATAAAATGAACAATTTCAACTTAATTAGTTGTGATCAATTATTCAAATGTTTCACCAATGTAGATATTTGCTTCAAGTATCCAGCAAACTCCACATGCAACGTGACACGTATAATGTTGCATGTATTTATGTATCGAGATAGTTGCAACTCGCAACTTTTTTTTTCAGGGGACACCTAAGTCACATAATGCGCGTGCGTGAGTTTCAAAGAGTATTTCAAAAGCATCTCATCCTATCAAAATTTGATACTGTGCAAATTAGTGTTTCGAGGATTATGTGACTAAGGGAAACACGGCCCTCGGTCAGTCATCTATAGTAACAATATTTCGAAGAGCCTAAAAAAAGAATAAAAAACAAGTATGAAGCAACACACACAGTGACACAGAGGAATGGCAGAGCGAAAAATGGAGATGCGGGGTATCGAACCCCGTACCTCTCGCATGCAAAGCGAGCGCTCTACCATGTGAGCTACATCCCCTGTTATGGCTTCTCGTTACTTTTGTTATAACTTATTACAATAAACAAACAAGCCCTACAAAACCCAGCCCAGTGCGGTCATCACTTCACTCTTAGTTTCAGGGATTTCCCGCCATGGAAGCAATGGAAGTCGACACACTCCAAAGAAAACAATCCGTCTATCAATTCTTGGTACGTAAAAACTTCAATTCTTGGCTCAAATTTCTAAATTGTTTCTCTTTAATTGAAATTTTTTCAAGATTTTCTTTTATTTGACAATTTCTGATGCCCCTCTACTGGTTCTGCTGTTTTTGATTTTTGGGTTTTGTTATGCTGGGTGTATTGTAGGATGAGGGTTTTAAGATACAGAAGGAAATGTACAGGGGCCAGCAGTACAGTCAGATATACTTTGCTCGGCTCCACTTGATGAGAACTCTTCTTTACTCTCTTCTTCCCAATTGGAAGCCCCATTTGCCTGGTAAAAAAACTTCCATTAGTTTCTTTTCTTTCTATGTCATCCATGTTTGTATCTTTGGTTTATTTGTAACTCTGTTTTAGATCTTGTTGTTCAATTTGCGTCTTGGGTTTTGGAGTTCATATGGGTTTATACTTCATAGCACAATCTTTTTGTTGATTCCCTGATATTTAGGTTTACCTGTGGTTTGGATGCTAATGGGAATAGGTATGGGGTACTGAAGTGCAATCTGTTTTTCTCGTGTTTTCTAAGAATTTGCGGGGGACATGGGCTCACAGTTGTTTGGTGGTTGTTTTAAGGATTAGTATTGGATAACACTTTGAGACGTTGTTTGGTTGACCCTCATCAGAACTTTGTTCTTGAGTTGTTTTTTCCTTAGGGAAAAACCAGTTCTTTAAAAGCGTCAAAAAAGATTTTTTCAAACTATAAAAGAAACTCCGCTTGAAACAGACAAGATCAGAAAATGGTGAGAGTGTTCAAAAACAGTTTTTGACAAAGACTTTGTAAACTTAACACTGAAATAGCCACCAAACACAGGTGTTTTAAGGGATTTAAAGGCTTAGGGGACTTGTGTTTAAGTTTCATGTAGTTTATGTATCTTCAACAAGGTTGACGTCAATGTCACAGGGTACCGTTTGACCTGCAATTGAGTCTCAGACCTCTCATTTTCATTACATTGGTTATTTTTACCTGCAATTGTATAATTTTAGTGTTTCTAGCCTTAGGATTGCATTGGCTATTTGTCAGCAAATAACTTAGAGATGTAAATTATGTAATTACCTTAATTTATGCATTGGTAGCTTGGTTGAATATCAAAATAACTTATGTTCTGATTTTTGAAGTATCGGGATGGCTGAGTTTTGACGGACATGATTCTTGTGGGTTATCCTCTTGAATGACATGTATAGTGGGAAGAGTTACATTATCTTTTACGAGTGTATTAGATGTTTAAGTAGTAAGCTTTTGAGCTCCGTGAGTTGGTTACTTTGTTTAGACTCATATGCTGAGCTATGTTTTTGCACAGTCTGCACAGTTTTGGGATTGGAAGAAGGCAAGGAATGCATAATTGTTGGAACCCTGTACAAGCATATGAAGCTCAAACCTAACATTCTTGATGAGTACTCTAAGGAGGTATTCATATGTTTCTTTTCTTTTCCCCTTCTCGTGCTTTTAGGAGATTGAGATTTGGGTGAACAATTATTGCGGTTTTCTTGTTGTTTGATTTTGTTATGTACAGAGATCTGCAGCCCCACTTGTTAAACCTCACAACTTTATACACCCGGATGATCATTTGATTCTGGAAGATGAGAGTGGAAGAGTTAAACTTCGTGGGAATGTGCTCTTACCTTCTGTTTATGTAACAGGTATGCATAATGAACTGCCTATCAGTTACCATTCTAAAGTTGGAAACATCTCTCAGGATGGTGTGGTAGTTTGCTTGAACATTCTTTGTGGGCGAAGCAATCAAGGGCATGGACATGAAATTCCTGTTTTATTTTATGTCAAATGTAGTTCGCTGACCTTTTATGTGGGCTTCTTCACTCTGCTCACCAATTGAAAAGGTTCTCAACTGTTGACATGCAAAAAACAATAGGTGACATACTTTACAGTAACATCCATACATTTTATACGATTGCTGTCAATGGTATGTTACGCTTTATTTCCAATGGACATATACAACAGGAACTTGATAGCACTCCAGTGGGAACTGTCCGCTGGCTTAGTTGGCCCATTGGGATGGATACCGATATTAAAAAAAGAAAATTTTAAAACCATTATATACTGGTTGTGGTAGGAAATGTCTTTGCTGATTAATTACTGTAATCTAAAATGTCTGCATGCACTTGATAGGGATTGTGGTTGCATTGCATGGGAAGGAAAGTGGTGCCGGTGATTTTTGGGTTGAAGAAATCCTGGAAGCTGGCTTACCAGAGCAGATTGAGCTGCCACTTAAATCAGGTATCCTGGCACTATCTGGTTAATCTCACCTCCTTTGTGTTTGTATCTGTTGTAATCTGCAACTCACTACTACGTACGGGAGTTCATTGTTTGGCGGTACATGTTTTGTTCTATTTTTTATCAGCATTTGGTGGTACATATTTTTTTCAAACACATCCTGTACATTAGGGTTTTCGCCTTATGTGGAGATTGAAACCTTTTGCCGCTGGGAAAGATTTATAGAATCATGCCATGGGCTGGGGGGAATATGAATATAAATTTTCAGGACATGGTGCCCAGGAAAAAATCATACACGGATCAAAAAGGCATGTAGAGTACTAAATTGAGATAACATCATAACATTTGAGACTGCATTTTATGCATAAATCTACAATTAGCATTGGTATATAACCTTTGGCAGTGTTGAGATGCCTTCTAAAATTTGAAACTCAAATCAACACATGCATCAAGTCTCTGAACACGAGCCATCACGTACCAAACTAAAGCGAACCAAACTGAGCCTTAAGTCCCAATCAATTAGGTAGGCTACCAGAATCTTTTTCTCTGATGAAGGGAGGGCCCTAGCATTAACTCGTCGTATTCATCATTAAATTCATGTCATAAATGATCTAATGGGGCCTTTTATGTTCTTGCTATTAGTTATTTAAATGCACAATCCTCCTTTATTTTGGCTTGAGACCGGCTGTGTGGAAGATAAGACTCTAAGCATGATAACTCTAGAGGATCAAAAAAGAAAAAAGCATGATAACTCTAGGCAAAGTTATCATGTACGTAGCACATGGAAAAAAAAAAATAATAGAGAACAGATATCAAGACATTTGTTCTGTTAACTAGAGAACACATGGACTGGTACACCATTGGCAAAGAAAGAGCTGCTATGTCTGCGTGCATTTTCTTGTGCTGTTTTCTGAATTCAATTTGGTCGGTCTTGTTTCTCTTGAAGTTTGTGGCTATTTTATACTTCTGAAAGTCTGACCTAGAGTGAAGCATGATCTATAACTTTCTCAAAATGTTTGATCTTTTGCTTGGTATTTGGACTTAGTTTGGCTAATGTGTCTATGGAACAGCTGCTGTGCTTTCCTTGGTAGTTACTTCGAAGCATGTTGCTGACTGTTCCTTTGTAGTCTCTGTCTAATACCTTTTTGTGTTGACTACTTGCAGAAGACAAATATGTTGCTTTTGTATCGGGGTTGAGTGTTGGAAGCAGTACTTCTAACCCTCTCCAGTTTCAGCTTCTTGTCGATCACATAACTGGGTATCTAGGGGATGAGAAGGTGCATGGTGTCTCTTGATCCCTTCTTTCAAACAGTTGGATAACTTGCTATGGGATGACATCTTATCTTGCTACTTTGTAAACTTCTCAACCAAGCAGGAACAAAGTATTGCAGCTCAAATAGTTCAAGTTGTAATTGCTGGGAATTCTGTCGAGATTCCTGGTGGACTTCTCAATGGTCAGGTAACACGTTTTGTTTTTCTCTGTGCTTTTTGGATTGTCTGTTCCAATTACTTTATTAGCAATTTTCTTCTGGTCTCCGAAATTTGAGAGTTGCTATGCCTAGAGAGGGGTCTATAGGCCAATCAACCTTTAACAAACACCACAAGTTCGATAAATTTCCAGTACCGATAAATTTAAAGAGAGACAAGAGCAAAACATATTTGATGTTGAAACCCTAAAGGCTATACCCCATGGACAAAAACAAGAAAAGCGATTCCAACACCCAAAACAAAAAGGTACAAGACATGAGATGAAAGGTACTCTTACCCTAGGTTTACCTCTTTGCGATCCTTCACAAGCTCCATGACACAGTCTAGATTCAACAGCCACCACAAGGGGAGCCACCTCGATCTCTGGTCTTCAAAAGGCTCTCTTGCACACTTCCCACCACAGACAACAATTTGTACGTCAAGGAGTATATGTATTAATTTCTTTATGTAGTTCTCAATGGAAGCGTATTAAATATAGGCTTAGGTTGACTTAAATATGGAATTGAACTCGAGAGCATGAGGAGGATGAAATTGTGAGAGAGAGCTTTGTAAATGCTCTAGAGCTGATCTTAATGTCAGAATACCATGATGTGAAAGAGGGGTTCATAAAGTTTGGGCTGATGAAACACAATATTATTGGTGAATCCCTTGGGCACTCTCAAATCCGGGCTCGAGCTAATTGTCGAGCTCATGTCTGGTCTCAATAAAAGTAGGGCTCTAGCTCACTGTTGAGATGGCCATCTTGCAGCTTACACACAGCATTCTTTACCATTTCAAGACCATGCACTTTGGATTAACATATTGAACAAGTTGCCAATGTGCCTGAGCAAAATACCAGTGCATGAGACTAAAGGTCAAGGGCTCATATACATTACTTAGTATATACCTCTAAGTATGGAATGGCGAGTTTGGTTGCAGCACATTCATACATCCATCTGTGGTATTTCAGCCTATTGATTTAAATGAGACAAAACAAGGCCTTCGATAAGAATCTTTGTAGTTCTGTAAGTTCTTATCAAGTGAGAAGGTTCCTACTTCCTACCCTTGACTTATGGGTTCCTATTCCTTCTTTAAAGTTCTATGGTGACACCGTGACACACATTTCTTTCTGAATCATCATTGTCTCCGCAACATTAACAAAGTATGTCCCATATCACAATTGTTACTTTCACCTTCACCTGTAATGGAATGATAATGCTACCTTAGAATGATTGGCACCAGTATACCACCATCACCATATTCAGTACCACCTGCATGGCTGCACCACAGCTGCATCATGGTCTGCCGTTTGAGCACCACCACCACCATCACTGCTGTGAGTTTGTCCACTACCTTCATCAACTTGACACAAAATCATCTCTTTCTATAGTCAATGCAGCCTCAGAATCATAACTTCTACTAAGCTTTTCACAGCATGGTTTTTTTTTTTTCTTTTTCTTTTCATTCTGAATATTCTAAATTTCAAGCATGAGGATTGATCCTTATCATCACTGAAAATAACGATCAGCGTGTTCATTACTGGTAGTCTTGTTTCATGTTTTGGCAGAATTTGGCTTCAAAGGATCAGTCTAAAATGTCTGAGCCAGTCAAAGAGCTAGATATCTTGTTGACTCAGGTACTTACACAGTATCTTCATAAATTTCTCTTTGACTGAAGTCAGTATTTCTTACATTTATAGCTATGTGAAGATTGCAGCTGGTGTACCTTTGGATATAATGCCAGGACCTAATGACCCGTCAAATTTTGCCTTGCCGCAGCAGGTTGATTTACGTCATTCCCATGTAACATAAGTTGGCGTATTTATTGTGCAGGAGTTGATTGTTTCTAATATCCCTTATCTTTCAGCCTTTGCACAGATGTCTTTTTCCAGGTTCATCCGCTTATAACACTTTTAAGTCCTGTACAAATCCGCACTCTTTCGAGCTTGACAATATCAGGTAAGATATATGATCTTAGTCTTATTACTTCCTGGAGTCCACATAGCACTTTGACTCGCTTGAGGGGAAAAAATAGCACTACAACGTTTTTCTCGTTTTCAGATTTCTTGGAACATCAGGTCAGAATATTGATGATCTCGAGAAATATTCCGAGGCAAAAGATAAGCTTGACTTTATGGAGCGAACTTTGAGGTGGAGACATATTGCACCGACTGCCCCAAATACCCTTGGTAGATAATACATATCCTGCTATAAGTTCTGTCATGTTCTTTTACAGTTTGTTCCATCACAATTGTTTGAGTGGGAAATTAAAATATGGCAAAATAGCTGCTTAATTGGCCGCAAGCTTACAGGATGAGGAGATAAACAGAACTACCTTTAACTCAAGAAGAACTAGAAAACATGGATGGTCGGATGATTCTCATGGATTTCTGCATGACTTGGTATCTTAACTAGTCTTACTGTTCTCTGTTTTTTTTTTTGTTTTTTTGTTTTTCACAGGGTGTTATCCCTTCACTGATAGGGATCCTTTCTTTGTGGAGAGCTGTCCCCACGTTTACTTTGTTGGTAATCAGGATAGATACGATAGTCGCATAATAAAGGGTACTTCTCCATAAGCTCTTGTTTGCTGGGGTACCGTTTTCCTCTAACCTTATAGTGAAAATATTGTTGGTGCGCTTTGTTGTAGGATCGGAGGGTCAGGTGGTAAGACTTGTATGCATTCCTAGATTTGGTGAGACAGGAATTGCTGTTGTGGTAAGCTCTTTTTTCCCCTTGGCCTGCACATAAAATGAAAGCAATTATTCACTAGAGAAGCTCATGATTCGGATACGTGATTTTGCATGTGTGTCGCTGTGGATACAGCCCACCTTGAAGCCTTAGTACCATATACACTGCCAGTTGATGTCATTCAGCCTTTCAAGCTTTTTAGTCATTCAAAATAATACCAAAAGTGATGCAGCTCCATTAGGTTGATTTTTTTCAAGGGCAAACTTTGTATTACTATTAGCCCCATATGGTTTGGGCCGTGTGCGCACAAACCCCTTTTTATAAGTGCCCGTGCTTCTTATAGTAGGTTGAGTCGTTGAGATTTGAAAAGGTGGAAAGGTAGCCCCTTTGTGGGTATGAATAGTTACGGGTCCATAGAAATATCAAATATGAATTTTCTTAATCGTTTTGAAAATATTAGCCTTGGTCGGCACGATGGTCACTGAGCTGGGAATGGGACTTGGAGTTTGTCTTCAAGATGACATCCACCGAGGAATATATTAGGTTTGATGCAGGCGTATTCTTATCATCCACTACAGCCAAGAAACAAAACAATCAAGAAAGCTAGAACAAGAGTTAACTTTGTAGAAAAGATAGAACAAGAAAGTTCATGGGACACTTGCCCAGCTAACTACCACATCTGTGCAGCTGCACTTGGATTGTTTTTTGTACTATATACATTAGCTGCACTTGACAGTATATGATCCTGGGCAGCCTTTCCACTTCGTTGTCAGTAGGTTTTGAATTGGATGCTTTAACATGGTATCAAAGTTAGGCTTTCAGAGGCTTCTAGACAAGACTCTCTTGATTGATTGCCTCGTTGTTTGTGCCTTAGGCACTTGGTTTCGGTTTGATCCCTATGTCATGAATCCTTTGTTTATCTGTCCACATGTGAGTCAAGGGTTGCATGTGCGGGGTGTGTTAGAGGTTGTCCCACATTGGTTAATTATCACCTCCGAAACTAGTATATGACCCTGGGCGGCCTTTCCACTCATTGCCAATTGATTTTGAGTTGGATGCTTCAACAGTTTTGAATAAGGAAAAACAGTCATCTCGGTCATAGAAAGTCTTCCTATCCATCATAGTTTCAAACTAAAATGAGATTTACTCTCTTTCTTGTGATTGGAATACCGAAAGGGCGTAGGATTGTTTACATAGTGCATATGCATGCCTAAACTCAGATCCTGGCTATGATGCAGTTAAACATGAAAAATCTTGAATGCCACGCTCTCAGTTTTGCGACTCAATTCTCCTCATAAGGTATGTTGATCTAAAGCTACGTTTCATACATGCTAAATTTCCGATTGAGTTTTGTTTGTGCGTGATTTGTCAACATTTTGTTGTCATTACATTGGGGATTACCGTGTCTATGGAAATTAACATTTCAGCTTTTAAGCTAAAAGCAGTAATCCGAAGGTATATATGGTATTTCAGTTCAGTTGTTTAAGTCTTGGTTATGATCTTATTTTAACTATCTTGTGGGGGTCAAAAGTAGGAGATGGGAAGGAAATCACAGATGGTAGGTTCAAGGATCTCACCGAGATCTACTTTGGTCATCTTAAAAGCATGTTAGTTTGTTTACAAATTACATTACAACCATAAGATATGAAGAGTAGTGATGATTTCTGAACTTTTGTCTATTTAGAATTTGTAACTAAAGAAATTGAGTTCTGTGTATCAGTATTACAAGCAGCAAGTTCTCTCTAGTCACAGTAAGCTTCCATAGCCTAATTTTTCTCTTTGTTTATGATATTAGGAGTCTATGATCATATAGGCATTAGAGAGAGAGATTATGTATGATGTTCTTTGTGGGAGGTACAGGTTTGGTTGATGAAACCGGGGTGGACTAATTGTTGAAAACTAAGTGTCCTTTTTGAATTGAAGAATTTCATTGTAAATAGGATGAATAAATCATATAAGGATGTCGTCATTTCGTGTGAATTGAAAATTGTAAGGCATTTGGAAGTATTCATGATGCTCTCATGTGATTCCTTATGTGACGCGCAATGAGACCATGATGATCCCATTTGACGATCCATGGTGTTCATTTTATAGGTCTCGTTATGTAAGTCATCCATGCAGAAAATCAAGTTAAGAAATTGTTGTCTATTCGAACGAACTGTAGACATCTGAAGAGCAATGGGTGGTCTCAAACAAACATGATTGTGTCTAAGCCTTTACCCATGTCCGGTCATTCTAGTTTTTAGAACAGCTGATTAATGCATTGGGCTCTACAAAATGAGTTGCTCGGATAGTTAGATGGAATCATAGTGGATCCCATTCTGCATCATATAGGATCACCACAATGAGGAGATCCTTTCTCATTTGGAAGTGCTCATTTGGCCCTTGTGGTGTCCTTGATTAGTTTTCAAATAAAAGGTGGGTTTTAAGTCATAGGTTTAAAAGAATGTAACTTCCGAAAGACATACGAACAGATAAGTGGAATGTTAGTTCGGAGTTTTGGTGTGATATTCTTTGTAGAGCAAAATCTTCACAGTTCCATATGTTCTATACAACTCTGAATAGCATTTATCCTCCTTTGAGTTTGTCCTTTTGTAGGAGAACTTCGCTCGTCTAATTTGAAGCTGCAGGAGTTACATTAATTGTTTCCGGTTCCTGCTACGGTTGTGAAGATTCAATTGAGAAAGCTGCAAGGATGAAGTTGTCAAAAACTCAAGCTAACGAAACTTTTGTTCTCTTTTGCCTCTTTTTCTTTGTTTGGTTGTAGGTTTCCTTATTCAAGTGGTTTTCCATGTATGAACCAATGTATGCTTTGTTTGGTTGTAGGTTTTGCTTATTCAAGTGATTTTCTATGTATCTGTCTATGTATAACTCACCTACTAGAATTTGAACATCATTTATCTGGAATAGGAGAAAAAAACGATTGGATTTTTTTTTTTTTTTTGACGTTGATGATGTTAGTTCTGCGACTTGCTGCATGGTGGTAAATGCTACAAACTAAAGTGCATCAGTTCTGTTATAAAACGTTTGTTTACGATTTCTAAAATTATAATATGGTCCTATGCCCTTGATGAAATGTTAAAATCCATTAATTGTTTTTTGTCAAAAGTAAGAATATGCATTACTAATTGCTAGAAGATGAGGAAAAATAAGAGATGAAAAAGAAACAGTAGAATATGTGAGGAAGGGTTTGAGAGTATTAGCTGGGGAACTAGAGAGGGGGAAAAGAGGGAGGGAAGAGACACTGAAGTCGATATCTGAGAAGTTTGATCAAAGTCAGAAAATTATAGCTCCAAAGCCATTCGTGGTATAACTGCAACAGTTTTGTTGATAATAGTGTCAACGATAACGAATCAGAGAGCTCTAACACGGTAGAATGTGCTCGAGAATGTCATTATCTTCAGATTAGATAGGAGTTTGTGGTTAAATTTGCGTTATTTCATAACACAAATTTAACAACATGATTGAAAATGGCCTCATAGAATTAGAGTTGTAAATGAACTGAACCTAGCTGTTCATTTGTATAGGCTCAGCTCATTAAGTAAATGTATCGGACTCGACTCGTTTAAAAGAACCAAGCCCAATCACTATAAAACTCGACTTGGCTTGTTTAACCTAATACTACGAAAGTTGGCTCGGGTTGGCTCGTTTGCACTCTCCCCATAGAGCTACACCCTTGAGAAGAGTTGCCGTTTTGTCGGTCATTCCCTAGTTTTACAAAGCTGTAGGCTTACGAAAAAGGCCCAGATTCAAACCCGGCCCACACTTCCATCTCTCTCTCCCCTCTCCACTAGCACCATTATTCTTGTCAGCAAAAACATGGGTCGCGCGTATTTAGATCCGCCCTGTTTTCTCCCAACGGCTATAATATTCTCCTCAATTGCTACTATTATTGAAATCATTACCCCCAAACGGTCCTTCCAAAATTCACCCTATTTATCCTCATCACAACCGCACTCTCTCTCTCTCTCTCTAAAAACCTTCCATATCTCCTCTCTCTCTATAATGGACACCGCACCCTCAACAGTCCAGCAAGTAACCAAGGCCTCCTCAGATGAATTACTCAGAAAATTCGCCCAAATAGGGGATACGAAACGCCGCCGTAAGAGAACCTGGCCGGCCGCCGGAGTAATCGACGATCAGTCTGCCGGTTTGGAGGGGAAATCACTCCTTCCTCCGGCCGTGGATCGGAGATCAGCGGCTTTGATTCGGAGGCTGGGCATGGGAAGGTCGCGGCTTAGGGCTCGGGGTTTCAAGAACAGATCAGTTTTGGGAACAATTGAGAAGGTCAGCAAATTGCATTTATCCCCCTTTAAGAATTATATTTGTATATAGTGTTTTTATTTTCCGATGAATTTTGTTTGATAAAGTACCTAATACACTAATATTGAGTTTGGAGTTGTCAGTATATGAATTTTTTCAAAAACAGCTTTCTTTACCGTAACTCCATTGCAATCGACCACAATCAATAAGTATCAAACTCAATGTAGTATTTGAATTCGCAATCTAACAGAACTTAGGCCCCTTTCCGCTAATATTCTTATTTTTTAAGTGTTTTTTCTCCGTTATACGAGATAGATCATTCTCTCACAATCTATCACATTTGGAGGAACACACCCTTAGTACCTACGCAACCACTAGGTCAATTGCCAGTGTTGGTTTCTGTGGAGCTTGATCAACCTTTTAGATTGCATTGTGAGAATATGTGTTGCATAAAGTAGTGGAATATTCGGAAACATATGTCAGACATTAAAGGGTTAAGGACTGAGTAATATCACTTGTGGGGCATGAACGGAAGTTGGAGCAGGGAGCATCTTTCAAAAGCCTCTCAAACTACAAAAATTTGCGAGCGCTCAATTAAGAGTGGGAGCATAGAGCAAGGATTGAGAGTGGGAGTGAAAGGGTTTATGTGACCTAGGTCTAGGAATACATTGTGCACACAATTCATTGTAGCAAACGACAAAGATATATACAAATGCAAGTACCTAGACTATAGGTCACGCTCTTTAGAATAGAGGTCATTTTTTCTTCAAATGCATGCAACCTTACAAAGAAGGCATTTTGCTCCAAAGTACCGCACTTGTTCCTATCTTATGGTCTAATCAAGCATTACTTTACTCTTGTGTACACGAGAGGGTGTTTTGACCAAATAGTTGTAGGCAAAAAGGTCTGTCTATGCATATTGAACTCTTGTATCGTGTAAGCCAAATTCGTGACCCATATATAACAGCGATGTTCCGAGGATTTTTAGCAGCTTGCCACTTCACTGAAATCAAACCACCTTTGTTGGAATGTTCGTCTTGTTTCACACATATCATTTCTTTGTTGTTGTGACAGTCCTCTCTAACAACCAGCATATCCAACAAAATTATGCGTAACGTGTAATTTTACTGTGTATTGTATAGGAGAAGGATAACTGCTCTCTGTCCTAATTACCCACAAAATGTAGTGGAAAGATTTTGTAAGATACCAACTAGATACCTATTAAGAAATTTTGTTCTTCCAGTTGGAGCTTACTTTTTGGTAATTTGTCTTAGTAAACTGTAAGACTACTAAGTTACTATAAAGCTAACTTCAGACTTAATATGGTCCGTGTATAATCCTAGCTGAACCATTCTGTTCCTTTTTGCTACTCAATCTATCATAAATGACAAACAGAGAACATGAAGAAGCAAGTTAAAGTTGTGAAACCAGATCGAAGGAGAAAGAAAAGCAAGTAAGTTGTGAAGAAATCTAGGCACACTAATAAGTTTGTATTGGCCTGTCGACATGAAGGGGAAAGCAATAGGGCAAGTTATATCGAAAAACTTTCTACTGTCTTTAGATGTGAGTTCATTATCAGTTTTGTTTCCCTTATGTGCATGCAATATGCGATCCTCATGAATTGAGTCTTCGGTCCTAACAACAATGAGATGGTAGTTTTGTAGGTTATAACTTATAAGGCTCTCTCACCCAAATAAGCATTGGAAATTTTAGGCCAAAATATGACTTCTGAGCAATTACTCTACGGGTTGTATTACTTATGATTGTTATAAAGGATTGGGTGGAGTTCCAATGCTTTTAGCAGAAAATAGTTTCTAAGCGTCCAACTGTGTCAAGTAGTTGATATTTGATTGGACACGGTCAAAGTGAAACACAATACTTGATTGGACACGTTTGACATGGTTGGTTTAACATGCATCTTTTTTGGAATTTGAATGCTATAATTCCCATTTTTCAGTAAGAGTTAAAAGAAGAAACCCTGATAGGAAGAAACTAATGCCAAATCAATGCCCGAAGCCTCAAACATTTTCCATCCCGGACACACGTGCTTTGGACCAACTTATAGGAGATTCATAATACCAAGTTTCAAAATTTCTTAAAGAAGCCAGTCAAAGTGGTTGATCCCAGGACATGAATATGGGTGAAATTGATAGAAATGCATTAGTCCTCTAGACGGACTAAACAAGAAATTTGGAACCATTTATAGGGGAAGTAACCTAAGAGATCTCCTCATATAGTCATATGGAGTAGGCAAACTGGCAGAGGGTTTCTAGGGTTCTACCGGCTGCTTTGTCTTTGCTTAGGAAAGGTCTTGAACAGTTGGAAGTATTCTTGTTTGTATGAACTTTATCGACGACTTCACTTCAAAGTACATCATTTACCCACATGTGTTAATCTAGATGAGAACTTATTGTTTTTTGATGTTTGCCAGTATAAGAATATAGAATCACCCTCTATTCCTCAAACCCCAACTTGGCCTTAGTAGTTGACGAGCAGCCAAACTTTTGCTATTTAGGTTGCTTAAAATAGGCTTTCCCGTAGTTCAGTCTTTCTTCTCTTCAAAATCTTCATTCATAAGGACATAAAAAGCCATTGCTGAGTGTGGCACCTTGAATTATTGTAGACTAAGTAGTTTGATGTCAAGTTTGTCAACTAAATGTCAATTTCATATGTTACGGGATCACTATATCATTTAACAATTCTTTCTCCATATGTTCTTTCTTATGCAGACATGGCGTAATACTGTTGAAGGGGCTTCAAAGGTTTTCTTGGAGAAGCATCGCAACCGGCACAAGCGCTTGATAAATGAAATTGGTTAGACCTAGTGAAAGTTTTATCTGACCTCAGTGAAAAGGGAGAGAAGGCATTTTACAGTAGAATCTAACTTGTGTTACTGGCATTATATAATGTTGTTTGTCACCAGTGAAATAATTGGTTATTCATCAGGTAATAAAAGTTATGGTTTGCCCTTGTTGTCTTTCATGGCATCTGTGTGATTTAGGTATGGTAGGCCTAATTTGAGCCACTACTTTTATAAGAACCTAGTTGTATTATCAGAAAGGTACTCAAATTTTTCCTATGGCATTCATTGCTTTCTTCCTTCTCTTACTTGCTCTTTGCAAATTACCTTCAACAGTGCCAATACCTCAGCAATTCAACCTCCTATTCTTCCGCTAATGCCCTTGTTCCTTCTATAGAGAAATCCTATTCTTCCTGTAATGCCGTTGTTCCTTCTGTAGAGGAAGAAAAAAAACACGGGAAAATGCCTCGGAAAAAGCACATGATGTGCATGCAAAATCCAACGTCTTCCAAGAAACTGTCAAAGCACCATTCCTGCTATTTTCGTAGTACTTGTGTGAATCTGTATTCCAGTCGGTCCAACTGCGGTTCCTGTGGCCATATTTGTCAGCATGGGAAGAAACACTGTTGCGGAATTTGTGTGGACCTCCAAAAGGACAGAAACCATGGTGGAAAATGTCGAAATGTGTGTTTATCCGGTGATAATTGTGTTTTGCTTGGTATGTGGTGGGCCTGATTTGAGCCACTACTTTTACAAAGGAACACTATTTCATGGCTTATGGGGTCTCCTTAATCTTCTTCTTACCCTAAGCACTTGAAAAACAAGCAATCATCCGTTGCTCACTGATGACCGGATGCTAAGTCAGCAAGAGGTCAAGTCACTTGATTGGTCGGGCTCAACTCAACCAAGTGGGAAACCAAAAAAAAACTTGTGTTAGTGAACTTTTGCTCACAAAGTGTTCAGTCTACTTTCCCCTAGGTCTTGCGCTCCTATTTATAGGCGTTTGGAGACACCTTGGGTTTAACTTACCCAAGGCGGGTTCCTTATCGGCTGATTGTGGTTAATTATTGTCATTGTATCTGCTGTGGGACTTGTCTAAGCTATGCAAAAAGAAGTTCGGTCAATTGTTTTGTTGTCCATCTCCCCATTGGTCAGACACACATAATGCCAACTGCCTAGTTCTTTGCTCGGCATCATAGACGTTGCGAGTAGCTTCTTCGGTTAAGCTCGCAGTTGATTTCACGGGCTCTTTCAAATGGGTTTGTCTCAAGAATTTCATTGATCTTGTCTTACCTCTGTCTAAATTTCACCAAGTTAGATTTTGTATTTTCCCCTAAAAGGTGGTATATTTTGCTCGTTGAATAAGTACCGGGTTGGTCCCTAACAATTGTGCATATATGGTGGATTATCTAAGACTTTTATGTTTCTCAGTAAAACACGAAATAAAAAACAGAACAGAGAAAAAGGGAACAAGAAAGAGGGAAAAATCAACCCAAAAAATGGGCGAAGGAATATCTGAAGAAGCTGTAACCTAGACTAGGCGCCGGACTAGTTGAAGTGGTAAGTGGAATTACCCTTCTATCCTTTGACAAGAGACTTGGGCCATCACTTGGGCCATCTAGAGAAAAAAATTGAGACATCCCATATGTACTTGGAAGAGAACATGGATTATCTTTTCTTAGGCGGAGTAGCAACTTGTCTAAAAAAGAACATCAAATTATTCAAAATCAATACCAGCCTTCTTAGCAACACGATTCTAAGAAAAAGTGGAGACAACTATAGAAATCAGTAAAAGTAACAAAACTAACTGTATCAACACTCTCCTCAAAGTAGGAGCATAGAAATCAGTAAGGGCCACAAAATATCCAGTTCTCTTCGACAAACTAGATTTTGCAAATTTATTATTAAAGAGCAATAACATCTAAAACACTGGCTACCATTGACATGAGAACTTGCAGAGGGCTCAATTGTGGCAACTAAAATTGTTTGTTTGTTACATTTATTAAATTAAAATGTCGTGCAATAAATCGTCATGTTTGTGACACAGCTATGTGTTAACGTACTATTCCAAATACATCTTTTCGCCACCAAGATGTAACATCCAAACAGGAGATCATCGTCACTCTGGGGTAACACATTTGCCTCTTCCAATCCAAAGCACAGGAAGTGGAAACCAATTCCGACTAGCTAAATCATATCCAAGCAACTTGTTTTGCTTCTTTGGATACCAATAGACAACACCATTGAGCACAATAGCAGCCTCTTTGAGGCCCAGCTCGTGATTGCGTTGTACTTCAAAACGGTCTCACGATCGAGTCTTGACATCGTAAATAATTAACCTTTTGAAGTTCTCCCCCGTAGCCTCTTGATTCCACTACCATTATTTTGGTGTCGTAAATAATTAACCTTTTGAAGTTCTCCCTGTAGCCTCTTGATTCCACTACCATTATTTTGGTGTCGCTCCTATCATCTGGAATGGTGAAAGCAAGTCCGCCTAGAGTTTTTAATCCCCAAGTAGCGGGGTCGACTCATTCATCTCTGGATCAAAAGTTTCAGCCTATGGATATCTAAACCAAAAAAAAAAAACTTATTTTAAGAAGGTTTGTTTGTGTTTCAAAGATACAAACTGTTTATAAGCTGTACTCAAGCTTATAAAAAGCTATTCCTAACGACATATCTCAAATTCCATAAGTAAAAAAATAATCATAATCTAAAAATTGAAGTTATCAATACCAAGAACGTACAGTTGCGTTCCTCAAAAAACGTAGAACTTTCAGTTGAATTCAACATCGGATGGTTTCTCTCAGCCTACTAGTCAAGACTTTATAGATCTTTCATTCCAATCAATGCTACCCATTAAATATATATGTTGGAGTTGAAGGGGACTGAGATTTGCGTTCCTCAAAAAACGTAGAGGTTTCAGTTGAATGCAACATTCGATGGTTTCTCTCAGTGGTTTCTCTCAGCCTACTAACAGGCTGACTAGTATTGAAACAGAAGGACTTAATAGATCTTTCATTCCAATCAATGCTACCCATTAAATATATATATTGGAATTGAAGGGGATTGAGATTTGCATTCCTCAAAAAACATAGAGCTTTCAGCTAAATGCAACAGCGGATGGTTTCTCTCGACCTACTAGCAGGCTGACTATAGCAGGCTGACTAGTATCAAAAGAGAAGGATTTAATAGATTTTTTGTTCCAGTCAATGCTATCCATTAAATATATGTTGGAGTCGAAGGGGACTGAGATTTGCATTCCTCCAAAAACATAGAGCTTTCAGTTGAATGTAACAGCGAATGGTTTCTCTCGGCCTACTAGCAGACTGACTAGTATCGAAATGCAGACTAACTAGTATCGAAACAGAAGGACTTAATAGATCTTCCGTTTTGTTGGGGTGATGCGTTAAATTTGGAAAGGAATTAAGAGAAGTAGGATTTTTTAAAGAAATGGGGGGTGATTGATGTAATAAGCACAAATGTGTTAAAAGGTTTTTTAGACTTGGGCGCCGCTATTCACAGCCCTTTATTTTCTCCCGTAACCCACTGCATTTCGGTAAATGGTTGTTGAAAATCATAAATAGCATTTCGGTAAATTGCTGTTGAAAACAAGATTATATTTCGGTAACTACATGTCGAAAATATATTCAACTTTCGGTAAATAACTGCCGAACATGCATTTTCGGTAAACATCTGTTGAAAAAAATATTATATTTCGGTAATTGGATGCTGAAAATATATCTCAATTTCGGTAACTAACTGTCGAGTATAATTGAAAATTTTTAACGGGCTATGGGAGTAAATAGAGGACTGCGAATAGCAGCGCCCTTAGACTTTTATACATCATCCCCCAATCTCTAGAGATGTCTATTTATACATCAATCCCCCCAATCTCTAGAGATGTCTAGTGTTATCCATGTGCTTCGATAGAATTTTTTTTCTAGTGTCATAATTACTTCTACACAGTTCTAATTTAATCTCTAGAGATGTCTAGTGTTACCCATGTGCTTTGATAGAAAAATGTTTCTAGTGTCATAATTATTTCTACACACTTCTAATTATTTTTTTATTTTTAAATATTTTAACACTTATTCTACATTACTCTAGGAGATTACAAATTAATTTTCTAACAAGATTGCAGTTGAATGAATACGTGGGGGCATATGTTTTGGATTGTTGATGGTAGTTTTGCTACTCTCGACCCATTACTCGATATGAAGTCAATGGCATGCCATTCACAAGAATAAGTCCTAGTCCCATAGCCTTCACTGTACTCGGCGGTCACTATTCGAAAATACGCCCATTTGTAGTTTTTCCCTTTGACATTGTCTTCTAACAACCTCTCTCTCTCTCTCTCTCTCTCTACCAATGGACTCCGGTCCTAGTTGGCAACTTATGTCCTCTCCATTTGGGAGGCCAGGGTTCGAGCCCTAATACGGGCATTTGGGATTCAAGGCTATGAATAGCCTCTGAACTCTCCGTGGACTAACCTATTAACACTTCGCTAATCTCTGAAGGTTACGATCCTAATGTCCCACATCGGCTAAGTATGAGATTAGCCATGTGCATATATATAAGCTCTTGGGCACCCTCCCCTTGTAAGCTGATTTTCAAGGGTGAGTTCTACCCAAGGGTTTATATCATTGGTATTAGAGCCAATCACCTGTGCAAGTATGGGATTGTATGGGTGCGGTTTTGCAGTTCGACTCCCAGAGGGGGCGACCTATTGATTGGACGAGAGTTCCATGCCAATAGAGTGATGGGCCACCATGGACGTCGGCTGCAGAGCGTGGTCGTATGTTACGATTCTAATGTTCCACATTGGCTAAGTATGGGATTAGCCATGTGCATATATGATTTTGGGCACTCTCCCCTTGTAAGCCGGTTTTCAAGGGTGAGTTCTACCCAACACTCCTCTTAGAGGATACAGTCCATAATATATATGGCTTACTTGTAAGTTCTCATATGGAGGCGATGACCAAAAAATGGTTGATAATATGCCGTTAAGTTTTATACCCGAGACCAAAACCAAAAAATGGTTGATAACAGATAATTTGGTAGAATTTTATGAATTCTTTTTTCACCCAAGGATTTACGGGCCAATCTCATAAAACTTTTTTAAATTAACCTGAAAAACTGTCTTCTTGGCTTGAGAATTAGTTTTCCAAAATATCTGCACATTTGTTGCCCTCACGGCACACTTGGTAGATCGTCGATACTCTCACTTCTCCACGAGCTAGGAACCTGCATCATGGAAAATGTTACCGAGATGGTAGTTTGGTTCAACTTTAGCATTAATTTCTGTTTCCAATGCCTGGAATTTTGCTGCCAAAACTATACATACATTTAAATTCGCCTGCTTAGTTATATCTTGCACATTTCTTTCTTGTTTTTGGCTTGGAAAATATCTTTTATTGAATATCATAAATGAAAATGTCAATTTATTCTGCCAACATCGCTAGCAATGTTGCAATCGACAGTTATGAGTTTCGTTTACGGAGGTAGAAACCACTTTCGATGAGTGTCGAAAGTTCCTTTAATATGTTTACCATACTCTTTTTTATTTTTATTTTTATAACTGGATGTCCAAGCCAGCTTGTGCACACCTCGACTAATTCTGGAGCTTTAAAGCATGAATGTAACGACCAGACATAACCCCCCCAATGGCTCCAAGGTTTGGAATGTTAGGCCTCCGTAATAATAGAACCAGTAACCTCATGGATGAGCACTTATTGATTTCTCACAATCATTTGGCCAAACCCATAGGGTTAATATGTTTACCATACTTGATACTTGGTGACTGCATGCATTTGGTAGCCCATTTGCTTAATTTGGATGAAGTTGAAATAAGTTTATAATTCTACCATGTGTGTTGTCGGTAAGTTTGCACATCAACTGAATAAGCATCCCATGTTAACTTTGTTCTCTCATATGAACCAGAGATTCTTGCATTTAGTAATGTACCTCATTTCCTTTACGGCTCTCTTCTCTCTCCTATAAGAACCTAGTTGTATTATCAGAGAGGTACTCAAATTGTTCCCTATGGCTTTCATTGCTTTCTTCCTTCTCTTACTTGCTATTTGCAAATTACCTTCAACACTGCCAACTAATTCTGCACTTGATCTCAGCGATTCAACCAGCTCATATTCTTCCGCTGATGCCCTTGTTCCTTCTATAGAGGAATCCTATTCTTCCTCTAACGCCCGCATTCCTTCTGTAGAGGAAGAAAAAAAGCACGGGAAAAAGCACATGATGTGCACGCGGAATCCAAAGTCTTGCAAGAAACTGTCGAAGCACCATTCCTGCTGCTTTCGTCGCACTTGCGTGAATCTGCATTCCAGCCGTTCCAACTGCGGTTCCTGTGGCCATGTTTGTGAGCATGGGAAGAAATGCTGTCGCGGAATTTGTGTGGACCTCCAAAAGGACAGAAACCACTGTGGAAAATGCCGAAACGTGTGTTTATCCGGCGATAATTGTGTCTTTGGCATGTGTGGCTATGATTAGTGATTGTTTGTGCGGTTGCATTAATCTGCTTTTACAGTAGCAATAAGGTAAACATGTAAGGCCGCTAATGTTCTAATAAGGTCTTCGCAGAGACAATTCAGCGAATATCAAATCATATTAATCAAAGGCTATAGCTCACCCGTATCGGGTGGCCTAATAAGGTCTTTGTAAACTCTTAAGTTTCTGGTTCTATAGCATCAATGGTGTGGAATGTGTAAACTCTTATGTTTGACATCAAGTTGATTATGATGGGGTTGAAATAAGCCGATCGAGCTAGTTTTTCGTACATCAAACAGCAGTTATACTAATGTCTACAGTTATACTAATATAGTACTTTGGCAAATGCATAAAATATTTGTATCATATGCAGGAAAAATAATTTTGGCATTACTCTTTTCATTCATTAGCTACTATAGTGCATAGATAAATGAGTCCATTAAGTAGAAGGCAATTTAACAACGCATTAAGATGAGAAATTAAGAATTTTTCTGATTACCATTTTATTGAACGTTTGTGCAATGGCACCCTCTTCATCCATCAATTTCATGGTATTAAAAGACGTACAGTTCTGGTTTGATTGAAAGGAAAAATGGATGATAGCTCTGGTAAATCATATTGTCGAGCTATGCAATGCTATAATGACAATATTTGATACCACAGTTTTAATATCATATGATGTGTTATCAATGCATTGATGGAACATGTTTCATTATATAATAAATGAAGCACATTCCATCAATATATTGGTGATACACCACATGGTACCCAAAACACGGTACTCAAATGTAATCACCAAAATATTACTAACCTCGTTCCGTTAAGATTTTTATTTTTGAAGTACTTATTTTTCACTCTACGAGATAGGTTTCATAATACATCATTTTTAATTAAAAAATAAGTACTTAATTCCTTTGGTGGAACGGGTTGAATGGTAAATAGAATACTTTGAGGCAAATCTTTTGCACCCTATTTTTCTTATTCGTGCACTCTCAATTTTGTATTCTATTGTTTCTATTATGTGTAGTTTGGCATTTCTAAATATTGTGTAATTTGGCATTTCTAAATACTTTGGGTGCAAAAACCTTGAAATAGCAAAATAAAAACAGATTCCGAAAATACAGTCTCGCCGGGGATCCATTTATTCTCTCTCTCTCTCTCTCGCTCGCTCGCGTAATCGCGTTTGCATTGCCGGTTGCAGGCATGAATTGGGCAACAAGACCAGCGCTGTTAAACTCTCAGGCCAACCCTTTTAACCTCAGGGCCATCTCTCTCTTCCATTCCACTCCCGTCTTGGATCGCAAAAGACGCACCCATTGGGATTCTGTTAGTCTCTCTCTCTCTCTCTCTCTCTCTCTCTCTCTCTCTCTCTCTCTCTCTCTCTCTCTGTCTCTCACGCACTTACACACACACGCACACAGATAGGGAGATATATACAAATTCATATTCGCGCATAGTACTTATGTATTTATGGGATTTGAATTTTTCCATGGCATGTGCTTTTGTGGTTTGGTGTTGACTGAGGGAAATGAGCTTCAGAGATGCAACTACCAGAATCCTAGGAAAGATTAGGGATTTTAGCTAATTAGATTAGAAAACCTTGCCAATTACACCTCTGCCTACCCATTTTTGTTAATCTATATTCTTGTTTTAAGTATATACTATGCGTACGTATGAGACCCAACTTTTTATTTGTAGTTGATTCTAACAATTCAAAGGCTATATTTTGAGAGGGAAGGAAGTGACAAACTGTAAAAAATAGATATCAAATCATGAAATGCGTTTATTTTATTTTATTTGAATACTGGCTCGTCCAAACTGAACAAGCTCTGATTTTTCCCATTTTGTAGGGCGGAGGTGCTTACAAAAATACATCTAGGGTACGATTCTGAAGCATTGTTTTTGTTTTTTGTTTGATTTAGATGTGCATAGATGCTATCATGTATATATGGTTCTTACTAAAGGCATGCTCATCAGAAAGACCTATTCTTGAACCTTGACAGAGTGACATCTACCTATTCTCAGCAAAGAAATTGTGATTTTGTTTATGACTAGGATTTGCGGAGTTGATAATCTGTGCTTCTTATTAGAAATTAGTTGACTATTTGCGTTGTGCTATTCATTTAAGATGGTAATTAATGCAAACATGTTGCCTCGATAATCGATTTGGGGGCTGGAGCTTGACAGAGAGTATGTTGTCTTATGGTGTAGCGGTTTGGAAAGCTATTCGGGGTGGGTTGGACGTTGGACAGCTTCTCGCCACCTTGTTGTTTTAAGTTTTGGTGGAATTATTGGTGTGGGGATGAGCCGTTGGAGGTTGCTTCCCTGCGATTTCTAGACCTGCGAGAAATCGAGAAGTGTTTGTTAAAGGATGTTTCAAGATGGAAGGTGATGGGGTGGTGTGGGATATTGGGATTAGAGGGGAGGTAAACGATTGGGAGTTGGACGAGTTGTTGGGCTTATTTGAGCTTTAATATGCTATATTGCTATCCCTAAGATGGATGTAGGGACGCAGGACTCGTTGGTTCGTTCGGTTAAGGGCAAAGTCTAGTAAGTTTAGGGTCAAGTCCTTCTACTATGTATTGGTTGAACATTGAGATGTAGACTTTCCTTGGGAAGAGGTGTGGGGAACATAAGGCCCCATCAAAGATCAGTTTTTTTTTGCTTGGACAGCGGTTCAAGGGAAAATCCTTACTTTTGGCAATTCAATTTGTGGAAAGCAAAGTCATGTTAATTGGTGTTTTATGTGCAAGCATGATGGGGAAACCATTTACCATCTTCTCCTTCTTTGTGATGTGGCTAGAGATTTGTGGTCTGTGAAGGTGATACTTTTTTTGTTCGGGCTAGAGTGTTTATTCTCTCGGTCAGTGAAGGATGCTTTATGTTCGTGGAGGGGAGCCAAAGCAAGTAAAAGGAGGAAGAAAGCTTGGTACTTGGCACCCTTGGGAGTGATGTGGATTATTTGGTAGAGCGCAATAGAAGAACTTTTGAAGGGATAGAGATGCATATTTCCAAATGCAAGAGCAAGACACTTTCTTTCTTTTTTAACAGCTGGTTCAAACTAACTCGAGTTCGAATGATCCATCTTTAAACTAATTTACTTTTTAGAAGCTCTAAAGTGAGTTTTATTTTGGGTTGTACTTTCTTGTAAACCCTTTTCTTTTATATACAGGTTGCACCCCCTTGGTGCTTATTCAATATACTTGCTTACTTATCAAACAAAAGAGTTTTAATCTGTTAATGATTGAATATTTCTACTCTGGCTATTCACTCTATCCAGAGATTCGATACCTACTCAAAAAGGTTCAGAAAGCTGCAATCAAAACAAACATTGTTGCGCAATGTCGGAGCTTTTGCAGAGCACCTATTTCAGGTTTTCATTATACTTCTGAATTGAGTGGTGGAAGTGCTGCCCAATAGTTTATTAGTGGTAGAACTAGAACTTATAATTTCAATGCCCCTAAATGGCTTAGTTTATAATATGCTCTTGTTTCCTTGAGGTTTTGGAATCTAGCACTTGAGAATATCATGGTTGCATTTATATTTCTCAGGGAAGATGTTATCATACTAATAGTGGTAAGGAAAGAAAAATAGACAAGGAAAGAGAAACTAACTGGGTCCCCACATGTCATTATGAGAAGAATGGCCCATATGGTAGATAACTAGATATCCCCCAGGGCATGTGTCATTTGCCTCTTCTTTTTTTTTCCTTTTCTGTCTAATGATTGTATCGAATATAAAAATATGTACCCTAGAAAAAGAGGGCACAGAGGAACTATGGTAGGCTTTGTAGCTTATTGATTTAGAGTAGAAAGCTTGAAGCGTTCATGGAACCATTTGGTCAGATTCCACAGTGAACCAAGGACCGATCTGCTACCTAAATTCTTAAGTGTTAGAAACGGATCCAAACTGTAGAATTTCTGGTACCAATCCAGAAACGAACCGCGAAAAGCATCTATCTAAATACATTACGTACAAGTCTACCGGCCTAATGTAACTTTGTTTGTCACACATTGGACACCGACACAGTTGTACAACATGCTCTGGCCACTGTTGGACAAGCTGGGGACACTTGGAGATCAGAATGTAATTGTTCAAGGTTTTGGACGGGTCAAAATTTTTAAGGTTGTGGAGTTTTTTCACCTGAAAAACACGAGACAATTGTGGGTGATCCATCTTTAAACAAATTTTTGGATTTTGTCATCTGTTTTGATTTTATTGGGCAAAATGGCATATATGTTTTCTTTCTTTGTTCAAGTACAGTATAAGGGTGACACACTTGGTGCCTGTGTTAGATACCTTCAGCCTTCTAAGTATCTTATATATGTATACACCCCTTTCTATTGATAGAAAATTGTTACTTTATATACAAAAGGAAGTACTTTGTGCTCAAAAGTCATAATCACGTGATAAGCAAATGATGGTACAATTTTGAACTATCCATTAATTTTTATCCTTTCTATTATCTTTCGAGATGACAGAGCTGGCGGAATGGTTTCGAAGAATCTGATTCATTTTCAAGTGAAGACAGCTCATGGTCTAGACGTGAATTTGGGGCCAAGGATTCCAAAAGGGGCTCTACCAGCACCAAAGGATCCTATTCAAATAGTAGAAGTAAGTGCACCTTGTTTTGAAGCATTTAAGTACCTTATTCTTGTTTAACATCCCTTTCAAAACTCAGTGTGGAGGAGGAGGTCTGTTTTCGTACAGTTTGGTGATTTGTAGCACAACATATTGGGTTAATTCATGAGAGAGTGGATTCAGGAATCTTATGGATGTGCTAGAGCTAGCTTATTCAAACCAAGACATCATATGGGACTCTTCTTCTGACCCTTATTGTGATGCCGTTCTTCGTTGTTCTGAATGGAAACTTAGATTCCCCTTAAGACGTGAAAACTATCACTCCCGAAATTATTCCCTTTACACCATGCTGGACATCTAAAAATCTTCTAAATTTTCTAATTTATTCTTGTGTAGATAACTTCGAGAACTGTCTACAAGAACTAATTAAGATCTTTTGATTGGCGAAATACATCTCGGTATTTTTGAATATATCGTTTGTTGTCCCAATTAGTCACGACTTCCAAAAAAGGACAAACAACTTGATACGGAGGGACCACTAAACTAAAGAAACACACATCAAAGTATTTGCTTGATTTCATCTCGTTATACATGTTCTTTTTTACTCATTTCAGGTTCATTCCACTTCTGCGATGATGATAATGATTACGAGACCATTTTTTTCCGATCTGCATTTGGTGGAAACCGATTTGGTGGAAACCGATCTTTCTATTGGTCCTTTATTGAAGAAGACTTTCCCAATCCCAATCGATGGCAGAGCTCTTCAGGGCACCAAAATAATTACAGGACCTCTTGGAACTGGAGGCACGGGGAAGACGAGTATTATGACTCGTCAACGGAATCTGACAGTTCAGAGACAGATTTGGTATCATATCGACTGGTCCTGGGGTTGAGTCCTTCGGGTCCATTGAAGCTAGATGATGTTAAAAATGCGTGAGTACTGATAATTTTCATTTCCTAGCTTCTCCTCTATGTTCTAACAACGTCTGAAGAAGGGCGTCCTTCAATGTTTTAGTAACTTCTCTATTACCCCGAAGTATGGTGATTGTTAGTATTCATGTAGAATGGCCCCGCTAAATTTATGAAAGAAAATTACTTCATCCTTATTATAGAAGTTTCTCCATAAGTGGCATGACCTCGCTCGTTTTTTACCCGACATGAAAAAGTTTGTCTTTTGGTGTTTTCAATAATGTGAGTACTATGGTTTGATTTCCCTTCATATATCATCTGTGAAAGACTAACCATTACTGAGGCGATGAGTGATGGATAACATAGGTATATGCATAGGAAATTTTTTAGGAAACTTATAATGTGTAGAAAAGTTATGAAAGTGTATTAACACTTGTTAAAATAATTGTGGCATTATCCACCCCGCAACCACCATCCAAGCATGACCCAGATAATATGAACCCACAAAATGACTAGTGCAGATTGATTAGTTTTTCTTGGTAATTATAAAAGGTATTATTTTTGTTCGGCTACGCTTCCCCTGGTCTTCCAGTTATGATTCTTAGCTTTATCCCTGGATAGGATTCTGTTATTACTCTATTATTTGACTGCCGTCTAATGTTCCATCTTCAGGTATCGAACATGTGCACTGAAATGGCATCCAGATCGTCACCAAGGCTCTTCCAAGGTATGAATGCTGTTTGATCATTGGTTTTTTGGTTCATAGTGAGTCGTTTCTGTTTCTAGTCCCATGCATGCGGGACTGAAGAGTTGTAGACTAGGTAGAGATCTTCAAGGGAATGCAAGGTGAACCCTTATAGAAAGAAGGGATGCAATTACTGATGAACAACTTCTTTCAGATATTTCTGTGTGTTGTGCTAAACCCTTGCTTTTGGCTATGTTTGGAAGTTAAGGGGAGATCAGGAGAGGAAAAGAAAAGACTCTTTCCTTGTTTGGTTCCTAGACGTAGGAAGGAAGACAAAAATATTAATGAAAAACTTGTGAGCACGCACCATCTTTTGAATTCCAAATGGTGATTGAAGGGGGGAAACCCAGCTAACTCTGGGTTAGAGTGGCATGTCCCCTTACCACAACTCATCCACTAGAGTTTGAAGAGGAACTAAGCGGCTAAATGGGCACAGGCCAAACTACTGTACATGTTCTGTGACTCTGATGTACTTTGTGGTGGCTTGGACTTGGGGCTTCTAATGACCTGAGCCAAGTATTCCAGTGTTTGGCTCGAGCGGGAATCGAGTCCAGCTCACCTTATATCAAGCTTCTTATTAAGGCTTGACCTTGGTCTTTTCTTAGCAAGCGAGTTTGAACATCTAATAACAAGCCAACGTTCGAGTTCTTCATGAACAACTCTGGCTCGTTTTTGGAGGCCCACTTGGCCCAAAGTTTGCCACCAAATTTTAACTTAGATGTTGATTGTACCAGCAGGTCCAACACCACCACAACAATAACAGAACCCATCTAGTCCCCAATCATTGGGAGTATGGGCGGGGGAGGATTGGAGACGGATCTAACCTTTGGCAATATATGCACAAAGTGGTTGCTCTCAGAATACCACTGAAATATTGGTCCCCCTGTACCTCCAAGAACCGAGAAGCTAAAGGGACATTTTGCTACGGAACCATGCCCCAAGCAAATCCGAAAGGCATTAGGGCAGGCCTAGAGATCTGAATCAATTGTTGTGCACATTACCATGCTTCATTCATAGTCCAGAGCATCGGTTGAAGCACCATAGATGTTGATTGTAATGTTAGTAAAATTAACCCTTACTATTTGTTGTTTCCCCTTCACAACAAACAAAGGGCAGTTGTTTTCCTTCTCACTTCTCTTCCCTTTTTCTTTGGAAAAACCAACCGAAGAAAAAAGGGTCATCCAAAAAATCTCTCACGCTTAGTTTTCCTTGTTCACTTTCTTTCCTCAAGTTCCAAACATAGCCTTTACATTTCCGACTTTTTGGAGCCATTTCCCCACTTTGTAGAGCACATTCTGTTGATTTTTTCTATTTGACTATTGATAGTTAGTGTGGTGGTGAGCTTGATAATTATTAACCACTCACATTGATTTCTATGACTGGTAATGGTTATCACTGACTAGATTTGACCAATTTATTTGTTTAACAAGTTGATGTACGTGGACAGGCGGTTGCGGAGGAAAAGTTCAAGGCTTGTAGTGCAGCGTATGAGTCTTTATGTGACAAGATGGCTTTAAATTAACAATCATCCATTTATATTGCGTTTGGATCGCGGATTTTTGAAGACCATATATCAAGGGAACAAGGAAAAGGTTATGGAAGTAGACAAAGCTGAGTGAAGAAACTACATTTATTTATGGTTCATCTATCATTTTGGTTTTCCCCATGGCTCAGAAGCGAGTGATGCTTCACATATGAAACACTTATAGAAAACTGAAGAATAGCATGATGATGGTACGGCTCCTGATTTCACATTAGCGCGTTGTCATTTGTCAC
Organism: Rhododendron vialii; assembly: GCF_030253575.1. NCBI lineage: Eukaryota > Viridiplantae > Streptophyta > Magnoliopsida > Ericales > Ericaceae > Rhododendron > Rhododendron vialii. The sequence continues at coordinate 655,983 of NC_080559.1, read as the reverse complement.
ATCATTCTGGATAGTATTTTGTGCAACTTTTGCAGAAGGATTTTTTTCTTTTTCTTTTTAAGTGATAGCAAAGTGTATAATGTACTACATTGTTCTACGAGGTTTATGTGTAATATGCCTTGCATTCGTTGATCATTCATATGGGCGTCAAAGTTGGCCTGGGCCAGGCAATAAAATTGACCATATCGGAATCGGTTCAGTAATATGACATGACTTGAACATGTACTACATTAACATGAATTTAGACTGGACCAAAGTCTTTCAATTAAGTTTAAGGTATACTTCACAAGATCCGAGTGGTTCAGTGAAACTATGCCGATTCTTTTTTATGAACTCGAGTTTTTTTTGTTCAGTTCCAGCATAGCATATGTTTCGGTCAAATTTGCTGGTTCTATCTCATGGAACTATGTTGCTTGGTGTTGTATTGAGATCACTTGTTTACGAATAACTGTTATAAAAGTAAATTTGATATATTAATTCAAAATTTGTCAAATACGAACATCTTATGTTATTCCTTCCATCCCTTTTTAAGTGTCCAATTTTGTAATTCTAACTTATTAAAAAGACATCATTATATATTTCACATCAATTTTTACCTCCACTTTTCCTCCTTACCCTTTATGGAAACATCATCATTACATTTTTACTCACTAAAGGGGTGTTTCCGGTAGTGGAAATTTTGTAGATTTTTATTTGTGGTTGAGAAGTCATTAGGTGTTTCCGGTAGTGAATAAGTTCTTGAAAAATATCAAGTTGTTGATGAGTTTGTAAGTAGAGTTATTCTAGCAATTTTTTTTTTGTTTAGAACTTTTTTGTTAGTGGAAACGAGATGGTAAAATGCTGAAACTTTTTTATTAGTGGAAACAAAATGGTAAAATACATTAAGTTTTTTTGTTTTTTTTGTTAGTGGAAACATCCATTAACTTTTTAAAATGGAATCTACTTTTAGAGGCAAAATAGAAAATTCACCGACTTTTACCCACTAACTTTACAAAATGGACACTTATTAAGAGATAACCCAAAATGGAATACTGAACTCTAAAATATAGACGGAGGGAGTACAATATGCTCCTACTTCTACCTGAACAAAAAACAGTTAAAGTTTCGCAACATAAAACATGTTCGCGTACCGCAGATGCAAAGTTTATTGTTTCACATTTTCCTCAAATGAAGGCCATTGTCTAAAATACCCCAGTCGTTAACTTCACTGCTCATGGCACGAGGCAATCCTTTTTCTCATTCTAGTCATAGTTATCGCCACCTTAATCTCTCCTACGCTTGATAGGGGGAAAAAAAACTCTCCTAACCAGAGCAAATATTTTCCAGTTTTTTTTTTTTTTTTCCCAATCTCAGGAGATGAATGTCGATAATACTCCCTCCGTCCCATAATATTTGTCCAGTCCGCAAAACGGAGACGTAAAAATAATACTCCCTCCGTCCCTTTTTAAGTATCCTGCTTCGTAACTCCAACTTATTAAAAAGACATCATCATTACACCTTTAACATCAACTTTTTCCTCCACTTTCCCTACTTACCCATCATCATTACATTTTTACTCACTAACTTTTCAAAATAAAATCTACTTTTAGGGACAAAATAGACAATACACCAACTTTTACCTCCCTAACTTTACAAAATGGACACTTATTAAGGGACAGCCCAAAATGGAATACTGGACACAAAAAAAGGGACGGAGGGAGTACAATTTTTGTAAGAAAAATTGAAAAAAAATTCAACAATTTACTAGATCTAGACGAGTTCTTTTAACTTATGAAAAAAATTTGAATTTTTTTTTGAAAGAAATACATTATTTTATAGTTATCGTTTTGTGGACCGGACAAATATTATGGGACGAAGGGAGTAGTATTTACGGCAACCTCAATCAAGGCAACAAAGCAACTGCAGTTAATCTCGTGACTCCATAAGCATGAGTTTATGGAAAAGAAAATGTAATATTGTCACAGAGTAAAATACAAAATTAACGATTGTTTGGCTAGTTTGAGCAGTATATAAGCCTCGGTTATATATCAGAATTCATGTACGAGTGTTGTTGAATCGGTAGATTTCACTTTATCTCAAGTAGACATTAATATGATTTAATACAAGTCCCATTGGTATATCATTCTGAATCATGTTCTTGAAACTCCTGTAGACAAACATATTATTCTTGTATAACATTGAAGCATAATACAATGTTGCGTCATTCCCATACTTCAACCAATTGATATACAAAAAAATATTGGACATTAGCCATAAGATGTAGAAATGACCTAAACATAAACCGCCCTAAGAGTTTACAATATATTTAAGTCTTCTGATTAAAATTCATCTTGCCAAGACTTGAGAACAAGTGTTGTTGAGTGACAAAGTAACCGTCGTGTCTTTCGATTAAAATTCAGCTTGCCAAGACTTGAGAACAAGTGGTGTTGAGTGACACAGTAACTGTCGTGTCTTTTGATTAAAATTCAGCTTAATTGCCAAGACTCGAGAACAATTATTGTTGAGTGACCATATATCTTCTAATGTGATCATTAATGTGCAATATAAATGTTACTACAAAGTAAGGTTGGAATGCACAAAAAGAATGAACAATAAATGCTAGAAACTGATGATAAATTGCGCGAATTTAAACTAAAGGAGTGAAATAAATACACATAAATAGTGGGAGGTTATAGAACTCTCATCAAGCATATCAAATTAAAATTCAGCTTAATGTATTCCTAGGGTTTCCGCACCAATGTAATTTCTCCTTCTTTTTATTTTTGGAAATAGAAAACAGTTGAAAACATCGTAACAGCCATGTTAATATACCCCAAATGCCAAGTTTCATGTTTCAAATATTCCTCAAATGATGGCCAATATCTCAAATACTCCCAGTGGGTACAACTCACCCCTCAATTGGTACAAGGTAATCCTGCTCATCATCCTACTCATAGTTCTTTTTACCATAATCCCTCCGAAGCATCACGAAAATTTTCCCATTTCTTCCCAATCGGAAGATTTTAGTGTTGAAAATTCGACATCCAATCAAGATCAAGGCAACAGAGTAGCCGCGGTCAATCCAGATCATGACTCTATAAGCATGAGATTAGAGAGCAAAAAATGTGACATGTTAAGGGGGAAATGGGTTCCGTATCCGGAAGGGCCTCTATATACAAACCAGACAACTGGATGTTACATTGAAAAGACCCAAAATTGTATGAGATTCGGGAGGCCGGACACAGAGTTCATGAAGTGGAGGTGGAAACCGGATGGGTGCGATTTACCCGTGTTCGACGCGGCTCGGTTTTTGGAGCTTGTTAGAGGGAAATCCATGGCCTTTGTTGGGGACTCCGTGGCCAGAAACCAACTGCAGTCGTTGAAATGCCTATTGAGCACTGTAAGTTTGTCCAATCTAAGAAAATGACCGGCATGATTATTTGAAAATCCGCTTTTTCGTTTTGTAAGTGAACAGATTTCGAAGTTTGTTTTTCAAAAAAATTGTTTTGAATCCCCAAAAATTGGGAAAATCTTAACTGTTAGTACTCTTTCCTTCATCAGGTTGCTCATCCCATAAATGAATCAAGTACCAAAGTGTGGACACTAAGACGATTTGTCTTCACCCATTATAACTTCACACTAGAACTTTTTGGGAGCACCCATCTGGTTAGAGCCGAAGGTATTGAACCACATTCTGCGGCACCCATAGACCTATACTTAGATGAAGCTGACCAAGCCTGGGCAAATAAGATTGCGAATTTCGACTACGTAATCATCTCAGCTGGACATTGGTTTTCTAGACCCAAGATGAGATACCATGAAAGTCATAAGGTCGTCGGGTGTAGCATGTGCAACGCAAAGAACATGACGGACCTTACCAGGTAATTCACGTTGGGCAACGTCACGTATAAATTGGTGCCTGGTGGCGTTAGCTGAACACATCCCTACTTTGATCAGTTACATTTGGTTTATGTATGTGCTTTCAGAACTTGCACTTTACTTTTCAATGTCGCTAATGACCGAAATCTCTTGGTGCTGCAACTTCAGGTTCTACGGATATAAAAAGGCCTTCGAAACAACATTCAGGACACTTATAGATCTTCCGAAATTTAACGGGACGGTAATCCTGAGGACGATCTCTCCAACGCACTTTGAGCCAGAGTATTGGGAAGGAAGAGGGTATTGTGTGAGGAGGAAGCCATTTTCTAAGCAACAAGTACAGTATGATTGGTTCCTTCAAATGTATAAAAAGATACAAATGGAGGAGTTTCTGGCAGCAAAGAGAGAAGGGGAAGAAAGGGGTTTGAAATTTAGGTTATTAGACATCACTGAAGTTATGCTGTTAAGGCCAGATGGGCACCCAAATCACTATGGGCACCCACCAGAGTCGAAAAATAAGTTCTCTGACTGTCTGCATTGGTGCTTGCCTGGACCTATTGATGTGTGGAATGAGTTTTTGCTTCAAATGTTGAAGAATGAAAATGGAGGGTCTAGGGAAGGTCTTTGAAAAGTTCGGCCAGAGTATCATCATCAATTATACTAAAAATCAAGTTGGTCGGATACCGATGAACATCAATTGAAAAGTTCGGCCAAACTAATTTGTTTATTTGGCTATTGGCAATCTTCTGGAAAGAATAAAATACAACATCAACAAGTACTGCTGGGCTGCAGTTGGAGTTTGACAATTGCAAAAACAAGATTGTTCATCCACTCCATTTGACAATCACCCATTCAGAAGAAGATTAAGGGAGGGAAAAAAAAAACCCATGAAAAGAGGCATTCTCTTACCAAGTTTCGGTTTTGAATTTGTGAGCTCGAGTTTCCTCTTTCTCTTCGTTGACTTTCTGTTGATTGTTGACTTTCTATTGATTGTAAAATGGAAAAAATACGTACATTTTACTTTCAGAATTTCTCATTTTCAGGATACAGTTTGTCTCGACTTCACAAAAAGAAAATGTTATATACTAAAAAAGAAAGGAAAATTTGTCTAAGAAAACAAGTTTGACAAGTATATGTAAAAGATCAACTTAAACCACGCATAAAGAAGCTAAATATATTAACTAAAAAGCCAGTAAATGCATATCGATTGAATACCCATCTCAAATCTTAAGAGAACCTCTTTTTAGTTTTTCCCTCTTTTTCATATTTTCTTTACTTCTTCTCTACTTTTTCCTTCCTTAATGTCTCTTCATAAATCATTTTAATTTTTTGGGACTAATTTACCATGAAAATAAGAAAATGCAGAGTTTGACATGTAGTGTTGATTTTCCATGTACTTTTACTTTGTTGCATGATAGAATATTAGTACGTTAGTAAGTTAGGTTACTATAAGCCGTTTGATCTTATTACCTCAACCTTGGAAATCAATCTAAAGTCCATGATTGATTTTCTTCGTCAAAGAGCCTCTCCGATTGTCAAAGAAGCATTTGACAAAGACGGAGCCTCGCCAGTTTTGAGACAAATCAACGTGATTGGTCCAATTTTGACTTTTTTATGCCGATTTTGAATAAGGTGAAAATCATGCATTCAAAAAACCTAGTCGAAAAGCTCTGTTTATTCAAAAAATAAAATTAACAGGATAATTAGAAACACTTTTATCCTGAAATAAATGAATTCTGATAAGTATTTCCTCAAATATAAGATTGCTCATATTTTTGGCATAAGAATTCTATTCAACAAATTTACAGAATACGGAGTAAACAATAGAGATAAGCCTGAAATCGATCGGAATGGTCAAAACTCGACCTCTCCCATGTTTCTTAAAGAGGAATGAGCTCTGCAAAAAATTTGTGAATGATCTGTTCTTACTCTATTTGTGTAAATAGCACAGTTCTTTCCAAAATACAGTACTAGTCTATTATAGTTTCGAGGAACCCTAGTATTGGTAACTAATGGCATACCGATGGGGTGCCGACGCGTCAGAGCTTGTAGCTCATATTATGAGAGGTACCGAGAAGTTTTACAATAAAATCCAGTTACGAGCGTAGTGAAGTGGAGCAAAGCATAACGAAGCAGAACGGAAGGTATGGTACGGTGTTATAAGGGTAGGAATAGAGTATGTATATATATTCTCTATTGTAAAATCATATGTACTGTAATCATCAATAAAAAGACTGCTCTTTCGCTCCTGTGGACATATCCGATTTTGGAGAACCACGTATATTGCTGTGTCGATTTCTTTACTGTTTTATACATGTGTATCGTGTGAGTGTGTGTTTCGATCCTAACATGACGGGCACGTGAAGCCCACCCCAGATCCTGCACAGATGATTCGAGCTATTCAATAATTAAAAAAAAAACCGAGTGGCCTTGTAAAAAATCAGCTTAATTTAATATGTGTAGATATTCGATCTAATCTTCTATTTTTTATTTAAATTTCAAAATCAAGCCAATTTTACACAAACCCACTTGAAATTTAAAAAAAAAAATTATTGAACAATTCGAATTATTAGTGCTGGATCCAAAATAAACTCCGCTTGACGATTGGTATCCTATCGGTACGGGGTTGGTGGTCCCCTTAGCTCTACTGATTTCCGTGATGAATGCCCAGATTCAACCGTATGGCTTTATCTCAGTAGCCCAACGCCAACGGCCAAGAGCCGGTCCTAAGTCGTCGTCGTTTACTTTGACCTCTCTCTCTCTCTCTCTCTCTCTCTTCCCGGACTTGAGGTCACTGCAGTTACAATCTCTACACATACACTCTCCTCCGCCCTTCTCTTCAACCGAATCGCCATTTTTTCCATAGAACAAAACTTCTTCTTCCCAATTCCAATCTCTCTCCACATACCCATACATCCAAATCCCAATTCTTCCTCTACATCTGATGGAGAACAACTCTAGGGTTTCAGACCAACCCGACTCCAGATTCCCTTACCTTAACTCCAAATCATTCCACTACCACCAACTCGAATCCCACTCCCCGCGATCTATCAACGATCGCAGGTTCGCATTCTCGCGCCAAACCTCATTCCACCAATCCACCGAAACCAACAACCCCAACACTCCCAGATCATCGGTAATAATCTCGAACGATTCGATAAAGCCCTTGCTTTCTCGTACCGCTTCGAGCATAGACATTCCTCCGCCTGCAGAGGCTCACGAAAGAGAGAGCATATGTAGGGAGGATGATCATAATGACTTGTTCTTGGGAGAGTGGAATGGTGTTTCGGGAGAAGACAAGTTTTCGGTTTCGTCGTTTTTGGTATCGGGTTTTAGGATTATGAGGACGGGGAACAGGTTTATGAAGAGATTGCTCGTGTTGATCTTCCTCAATGTGGCTTATTCCACTGCTGAGTTGTTCATTGGCCTTGTCTCGGGTCGTGTGGGTATGATAAACGTCTTCTCTGTGCTTGTGAGCTACTATTTTAATTCACGTCTTTTTGTATGAAAAACTTTTTTTGTTGGAATCAGTTTAAGTAGTGTTTTGTAATTGAGGAGTTGATATTAGGGATGCTAGACGTCTGGCACACGCGATGGATATTCAAACTGTGTTATACAAAAGATGAATAGAGGAAAATCTTGAATTTTGATTAATTTCTAATGAAATCTAGGATGTAAAAGTAGAAAATTGAAGAGGAAAAAAAGGTTGGGCTGGCTGTTTTTTTCTTCCGTCTTGGCAGATTTTATCTAGGCAACTTAAAGGAGTAGTTTGGGAAAAACAGTGTGAACCAGCCTCGAAACTGACCGTCATACCATAAAGGGTGTTCCCTTTATAGTAGTAGTAATAGATAATAGATAATAGATATATAGGTGTGCAATGGTAACTTCGGTCTGTGGAAACTCTGGGAAATTTTATTGGTCATTCATAAAATCAAATTTTACCAATTGTAATATGAAAAAAGATTTGGACTATTTAACATGTCATCTCAAACCCGTTCCACTAAGGAAAACAAGTACTTGTTTTTCAAGTAAGTACTTATTTTTTGAATTAAAGGTGATGTATTGTGAGAGAATGATCTGTCTCGTAAAGCGGAAAATAAGTACTTGAACAATAAGAACCTTAGTGGAACGGGTAATGCTGTATGGCGAGGTATGTTTGTGGGTGGAATTGGAAGCATTGGACCTTGTTCGAAGTTGCTACTTTATCAGTCCAATGATGTAAGTGGAATTCATGATCCTAACATTTACCTGAAATTAGCAAACCTATCCTCTAAGGTATCTTTAGTATGATGGTGTCAATTAGACCATCACACCCATTCTTTTACCCCATGACATTCTTTGGTCACGCATAATGGTTCAGGCAAACAAAATTGTCTTAGTTCAGCTTTATTTTTATCCTTGGACAACTACTAGAGTTCAATCGTTGGGTCCGTGAACATGCTCATGATTGTTAATTATTACAGGTAGTATTGGTGATCTGTAAACTAGTGAACTTCATTACAAGACCATATATGGCTTCTTTGCTGTATACTCATTGAATTGGTTAATCTCTGTTTTTCTTGCTATTCCAGGTCTGGTGTCTGATGCTTTTCATTTGACTTTTGGATGTGGACTCTTAACATTTTCATTGTTTGCAATGGATGTGTCACGGAATAAGGCTGATCGAATCTATACCTATGGGTGAGATACAAATTTCCATCTTCATTGTATTTAAGGTGACATAATTCTAAATTGCCTCCTTAATTGCCTTGGTTTCTGTGTAATCTATAGCTGTCAATGTGCAACTCTGTGGTTGGCAGGTTTTATTGTGGAGAATATATAGATTTGAATCCTAAAATTGTGTTTCTCAACTTAGACTGAAGTTGTTTGATATGAGATGATTTCCCCTACTGCTGCAATACTTAGATTTTTCTGTATTGGTCAAGTGTGTTTTGGTCGACCACTCAAATGTTACACAATGACATGTTGAAGTTTGCTGAATAAATATGACTAATGAGATTTCTTCTTGGAAAATAGGTACAAGAGGCTAGAGGTGTTATCTGCTTTCACCAATGCTGTAAGTATATCCCATTCCAACGTTATTACTGTTGCTTTCCTTTTGTTGGTAAATTCGTTCTCTTGTTTTTCATGTGAGATGCAATTGAGATAAATTCCATACTGAGAACTTTGCTAACAAGTAATACCCTTGCCAACTCTCATAATGTTCTTTTGGCATCATGATGGCTGTTTTTGCATCGGATAGTTTTCTTGTTCATCTGTTGCCTGGGCTAACAAGACCCCATTTTCATTGTGCTGCATGTGTAGACAGCTGTTTCTTTTGTTTATGTCCTTTTCATTAGCTGTGGAAGCGCTTCATGCATTTATCCAAGATGAATCTGAACACAAGTAAGTTGTCCTGGCACTCTTTTTACACACGTCCTATTTTTTCTGCATGTCCCTGTTGCAGTAATTACATTGGCTAGTTATCCTTTCTTTGTGTCTGCTTTAATGGATACAATTGAGCTGATTCATCTCATTTTCCCATTGTCTGTAAACTGCCATATTCTTATCTCACATGCCTGAGCCTTACATTTGACTGCTTGTAATATGGTTCACGGATCTAATATGTAGACTTGGAAAATTTACCAAGTACCAACCAATGGGTCGATCTGCACTCCTCCTGGCGCCATTTGTCATTTGATACTTTCAAAAAAGATTTGATTCTCCTCACACACTCACAAACCAATTTATGATCTATAGAAGTTTTTAATAGTTTGGGGAGATGGGGTGATCGGTTGTCTTTTGATGCTTGTTTTGACAAGTAAACTTGTTTTACGTGTATCAGGACTAGAAATTATAAGCCAAATGCAAATTTTCTTCATGACAACTCTTTATGTCTCTTGCTATCATAGCCTGGTCTCTCATATGAAACATAAGACAGAGCATGCTTGCATGTCCCACCCTCTAGATTCGTATCTAGTGTGGACATATAATTTGTTGGTTTGGCTATCCATGTGTTCTTCATCTCCTGCCAAATTGTAAAGAATATCTTCTGCTCACAATCCCATTCTCATGTTTTGAAATTTGAACTCTTTGAGTATGTTAGTGACAGACTGACAGTGCACTATGTAATGATAACTTTGTCAGGCTTTTGACTTTAGTCCTTTGTAGTTGGGTATCACATTCATTACGCTTTTTACTAAAATTTGGGGGTTTCTTTCCTTTTCCCGTCTGTCTAAAAGTTGTATTTGGATATTCGCTACTTTCAGGCATTACTTGATTGTTTCGGCCGTGACAAATTTGTTGGTGAATCTTATTGGTGTTTGGTTCTTCAGAAACTATGCTCGCGTCAATCTTGGTTAGTTTTATATCTTCTTGGGGTGATAAATTTCGTTTCAACGTTGTGTGGATAGGGAACAATTAAATGGCAGTGACAGTTAGATATACGGAGTTTGAGTTTTGCTTTATCCCCCTGTTGTGCATTCTTAAGATAAAATTAACCACCACTGCTTCTTTTGGTTTGCTGCACTAGTTATACAACTTGACAAATAGGTGGCAGGAGAACTATCTGAAACATCTTTGTCTTCTTTTATTCTTACGAGTTTTTGCTGTTAAAGAAAATGTTGTTTTGTGGTTCTTGTGCTTGTATGTCATGGTATTCAAAAGTAAAACCTGATGATTTGAAATGAGGACTTTCCCTGCTCTCTTCTCACTTCGCAGTGAAAATGGTTGTTTAATTGGATGGTTTTGTACCGTGACAAAGTGGGCTCCAGCCTCCATGTTACTCGAAATAAAGTGAACAATGATTCCAATTCTAGATAAGTAGATTCCTTAGAGGTGCTGAAAGGCACCCGACTTGGAACACAGGACTCATTCTAAGGGATCACCATCATGTAAGGCGCATTCTAAAGTACAATCAAAAGAGTAACAATTTAGGAACGAGGAAACTCTGATTGGTGATGATGTCTCTCTAGTCTCTAGCTGCTGCAGTCCTATAATTTTAATGTTGGGCCAAAAAAATGTGCACTCAACATGCCAATGCAACCTCTTGTGCTGTATACAGTCAGTTTGGGGTGCCCTGGCTGATTGTTCCTCATTCAGTTTGACATGATTTCCTCTTTTTTTGTTTACGTTACTCTATATTCCTGAATTGCCATGATATATTGAAATAATTCAATGCAAATTGGATTTCTGATATGTCTTTTTGTGGATTACATTTGAACCACTGAATCTGTACTAGCTAGGATCTGTTTGGTGTGATGTGTTACTAAATGCTGATATTAAGAGGAGTTAAAATTGTAGCCCATGGCTCGGCATAATGGATATAAGGAGAACCACTTTAATGTCCTCAATTAAGCTTGTTTATTTACTACATGTGCACAAGGGGTAGTGGTTGCGGGAAGATTTGTTGAATCTTGTTGTCTTGTTGATTCAAGACAAACTAATTCTGAACGGCATATATTGTGGCAAATAAAATGACTTCAGTAGTGAAAACTTCTTATGTTGCATTGTTTCTTGCAGTTTATAGAAAAGCAGAAGATATGAACTACCATTCGGTATGCCTGCATGTTCTTGCTGATTCCATACGCAGGTGAGAAATTCTCTCTCTCTCAAAACCAAAATTACGGATGGATTCATGCTTGATATTGATCCAAAATGTACTAGGTCATTTGGATCCTTTACTTCATATATGCTTCTCCATATCTTTTCTTATACATCCATCTTAATCTGGTGTGTTCTATTTGTTTCTCAGTGCAGGTTTAATCCTGGCATCTTGGCTCTTGGCCCTTGGGTAATCCCTTCTTACCTTCTAATTGAAGACTTGCTTTTGCAAAAGCACACCAAAGCTCTTTTGCTTCTGCTCAGGTTCATTTATCTGCTTGTTTTTGTTTTATCATGTTTCAGGGTTAAGAATGCTGAAGTTCTGTGCTTGGGGCTAGTTTCAGTCACAGTCTTTATGCTTGTCATGCCACTTTTTAAAGCAACTGGCGGTGTCTTGCTCCAAATGGCCCCTCCCAGTATTCCATCTTCAGCCTTGAGCAAGTGTTTGAGACAAGTAATAACACTTCCTTCAAACATGCGCAATTTTTGCTATTTCTTATTATGAATCAACAATTGTTTAATAGTAAATCAAATACGTACTAATGTTTGTATCGTTAGGTGATGTCTCGGGAAGATGTTTCTGAAATTTCACAAGCGCGTTTTTGGGAGCTGGTGCCAGGTCATGTTGTTGGGTCAATCTCACTGCAGGTAATATAATATGTAGTACGTATAACCGGGTTCGGGGGTGGTTACCGGTATTCAGGGGTGGGGATTGCAAAACCATACCTACTCCATACCCAAGCGGGTTTTCTTTGAATCCTACTATACCCGCTACTATTGGGGAAAATTTTGGGTAAACCCCGCCTCCACATGAGTGGGGCGGAGTGGGTATCCATTGGATATGGGGTGCCATCCCTATATTCAATTATAGTGAATTCCCTTCTTCCTCTTCAGCATGCTCCAAATTTGTGCTTCAGTTACTTCCTCCGCATATTAAGTGTGTGCTTGCTTTTTGGTGCGTAAAATTAACAGGTGAAGACAGGGATGGCTGATCGTCCAATACTCCAATATGTGCACGGTTTGTACCATGATTTGGGCGTGCAACAATTGACAGTACAAACTGACTATGCCTGAGCGCTGCCCTATCCCATTCTTCTCTTGGGTTTTGTGGTTCAAATGAGCTTTATCATTGAGTACTTCATCTGGATTTGCTATCACCTGCTCATTCAAAAAAAACGTATCACCAGTACAGATGGATTCCAAGAATGTCCACCAATTAAAGGGAGTAATACCTTCATAGTTATTGTAGTGAAATTTTGGTTATTTGTAGGCTGCAATTGTCAGGTTTATCTAATACGGGGATTTTGCTGCTTAGTCAGTTATATTGTTTACACTTTGTCGGCTGTCCTTTCATATTTCAGCTGCAAGACATGTAGTTGGACAACTTTACCTCATTCTTTAAAATAACTGTAGATGTATACTGTGTGAGGCCGAGTTTATGCGTTTGACAGTACTTGTTTGAATGCTGAGAGGAAAACTAGAAACGCTTTGTTTATGATGTGCGTTGCTTTGTTGTGATGTTAAAAGGACCCAATCTATTCAATCAATCATGAGAATATGCTGGGTTATGGCTGTAAATGACAATGTGGGCTATGTAGTTAGCTATATTTTGCAAAGTAAACTGAATGGTAGGTTTTCGCTGAGTAAATTGAGTAGTACGTTCTTATGATTGATAACATTATGAGCAAAATGTCCATTCTATAGGTGAGCTTGTTTGTTCTTCTCTAGCGAGAATAAACTGGCAAGACCATAAGCAGAGCTTGTCTGTATATAGAATGGAAGAGTTACAAGAATCTACGGAGTTGTTCAATCATAGGTCAAGTAGGTTGAGCTTTTATCCGGCAGTAAACTTATTGAAGAGAGTTCGACTCAGGTTCGGAGAGTTAAAAGCTCCAGCAGATTCTAAGTTTGGTTTTTTACAGTTGAAAACAATCATCGTTTTCTTTTAACATCGTGTCACCATATTCAGATGACATTAACTTGAAAACATGAGGAATGTTTGAACATTTTAATGCTTGAATGGTTATCTTACTTTACTCAAGGCTCGGGAATTCTTCCACACGATGCTCATAGTTCGCAAGCAAAACATCGGGACCAAAACATAGATCAATTATATTTCCAGACCTTCATTGAACAGATGACCAAATCATAATTTAGAAACTGTTTATTTCTCGCTGGAAGTGGAATAACAGTGAGTCAAGTTAATCATCCAATCTCCCCACGAGAATCTGTAATTACATTGAAAATCTGTAACTAAGAACTCTCTGAATTGCACAACAGGAACAACGTTTGGGGAAATTAGTGCTTGACCCTTATCCTTAAACCTAAGCAATGTACAGATAGTCCACTTCCTTAAGCTTGTGCCAATACTCGAAAGCAATCAATAGGAACCAGAAACAGAGATTATTTTCGCTTGATCTTTTCGGTATCTTGGAACAAACATGATCTCAGGGATTTGAATCAGGTTGTTTCTCAGAAAGTTGATTCTTGAGAAATTCCAAAACTGAAAGGCGCTGCATAAGGGAACATAATTATCAGTTTCTCAACATACACACTAGGAATACGAATGAGTGTGCAACCATTTGGAAAAATCTTACCCTTTGCTCAAGACCAACTTCTTCAGGTTTTAGCGTCAATCTATCCAACAACTTTATGGCTTCTTGAAATTCATCAACTGCCACGTCCTCATTTCCAAGATTACGATCCACGTCAGCAACTTTTGCAAGAGATACAGCAACATCGAGAATCTGGGATCACGAGAAGTTAATGGAACAGAATTAGATGTAGCAAAACGTGGCCCACAAGTTCTTTTGGAACATGAGAAATTTCACAGCCGTAAAGGTATCGATCGGTACTAATGAAACTATATGGCATTCCTGTGGGAAACCTGTGAAAAACACCAGAGACTAAGTGAAGTCTTTTTTCAGAGAACCAAAGAGAATTTGAAGATCTCATCTCTCAATAGTTAAACATCAAGAAGTCAGAACATTGGTTGCACCTGGAAAACATAATGGATTTAACAATGAAGAAAACCTCTAACAAAGGCTTCATAAAGTTCATGGTCGACATTTTGCCGAAGAAAACGATTTTTAATTTTTCCTCTGAATTACTCTGACTTCTTTTGATACACTCCCACGCTGCCGAAAAAGCAGTGAAAGACACTATTTGGCAACAAGGATCAGTTTTAAGTTTGCCTCAAACAAGAACATGGTTTTGTTCATTTCGGCAAACCACGATAACCAAAAACACGTTTAGCACAAAATATGAGGGGGTCACTGGCCGGAGACAGACGTGGGAATGCCCAGCAGGGGGTTTACCAGGAGGGGGTGAATCTGGAGGGGTACCAGTTTGGAGATGGGTTGCTGTGGGTTTGCAGGAGGGAGGGGGTTGCTGGCGTGGGGGAGGGCCAAGGGGAGTGGCCGAAGGCAGTGGGAGAGACAGGAAAAAAGGAAAACTTATTTTGAAATAACCATTCTTTTCTGTGGAAATAGCACTTAGCATTGTTTTGGATTGAAAAAACAGTAGTCAAACCTGCTTTTGCTGCACATGTTCATGTGTATTGAAGACAAACTAGTAAACACCATCGCTAAAAAAGTTGTAACTCCAAACTTCCTCACGCCCACTGTATGAAGGTTAATTTTTTCGTGAGAATACCACTGGTAAATGGTAGTAATAAACTCTGATTTGTCACAAAAATGTCTGCTATTCAAGCATGGCAAGTAGCAAGACCACAAGAGTTGCAACTCGGACCTTACTTAAATTTCGGAAACTTCGAGTTTGGCTATGGGGCTAACTAAAACTTGTCCTTAGCTCCGTCGATAAGTTGTAACAGGATCCATAGATCGTGCTATCGGTGCTATTTTTACACTACTTTGTGCAGTTTTTGCGAGTCTAGAAAAATCTAGGTAAACAATTATGTGAAACTAAAGAATAGCTGCTGACCTGAGATGGAGAACTGGGATGATTCTTGATTGCATCCCGACGAACATTCAACGACTGAAAATAGTAACTTCTTGCACCTTGCAAATCTTCATCATAATACTTGAGATCTCCAACTTTATTAAGTGAAACAGAGAGCGTATGTATGATCTGTAACAGCTCCAAGAACATTAGACGCGGAATGGTATACCATACCAAAGCATGCTTATAACACCTCATCAATGTTGCCAAACATTAGTCTCCAAATCGAGACGTAGTTTTCATGATACATCATACTGTTACATTTGCAATTACCTCCAAATCATCAGTTGGCACTTTCTTAAGGAAGTTGACACTCTCTTCAAAGTAAGTGATTGCAGAACTAGCATCTCCTAGTGCTCGACTGCAATATAAAAAGGCATATTAGGTGTTTTTGCAAAACAAACGTCAGAATCAGGATCAAGCTTTGAAGACATCATTAACGCTTTTGTACGTTAAGATACACATTATCCTACAGAGACAAGCAGTTACTGGGAAGTAGAGAAACTAACGAGCCTTCTCTTTACTTTGCCTACAGGGAAATTGCTCTTTAGAATGCCAGACCATATACAGTTTCATTCTTGTAAACATGAAAAATCTATTAAATGACTCATTTTCCCCTTCAAACAGCACAGTTGTCTTAATACGCAAGGGTATACTGTCAAGCAGAGCCATACCCTCTCCTAAGTCCTACCTACTCCCTATCTAGATCAATCAAACACGCCAGATGGAAACAATCTTTCCTAGGGTACAGACATGGGAGCAAATTAATTCAATTGTTATCCTTGGCTAGCCCTTTGGGTGCTGCTGTTCTACTTATGAACTTTTGAGCCAACCTGTGCACGAGCCTTGGGCTTGGAGGCACTGAAGTGCAGGGTCACTATGTTCTGAGTTCACCCGAATATGATGATGGTATTCTACTTGAATTCGGACCCTTCATGAGGCGGCGACAGAATAAAGTGGGGAGCTTGTAAGACCCACTTCGCTTTGTTGAGTCCCACTTTGGAAGCTTGGGTTGGTCTTGGGATAGTCGGAGGAGCCAATAGAGTAATGAACACGATTGACAAGAGATATCAGAGCCTTTTCAGGAAGAAACCTCCCATTACAAAAAATATGTACATAGTTCAAGTTTCCACGCGATTCCGCATGAGTTATTCCGCCGGAGACGGCGCAAACGCATCTTTCGTGCTTAATTATGCATGATAGCAAATTTGACACCACACCCACCCCCCGACGCAAACAAAAGGAAGGAAATTAAAAAGAAGGGAACCCTGGTTTCAAAGTTTTCTCCCCAGAGATTAGGGTATATAACTCTTTATTATCTTTTACAAAGAGTTTACAGGATTTTCCAGCTTTTATTACTGCTCTTCTTCTTCCATGCACTTCCATTCAATCTATCCCTTCCTATGAAGCCTCGACATGCCTCTGGACATGCCCGGGACATGCAGGGTTATGTATGGGACATGCCGAGTGGGTATACAATTCTACACTCCTACAAAAGTTCAAGAAGGGGGCATGCCAGGAACACGAGTGTCTCAATTGGGACATCTTGCAGTGCCAATTCATAATTTCAAAAACTGATTTCAAGAATTGAAAATTACAAGTTATCGCTTGAGCCTTATGGTTTGTCTTTTTTATGAATCATCTCTTAATTATGTAGAACCAGTGATAGTTTTTTTTGTTTTTTTTAACTGTGCCAAGGTAGCGTTATTTTCTTTAGGTTTGGGGGATCATGGATACCATATTTGTACTAATACTAACTAAAGATAACCTATATATGTCTTTATTTAATTTCTGTGGTGTCCCCCTGGTGTCTGTGTCCCTATTTATTTGGCATTGTCATGTCAGATGTGTGTATCCATGTCCATGTTTATATCTATGTCCATATCTGTGCTTCTTAGGTTTTATAAACCCTACCTCATAAGCCCTAATCCTTTTTGCCTTTTGATAATTGCCTTTTGAATCACAAAGGAGGAAATCTTGCCTCTAGTTTTTCACAGGTTACTGTTAACAGCAGAACAGCTCCTACGCAGCCCAATAAGTTACAACATACAAACACAAAAAGCCCAATAACTCAGCCAGAAAAGCAATCAAACTCTGCCACAAACACTACTAGAACCTCAGTGTTCCTCCCATTCATCCTACAACATCCCGTCTTTGCTATTCCTGAATACCCTTCCTAAGTTAGCTTCACCTTAAAAACTAGCCTAGTCCAACCAATTCAATCAAAGGATCTTGAAGAAGCTTCATTCAGAGAAACCTTCCTTTATCTTAAACATACAACTCTCACCAAATATGTGATTATTTTCACAGCTGATTTCCAGAAAGTTATCGCAATTATTTTCACAGCTGATTTCCATCATATAAAACCAAATATCCTCAGAAGCATGTGTGATTTATCATTTGTCATTACTTTCAATTTTTCCATGCAATTAATGCCAACTGAGAAACCACAACTTTCCAATAATCGAATGCATACTGTCAAAACATAAACATACGTTACAAAGGAGAAGAAAGAAGAAGAGAACAGACCAGCAGTCACCAAGCATGCCCAGAACTGCTCCTAACTGTGAGCACAGCTCGGATGTAGCACCCATTCTTTCTAATTGTTCTCGAATGTCTTCCGCACATATACCGAGTCTTGATTTGGCACTTTCTATATTTTGGGCACGAAATGCCTGCAAAATGAAACAACCAAGTAACATGGTTATGGGAATGCAACTACTTGAGCGAATAGCAGAGCAGAAGGACGGCACCAGCAATACAAGGAGGGATGAAGGCAGAGGGGGGCCATTACCTCCTCAATATTCTAGTCATCACCCTATTACCCTAAACAAATAATTTAACGAGATTCTCACTTTATGGTCATCACCGTAGCTTCGTCCCTCAATAAAAAGAAAACACGTTCACTGCAAGCGCATAACAACGAATTAACAATTGTTCAGTAAACTTACTCTCATGGCTTGCTGCACCAAGAAAGCACCTCTCTCCAGAGATACATCCTCATATATGACTGTCTTCTTCTCACCTACAGCTTCCTGTTGGTCTTTGTCCACCTGTGACCTCTTTATCCTTGCATGACCTTCAATGAATCGATCAACCACATTCTGAAGATTTGTGTCAGGTTCTATCTTCTCAATGTCAGCACCGCATAGAGGACAATCCTTAAAGCGTGATATACATGCTCTGATTCAGAAAGTAATAAAACATTTGGAGTATCAGCACAGTTGGAGGATAAAGGGTATGTTCCTAGCAGATATATGAGAAACCATGCACTATGTATATTCCAATGTAAATATATACACATGTAAAGGACTGGCATTATCTGCTTACTTGCAATATACATGGGAACAAGGCACACATTTGCTACTTCCATATAGAAGTGCTTGGCATATCATGCAGCTGAAGGGGCCAAGCTTAAATGTTTCAGAATCATATCCAAAGGGGCACTTTGGAGATATGGTGGCAGATTCCCCAGACTCTTGCTTTACCTTGACCTCTTGTCCTGACTGATGTTTTGTTTGGCTTTCACCACTTTTTTTCAAAGAGGCCTCGTCAGGACGAGCAGCCTTGACAAAGGGACAAACAGGTGTCATCTCGATCTTAATCAGCAGCCTGTACCAGAAACATTAGCAATACTTTATTCAATTCCTTTTCGATAAAGACAACGCAAATGAATGAGAAATTCACACCAGGATTCACAAAGCCTTAGAAATTTACTGCCAAAGTTCTAAACAGTTACTTCAAGCACTCATAGGACATACAAAATCAATTAGAATATCAACACAATCGTATGATGAATATCTACATAAGAAGTCTTCTAAAATGCCTATCATTTTTCACAGGACCCAAAAGAAAGCTTCCACTTTCCCGCAAAAGAGGAGGTATAAAATCTCTTATCATGATTTCAGCTCTAGCCAAAACAAAATCCATATTCATGCACCTCAAAAACTAAACTACTATATCCGTCGGAGTTGCTAAGATGGCTTTCTACTCAACATCCATGTCTTTCCTACTCACTTTCCCTTCATTCATTTTACATTTCTATACTGTCAAAAAGTTGTATTTTTCGGTTCTAAGAGCATCTCCACTCTTTAAAAAAAACTCAATTTTTTTTTTATCAATTTGAGTAAATGATTCATTTGAAGGGCGGGCTTGGCACAACGGTAAAGTTGCTCCATTGTGACCTGGAGATCACGGGTTCGAGTCGTAGAAACAGCCTCTCTGCTTGCAGGGGTAAGGTTGCGTACATCAACCCTTCCCTATACCCCGCAAGGAGCCTCGTGCACCGGGTTAGCCCCTTTGAGAAAACGATTCATTTGATATGAAACACTCCAATGGAAAAACGCAAATCTAAGTATCAAATTCAGTATAAGCTTCATTGATGCCATAGTTCTAAATTTAGGAGACACAAAATAGCTTTCTAAAATTTGAGTCTCCCTTGATTTTAATTAAAAAATAGAACAAAATTACTTATGATATAAGTTTGAGTCGAGGAGTGGAGTGCGTCTTGAGGGGTTTTTTTTACTCATATTTTCAGTTTAAGTGAAAAAAAAGGGTATGGGCTGGAGAAGCTCTATGCCTTTACATAAGTATTACAATAAGAAATAACACACGCTAGAGTTTCTTCATAGCACAATTAAGTATTCCATTGAATAAACAACCACCAAATCAAGCAATTCGTAACCTACACCACAATCCTAAACTTAAAGAGTATGACAATTTTACATATCGTGTCATTCACGAAATGAGAGGAAAAATAAGGATTTTCTCCCTCCTTTTGTTTCCCAATGGGGATTGCAGGTAGAAAAGATTCCATCAGTAACCACTACGTTGTACTATATACTCCCTCAGATCCTCTTCTATGCATTTTACGGCAAAAGAAGAAACTTTTAAGACTCATTTTCTCACTTACCAGAAAAGAAAAAAGAAGCTCTTTTTCAGTGTACTTTCCCAAATGGTTGCACCCTTGCAGGAAAAAAGTATAACATTTGTCATTATCGTGTACTTAATTTCTCTCAACCACCACTCCAAATTGGTAAGATCCCGATTACCAATTATTTGTTGATCTACTTCCTTCCATAATTTCTAATTTTGCGAATCACGCTATGAAAAAAAAAAAACGCAAGCTTTCAAGCCACACGATCAAGACCAAATGGAAATTACCCCAAATTACAATTAAAGCTCTACCATATCAGAAAGGGGGAAAAAAAAAACTATGATGAATGCCACAAAGTTCATTAGTGAATAAACGGACGTAAAGAGAAGACGATAAGAGCAAAAAGAAAGAAAAAAAAATCGCGAATTAGAATCAAATTGAAGACAGATGAATAAGAAAGAGGCAGATGAATTCAAGAAGATACCGGTGTATATGACGTTTCCAACACAAATGCCGCTGGAGTTTCTTGAAACTTGTCTGTGAAGACCTCGAGGGATGAGAGAGAGAGAGAGAGAGAGAGAGAGAGAGAGAGAGTGAGTTTTGTTCGAGGTTCTATGTTAGGGCTTCAATGGCGAATGAGAGAGAGAGAGAGAGAGAGAGGTAAGAGGAAGTTTGGCACGTGAAAAGGGCGTGGGGGATTTGTGTATACGTGTGCGTGGTAGCGCTGTGTTCGCATCAACTCATCGGTCATCCCCCAAATTTGTATCCTGAAACGAGCGTTCCACGTGCTCACATTCAGCCGTGGCCACCAATACAAAACTGATTCAACTCAAAGTTAACTTGCCCATCAATTAAAATTGGAAAACACTTCTCTCTCTCTCTCTCTCTCTCTCTCTCTTACGCTTCTAGACCTAATATCACATTTCACTTGTGGGTCGTAAGAATTGGCTCAAAAAGAGTTGATAACATCTCGTAAGTTTCGAACCTAAAATCTTTTATGTGGAATCTAACCTCTAAAGCCTAGGTAGAGATGACAACGGTACAACTCGGCTTGGTTATATTGTTAAAACTGAAATTTTTACCTAAAACCGAAACTTTGACCAAAATCGACGATTTTCTTTCATAAATCATAGTTAAAACTTTCGATTAACAGTTCTGTTAAATTATTCACCAGAATCGATGACTAACATTTGAATCACTGTACCCATTGTGAAATTTTCCCTAATACTTTTGTCGTTTAAAAAAAAAAAAACATTTTAATCTCACTCTACTAACGTCTCTGCCAAGGTTCCCCACATCAATCTTCAGCCCCTAGCAGAGGGGGAAAAAATAAAAACCTTAAGCACCCTTCGTGTGGGCCCTAGAGTAGGACATGAAGTCCCATGGGCCAGCCACGGCCATAGATCCACCAAAACAAGGTAAGTGTGCCTAATTTATTCCATAACAAATAAGATCCTACTTTTTACTAGTAATTAATATTTGAGGTTGGGAAGAAGCTTTAAAGTGTAACATCAGCATAGCAAGCTAGCTAGCCACCACTTATTTCTTCTTCTTTCACAACGGCTTAAATGCGATTTCTACCCAAAACCATAAGTCACTGTCCTTCTTTTGCTATTTATTGTATCTCATCTTGCTTAGGAAACGAATTGATGTTAGCTTGTCATTCCTAATTTTAGAGCAGTATTTAAGGAGAAAATCAAGCTGGCAGGTCCAATAATCAATGGTGAAACCATATATACTATCAACCCCAAGGGGTTTGGCCGACCTTGATTGTATCTGTTGGGACAGCCGGTTGTACCTAATGCTTGTTGTTCCCGGCTTGGTTTCTCTCCCCTACTTTGGTTGTCGACCGCTGTTCCTTCTCCGAGGTTCGATCGGAGAGGCATCGGCGAATGTCGGTGGCGGCGGTGGGGTGTTTGGCAGTGTTGGTGTTGGTGGCAGTTTGTAGGTATGGTTTGTTGTTTTGTATGGGCTTTACTTGTTGGGTTTGTCCCATGTTATTCGGGCTTTTAGGCCTCTTGGGTGTTGTTGTGACTGTTTTATTTGGGCTTTTTGGCCTTAATTAAGGTATTTGGGTTTTGTTTCCATTGGGTGTTGTCTTGGTTGACATCTTTGCCGATCAAGGGTTTAGATATTGGATTGGACTTTTCGTTCTCTCCCTTTGTCGTATTAATCTTTGTAATAATTTCAAAGCTTAATGAAATTTTTTTTTCACCGTTCAAAAAAAGAGAAAGCAATAAGTGTTCCTCAATGAGATCACATATTCCATTCCACCTTAGGGCCACTATGTGTTATGCTCGGTCATTACTTTCAAGTTCCCGAAAATTAGTCGAGGTGCGTGCAAACTGACCCAGACATCCGGTCATAAAAAAAAAAACCATTTATACTATCATTTTATTGTTTAATTTTTTGAAAACAGAAATAATTTAATTTGCAGTTAAAATAATAGCTGGCCTATGACGTTATGCACAAGAAACTTATCAACGAATTGCCATTAAATAAAATCTTTCACTAGGAGGGTAGGGAAGGAGAAAATAGGAGAATATGTTTGACGTCTGTACGTGTGTGAGTGAGATAGACTGGGCCTAAAGGAGGAAATAGAAGTAAAGGGGAGGAGAAATTTGGGGAAAAAACGTCAGACCCATAGGTAAAATCTGTAAGTTTTCACCCACTCATGGGTTGTCAACATGGTAAGAACGAATCTGGGCTTGCAATATAGCAGGATTCGATTTCTCCTGAAGATAAATCGTGATTTAATTGGAGGGCCATGGCGGTGGATTGTTGTGCTAGTCTCTCCCGAGGTTTGAATTGCACAGTCGTGTCCAATAGTGACTCGGCTACAGGGTTGTTCCTCGGTTTAAAAAAAAAATCTGTAAGTTTTCAAACTGTAATTTTGGGTCTAATTTGTGAAATTGTTGGGAAAATAGGTATGTCTTTATTATGATTTTGATGTAAGTGAGTGGATGCAATTGGCCCCACTACTTTCAATGGCTCCACCCATGCATGGAGAGGAGGTTTTAATGTTTGAATTCAAAACACCCTAGGTGCCACGCTAAATTTTTAATAGGCGCGGCCCCATTAGCTATTGATTATCTCAATATACATTTGTCTCTTATGTCTTAAAAACTAATCAAAAATATTAGACAATATTTCAATAAAATACTCTACTAGAGAATAAATTGAAATAATCAAAACTCGTATAAACAAAATCGGATACAGCATAAAAATGAATCGCAGTGATTATTAAGCACAAAGAAATTAAAGATAGGGGCATGACTCAATATTTTAGGTCCGTCTCCTTTTTTTTCCTAAGCGAAAGTGAGCTCAGAGGCTATATATCAATGATAGCGATCCTCTTGTGAGCATGAGTACCAAAGGATCATCCTCTCTATGGATTTGGCATGTATAGAGCACCCAAGCTAGACCAAGTAAACCAACAGACAAGGCAGTTGATAATGCAATTTATATTCGAGGGACGTCAATATATAGCTCATGTCGCTAGCACCCACAACAACCTCCTGAAGTCTAAACCATGTGGGGGTGGTCCAATGACCACTAGCTAGGTCGGCTACCACTTCAGATGTGTTTTTTTATTTATTTATAGGTAATGAAGAGTGGTTTTCGAATCAGCTTGCGCGCACCACAGGACTAATCTCTTCAGCCCCCACCAGCCTTTGCATGCTAACCCAAAGGGTTTTTTATGCATGAAATGGCCCAAGGGCTATTTGCAGTGCAAGAGAGTCGAACCTGAAATCTCGGAGTGGTAAACTCCTCCGTCCTGTCTGATCAACCAATTGCACTACCCTTGGGGTTACCACTTCAGATGTTCTGTCTCTTTTTTCATAAGTGGTCTTAATTTTGATTGTTTCAACCAAAATTCCATTGTTAGCTAACATCTTAAATGTTTGTAATTAATTCGAAGATTTCTAGCTACCGTCTTTTTCAGGAAACACGGAGGTTCAAAATTACAGATAATAGATGCATACAAAAGCTCGACAAACTTTAACTTCAACAAGGGATCATCCACGGCGTTGCAGCCTAGTCTGGCGTTCTTATGGCCAACCTCAAGGAAGGTACCTGGGTATGTTAGTCCCCCTCTCATCCACTCTTGTTTTTTCCTCAGCAAAAAAAAAAAAAAAAACTTCATTTTTTCCTGCCGTGAGGTAAAAGAGTCATGCTTATATACCAATCATCTCCCATAACCAAAAAGGGAAAAAGAAGAAGAAGAAGAAGTTATGCTCAAGTAATCATAATTGCATGCGGTTCATGTCTCACCTGTGAGCTATATATACGGTTGGCTAGAGCATTCGCATCAAACTCTTTAAATTTTGGACCAAATTACACCTTAAAAAACTATTTTATTACTTTAGCTACTCATTTTTAAAATAACTACTACATCAGGCTCTTTATATTAAAGTTATTCCATTGAAATTATTGTTTATTCTCACACTCTTCTCAATTACATATTTCTTGCCAAAGATCCTGTTTGGAGCACCACAAATGTGTAAGAAATTGATGATTTTTTGGGGCCCATTATGGATAATACAAAAATGATTCAAACCGCAAGTCATTCTTAAAATATTTTTTTATGGGTTCCTGAAAAAAATTAGCTCAATCCAATATGCATAAGGGTTGTTTCAAAATTCATAAGGTGTTTTAAAATTCATAGGGCGCTCTCTATGAATTCTGAAACAACTCTTATCGATATTGGATTGAGCTAATTTTTTTCATGAACTCATAAAAAAATATTTTAAGAATACCTTGCAGTTTGAATTATCTTTGTAGGACCCGTAATGGACTCTGCAAAAATTTAAAAAATCAAACTTTCCTTGCATGTACCAAACAGGCCCTATTTTTTGGAGTGTGCCAGCTCAAGTTAATAATATAATAATGAATAACATTTGAACAGTCCCTCGTCTTGTTCAGCGTGGAAC
Source organism: Rhododendron vialii (assembly GCF_030253575.1). Lineage (NCBI taxonomy): Eukaryota > Viridiplantae > Streptophyta > Magnoliopsida > Ericales > Ericaceae > Rhododendron > Rhododendron vialii. The sequence continues at coordinate 630,774 of NC_080559.1, read as the reverse complement.
TGTAGCGATGCTAACTTAGAGTGAAGCAAAGGCGAGGCTGATGCAGGCCTATAAATGAAGTTTTCCTCTCTTCTTTAGTTAAATGGGGCAAGTAGAGATCCTGGACGCTCTTAGGAGAAAAAAGAATAGAAATTAAAGGGAAAAAAGGAAAAGGGAAATTATTTTCTAGTATGTGTTTGGTTATGTATAAACTTTTAAAAGTATTACAAGTTTAAATTTTTACATGTTTTTATAACGTACGTTATACCTATATATATGAGAGCATAACTATCTCATATTTTTAACTCGTTAAATTTTGGCTCAAGCTTGGCTCGTTAAATTTTCATTGAGCTCGAGCTCGCTAATCTATACATTTCAAAACTTTGGCTCGATTCAGCTTGTTTTGCAACCCTACTTCCCATCATTATTAGGCTTAGAATAATATTATTTCCGCAGCTTGTTTCGATTTATCCACTCCCATGAAAAATCAAAGACAAAAATAAGAAATCTCCAATTTCGTGTCTATATATGCTTTTCCCATATACTCCATATTGTATGTACGTACGTGAAATAGCAGAAAGTCCAGAAAAAGACAGTGACGATAACAAACCTAGCTTGAATAATAATAGCAAGTAGGAATAAATTCGTTTAGGGTCACATTCAGAAACTTTCTTCAATTAAAAGAAACCAAATATCTCACAAATACAAGGCCCGCATTAATTTGAGTTGATCATAAAATTAATCTCTATTTATGATAACCTTACAATTATATTCAATCATGTACCTAAACTGTCACAAATCTTATTGTGTGTTTTTATCCTATATTAATTGCCCGTAAGTATAATTTATAATGCTCATAAGCTTAATGCTTGATCAGATTTAAGAAAATCATAAATTAAAATTAAAAAACCAATTACGAAGCTATCAATAAGCCAAGAAAATGTGACTACGCGGATCCATTACCTTTTCTTAATTACATTTTTCATCCACTTTTATATACTTTTTCAATCTTAAAAATAGTCCAATGGATTATTTTTAGTGTTCTACACCCGAAAATTAAATTGGACATTTGATTTTTTTTGTTTTGTTTTTTTAATCACCATTTGATTGGAGTACTATTCCAGGTACATCTATCCATAGATAGAGAAGTTAATGAGCAGCATCTCGGTCGTTGTTGAAAGTGGGACCCTCCTTTTTCTAAAAAGTATAAACGATTAAAAAATACAAAAAAAAAAAAACTACTCACACCCCTCCCCTCCCATTATTTTGTACTCTCTCTCTCTCTCTCTCTCTCTCTCCACCCTGTCACCTTCCGTACCTGTCCTCCTACTCCCGGATTCCGGTAACCGGTCAACCCCCCCGCTCCGCCTCACACGTGCTTCTCCTTCTCCATTTCATGACCCTCCCACGTGCAAACCCACAAATCCCATTTCTCCCCTTGCGTCCTCTGTGTGTGTGGTGCAACAGATAAAAGTTAGAGAGAGAAAGTGAGAGAGTTTACTACTATAATTAAAGCATAGTTTTTCTTGGGGTTGCAGTATCTGATGGGTTTTGCACTCTCTCTCTCTCCTCTCCTCCCCCTCCTCTCTCTCTAGAAATCTCACCTCCGAGACAATTTCTTCAAATCTAGGGATCACTACTCGAGCTTCCCTTCAAATCTCTTTCTCTCTCTCTTTCTAAATACATCTCTACTTTGAAAGATCTTCCATGAGGATCAGGAAGCGTTTTCTTCTATCATCTCTCTCTTCACTCCCTCTCTCAGATCCCCAACTCAACCGATCATCACCACTCCAGCTACTGGTGCAACAACAACCACAGCAAGAGAGCAACACTCGTTCTCAGCCGTCCGATTCTTTTCCAAATCCGCCCCCCTCCCAGCCGTCCGATGGAAACCTCCTGATCAGGAGTGCAAAGGCCAGTTGGGTTTCCTCTTCTAGACCAAAGGTGCGTATTGTTGGTGCAAAAATGGAGCATAATAATTTCAGTTTTCTTTCCTGTATGTGTTTGCACTCAAGAGCCTTACATTTTCACCGAGTCAGCCATTTTTTCCCATATCAACCGATATATGGTCGTATTATCGGTAATACCATTTGCTGATATTGCGATTTAAAACCCTCGTAAGGATATTTATATGTGTGTGTGCTTTGTGCAGGATGTGGAAGGTGAAGTTGCTGAAGAAGAGGGAGAGAAGAGTAATGATACCAAGTAAGAAATCAAAACCAAAAAAAATTGTAAAGTTAATATGTATGTTGTTTGTTTCCCTTTTTTCTTGAATTCTTGTAGTAAAAAAGGTAAAAAAAAAAAAAAAGGGAGAGAGAGAGAAACCCATAACTTGATTTTAATGATTTAACCCACAAGAAAAGAAGAAAAATGCTGTTAGTGGGATTACTGTTCTAGTTGTTGTTTTTTTATCAGAGCCAACCATATATGCCTTCCCATCCCATCCGATCTAGTATATTTTTTCTAGACTTTAATGTTAATTTTTTTCTGAATATTTTTTCATTGTTTGGTGCACGTTAGCATTTTATGCTGGTCCCCAGCTACAATACATCATGCTGTATGTGCACCACTCTATACGAGTACTCGTATATTCTTTTTTTTCTTCCTTCCTTCCTTCCTTGACTGTAAATTTGTGTATGTTGCTTATTTATAGGAAAGGAAACATCTTAGGTTCAGGTTTACTGCAAGAAACAGGCTCTTCTCATCAAGGTAAACATCGTCTCTCTCTCTCTCTCTCTCTCTCTCTCTCTCTCTCTCTCTCTCTCTCTCTCTCTCTCTCTCTCTCTCCTTCCTTGTTTGGTTGTGCACTTGTACAATAACAACCAAGAATGTATCTTCTCTCTCAAGTCTCGTCTCTCAGTACATAAAGCAACATATACTATAGTTACATGCCATCATGTTTTATTTTGTTTGTGCACTTGGGACTATAGAAGTTGGGAGGTGGTGTGAAGGAGATAAAGTACTAGTTCCACTCCCACCAAAGAAGAGAAGAGGGAGCTTTGAAACAAGAGGTGGTGATAACGAAACTGAGAAGGAGACGAAGAAGAAGAAGACGAAGGGGAAAATGAAGTCGAAAACTAACAAGAAATGCGTGCAATTATTACCAAATGGTGATGATCAAGAAATGAATGAGGGCAATACTGGACATAGCGATGATGGTGCGATCAAGAAGAGGAAGGCAAAGAGAGGGAATGTGATAATGGAGGGATCGCGGTGCAGCCGAGTTAACGGGAGGGGATGGAGGTGTTGCCAACAAACCCTTGTTGGTTATTCTCTTTGTGAGCATCATTTGGGTAAAGGAAGGCTTAGAAGCATTGCTAGTGTTCGAAATCACGCCGTGGCTACTACAACTATTGCACCAAAAGAAGACGAGTCTTCGCAATTATCAACCTTTGCAGGTATTGTTCTATGAATATCATTGCGTATATTGTATCCATTTGAGTAAGAATGAATGTTTAGAAACTATAAACAAAATTAAATTGTATGTTATGTTGTGTTCGAACTTAGAATGAATTCGGTCCGCATTTATTTTTCTTTTTACTTTCTACTAGTACAAAGTGGCCTACATGGTAGATGTTATAATGTGTAAATATCGTAGTATATATCTCATATTCATATGAGCAAGAGCAAGAGCATGCCAAATTACTTTCTAAAAAAGAAAAAAGGTGAATGGCATGGTGTGTAACACAATCAGAATGAATTTAGTTAGCATATTTCCGTTTTTTGACACTTTCTGCATAGAAAACATGTCTGATAAATTAGTGTTGTCGACTTCCTGGGGTTTACACACGTTCATTGTGGGTAGTAAAACCTTATCTCTAGGTATTTTATGTTATGTATGCCATGGAACTGATGGAAGTTATTGTGTTCACTCGTCGTTATTGTATCTAATTTTCCGTTTTTTTGCTTATGTAATTATTATTTATTGGCGGTGCAAGAAGGAAAACTCGGGCAAAAAGTGGTAGACGAAGAGGACGAGGATGAAGATAATGACGACGAGGAAGAGAAGCCATTGATGATGACAAAGAAGAGAATGAAGATTGGAATGGTGAAAGCTAGATCCATAAGCAGTTTGCTTGGCCAGACAAACAATGTTGCAGTTGTAGTAGGAAACGATAATGACAAAAAGATGAGCAGTACTGTCATGTGAAGAAGACAAAAAATAATCAGTAGTGTTATTTCATGTAGTACTTGAATGAATGTAAGCAAACTCGAGGTTTGATGTTTTGTTACGTACGCCTGGTGCAATGCAACTACTACTACATATGTGGAGATTTTGTGTGAAGAAATAGGTTATGAGTTTAAGTGTTTTTGTTGCACTGTTTTCGATTTTGGATTACTCTACGGCTCGCTTTCCTATTATAAGTCGTGGTTGAAAATTGTATGCAGTATTTCTGAAGAACAATATTCAGTGAGCGGTACTGCTTCGGTTGGTGCAGGATTTCATACTAATGTGTGGTGAAAAGGCTCCTCTCAGTGTGATAGATAATATAAAAAAGATGAGACGGCCTTATCAACTTTGCTATAATTTTTATTATAATTTGTTCTAGTACTCAAAGCTTGACTCACTTTTAAAAAGGTTGAATGAACTCACAAAACTAAATCGTAAATTATGTCACTAGATTTTGGATACCTTGTAAGTGGCTCCTTGCATATATAGGTGCACGCATCAATATGGCACGTGCTTTGTGAGGGGTATGATGTAGGTAATATGCTGTTAGTGCCACGCAGTAATGCATCGATCAGATCAATAGTACCTAGCAAAATGTGGTATCAGATTGATTTGGTCGATCTCTTTTCTTAGGAGTTAACGTTATTTTTCGATAACGGCTTGAAAAATACCTAAGAAAGGTTAATCTCAAATACCTAAGAAAGGACATGCACTACTTAATATTTGTCCTTAAATGTAGAAATATTGGTGGATGTTGGGAGCAGCCTATGTATTTGAGAATACACGACGGTGTGACCAATGTGAGGCATTCTATCAATATGATGGCTACGTATCATATCCGTCCCACTTGTCTTTTATTTTACTATAATTGAATGTTCCAAAATACTTTTTCTCGTTTTGAAAAGTCAAGCTAAAGGGTGTGTAAATTTTCACAAATTAATAAATATATGGCTCCATCGCTGAATTTTTCATTTTAACTTTTCCTTATTTATTTGGTTGTTGAATGATCTTTTATTTTATATATATATATATATATATATATATATATATATATATATATATAAAACCGGTTGCACAACACATGGGAGTTGGATTTTCAATCAAATGATCGATCGAACTACGGCTGTCCTGAGACAAGCCAGCGTGGCTTTGTTTAATTTATTCTTGAACCCAACATCAATTGAGTGTTTTATGTCGTTTTCCAATCACTTTCGCTTTTTGCCACTTTATACTATGCAATACCAGAAATCCTATTGGTACCGACGGTACCCATAGGGAAAATGCACCGACGGCCACCGGACGGCCGTCTCCGGTCACCGGACGGCCGATCCGAGCCGTCCAAAAATTTTAAAAAATAAAACCGAGTGGCCTTACGCGAGAATCAATGGCATCCGAGGTGTGTAGGGTACTTGATCCGAGTACCCCTTTTTCGTGTATATACACGTATATACAAATATACACGAAAAATGGGTGCTCAGATCAAGTACCCTACACACCTCGGATGCCATTGATTCTCGCGTAAGGCCACTCGGTTTTATTTTTTAAAATTTTTGGACGGCTCGGATCGGCCGTCCGGTGACCGGAGACGGCCGTCCGGTGGCCGTCGGTGCATTTTCCCTATGGGTACCGTCGGTACCCATAGCAGTACTCCTTTCCTGACAATACTATAACTCTATAAGGTCTTCATCCATTTCTCTCTAGAGAGGGGGAGATGAGGGAGAAACAAGTTAAGGAGCTTCGGTGCCAAGCGAGAGAGAAGATTCAGATGCCTTTGGAATCATCCGATATATGTAGACTTACAAAATAATTAATGACGGATCTAACTTGTCCGTGTTTCAAACTATTATGATTGAACACATCGGAATCGGATATGTGCGCATCAAAACTATATGTGCATGATCGATCAAGCTATGAAAATACCTAAATGCATTGCTATGATAGATAGCTAAACGTACAATTATACCTGGGTTAATTGAAACTTGAAAGAATAGATTGACTTCATCTAGCTCGAATATCCCTCCTAGGAGTAATAGAATATCTTCAGTTTTCTATGATGGCTGAAATTAATTTGGGTCAAGTTGGTGTGTGCTAATAAATTTGTACAGTAAGTTTTTGTATTTGGTGTGTAGTTGTGAATTGGAGTAGCTAGCTTTGGTTGGTGGGTGTCTTTTACAGTTTTACCACAGTGGCCTTTTTCTCGTTTCAAAGCTGCTATTGCTATTTTATCATATATGAACGATACAACTGCTTTTAAGTGCTCCGGCGCCAGAAATAATTTCAAAAAAATTCATTACAACACGATGACTTCATTTCCTAAGACTTTGATTGGCCCGACTAATGAATGAAAAATAAATTACTTTTACGAATGTGATTTTACAACACCAATTAATGGTGAAGAAAATGCTACGGAATAATATATATGGCGGGGTACAAGTATGACGAATTTCTTATGTTACGTGGGTTTGGACGCTGTTATAAGTCTATACTTTAATTTTTTTCACCGTTGCATTAAAACGTCAAAAATAACATACTAGTGAGATTTGTAACGTAATTTGAAGTATAATTTGGTCCATCCAATAAAAATTATAACCACACATGGTAGAAAAAATGTAATTAATAACTAGTTAGCTAGCTAGGATTTAAGTCACATAATTTCCGTGCACATGCATGAGTACAAACGCGGATATGAGCGTGAAAGAGTTTTTGAAATACATCTCAACCTATTAAAATTCACGAGAGAAGAACTGAAAGCATGAATGCATTACTAAAATTAAGAACGAAAGCACAAGAATGATTAATGTGAGTGAGGCCAGGATCCCGAAGAGAAGAGAAACGATTTGATGCAACCCAATAGCATGGGGGTGGGTTTATATAGATGTACTTCAGCTAAGACCTATGGGATATTTTTATTAGGGAGATGTTAGAAGCACGTTAATTTATTATATCTCAATCATATTTCTCTCACATACATGTCAGTCCGTAGCAGATCTTTAATATATATTGTGAAATTTTCACATATACATGTGAGAGAAGTGTAGTTGAAGTGTGACACATTAATGTATCCATAGCATTTCCCTTTTTATTATAAAAAATGCTAGACACATCACCTCAATCACACCTCTCTCACATGCACTTGTGAGAATTTCACAATAAATGCTTGGGGCCCACATGTATGTGAGAGGAGTGTGGTTGAAATTTGATAAATTAATGTGTCCCTAACATCTCCCATACTTGAATAGAACTCATATATATGTGAGAGATGTGTGGTTAAAGTGATGTGCCCCTAGCACATTTCTTTTATTATAACCGGGAGCGGCAACCCTCGCATCCCAACGTGTGCAACCCATGAGCTTGAATTGATTGATAGTGGTTTTATTTATTTATAGGAAAATATCTGGCGACTTGAGTTTAATTTGATGTCAATGTTATTTAAAAAAAAAATTTGATGTCAAAGTTCAGTTTTCCGGGTTAACCACAAGTTTGATTTCATCAGTCTTGATGTCAAATTTGTCAAAGTCCAGAAGAGGCATGTCAAAATTTATAGCAAAAGTTTTTCGGAAAATGTCCCCGATAGAGAAACGAATAGCTCCAATTCACATTGCGGTTTGAGTCCAAATCAAAGTAAATCTCAATTATTAACCATTAATTTTTTTTGATTTTTTTTTTGCTTTGTTTGTTTTGCGTCAAATTTGTGATTTATTGACTTGTCTTGACGAAATGAATCGGAAAAGTAAAAAATTTTAATCGAAATTCATAATTTTTTTGGATAATAACAAAAATAGGTAAGAAAGACAGTTTTTTTAAAAAAAAAAAAAAGATTATGAGTTTCGATCAAAATTTTATATTTTTTCAATTCTTCTCATCGAAACGAATCAATAAGTTACAAAAATTTAAGGCAAAATTAACAAAATATAATTTTTTTAAAATTAAATACAAAAAAAGAGTAATTCTACCTCTACACCCAAAACACACACCCATATACACACTCACACATATAAGTGTGGGGCCCACATAGTGTGTAGGTATGTATTTAAGTGTGTGTTTGAGTGTGGTCCTACAATAATTGTCGAAAGAAACAAAGTGGAGTAACAAATGGCACAAAGCTAGGCTTCTAGGTAGGTAGGTTAGCCAGATTGACCGGGTACCGGAATCGGGTAGAGGACAATAGTACGGATGGAAATGGCATGCCAGGTTGTATGTAGAAATTGAATATAGTGCTCCTAGTACTTTCACCAAGAGCATCCGCATCAGTCTCAATAAATTTTGGATCAAATTTAACTCCAAAAGCTATTTTTTTTATTTTAACAAGTCATTTTTTTAAAAGCACATTACATCAGACTCTCTATTCTAATTTTACTATATTAAACTATTCTTTCTTTTCTACTTCTACTTTTCCATTCAAATATTTTTTGCTCGTAGTCCTAGCAATTTTGCCCATTGTCCCATGTGTACAAGTAATATAATAATAAACTAATGAGTAGAGGATGAACAGTGGATAGTCAAAAGAAAAGAGGCACTGCTCCATTTCTATTTTTTCACGAGCTTGAAGAGAGCCTGATGCAGGCCCTATTTTGTGCTTTACCCTAGCTACTTTAGCCAAAACAGGAGTTTGCCTCTTCTGATGTGGATGCTCTAACAAAAATTGGAGTATCTCCGGAACGAGGGAAGTGGGTACCTGGTGACTTCTTATTCCGGTTCAGAACACCTTCTTGAAAAAAGAAATATTTATTTTATATTTTTTTAAACTCAAAAATAATATAAATAAAAATAGTTTTTCGATTTTTTTTTGCATTGTTCAAAAGATCTCAATGAGATCTATCAAACCAGATCTATATTACTAAAAAAATTATTTACGTAAACACATTCATTCCGCTTGGTTCCCAACTTTGAGAGTAACTTTTAACTCTCGGTACAGTGTTCAATAAATCTCTCTCTATTTTTTAGCTGAAAATTGCCTTCTTAAAAAATAAGTACTTATAATAGGTTCTGGAACGGGGAATTCTTTTACGTACCAGTTTTTGGAGTACCTCCAATGATTTTTGAAGGATGAATTCTACCTCCCACGAGCGGAGGAGCCATGAATAAATTGTGCATAGAGCTGCACAATCATACTTATCCGTTTCGGCAATTAATGGTTGAAATAAGTTTTTCAATTTTGACCGGTAAAAAATAGTAATTTTTACCGGTCAAAATTGATTTCAATCCGGATCATTCAAAATCCTTTTGAACGTATATGATTGAGCATCGTAAATTTTCTTTACAAAAAGCTCCGTAAAGAAGTTTTTTCCTTTTTGAAGGATCTATTCAGCTACCCACACAAGCGGGGTCGATCAAGTCGCAACAAAATCCCATAGGAAATAAATCTAAAATAATTGATTGAGCCACCTAAAACTTTCTTTTTTTTGGTCAAGCGGAAAATCACCACCTAAAACTTTCGAACTTATTAAAACCTTAGAAAACAAACCTCTAAATCCTGTGACTTTGATTACCCGACCAACCCTCTCCTTTGGGGTTGTATAAATGCATAAATTTCGTACATCTCTACAGAATATGTAAAAAGTCACACCAATTCAAGTACTAGTGGGCCTAAGTTATAAAAATCTCATATAAACAGGAACGGGAAAAAAAAAATTAGGGAGTGATGTATTGTGCATCAACCAAATAGTAATAATTTAGCTAATATCTGAAGCAAAATATCTACAAACTTGAACTTTTATCTAAACATTTATAAAATCGAATCAAAAGTACAAGTCTTCTCGCAATCTCTCTGAGACTTACATTTTCTCTCGCCTCTCTCTGCTTTTCTCTAAAAAACATGTTTAACCTAATTACACTCTAAAAAACATGTTTAACCTAATTACATACAAACTGCAGTGTAAAATTGATCGGGTCCTATGTAAAAATTACATTCCAAGTTCTTGAAATATCGTTTTCGCTGCAAAAAAATCTTTCTATTACATATCAATAAAACCCCGATCGCATCATACAGAGTATTTGTTTTTAGAGCCAATAGAGGGCCAGAATTACGTTTGACAACCTATTGCTCATATAACAAATACTTCATCCGTCTGGATTTAATAGTCACTCGTTCAATTCTAACCGGATAAAAAATGAGCTATATCTTTAAATTTGTAATGAATTTTATATCCAATATTGATTTTGTTTGATAGATTTCAATTAGTTCAATAAAACAATGTTTTCAAAATTACATAAAACATTATAAATTGCAAGATATAATTGATTGAAAAATGGTACGAACTCCCATAAAAGACTATTAAATCCAGACGGAGGGAGTATTATTTATTCAAATGAATATGGATAAACACATATTCTTTTTTGTTCGGAATATATAATTGAACTGTTCAAAGTCAAAATTTCATTTTCTACCCGATCTAACAGATTATGTAGTTGATGCTTGCTTGAATTGCATTCTGCATGGTAGACAATGTTAGCTCCGGCCTGTCCAATTTAAGAGGGAGGGTAACGTTCACTATCTTTTAAGGAGAATGAACAAAATTGTACTCTATGATAGTTGGGGAAACGAGAAGCAAGCATGGGCAAGTTTTCGCAACACCACTGGCGGTTACAAATTGCTCTCCAGGCAGGTAAAAACTCATCTTAAAACATTTAGATATGGACATGCCTCTTACTTAGCCAAATGATTGATCCATATCGGTTTATATTGAAGCTATGGTAATTCAGAATTGTGTGGAAAAAACTCCTTCGATTCTTGAACTTGATTTACTCAATCAGGTCTAAAACTTAAGAAGGCTCTTTCAATTTCCCCCACAATCAGCACGCTGGATTCTGGAATTGTGGCCAAGATATGGCTAGGTGGATTGCAGCCCATTCGTCATCATCACGGTGGAACAACCCTCTCTCCCTCCAACGGTATCTCGGCCGTGTGAAGTAGCACACCCAAAACTCTAGGCTTGGAGACCTCGGGATAGACTGTAACAATGAATGGTGGTAGTATCCAATGGCAGTGCTATGGGAAGCTTCTTGGCCTCTCCTTTGCCGAGTGAAGGTAATATGGAAAAAACTGGGGGTGTCCGGAGAGAACAATTTCAAGCATCCGAAAAGGAGACGAGAAGAATACACTAGAACGGTTCTAGTAGAACCAAATAGATACCACCATAATACTAACATCATCAACTTAAACTGCAACAGTCCTAAATTTATCAATCTCCACATCTGAAATCCTTGTTACAACACAGCTAAATAACGTCAATAGACTAATAAGTCACAATGACATACACAGCAATACCAACATTACATATAAGACCATGCACCGTTCATCCAAAAGGCCACAATTCCAACATTACAAGTTACGTCGTGCACCGCCTTCCACATTCTACTGAGGCCAAACAATGACCCGATCACAAAGTGGTTAGAAGCTGGCACTAGTCATTTCTTTGTCTTGAACTAAGAGGGACTGCCAGTTTTCGCCCACAAAAAGTTGCAAATACAAACTGATAACCTGGTCTTGACATCAAGATCTAGTAAAAGGTCTTGCACTAAATTGAACAATAGTAGGAAAAGGATAACCAAAAGCCTATTTTAAAAAATCTAATGCAAATTGTAAGTTTTGTTTTGAAGCTCCTCTGCGTTGAAAATCAATTAGAATCTGTCATGTTTGGGTTTAGCAGTAAAAATTTCATCACAGTTCTCTCTGAGCGAGATGACCAAGATATCATCAAACTTGAAAAGAGTCGATCCCCACTCATAACTTTCAGAAATTATGTTGGACATCTAGGCAGGTTAAGAGATGAGTGCGCAGTTTTACGCAAAATCATTGAGATTTCTTGTTTGTTGTGCGGCGTTCAATAAGAATTGGTATCAAAGCGAGAGTCTTGCTGGTAAAAATGACATGAATTTTATAGAAGCAGTACTCCAACTAATAGTTAACTCAATATCGAAAATTTCATTTGTTTAGGGAATCCTACAAACTGTGCTTGTTTTCATGACCCGCATACAAAAATGGCTATGGTAATGGAAACACTGAAGGTAGGGAGAATATATCAGCCTCATCACAAAAATTCTACCAACAATGAAAAGACAGCAGGTGATAACTCCAACACATACAGCTAAAATTTATTTTCCAAACTAAAATAAGAGAGAGCTCTTCTTGTGACATACTTAAGAGTCTATCTTCCACATAGCCGGTCCCAAGTGACATGCTCAGAGTCTATCTTCCACACAGCCGGTCCCAAACTCCGGTTTAGGGAGGAGTCGCGTAAAAGACCCTGTCATATCTTATAACATAGAAAACGGATTCATGTAGCTAGCTAACCCCGATTGATTGGGGCTTAAGGCTCCATTTGGTATGGTTTGGTTTAAACTAAAATAGAATAACAGTAAGCCTTGCCAAAAGTATTTACTGATACCTCCAAGACGGCACCTGCAAGGATCAAGCACTTCTTAATCAACATTGAAATGTATGAAAGTTTCTCCCTTGAAAGATATTTGGGCAAACCCAGCTCCATTGTTCTTGTTTGATTCTTCACTTGAACATCCGAACTTGTAGAATGAATCAACAAAAGGCTGTATATATATTCCCTACAACCGAGAAGGGCACTGTGTTGAAAAAATTTCGGCATAACATATAATTCCAGAGAACAATTTTATTAACAACGATACAATTACAAGATTGAATCAAGTTACAAAAATACAATAACAGTAGACAGAATATAAAGACGAGATACAAACTGAATTTCTAGAAAATCAAACCGAATCCTGTGTGATACCACAGTCTCCTTAAGAAAGATTCGCCGCCTATCGTCAGTGTTGTAGTTTTAGACCAGCAAAAAGGATGCACGATGATAGGACCCAAAAGTGGCCACACGTGACAGACCTCAAATGCAGCTGCACGTGAGGGGGATGTTAAGGAAATAGAATCCCACATTGCTTGGGAGTGGAATGAGTGATCACTTAATAACATTTGGGACCTTTTCACTCATTGCCAATTGGCTTTGAGATAGATATAAAGTTTCCACATGGTATCAGAGCGGGGCCCGTTCCACCCCACATTTTAAAAATTAACAATCCACACCCCACGATGACAGACCTGCAAAAAGGCTGCACGATGATAGGACCCAAAAGTGGCCACACGTGACAGACCTCAAACGCGGCTGCACGTGAGGGGGATGTTAAGGAAATAAAATCCCACATTGCGTCTGAGACCTCTCCACTCATTGCCAATTGGTTTTGAGATGGATATAAAGTTTCCACAGTAGGATCTTGTTTGGCGTCTTCCTCCTAGGGTTGGCTCAGCTATACCGCAAGCCGTCGGAACACCACCGTCGACTGCATTGGCGAACTCACTACTGCCTATCTCTCTCACACAAGAACGAATTTCAGAGCTGTTGAAGTTGTGAATTTGCTGGTGTAGAATGAAGAGAGGACTGCCCCTTTTATACTGCTCAGGAGCCTTTGAAAGCAGCCAGAAATTGAATACGGGAATTGAATTCTCAGTCTTGAATAGGAGAGAATCAATACACGAAACTGCCGGAATGAATTGCAGGTGCAAATGCTAGCATTAACCTCTATTCATGGGCATTATTCTGCCAAGAAAAAACTGCTGAAAAATTATCATTCATTAATTATGGAAATTTTCCAACACACTTGAACAAATATGATATAAATAAGAACGTTAAAAAATATTAGGGAGTGATGCATTGTGCATCAACCAAATAGTAGATATTTAGCTAATATATATGAAGCACAAAATCTAAAAACTTGAACTATTATTTGAATATCAAATTATGGTTCGATTATACTCTTTTGGTTTGATTTTTGAATTTGTTTAGTTTAATTATGTGTATACAAATTTTGTTGTAATGTGAAATGAGACCACCATAGTCCTATTTAGAGTTTGAATTCTTCATCTGTTAGCTTAGATATATACGTAAATCCTATGACCAAAAAAATATGTAAATCCTCTATCCTCTGTGCAAAAAAAAATCTTTCATCACATATCAATAAAATCCCGATTGCATCATACTTGGCTTTAGAGCCAATAGAGGGCCAGAGTTTGACAACCTATTGCTCTTAAAAAAAATATAATTAATTCAAATGAATATTGATAATCAATTAATCAATTATTTTTTGGGTTTTTCATGAATAAAGTACATACCAACGCTCAAGTCGTATCATTAAATAAGACCATAACGGGTCTACTTTACATTATTTGGGAATCACACGAGAGATTGTCACATCAAATTTCTCAATTCTCCAAGTCCAACTCTACTTTTTTTCCTTTCATTTATTTATTACGGAAAAACTCAATAAGCGGAGAAAACTATGGTACACAACTCAAAAAAGAAAATTAATAACAAAAAATTTCGATATTACCAAAATAATACTACGTACTAACAAACACAAAAAAATGTGTAACTATTTAGGGTATATCGTACACTCTTATTCATTAGTTCAACCTAAAAAGTGCATAAGCGATCTAATAAAAATGCGTAATTCACGAGCAAAAAATAAACGTATGATATACGGAAAACACTTATATAATAGTTACCATCATCTAAAGTTATTGTACATTTCACTTTAAGGTACCTCCCTTTCATAATTAATTCATGCGAATTTCACTTTCAGGTAGTAGTATTCGTGAACCAAATTTCGTATATTGGACGCTATCTGTTCAGTTTGCACCCTAACGGGGCGATAGTGTTCAGTTTGACCTTTACGGGGCTGTGCTGCCGGACTACCCTCTGTGAGCAGGGGCTACTCCGAAAGAACGTTTCAATGAGTTTGGCTCCTTCAACCATGGTATTGATTCACTGGGTGAACATGCTATAGCGGTTTGGTGGAGTCTCTCTTCGAAGGCGTTGCCAAACAAAGATTAGGTGCAGAGAATATCTCCCTCCATCCCGTTCTACATCTCTCTCTCTCTCTCAGATCGCTCGCTGAAACGACCGAGTCATAATCTATTGAGAAACTTCTCTCGGAGTTACTACACCTTCACCAACCGGAGCATCGCCGCCGATTATTCACACTCGCTAATCGAACCTTGGGCAAGCTCTCCCTCAGTATGATGTATGTATCTGATTCTTATCTTAGGATTGATCTCAGTTTATAAATTTGGATTACAATTTTTTGTAATTTGATAGTAGAGGTCACAATCTAATGAATTTTCCTTGTGGTTCTTTCCCCGTATTAAAAGTTAGAATTTTTCATTTGATTGACCAGATAAACTGAAGGCTTTGCTCAGCTCGAGCCTCGACTGGAAGATTTTAGGGTTTTGATTTGGTGAAGCATACGAATTTGGGGTTTTAATAGCTTGTTGAACAAAAAAGAGAGAGAAGCTTTTCGACTGGTTTATGTGAAAATTGTAGGGTTTCCATCTTGGGACTGTTTTTGACTAGATAAATTTGATCTTTTTCTCCGTTTGACCACTTAAAATTGGGATTTTGATATGGTGCAACTCTAGGAATTTGAGTTTTTATGAGTGTTTGACCTAGTAGTTTGGTTTCTGATTGGTTTAAACGGGAAAAGGCAGGGTTTTGATCTCGGGTTTGTTCAAATTGCGAATGGGGGACGAAAGGCCGAATGCAATGAATCTGGACTTGAATTTGGGTCCTTCTCCTTCTCTTGATAATGATCCGGGATTTATAACGTTGTCCAACGAGGCAGTGACCTTGGATGACTGGATCGGTGGACAGAGTGTTAATCGAGTTAGGGAATCTGATAGGTTGAGGTTTAGGGCTAGGGGATGGACATCGGTGTGGCAACCGAGACCGATCACCCCTGAAACTAGGAACATTGCCCTGGAGTTGATGATGAATTCCAGTAGTGTTGGTGGTAGTAGTTTACAAGCTGGGGAGGGCAGTGTCCCCTCTGAGGTAAAAGATAATGAAGCATCTAAAATGCGTGAAAATAACGCAAACCAAGAAGGGGATGGGTTAATAGGAAAAAGGGAAGATGAGGAAAAGGGTAGTAAAGAGGAAGAAAGCTTTTTCGATTGTAACATATGCTTGGAATTACCTAGGGATCCTATTGTGACTCCTTGTGGTCACCTGTTTTGTTGGCCATGCATATATCGTTGGCTACATGTTCACTCAGACGCCAAGGAATGTCCAGTGTGCAAGGGGGAGGTGACAATTAAGAATATGACTCCTATTTATGGCCGTGGGAACAGTAATCATGAGCTAGAGGAGGATCCAAATCTTATTTATGGGTGTGGGAGCACTATTCATGATCCGGGTGAGGATCCGGGTCTTAAGATCCCTACTAGGCCGCATGCACGGAGGATTGAGGGCTGGAGGCAAACTTTTCAGAGAAACGGATTTCCTTTTCCAATGGAGGAAATGATTAGGCGTCTCGGCAGTAGATTTGATTTGACTAGGGATTTGGTGCAAGTTTACTCACAGAATACAGACAATGCACAAAATCATTCATCCGCAAGAAGTAACTCCTTGCTTAATCGGATTCTAACTTCTAGGGGAATGCGAAGAGAACACAATACAGTGGTGGGGGGAGATGAGGTGGTTGATGCTGAGGTGCCACAAGATGGAATTCACCGGCATTCATCACTTTTACATCGAAGATCAAATACACAGCGGGCTTATACAGTTGCCGATCTTACATCTGCATTGAGTTCCACCGAAACACTTGTGTCGTCGTATTTTCAATATTACCATGTCGAAGGAAATCAAGAACAGCCTCCAGCGGTGGATGATAGGGATTCTGTGTCAAGCATTGCTGCAGTTATACGCTCTGAGAGTCAGACGGTGGACACTGCTGCAGAAATAGATTCTACAGTGTCCCTCTCCACTTCATCATCCAGAAGACGCAATGATGGTTCTAGGGTTTCAGATGTGGACAGCGGTGATTCCAGACCATATAGAAGGAGAAGATTTAATTGAGCGCTTGATAGTCCAGTCACGTATGTAAGTACAACTTCCTTATATTGCTTTTTGTGCTAGAATATACTTAAAACATTGGGATGAGAGTCAACGACTGCTGGGAGTTGTACATGGGAGTGCTTGAAACTTTTTTGACTCTGAATATGCAGTTTGAATCGTTCTAGCATGCCTTTTAATCGACTGTGGCGGTTTGCATGGCAAATCAAATGGGCAGTGAAGTATGCAGGCAAACTTGCTCATTGCTTGTGTACACATCCTTTAAACTATCCTTATTTACATTTGTACATTAGCTTTCAATTCCCGAGTTTTCCCTTGAATCTACTGCTGTTTTTATTTGTTGATGCAATTCTTCATGTATAAATCTACATCATGTATTCTATTGTTTGATGACAACTGCGTTGTCCGTAGATAATGTTGGTTCCCTAGGCTTTTGTGTCAACTTGCTGCATGTGACATGACAAGGGAAGTAGCAAGCGTAGTTATTGCAGGAGCTACTACACTGGCTTTGATCCTCTTTAGTAGCAGGCAATGTAGTAACTTGCTCTACTGATTGCAGTCATATTAAGTCGAAGTGATTTATCCCAGGTGGTTTAATGTTTTCCAGTGCATCTGCAACCTGATTCTTGGTTCTGGGCGTGTAATTAGAGGTGATCTTTCGGATCCAGAGTATCAACTCGTGATATTCGCGATACAGGATCAACTTAGGCTCTTTGGCCTTCCGATTTCCCACAGCTGGCATGTAATGGGTAGTCTCCATAGACCTCGATGTCCCTTATGCCGAAGGCTGCTTTTAGACCCATGATACACATTCTTATTTTTTATTTTTATTTTTTTTCGAGTCTTGATATGGGTTATGTAATTACTCATTTTCATCCCAAACTGATACTGATATAACTGTTTATTGAAGCTACTCTCCATTCGTGTGAGCCTGAAGGTCAGCATGATTGGTTATATTTATCTCATGGAATGATGGAAGTTGTAGATATTGTAAAGGTCCATTCTTACAACTATATTACTTGTGTTATCTTTTGGAGCTCTTTGTGATGAACCTTGAAACATCTGAGGTCCCCATTCTCCCATTGAACCTCCAGCATCCAAATAAACCTTGTAAAATATCAGGATCAAATGATCTCTTAAGCGTATGAACTATATACCTTCGATCTCTCTCAAGTATCAAATTAATTTACACTTTACCGCAGATGTAGTGTAACTGCCTCAAAGCACAAAATATGTTCATCTTTTACTATAGAAGTTGATTCTCATTGCACTTCATCTATTTGTTTGGAAACAGACAAACGGCTGGAATTTTCAGTTGATAAACCAATGTGGACGCTTTAAAAACTGAGGGACTGTAGAAGTAACGGACATTAGAGTTGCTTGGGCATGAAAGGCTGCAAGAATTACCATCTTGCTAGACATTTGAGGGGATATGAATTCTGAATTATGTGCTTCGTAATTGGACTATTATACAAAATACAACACACTATAACTCTAATCATCTTCACGTTTGTAGTTTCAATTTTGGACCAAAATAAATGATTGGGAGAAATATTGACAAAAGAGACGGCAATAGACATTTCTAAATATTGACTTGTACGGCTTTGCCCCTCTCCACTCCTCACCAGGGTTCACCACCACAAGAACTAGCAATTAACCAGACCCAGTGGTCTTTGCCATAGTTATGTGATAAGGAACCTGGGCTTCATGATCCTGATTACCCTGAAGAACAGCTCTCGTCCCTGCCAAAAGAAAGAAAGAAAAAAAAAGGCTTAAAGACTTATTTGGTCCTTACAAATAAGGCTCAGTTTCAATTTCGTCCTTCTAAAAATTTTTGTTTCAATTTTACCCTCATAGTTTTAATACGATTTCAATGTTACCCTTTCTGTTAAATTTGGATGGAAAATGCTTGTGTGGCAAACGGTTGGGTGATTGTGGGACATTCTTTTACACAGTCATCGTCCACCTGTAAAAGAAAAAATCCTAAAAACCAAAATCCATTCCCTATCTCTTCGTTTCCCCTCAATTTTCGTCCCCAAGCGACTAAAAACCCTAATTCTAAATCCCCCAAATCATTTCCCTCCAAACCCAGCAAACAAACACCTTCCCTAAATGTTTCTGCCGAAACCCACCCCTTAACTCGACAATCTTGGCGAAATCAAAAGAAGAAGATCAACGCGCAAGGGTCAACAACTCGAACAAGAGTGATACATGCTAAAGCCAAGGAAAATCAATGGTATTGAGGTTTTTGATTTCTCAGCTAAATCTATCTTAAATAATACTTGGGCAACAAATACTAAGTATTATAGTATTTTTATTTTTAAACACCATCTTTTTGTATTGTATTCGTTGAAAAAACAAAAGCCACTCATGTGGTGAGACTAAGAGTGATTTGTGGAGAGAATTCCTAAGCTTTTTTTTGTATTCGTTGAAAAAACAAAGAAGATATTGGCCTTTTTTATTACTTTATAAGTATCTTTTAGTAATTTAAGGTTTTTGTAGTCACAAGTACGTTTTTTGTTGGCAATCAATGCATCTGGCTTTCACGCATTTTGTAGTCCCACATTGACTGACTTCTACTATTTTTTTTTTAATTTTTGTTTTTTTGCATTGAAGAGATGACTGGTTTGTTTACAGTTGACGTGTAAAAGAGAGGCTCACAAGCAACAAAATCGTTTGCCACACGGGCAATTTTTGTCCAAATTTAACGGGAAGGGTAACATTGAAATCGTGTTAAAACTGTGAGGGTAAAATTGAAATAAAAAATTTTAGGAGGACGAAATTGAAACCAAGTCAATTTTGTAAGGACCAAATAAGTCTTTAAGCCAAAAAAAAAAACCCAAAGAACAAAATAAAAACTGAGAAACCACAAAGCTATGGTCTGATTATCAGTTTAAAGCCAAATCTTTAGTTCCATTACCACTATACCATTCAGATTCATTGATTCCCAAGAGTTCATTTTGATATCACAATTCAGTACTTAAAATGTGTTTTCAGTAATTCACCAGGTCAAACTGGACCCTGGTATGCTGTATGCCCAACTTCTATCTTAACATCCGCATTACATTCTTCATCATTCACTTTACTTGACTGTTACCAAATCTTAAGTTTCAATACACGGGCTTTGACAAATGTAAAGTAAGCTAAAAATAAATAAAAAATCTACCCGAACGGTGGTATAAAATTGTTTTGATCTTTCCGATGGAGGAATAGCGTACACTCTGCTGAGCTTATTCTTCAAAATGGTGATGGAAACGTCTTTTGTAGTCCATATGCCCGGTTTCTTCTCAGGCTCCCAAGTGGAAAAGAACCAAGCTGGGTCCTCAGTTTTCATGGTTTCCGCCAGAGAGAGAATTTCTAACGGCGAAGAGAGAGGAGGGTGGGTGCAATAAGAGCATCCCCGGAGTCATTGGATTCCTGTCCCACTTCTCTTCTTAAACTTGAAATGGTTCGAGTATAGCACCCGTCCGATTCACAGCCTTTCCCCCATTGTTTTTCACTAAAATTGCTGTTGCCATGCTCAGCGGGTAGAGTGAGACGACGTAGCTTAGATAAAGAGTTCCACTGGTGCAGTTCAATTCAACCTGTAATCAAATGCAGTGCAAATTTTCCTTTATTACAGAGTAATCACCGGGCAGTTCGTATGTTTGTCTACCAATTACAAACTTTCTTGAAATGAATAATCCCAACTTTTTTTTGGGTAAATAATAATCCCAACTTTGTTTAAAGGGGGATCATTTTTAACCCGTAAAAGTAAAATTACCTACACCATAACAATAGTTTCAACTGTATAGTTGAGGTAATGGAGTCCAACAAACCATTGCTTGGATTAAAGATATGTGGAGGGAAAGAAAAGCAAAGGGATTTGTAATGTTTTCCTCTCTTTTTGTTTTTCTTTCCCTTAAGCAGTTATGTCTTGTGCGTGGTTCTAAAATCCAATGCACTTGGAGTGACTCGGAACAGGGCTCAATTTGGGAGCGCAAATCATTTGGATTAGAATCAATTGTACAAAGAGTAGCGGCCTGTTAAGGATTTGGGCATTATACATATGTACCTGGACAGCCTCAATGGAATCTAAAATTCTGAATTCAAATCCTTAACAGGCCGTTCAGAAGTTATAACATGGGATGGTCTGGAATTTGGATCAGACGCATTAACATTGTTGATGACCAAACCAATCCCACCTTTTGCTTTGGTGGCAGAAGTAGTAGTACTAGTACTAGTACTAGTAACAGAGGAGGAGCCAATATCAGTGCCTGGAAGAGTGTAAAGAACTTCATGAAAGCCATCATCTTTCCAGTAGACTTTGGGCTTGTAAGAAGTGATGTGCCCATCGGGTATCAGAAGCTTCAGTGAACTTCAATTTCTAACTATCAGCTCAACGTCGCCAGAATCCAAAAACTTAATGCTTTTCTGGCCAAATTTCTGGTCAAGAGTTAGAATCTCTGTTGGGGAAAGGGTGGTTGCAGTTGATGATAAACAAGCCACCTTTGTTAGGTTTGGTTTTGGAAGAATAGTGAAGGTTAGAAGAGAAGTCATGAACTCGATCCACACAAAACCAATAAACCAGTGACTTGTATGTTCTGTGCACTAGCTCTATCCTTGCTTTTTTTTCCATCTGTTTCTTGTTTGAGCTGGTTCTTTGTCAGTATTCTACTTGTCTATTTTTATTTTTATTTTTTTAAATTATACATTGATCAGGATCCAATGCTTCCATGAATTAATCGAGCCAAACCTTTGTTGTATATATTTTAACTCAACCCAAAAGCATTTGCGGGGAAGTGTACTATGACTTTTTCTAGTTACATTTAAAAAATGACACTTCTTAACCTTCTTCCAATAATTGTTCCATGTAAACCAATGCCACAGTGGTGGAACTAGTGGCACTTGCCATGAGCCAAATGCTAATGAATCCTCACTACGGTAACAAATATTTAAGCAAAGGGTTACAGAAGAAAATGTCTACTCCTTTCTCTGACCTCTATACTGAATCTCTCACTTGAAGAGTTTTATTCCTATTGAGTTTAATGCTGTTTCTTTGCCTATTTTAAGTCCTAAAATTTCAACTGTGAATTCTTTATACATTGATTCCTCTGTAAAATTTACGAAGAAAATCAAGACGAAGTTAGGTTCATACCATTTGTTGGTAGCTGACAAGTTGTCAAAACAAACAGACACTAAAAGAGGGAAAATTGAGCGTGAACTTGAAAGAACTATAGGTTGTATTGTACGTCCAAAAAAAAAACGAAGAGAAAGAAGCATAGAGAACGGGGAGAGAGAAATGAGGAAACAACCTCGGTCAAAAAGGTTAAATTATAGTACTGGGAAGAGAAATGGGCAGATTCAGCGAGACACTGTAACAGAATATATATCTCCTAGTCTTTGAGGATGTCTTTTGTAGTTAAATTGCTTATTTGGCTAGCATGTTCTAATAGGTGCAGGTCATGCCATTTCTTTTGAAAACTATTGTAAATTCACCACCTAACGAGTCACATCTCTGACTGTCATATCTTAAACAGTTCAAACATTTACCACAACATATATCTCAGCGATCTAGTAATGGAAATTCACAAAGTATGTGATAACAATAATTTGGCAAATATATAATTTGGTATTCTAAAACTTCCATCCCGAACAAGAAGTGAGAAACTCACTCCCCTCAACTTAAATGGTCTAAGTTATGCACCGCATAATAAACACAAAGAACGTTACATCATCCATCAACGGTCTTTAACCTAAGAAACGAAATCAAAATATAACAGCAAAGCAAAAATTTCACAGGCCAAACTCATGGGCATGCAAAGGCAACAAAAACTCAGCCTGTTGGCTACAAGCATAGTCATTAGAGAACCACTTGCCCAGCTCATGCAGAACTTAGTCCCCATCCATAGTTCTAATGAGCATATGCACATACATAGCTCTGTTTGATTGGAGGGATTGGAAAAGGATAAGCTAATACCATGGGATTAACTAATACGGGATATATATAAGCTAATACCATGGGATTAATATATATATATATATATATATCTCAAGAGGATAAACTAAGACCATGGGATTAGCTATACTATGTTTGGTTGAATGAGGATAAAGGATGGGATAAAATTTTAAGGAATAATATCGGTCATTGGATTGAAGTAGCAAGATTATCCAAAGGTAGGTTAGTCCCAGGATTATTAATCTCGGGGGGGGGTGGGGGCGGGGGCGGGCTGTGGAGGAGGTGAGATACAATAGTGAGCCATATGAGGGATTATTGGCCTCATTTAGTCCCAACCATAATTCAATCCCACCTCACTTGTTTGTTTACCCATGGGATTGTGGGACAATCTCTTACAAGGTATGCCTCATATGTTTTCTACTAATCCAATCCAATCCTATCCTCAATCCTCCCAATCAAAGAGGCCAACGTATATGTGTATGTAGTATAGAGATTGAACCAGCAATCATTTTGCATAGGCATTGGATTCTTTGGTACTTAGCAGGTCTGAAATACTTTCTAGTGTTCCTTTTTTTTTCTCTTGCTTTTTTGCTTTTTAAAATCAGCTGCGTGCTACTACTGATTACTATTTGGGAAGACATTTCATATTCAATTTTTTTGGCTTTTTCTATCTTGTATTCTCCCCATGTCCCTTTGTAGAACATGCATGATAACAATGGTGATGAGTAACGAGTAGTACTATTTGTTATGATGATTGATGATCAAAGGTAGAGTTGATCATGGAAGTGGGGAAAGAATAGAATGGAATGGTGGGGACTAGATCCGGGGTGCTGTAGGGCACCTTTGCATTATATGTGTAGTGCGGTTGATTCGGCTGTTCATATCGGTAATGGATGGCTCGAATTTTAATTTGAACAATCGACGGTTTGAATTAGTAGGAGCTCTGATTAAATTCGAGTCGTTCATGCCAAGACGGACGGTCGGATCGACCGCACTTCGCATTACATGCTGTAGTGCACTCCGCACTACAGCCCCTCCCAATCCTGAGGACCCGCTGTGTGTGTTAAAGGGTTGACCACACGGGGAGGAGTGTGTTCAAAGCCAACTTTAATTGGTCAACAATTTCTACATCATTATGTTCGTTTTTGTTATACGGTTGAAGAACTTTACTATCCCAAATCCCTTACAAAATGATCAAGTGTATCAACTTCATCTCCATAGGAGGATTTGAACCTGCAAAGTCATAATTGCTCCTAGTGCCCCAATTACCAATTTGTCCGTCATAACTGAGTGAATTTTTAAACTCAAAGTGCTGTCACTGCAGACAACAGGTTCCATTATCCAATAGTGTTTGGTTTTGATCATAATAAAAAGGTAAAGATTCATCGCAACTTCACAAATCTGATTTTCTATAATTCTTCAAAAAATTTAACGACCGTCCGAGGGCGGTAGATGTACGATTATTTGATATTAGTGTCTTAATCTCCTTGAACATGTATTGATTGATATTCCTGAGATATCCATTGATGTTCTAACTTAATCGGCATCATCCTTTATTTAATCAACGGTGGTCAGCAAAATTGTTCTTCAAATGATGACTGGTCTTGCTCAAGAATAGTGGGTCAAAGCATTCAATTCGTTTCAAGATTATTTATACGTTTAGACTTTAGAGAAGCTATAGGTGTATTGAAATAGATCCATCGGGCCCTTTGTGCCACTGTCCATTGGAATCTTATGAACACAAGAATAGTTTTTCTTCCTCTTTAATTTACTTACATGATAGAGTTTTTTTTACCAAAAAAATATTTTCTCCAATCTATTTGCCTTTTTGGAGGGAAGCATTAGAGTTAAAGGGTTTTCGGATAAGTATGAGTAAAACTGAGTATATGGTGTGCAAGTTTAATAATACCGCGCAGTGTGCATGAAGAACGAGTGATGATCCAAGACCAAGAGATACCAAAGAGTAACCATTTTAGGTACCTAGGCTCAATTATTAGTAGAGATGGAGAGATTGCCGATGATGTGACCCATAGGATCCAAGTGAGATGGCTCAAGTGGAGGAGCGCTACTAGTGTACTATGTAATAAGAGGGTACCCACAAAATTGAAGAAAAAATTATGTGGAACAGTATCAGACCAGCGATGCTTTACGGGACAGAATATTGACTTATTAAGAAATAGGAAGTGAGTAAGATGAGTGTAGCGGAAATGAGAATGTTGAGCTAGGTGTGTGGTAAGATTAGACAAGACAGGATTAGAAATGAAACAGTTCGTGAGATGGTAGGTGTAACACCTATAGAGGAGAAGTTGAGGAAAAATAGGCTAAGGTGGTTTGGACTTGTCTACCGTAGACCAAGAGATGCAGTAGTTAAGAGAGCGGATAGAATAGCTTTGGGTAGCAATGCTATGGGGAAGGGTAGACCTAAATTGACATTAGATGCTGTGATGTGCAAAAATATGAATATAATAAGTTTGTGTGAACAAATGGTCCTGGACAGAGCTCAATAAAGAAAAATGATTCATATAGCCGACCCCAAGTAATTGGGACATAAGGCTCGATTTGATTTGGTTTGGTTTTGCCATACGATAGTGAGAAAGTTAGTTGCTTAACAATGAAAGGGAGTTCAAAATCTCTCCATAGACTCGAACCCCAAACCTCCCTCTTAAATGCTAGCTACATCTCTATTCGCGAATGAATCAGTAAAAATTTTAGATACCATCATACCTAGGCCTGACATTGGTCCTGATCTCACATGATCTAATTAAATGTGATCCGATCATTCCTTTTAGCCTATTTATAAATTAACCTTACAAACCCAAGATCAAATAGCACTTGGGGTATTTGTTAAACTTCGGTTGGTGTGGTGTTGGACAGAGTTAATTCCTAATTGGATCGGATCGGATCGATTATATTTGAAATCTATCCATTAACTTTTGAATTTCTAATTCGAATCCAACGCATTCTCGGATCAATTTTTGATAATAGAATTCACGTTGTCGGATTTGATTCGTATTATATCCAAACCTAAATCAATCTGTTTACATGCCTAATCATAGCCAACTAGCAGGGCCGGCCCAAGAAATTTGGATGCCCAAGGCTAAATTGTGGAATGGTGCCCGATGTATTTTTAGAATTAAACAATAATGATAGAAATGTTCCTTTATATTACTACCAAGGCCGGCCCAAGGGATTTGGATGCCCAAGGCTAAATTGTGAGATGGTGCCTTACGTATTTTTAGAATTAAACAACAATGATAGAAATGTTCCTTTATATTACTACTTTAGACTTTATAATGTATGTTAATTGCTTTGTCACCAATGGCCAAAGTGATTGGCTTGAATTTTATTTGACTTGGTTTCAAAACCAGGCAGTTACAATAGCATTATTTTTGGGAAAAAACTGTCCAAAAGACTCAAAACTCGAACACTTCACATGGACTAAAATCAACTTATCACTGTGCTAGCAAAGACATTTGTGTTATAAAACAAACAAAAAATATATGTACTAATTTACAAATAATATTGGAGTGCCCCTAAAATTTGAAATTTTTTAGATGCCCTGGGCCGGCCCGGCCAGCTAGTCTAACGTTATTGTTTAAACGATAATAGAACTAGATAATTATTGGCATTAAGCATATAATTATTACAATCATAACATAGTGCATGCTTTTAAGGGCTTTTGTCCCTTCAGTTAAACAGCATCCCAGGTCTTGTGTAAAAGGAGAATTTACAAAAAAAAAAAAGAAAAAAGAAAAAAAGAAAGAAGAAGTGAAATCATGTTGATAATAATCGTGGTGATAATACTGATTATCATTATAATTATTACTAATTTACTATCATGTTTTTCTTTATGAAAAGTTTTGACAAAATGCCTAATCATTTTGTCCAAGGGGACAACGGATCCTTCCATTGATAGGTTTTTGCATGAGAAAGGTGTCTTTTCATGTTAAAACTACTGGTATTTAGGGCAAGACTATCGTTATTGTCCAAATAACTCTTCCAAGCTAGGTTAATTTTTAGCTTATAGTGGGCAAGAAATAAAAAAATAATAATGTTTTTTTTTTTTGATAATGTTGTTGTACCTATTTGATGTCATTTTATTGCATTGGTAGAAGAGTTGCAGCATGATCCATGACATTTAGAGACAATAAAAAAAATCGCAGATGCACAACTCTTGGTATTTTGATCATATCTTTCTGCTCGGATACCAATTGAGAAGATTCAAACGGGTTTGCATGGAAGCTCATTCAAAAGACGACAACTTTGTGTGAGATACATACAAATTCCAATTTAAGCATTTATTAGGTCAAAAAGGGCATGCGGGATGAGCATATAATTCTGAGAATTATGGAAGTCGGTTAGCAAATTTTGTCGCTCAAGCAAAGGTCCTCTCTGCGATTTTTACTCATTTAAGGATCTTCTTCCATGTATATTACTCTCCATCCTGCGATTGGTTTGACTAGATTGTTTAGATCTTGATTAGAGGATTGTTTAGATCTTGATTAGAGGATTGTTTATTGAGAAATCAAACCTTGCAAATTATATAACCTAGGCGGCCATGTAGGTTTTTTAAAATCTTGGTAGAAAACGTGCAATCAATTAATGAAATTAAAGATCATATATAATTATGATAGTAACACAATGAATTATCATAATGTCTGCTATGTTAAAGAATCATTACATGGCTGATTATTTAATATCGTTTCTTGACCAAATCACCGCTGCTGCCCTTATTTTAAGGTAAAAAAAGCCTATCGTTATCAACCAAGGGATTGTCAGTTCAAAAAAAGAAGAAAAAAAAAAAAAAGGGACTGGTTTGGTCTGGTAGTTAAGGTCTGAAACTTTACTTTGATCTTCTAATGTATATTAGGTCTGAAGCCTCTCAAGTGCTATCAACTTCTTCAGAGCCAGTGTATACAGAGTTTGCTCTGTTTTTTATCAGGACCCTCACAAGTAGGCGATAAAATCAGTCTTAAAAAAAAAGCTTATCGTTATCAAAATGGTGATTGGGGAATACAAAGCTGCTTCGCTTAGGATGGCCTTTCATAGTGCCTCATTCTTCTGAACCTATTAAAAAATAAGTTTGTTTTGTCCTTATTTGAATTCTTTTTGTATTTGTTAGTTTTGCGTCAAATTTTAATGGATTATTAATTCGTCTCGATGAGAGAAATCGGAAAAGTAAAAAAAAAAATTATTTTTACCCAAATATTTTGGGAAATAACCACTTTTTAGCAAAATAAGTCACTTTTTAGCAAAACAATTTAACTTATTTTGCTAAAAAGTGACTTATTTTGATAAAAAAGTGATAAAAAATAATTTGACTTATTTTGCTAAAAAGTGACTTATTTTGCTAAAAAGTGACTTATTTTGATAAAAAATGTTTATTTCTCAAAATATTCGGATAAAAGTAAAAAAAAAATTTCTATTCCTCTTGTTGAGGCGAATCAATAATCCATAAAAATTTGGCCCAAAACTAACAAATACAAAAAAAAATTAAATAAGAACAAAACATTCTATTTTTAAATAAGTTTAGGAGAACTCAATGTCACTTTTATTCCTCCCCAATCAATAATTCATCTCTCTCTCTCTCTCTCTCTCTCTCTCCTACCTACTACTCAATTTATGATTAAAGTGACTTCAATAATTCCAATGATCCCAAAACCATAACATACCTGACCTGATCACACTTTTCTATGGTTTTTTCCAACTCAAAGCTTTCTTGTAAAGCCACCCCCACGCGTGAGGGACCACCTCAGCCCTCATTTATCCAACATATATGCAACCTTTTGTGCATGTAAACCTTTTGTTTATAACTCTGATGTTTCGTTGCATCTTAATTAATTAATTTTTAAGAGTCAATTCCAATTCTTGAAACATCCCAATGTACTATGCATGCATGACTATATATCCAGCAGGTTATATATGTACTAGATCCAATACAAACATCCGTGTAATCTATTTCTTTTTTCTTTTTTTATCAACAAAAAAGATTTTATTAACCTTTGAAAGAAAAAAAAAATTTAAAAGGATCACGGGCGCACTAGTAAAAATGCCGCCTGAGAACTTACACCCAAAAGAAGGCAAGAAGCCAACCAAAACACCGAACACCCGCTAACCGAAACAACCAACGACCACAAAGCCTTAGTGCAATAATGCCTCAGTGCATGCTACATGAGCAACTTTATAAGTTTAAAAGCGTGACAAAAGTATATAACTTCGAAATTTGTCTCTCGGTCGTGAATAAACCTCAATAGGTATGGTTTCTATAGATGTACGAACGAGATTTGATCAGGAAGCTATGTAAAAATTTAGGGGACGTCAAATACATTTTAAATCGCCGTCCTCGATCGAGACTAGAAAAGCTTGATTATGATCCACCTCTGAGAAAAACATCTGCTTATGCAAGTCTAATTAGTAGAAGAATGATGACCATCATCTGATTTCAACTTTGGTTAATCATCGATCAATTTTTGATGCTTTATCCCACATCATTGCATTTCAACTTTCGTTAAAATTGATTGATCGTCTGTGATCAAGGGTTATTTTGTCCTTAATATTTCATGGTATTCAATTGGGGTTGGAAAAAGACTATATATGAATTATTCTTAACCTTTGATTAATGTTGACTCAAGATTTTCAATTCTATTCCGTTTGTGTAGCTAGCCTTGCTATGGAATATCAATAACCAAGAAATATATATCAATGTTGGTAGCATTGAAGGATGTTTAAATAGTTTGTAAAAGGGTAGAGAGGTTTTGTAGTGTTGTCTTGAAATATTTGCCCATTTATGTGTAGGTACAGAAAATCCAAAGTAATTTCTACTAGGTCAGGTCCAAATCTTTAAATACACTCTTAAGGTGAGTCAAAATTTTATACTAAAAATACTCATCTACCACTATTGATAAATGTTGACCAAATATCGGCGTTGACCACTAACATTGACTGTTGAGAACGTTCTCAGCGCACGCCTAGATTTAATGCTAATACTGTCAGCTCTGGATATTTGAAAGTTGAAAATGTTCTCAGAGCTCTGAAAACATTCTCAACACAGGCCTAAACTTAGTGATAATTCATTCTCAGACGTTCTCAATTCTAAGAACATTTTCAGCACATGACTAGACTTAGAGACAATTCATTCTCAGATGTTCTCAATTCTAAGAACATTTTCAGCACATGACTAGACTTAGAGACAATTCATTCTCAGACGTTCTCAATTCTAAGAACATTCTCAAATATTCTCAACACTAAGAACATTCTCAGCACACGCCTAAACTTAAAAGTAATTCATTCTCAAACATACTCAGTTTTGAGAACATTCTCAGCATACGCCTAGACTTAGTGGTAATTTATTCTCTGACGTTCTTAGCCCTTAGAACGCTCTCAGCACATACCTAAACTTAGTGATAATTAAAAAAGTGTTTTACCTTAACGAAAACTTAAGGTGCAATTCCAATAAAAAATTAAGGTGCAATTTTCTATACTTAGTGGTAAAAAGTCCGTATTTGAAATATGCATTGCCATCTTAAAGATCGGGGCGGTTCCGGAGACCTTTAAAAAAACCTCTAAAAAAATCCTCCCAAATCTTAATCTCATAGTTTCCAATCAAATTTTGATAATCCGAGCCGCTCAATGTGTTCAGAACGTGATTTTAAGGGTGCCCTCAAGAAATTGGCAAAAAAAATAACCGGGAAAGGTTTGATTTGAGCAGTTTTTTATTGAACCGTTCAATAAAGTTCAATAAAAAACTGTTCGGATGAAGCCATTCCCAGTCATTTTTTTTGCTGATTTCACACAAGTGCCCTTAAAATCACGTTTTGATTACATTGAGCGGTTCGGATCATCAAAATTCAATCGGAAACTTGGAGGGTTTTTTCTAGAGGTTTTTTTAAGGGTCCCCAGAACCGCCCCGCTTAAAGATATTGGCATTTTCATTACTAACGAAAGTACTTAAAATAGTACTCCGTAGTAGTTAGCTAGCAAGACCCACTATAACAACCAGAATTAATGACCAAACAAGAGATGACAATTTATTGTACCGTACGTTTTAGGGAAAGTCTACTATAAGCGAGAGTCTTGTGCAATAAGTGCGGGATTGAGATGTTAATAATAATTTTGAAGTGATTAATGTTCTTAAAAAAAAAATACAAACCACTAACGCTCTAATTATGATGAAGAAACTTCCTCTAGGAATATTGGTTGAGAGACTCGGTCTCTGCAAGTGTCTGGCCAAGTATTAAAAACATTATGGTCAAATCTCGTGCTCATCGGACCAAAACCTTGTCAAAGTTTGTACTTGACCTTTTTTGTTTAAAGAAAAACTTGTCAAAGTTTGTACCTTTTTATTGGAAAAAGCCTAACGGAAGTGTAAAAGTTTCACAATTTACACCAATTGGTCTAAAAGTGGTCAGAGACTTTGGATTTGTTTCCTCCTAATTAAAATTTTATGTTCGATTCTTCTTGTCAACAAATTCTTAAGATCACCTCACCAACACGTGTAAACACATGATAAAATAGTTATGGAATAAGCTGTATGAATTAATCCAAGATGCGTGTAAGCTTGCCCGAGACGCTCGATCTACATTTAAAAATATTATACCAATCACTTTTTAATTAGGATCCATAGTCATTGTAAATTGCTAAGAGAGATTTGTAATTAGAAGAGAGTCAAAGAATTGACTTGACACGATCGTTGTAATCTTCTGTGCAAGTCATGGTTGCATGATCTCTCTCTCTCTCTCTCTCTCTCTCTCTCTCTCTCTCTCTCTCTCTCTCTCTCTCCTTTGCTTGCATTTTTTGAGTTCGAATGTCACTTCGACCATCTCCACATGTTTGTCTTAGTCTGACCATAAATTGTAGACGCGTTAAAAACATAAATAATGAATTTATGTCTCCCACTCTAACAACTTAAATTTTGGAGTGATATTAGCTATCACTTAATTAACGATACTCACTCAAATCAATAATGAAGTGCAAAGAAAGACAGTTTTCCAACCAATAATGTAATAAACTAGTCCATTTTTAAACTTTTGTTCTAATTTAGCTCTGCAAAAAAGTTTCTAAATTTGATTTTTTTTTTTTTTGGGAGTCATACTCAGTCGTCACTGGGAATGAATTTTAAAGATTTTTCGTTACATTGCTTTTCTAAATGAGATTTGAAAAGAAATCTCTAGAAATAATAAGTTTCAAAAACAATTAACAAATTTTTTTTCTAATCTTTCAAAAAATAAAAAAGTAAAAATCTACAAAATAGGGATATATGAACATAGATTTCATCTAGAAACGGAAGTCCACTAAATTCCTATCCTGTTATTTAAGTAGTAGAGAAGTGAAACTGTAAGAAATACAATTATACTCCTAATTAATGAGCGAGCTTGATTACTCTCTCTCTCTCTCTCTCTCTCTCTCTCTCTCTCTCTCTCTCTCTCTCTCTCTACATATGGTAGGAGTATGTATATATATTTCTCGTCATGTATGAACAGTTGAATAGTTTTATAGATTCACGTGCATTTGTCAACTTGGATTTTGTCGGTCAATCTCTCTACTCCCCACAACTTGCCCAAGAGCAATCAAAGTCTTCTTAATTTGTGGGGTTTTTGTCTCTGTTTATACTATATTTACCTCTCACTCCCTAATCTCTTTCGCTCTCCTCAATCAAAGACACCTCTCTCTCTCTCTCTCTCTCTCTCTCTCTCTCTCACACACACAAAAAAATGGATTTGGCTTTGAGCTTGGGTGAAACACCAAAGACATTAAAATTTCTTGAAAAGGCTCAAAAAAAGAAAAAAAGCATGGGGTTTTGCATGGGCTTAGAAGGACCTGAACACATCATCAAAGGCAATAGTAGATCGGAAATACTTGTAGGTGAAGAAGAAGAAGAGAAAAGCGGCTCATCAGATCCACCGGTCCAGCTCGATCTTCTTCCCTCCACTCCGGTTCAACACAATATTCAACCACTCTCACAGTCACACCTCCCTTTTCCATGGCTGACTCCAAACTGTAATTTATCTCCATTTTTTAGTTTTCTCTTCCCCTGAGCAAATTTTCAAGGTTTTTATGATCTGGGTTTTTGTGGGTTACCCTTCTTGTTTTCTGTTTTGGTCCATTTTTCTTTTGGGTCTATTTCCCCTTAAATTGAGTATCGTAATATTTTGGTGAATTTCGTAACTTTTGTTTTAAAACTCGTGCCTTTTGGCAATAACTAATTAGATTCGTAACTTTTCGCTATGATATATAACATTTTGGTGCATCTCATAACTTTTATACTTATAAATTGTAACTTTTCAGCAATATAGAATCCGTAACGTTTAGGATTCGTAACATTTTCACTAAAATTATAACATTTTGGTGCGTCTCTTAACGTTTATACTAAAATCGCAACTTTTCAGCACTATGATTCATAAAATTTCCTCTATGAATCATAACGTTTTGGGGTGCATATGATACACATCCAAATAAAGGTGTGTATTGTGGCATTTCCCTTTCAAAGTTATTACTCCTATTTTGTAGAATAGTTGGGAATTAAGGGACTTTAGGCATGGGCAGGGCGATCGCAATCGCTCATCCTATATTTTTCGTTTATAATCAGATGTTCAGACTAGCTTACGCACACCTCAACTAATTCCACATACAATTCTAATTTTCCAAACCCTCCTCTAATTATAGCAAGATTGAATCAAAATAAAAATTTTGAAATCGGTTCGCGATGATTATTAATACTCATTTAATATCGTAAGTAATAGAATTTCAACCCAAAATAAGAAAGAAAGAAAGAAATCACAAAGATCGTCAATACACCCTCTTGGACTTTAACATACCTTGCACGAATAAATGCATTTTGTACATTTTCACTGCCCATTAGATTTTTTTATATATATAATTTCCTCCTTTCTAGGTTAATACGTTTGTTTCAATCATTTTTGAAGTACTCCCTTTGTAGGTTGACATCATGCATTCATCCTTCTTGTTAATTATTCAGAGTCTCATCAAATAATTTTTTTTGACCAAAAAAAGAAGAATATGTTTCCATCATATATAATTTTGTCTTGCCGGTTTTAATTAATTTGTTGGTTCATTTTTTTCAGTGTTAGGTGAACCGGGTTCGTCTGATAGACCGGAAACAGAGGTAGGAGTGAAACGGGGGCGGTGGTCGGCAACGGAAGATGGCGAGGATGGGGCGGTGCAGTCGTCTCCAAATAGCACTGTCTCAACTTTAATACAGATGGATATTCCTCACTACTTGTCGAATATAGTATATACAAGTGATCAACGATCAGGAGGCCATCAAGTTTCTAATTCAAGAGCAAGTACTGATGAAGAAGAGATCATTAATGGATTGAACCGCAAAAAACTCAGGCTTTCAAAAGAGCAATCGGCTTTTCTTGAAGAGAGCTTCAAAGAACACACCACCCTCAATCCTGTAAGTCAAAACCCAGGCTTTTTAAGTAGCGTCCGCTAGTTGTACTTTTCACTCTATTATTATTATTATTATTGTTATTATTATTAATGCATTTTTTGCTCTTCTACTTAAAAAAAGTAGCTTCCGCTATGTATTAATTATTTGACCTGTCAATATCGTTACACTCTTATACCCATAGTCATATCAGAAAATCGCATGCGTATTGTCCAGACCCAATATTGGTGCATGCATCGGTTTTTAGTCAACTGTTTTTTTTTCTACATCATAATCTCTGCCAGTACCTAACAGATAGAAGTAATTTTAAGTGCTCTAGCGGCAAATATAAATTTAACCAATAAAAATTTACTGACATAGATGATTATACAAAAATTCAGTCACAAATGTGTTCGGAAATCGTTCGACTAGTGGCCCACATCTGCCGTGAGGGCATTACATCTACGCTGTTGTGCTCTCAGAGAGAGATCCGTCATATTCCGGGCTCGCAATTGGCCTAATGATACCATGTCTCAATGACTATGCCACATGCACTGATCAGTATCTGAGATGTGCTTGTTTTCCTATTCTAAAAATGTTTTTGTAATCCTATTTACTTAATGAGAATAAGTTCTTTCCGGATGATCTGGACAAGAGGCTGTCCGGACAGCCCCGTGTGGGCCTCCTTTGCACATTTTTTTAGAAAATTCGAACCGTGCATCTTGTAGTACCCGCAAAATAATGTATCTATGCAAAAAATCAGCTTGTCCAGACATCGATAGATATGTCAAAAGTTGAGTTTTTACATGGAAAAATGGACGACCGTGAACAGTTTAACTTTAAAAACAGCTGACAGATCACGGTTGTCCATTTTTCTCTGTATAAATTCAACTTTTGGCATACCTATCGATATCCGAACAAGCTGATTTTTTGCTTAAATATATTATTTTACGAGCCCTACAAGATGCATGGTTTGGATTTTCCAAAAAAACGCGCAAAGGGGGCCCACACGGGGCTGTCCGGACAGCCCCCTTGTCCAGATCATCCGGAAAGAACTTTTTCACTTACTTAATTTCCTAGTTCATTAATTTCATATAAATATATGTGCATATTTTGCAGAAACAAAAGCTTGCTCTTGCAAAGCAGTTGAATCTTCGTCCTCGACAAGTAGAAGTGTGGTTCCAGAATAGAAGAGCAAGGTACAAATATTTACAAATCATCTTATAAAATTTTATCAGTAATATCGTGATTAATTATTTCATAGTACATTATTTTAAAATTTCACGCAAGAAAGAATATTAATTGCAGGACAAAGTTGAAGCAGACAGAGGTAGATTGTGAGTACTTAAAGACATGGTGTGAGACACTGACCGATGAAAACAGAAGATTACAAAAGGAGGTTCAAGATTTAAGAGCTCTGAAGACGTCTCAACCTTTCTACATGCAACATCCTGCCACCACTCTCACCATGTGCCCTTCCTGTGAACGTGTGGCCTCCGCCACCAGTAGTGCCGCCACTGCTGCCACCGCCAAACCTAGATCGTGTCCCTCTACAACGACCTCTAAAACCCAAGTCCAAGCCCAAGACCAACGGACCGGTTCATTAGATCAGGCAAAGACCACAATGTAGTGTGTTTTGCATGTACATGTATATATTTTGGCCATTATTCATAGTGTGGCTTGATCCATTTTTCTCCCTTTTGAATCCGTGATTTTTTTAATTGATTACTTATGGAAAGAGAGTATAGAAGAGATTAATTTGATGTTCTGGGAATTTTTTTGGAGGGAGCAATTATGTGATTTTGAAAATTCATCTATAGGTTAATAAAATATTTTGTTTTTCTATAAAAAGTAAAATCACAAGTAAATCAACACCACCCACGGCCTCACCCAAAACCTACACAAGAAGACGCAGAGCGTGAGTCTGAACATTATGCACCATTAACCCTAGTTCTTGCATACGCGTGCCAATGAGATGGCTCATTCTGTCGCTTTTAGAGGTAGCAGTGGTTGGTGTCCATACCTGGGAAAGCTACTCTCATTTATGACTTTATAGTTCTTTGATTTAATACCTGGGAAAGCTACTCTCATTTATGACTTTATAGTTCCTAATTTGATTTAGGATGGATGTCACTTCTAGATGGTTATCTTATGTACCTTTGTTTTCTATCAATGAAACTATGAGTACCATTTTGACAAACGAAAAAAAAAAAAATTAGTCCAAACACGCTGAATATCATATATATTATTTAGTACATTTCAATAGCTTGGGGAGTGAAATAAGATAAGATCTGCATCATCCTTCTTATTTGAAATCAAAACAAACATAAATGCCTAGTTTGACAAGGGAAAACGTATACGGGTTTAGCTATTCGCCAAGTGACGAGAAAAGGATGGTTCAACTACCAACTGTGTGTGATGCAATGCATCATACTTCTTATTGAAAATCTTTGTTAGGCTTATCCAGTGATTAGGAGGCGGATTCCCTGCAGTTGGACTGCAAAGAGTTCATGCAGTCCAATCTCAGCCGTTCATCTTTATATCCAATGGTCCAAACTTTATTAATCTCAACCGTTGAAAACATCATCCGGCGGTTCACAACCTTCCAACCGCACCTCTGCAGTTCACATATGGACTATAGACAAGCCTAATTCCAGTGATTGTGAAAAAGTACTCTCTCTTTTTTTTTTGGAGCTGAATACAAAAAGAATATGAGCAGCTTCTGATACACAACTTAGAAAACAACTACTCCATGTCGAGAGAGTCGTTCGATGCACGTAGGGTCGCATGCATCAAACAATTTTGGACAAAGTTGTGTTCTACCATAGTTTTTGGATGATTATAAGAAAAGTTTATAAGTGCACACAGAAAACACCATTTTCGCCCAATAGAAATCATGAAAACACGATTAATCGTCACTGTGGAGGGCCGAACAAATTGAGAATTGGACCAACACCTGAGCCAGGCCCATAACTTGGGCCCAACGTGGGATTGGGCCGACCAACCAGCAAATTTTTTTTTTCCTAAGCCCGGAGTGGGGGTCTCTTGTTTTTTGAGCGGACGGCTTCGGCTATTGGGCTATGCCCAGAGTGGGCTTCGCCTAAGCACATGCATGGGTGGGGAAAGGGCTTAGGCCCCGTTCCGCTAAAGTGCTTATTTTTTTGTTTTATGAGACATGTCATTTCCTCACAATAAATTATCTTTAATTAAAAAAATAAGTACTTATTTGTAAAATAAGTCTTAGCGCAATGGGACCTTAGCCCTAGTTTCTCAGTGCCAGTTTCTTAGTGCCACGGGGGAGTGCGAGTGGCCTTATGCCCACTCGGCCACACTTACGTGGAGGACAGTAGACGTACCTTCGTTCACTTGGGGTTTTTAGAACCACCCCCTCTCTTTACCACAATTTTCTAATAAATTTTCTGTCCACTTATTACTCAAATCTCTGTATCTATCTTTTTTCATTTGTTATCCAATCCAAAAAATCTTCCTCAAATTTTTTACCGAATAACTTCTATGAGTCTCCAAATGGAAAAAATAATTTCATGCCCCAGACTCCCAGAGACAAGAACATGTGGATCCCCAACCCCCTCTTTTCACCACACGTTTGTGTGGGGAAGCGTGTGGTGGAAAAAAGAGTTGGAACGCCCCATGGCCTTGCTACTAAGGCACTAAAAAGACTCTCCAGTCTCCTCCAGATGGAGGGATACATAAAATACGACTTTACTACAACCACTCAAAAAACAAACAAACGAACATAATCCGGCCATAATTCGTGGTTATAGGACGTTTACATAAAACTCGGCCTCGATTGGGCTCGTAATCCGGTGTGATGATAAAAACCCCACTGTATTGCATTGTCTCCAGGATACCCTCCACAATCACCTCTGTACTGTCGGATAAAACTGCTTCTATATATAAACTAACGGTTTTGCTATTGTTAGTCTATTGGGCTGACGATAAGTACATTAGAAGACAAGAAAAATATGTATTTTTGTTTATTTTTTACACTCTTTAATACACATTTACACACTTACTATTGTCAGCCTATTGAACTGATTTTAAAATTTTCAATAAACTAATCACGTTCATTACCAGCACCCCATATAGTTAGAGCGTAAAGTTCAAAATAGCATGTCGTGCAAATAAACAAAAACCCAGTCTAAAGTTTGAACGTCAGATGAGAACTAAATCCATGATCCAGGTGCGCCAGTTCGGTATCCTCAAGTTCGGTTCAGTTCTAGGTCGTGGTGGGTTCATCCTAGGCCCATAATGGTGATTAGAACCGTTCAACAAAAGTGCGTCCCCAAAAATAATTAGCGCGGTCGGATATCGATAGCTGTGTAAACAATCACAGTGTATTTTGTCTTCTACAAACGTGAGCCATCGACATAATTAGCTATCGATCGCACCATTTTTTGTAAGGACATACATTTCTGTGAAACCAAAATGTGAATGGCTTTGATCATTTTTGTGAACACCAAAATAGATCTGAAATAAGTAGCCCACAACTGGACCATAAATGGTGACAGAGGGAATATATACACAAATCTGCATCATTAATAATGTGAATCGCCAGTGATGATGGTAGCTTAAGACTCACACATTAACAAATGGCCAAATCAGCAAATCAAGAGGTCAAACACGCCATTAAAAAAATAATGAGAAGAAAAGGAACAGACATTCCATGTGGAGTAGGGAGAGAAAAAGGTACAAAAGCATGAAATTGGGTACAGTTTTTCGTACTCTTTGTCCTTATGAAAAGCAACGCAGTCGCTCTTAAAAAAAAAAAGAGATGCTAGATACATTACATTATTTCACTATATTGTTTCATTACATAATTACATTGCACAATTTTACCTTTATGAATTCAGAAATAATAATTGTCAATATTCGTTGGAGCTGATTTTTAACAGAACTCCATAAAATAATATTTTTAAATTTATAGGTATTTTTTTAAATTTTTGTGAGGTCCGAAATAAACCCCACATAAAATATAATGTACCATGTATTGAAACAATGTAGTGTGTGTCTTTTAAAAGAGTCAAATGAGCCATTATCAAGCTGACAACTAATCGTTGCAACCAAATAAAATAGACTACTCCGTATATGAATTCCCCACAAAAGAAGATTTGAATTTGGATTAAAAAGTTAAATGACTTATTTTTTTGTCTTTATTCAAATTTTTTTTGCATTTATTTATTTTGTGTTAAACTTTTGTGACTTATTGATTCGTCTTGACGAGAGGAATCGGAAAAGTAAAAAAATTTGATCGAAACTCATAATTTTTTGAATAAAGACAAAAATAAGTAAATAAATCAATTTTTTTTTAATTATTCATGTCTTTTTGAAAAAAATTTATAGGATTTCGATTTTTTTTAATTTTTTTTTAAATAAAGACAAACAAAAGTTATTATTTCACTTTTAAAGCCAAATGAAGCCTAAATAGCCAAATGAAGCCTAAATGACAAAGCTAAAGCAACAAACATTAAAGAATGGCATGCCAGAAACAAATCATCAGACAAAGGAAAACAAATGTCAAACTGAGAGCATCAAGAAGAATGATTAACCTTTATTTTATTGTTGAGATATATTAAAACCATGTACGTAATACATTACTATTATTTACAATCTTCATGCCCTTAAAGAAATCTATGGATTAATAAAAAATCCTCCCACCTGTCCTCTCTTTCGGTAATGCCAGACAAACAGAATTTTTGCACAGAAAATTTGAATAACGAATGATGTAACCTTCAATGCTCCTTTTATTTCAAATCATTCGTTATTTCGAAAACGCATCGCTTGCATCATTCTGTATGGGTTTTATACAATAATAATTCTGTCTGTATGAAACTCTTTCCACATCTTTCCTCTCTCCGATCTCGCTTATGCTACTTGCGCTCCCGTAATTTAAAACTTCAAGAACATTCCACATTGGGTCTTCTCCAGGTAGATTGTGTTGCATCTCTAGTTTGAAAAACAAGAGAAGAACTTATAATATGCAGATATCTATGTACTGGTCAACTCAATAACATATTCTTCAGGTGTTTATTTTTCTTTTTACCTATGGCATCTTGTGTTGTTTTTGCCTCTGGTTTTTTTTTCTCAAAAGCTCTGCGTAAAGAAGCTCATTCCATGCATCTGGCACTCCGGGTAGGCACCAATGGCTGCAGTCCTGGAAACTCAACGGCGATCTTCTTTCCTCTTCGGAGAAACTCTGCTTCCGATAGATCGATGGGTGACCGTCTTTGCGATAATCCGTAATTCTGGTTATGTTCAAATATGAAACGCGGGTTTTCATCCCTTTCAACACTGATTCCAGCACTGCCATCTTCGGCGGATATGGCCTTAGAAAGGTATCGTTTCTAATGGGCTCGGTTTCACTGTCACACTGACCGCCAGAATTCCATTGTCCACCACTGCAGAATACAAAGGAACCAACAGAATTTTAAGTGGCGCTTCCTGTTCCAAGGCATCAACAGTGATGAGATAAAATGCTAGTTATGCAAAATGAACAACGAAACAATCATTAATCGCACATCATGCCTGGTTGAACATAATGTTCTCATCTAAATGCATCAACGGTGATGAAGCATCTAGATATCGTAAAGACAAGAGAACATAAGCTATTTTCTTCCAACAACCAAGGATCAAAATTTCGTTTTGGGGTATTGTTTGGATTAGCACAGAACATGGACATTTTAATGAGAATACCACCTATAATAGTAGCGAGTCTAGCGACAACAACGAAATTGAAATACATCATAGTGTGCCAAACATAAATGTAAATTTCTCGAAGCATATAAACCCTAAGAAAACAAGGCATAAGAAATCACTTAGATAAAAATAATTATAAGCACACAACTACTAATACACTTTTTGCAAAAGCTTAACAAAATTCATCTCAAAACAATCTATTGTTCCAGATAAACCCTAAGAACCCAAGGCGTAAGAAATAACTTAGATAAAACATAACTACTGCAACATCTTATCAAAATTCATGTCAAAACGATCTATTGTTCTATATATTGCATTATCTTTTGGTGCTTTCCAATGTGCAAAGACCACAATTTCGTAATTCCAGGTGTTCATTTTGCTGTTCTATTGACCGGAAATGTTGATGCTATTTTGATGGAAACAGATGAAATCTTGTCCTAACAAAATGGGAAGGAAGTAAGCACAAAAATGAATAACCAAAATACTTTCTTTGTTTTTTACGTAATTACCTGAAGTGCGAGGCTGAATAACCTCTGAATAAAACATGGCTCTTCATCGGACTTATATTTGCATCGACCCATCTCGCCCAAGTTGTTAAAGCTTTCCGAAATGCCTCAACAACATTCAACTCACCGTAAACATGGGTACCCTCTTGATAATAGTCTTTGCTGGAAAGAGTTTTACTCAAAACTTTAGAAATCTATCAAATTCATGACATTACGTTGTATATACGTTATCAGAAGTAATGATGGATTTACCCTTTGGAAGTCTTTTCATGAGTCCACCAGTGTCCCGTGTTGAAGATTATGATGTCCGCGGTTTTATATTGATCTGCTGATATCCCGATTCTATCAAGCCGAAGGGTTTCCTTTTTCGATCCATTCTTATCTGGCATCTCCCATTCTTGAACTAAGAAAGGCGATACAAAGAACTCCACAGTGCAATCATAATCCTACCCATACCAGAAACAACCATATACTAGACAAGTTAGATAAATATCCCACAAACTATAAGGGAAATCAAAGAAGCATGTTATAAAGAAAAGGGATCATTTTAGCTAATTACTTTGAATACAAAGGAATAAGATGCTTCGGTTCGAAAATGGTGCCTTCCAGATGCTTCATAAACCTTGCTTTGATCTTTCACAGAGTTCCTAAGAATGCAAACTAGCGATTCCCACATATTCCTATTGAGAGAATCCCCAACAAAAACCAACCTCTTTCCTCTTAGCAATTCCAACATGTGACTGCCGTTCAATCTGTATCGTATAACAAGATTAATCAATACAAAAGCTAGTAGAATAAACACCCACAAGCTCAATCAGATCAATTTAAAAGGCACGTGCGTAAAAGTTATATGATAATACAAATATCCATATGACCACATTAGTCAGTATACACCTGCATAAGCATGAACGATAGGCCATTTGATATAGCTATCAGGGGCAGCCAGTCCCAAGCCCGGACAAAGGAGCAATGTTGTACATTTTTTTTTTGGTGGGTGGTCGGAATGAGGATAGCAATGTTGTACATTAGGTAGCTAACAATTAGTACGTAAAATCCCAAAATAGATCCTTCTGACATGAATCCAATCATGGAGCAAAACTGATTCATGAAGCTGACCCTAATTGATTGAACTCAAGACTCCGCTTTGGTTTGGTTTGGTTTAGTTTACAGAACCCAGAACCTACAATGATCACCCGGTGCAAAAAAGAAGTTGCTTGAAAGTCTAGACACGTGAAATGATCAGGAAAAGGTACCCCAAAAGAATCAATACTCAGAAAAAACCCAGAATTATATTGAAAAAAGTGTCGAATTATCACAGATGGACAGAAAATACAGGAATCTACCACTATATCCCACATACGAAATGAACACAAAATGCGGATGAGTTACAAAGACAAGTAATTAAATGAAAATACCTTGGAAGACTGCAACCCTTAGGCTTCCATTTGAGTTTAAGATAACCATTATCAGGCCTACCATTAACAAAACAATTGAATTGCTCATCAATCAACGAACATGATCCCGGTTTATACAGCGGATATGATTCATCTTTCACCCATTCTCCATCAAATAAATCACAACCCACCAAATTCTCACTCCTCTGTTTCACCAACCCATCTGAATTATTAGTCCCATTACTCTGTTTCTTCTTCGCAATCGAAGAACTGAAATTCGACCCGGCACCTTTTTGTGCAACTCTTTTCTCTTCATTCCCAGTGTTATTTTCCCTCTCAGGAGAAGATTTCGATTTCGGTGCCGAATTCGAAGATTGGTTTGCTGCAACAGGAGACTTTGGAAGCCCAATTGTGCTCTGATTTGGCTTAAAGACTTCAGCTTTATCTTCTTTTTGAGTCACACCCTTCTTTGTAACTCTTTCCTTGTCAGACCCACTAATATTTTTCCTCTCAGAAGACGGATTTGGCACTGGATTTGAAGAATAATTTGTTGATAGTGTAGAGTTTGGAGCCCCAATTGTGCTCTGATTTGGGCTGAAGACTTCAACTTTATCATGCAATTTGTTGCTGTGAGTCTGATTTTTTGGATTATTCAGAGTAGGAGATTGAAATGTGGGATTTTGAGATCTGGAACTAGGTTTAGTTGGTGATGGATTAGGAGCAAAACTGGGTGTTTGTTGGGAGGAATTGGGGAAGAAATAAGATAAAATTGTTGGGAAATGAGATCTATTCGATTTATCAGGAGAAAATGTCGAAATTGAAGATGCATTTGTGCTAGTATAAGTAAAAGTGGAAAAGATGTTGTTGAACCATGGGGAGGACGAGTTTGAAGAAGGGTTGAAGGCTAAAAAGACAGTGAAAGCAATGAAAGCAGAGATGAAAAAAAAAGCCAAAGACTTGGTTTTTTTGTTCTTGAGGAGAGAGAAGAGGGTCTTGAGTTCCGAAAGCAGGCTTCCTCCATTGATGGATGCTTGCTTGGTTGCATCCGCCATCTGAGCTTTTGATTTGCCGTTGAGAAACCCAGAATTGGAAATGTGTGTGTGTGTTGGGGAGTGTGTGTGTGTGTGTGTGAGAGAGAGAGAGAGAGAGAGAGAGAGAGAGAGAGAGAAAGCAGAAGTGATAGTGGAGAGGAAAAAGGTTGGATGGGCCGCTGTGAGGGCTAGTAAAGAGGAGAGAGAGAGAGAGAGAGAGAGAGAGAGGAGTCTGACTGTTAAGGAACTATCTAGTCTAGAGAGAGAGAGAGTTTACCATTAATGGACGAAGAAGACGCATGACATCTGGAAGGCAGAAACATAAATTTAGTTAAGGAGAAACCTTATAAATGCCACGCGTATTCCAGATAATAGCACAATTGCCACTTCCATGTACTGATGGTATTCATTTTACGTCTAATTCACGGTAGACATGTCTTTTCTTTTTCTTTTTTTTTCAAGAGCTCGAGTTCACTCTAAATCTAATCGCATCCGAATTCATTTTGA
Source organism: Rhododendron vialii (assembly GCF_030253575.1). NCBI lineage: Eukaryota > Viridiplantae > Streptophyta > Magnoliopsida > Ericales > Ericaceae > Rhododendron > Rhododendron vialii. Next base: position 586,273 of record NC_080559.1, on the reverse strand, counting down.
ATATGAAAGCATCATAATCTAATTCGAATTTGATTTTGCAAATCTGCTTGGTCAATCTACATTCAAATCCTCAAAATCGGATATCTGATTCGAATTTTTGATCTAATCCAATTCATTTTACCAATTCAAATATTGTGCATGCAAGTCCAAAAATTCATCTTGAAATAATGGAATTATTAAATCTAGATATATAACAATCCAAAAAATTAGGAGTAAAATAATCGGAACAAATTCGTAAACGAGTCAAATCGGGTATACACAAATCGGACCGCTTAGTGTTCAATTTTGGATTAAATAGATTGTCAGGTAAATTTTTTATTATACAGATATCGATCGATTCTGGTTCGTTGACATGCCAAATTCATAGTACATTGAGATTAAATTTACAAGTATGTTTATTTTATGGAAAAATCTAAAATCAGCCCACTGGGCTGACAATAAGAAGTGTGAATGTATATTAAAAAGTGTAAAAAAATATATAAAAATATGTGTTTTCTTTATTCTCTTGTGTGCTTATTGTCAACCCACTGGGCTGACAATAGAAAGACCGTTATTTTATAGATTGCTTTTTCTTTTCCTTATGTGTAATAATACTAGGTATACATACTTGGGGACAGTTTGGCTTAAACTAAGCTAATTGTCTTTTTGGTCGTCTATTTTAAATTTTTATTTATTTCATACCAAACTTTTTGAATTAACATTGTCTTTGCGAACAGATTTGTCTTTACGAGCGGATTTTTGTTCGATGGAAAAAGTTTAATCCATGACATTTCGAAAGAAAGGCTTTAAAAAAAATCACTAAACATTACAAGTGGTAGAATAATACTATAAGCATCTAAATTACATCTTGAACATAAACTCACGATCAAAAATATAAGCATCTGAATTACATCTTGCTCACGATCATATTAACCCAATTGATAGTCGTTAAGGAAACAAATAACCGGCCAAACAAGTAACCTCTATGCAGGCGAATAAAAATAATCTATACGCATAGAAAACGAAATATATGCATTCACAAAGCCGCGTGGACACCACCATTGGATCCACACATTGGACAATCGTGAGCCTCATCTTAATATTGCACGCACTTATTAATTCGTGATTGAAACAGAAAATGTACATTAATTAAGATTCAAATAATTAATCTTATATTGGTAACTACTATATTACTGTACTAGACTGTATTTATCTTGAAAGAGAATATAGACGCGCGACTATTGACCTTAATCAATTATCCGTTACTTTCAAACGAACCATGAGTATATAAGATTACGTTGTTACTAAAATTCAATTTACTTTTTAATTAGCGGTTAAAAAGCATGATCGGAAAATAATGAACTATGATTGTCAAGCTGAAATACATGATGCAAAGACAGATTTATATAAGGGCATATGAGGGCCACGGCCCCCGCGTTGTTTCGGAGTTTTTTTCTTCAAATTTTAATATTAGTATTAATTGGTTTTTTTGTTTGTTTGTTAAGAACACCTAAATATTATATTTTGTATTCGGTGTTACTTAGACATTTAAATGCTTTAACCATGTATTCATTTTGGGTTCGAAAACCCAATTTCTTCCTAAACGCATGATCTCCCATAAATTTTCCTTTGTCATACGTCTTCCCTTTTGTATCCTGATTATCAAGAAATTAAACCATCACTAGTGTATTATTTGTCGTAACTGCTTAATGAATATTCCCTATCAATTCTTATTCGGTCTCTCATGTTTCCCTCCCTTTAACAAACTCGGTATACCCTTACTAAAAAAAAAATAGGCATACATTGTGTGAAAATGGAAATCTGGAAGTTGTACAACAAAGTTTTGAGTTTTGAATCCCGTACCATGCAAGCCAGTAAAATACTAGTCGTTTTTAGGATATATTTTTTGATATGTGAAAATAACACTTACCAAAAATAAAAATTAGGAACTACTACATTTTCCGAAATAGTACCCCCTATCTTACCGGGATCAATACATACAAATAAAAAAATCGGTATTCTAGTAATCTAGTTCGTACTGTGTTCAAGACCTTGGTAATTGTACTTGTAAGAAATAAAAACACCTTTCCATTTCTGGCCGGGAAAAAAACAAAAAAAAAATGATGAGAACCTACAAAACTGAATACTCCGTATATCTCAAATATTTATAAAGGAACAAAAATTGATTTGTTTGAAAGAGAGCCATGGCAAGAGCGTAAAATAAAACAGAAGTTGAGGTGGATATGGGAAGGAACTAAAGCAAGTTTTGATTGCTTCATCTCGATGTTTAGGTTGTGGCGATGGATTCCATGTGTTTGGCATAAACCTTTTAATTAAAGACCATGGCATCTTCCGCGTGGGGTCCGAACCATAGTGCCATCTTCTTGCAGTGTCTTTAGTTCCGCTCTCAATTTTTACTCTCGTAAAATTCGATAATTTAGGAATATTTTTTGAAAAAAAATTTCTCATTTGTGCTCTTGCTATATATTGCTCTTGCTTACGCACCTGTATGCAAAATTATGTGAATTAAGGTACGGAACCATAGTCCTCCTCCTGGAGTAGTATTTAACTGATGTTCTCCTCCCACCCAAAAAGAAAGAAAAACTTAAAAGTTTTTCGTCACACCCAATACTTGCATTAACAATTCAAAAAACTCATCTCCTAAATCTCTCAGAGAAGAACAAATCTATGGACAAATAAAGACACTTATATATAGGGTGGTAAAAGGGAAAACTAAATTTGAAATTATACCCTTCATTTCATTAAGCAAAGCTTAATTTGGTTACGTGCCTATCATCATGATTGATTGAAACATATAGCTAGCTCAGACACACTAAATTATTTGAAAAATCTTCTATATTATAAAATAGAGCGGTTTTTGTCTATACATATAAACCCAGCACCCTCTACAACCGTTCGATCAATATTTCATGTTAGTTGTAGCCGTCCGATCGAGAGGATACTTCCTAATCTGAACTCCCCTAACCTTATGACCGGTAAATCTTTTCAATTGATTGATTTTACGTTGTTTCCTTAACAAGATTTTCCTATTTAAATTTCCTACATCCAACTCAATAATTTCCTTTTAGGTTGATTTTTCTACATTCAAAAAGGAAACAAACATTTTTTGATTCATACACTAAAAGAAAACATTCTTTGTTTTTTAAAGTTGATAATTTTTGTTTCTTTAAAACGGGGTAGCATTCACATACGTTTTCCTTCAACAATGAATCTACGTTTTCCTTAATAATCTAATTCATAAGCTTCTCTAAGAAGGGAAGAAATCAACTTCCTTTCTACCTTGATTGTCGGGAAGTTAGATTTTATAACGTGTATAGAACAAATTTTATCCCCCCAAAAGTTGTAGGTAATGGGGCACTTTTAGTATACACCGTTTTGGTGAGTGGAAAAAATAGTTAGTTTTTGGGTATTATTTTTTTGGGGTGAGTGAAAAAATACTTTTAATAAAATGTATTGAAATAGAAAACAAAACAAAACAAAACAAAAAGGAAAGAACAAATAGAAAGTGAAGAACATAGTAGAACCATACCTATGGAGAGAGAACTGGAAAATATGAAAGACGGGGAGAGAGAATCGGATTGACTGGGTTAGAGATGCATTTTCCCTCTGAAAAACAAATAAAATCTTTTTTTGTTAGAGGTTATGCTCGGGTAGAGGTTATTAGTTGATGTAGTTAACTTGGAAATGATTTTGGAAAAGTAGGAACACATTATTGCATAAGGAAATGATTTGAAATGATTTTCCTTATGTTGCTTTCCTTATGACACTACCAAAAAATTAAGTGTAGTGTAGAAATGTTTTGGGAAATTTGGTGTAGAAATTCATTACTAAAAATAATAGTATTCAATCAAGCTTTCAAAAATCAGTGTCAATCTATCCCATTACCCAATCAAGCTTTCAAAAATTATTACCAAAAATCGGCATTAAAAATCATTGCCCAAAAAAATCGGCAATCAAAGGGAAGCAAGATTCAAATCTATTTCCTTATGTCGCTTTCCTTATGTCACTACCAAAAAATAAGTGTAGTGTAGAAACGTTTTGGGAAATTTAGGCTCCGTTCAGTTGCCAGGAATATTGTACGGGAAAGTTATTATCAGGAAAAGTCAAGTAAAGTGAAGTAAAAGAAAAAGAAAATTATTTTCCTGTGAGTGTTCATTTGACAAAAGAATTTTGCAAGAATAATTAAGGTTTAGTTGTTCATTAGTCAGGAAAAAGAAACTTTCGGGAAAATTTTGTGAGTGTTCACTCATTTTCCTTTGCCCGCGACGCAAAATCCTGTGTTTTTTGCAGGATCACTTTTGCAGGAAAGTAATTCCTGTAGGAAAACTTAAAAACGTGTTTCTCATTACTTTCCTGCCAACTGAACACTACAAAAATCATGGGAAAGTTGATTTTCCCATCATTTCCTGTACTTTCCTGGCAACTGAACGGAGCCTTAATGGAGAAATTCATTACTGAAAATAATAGTATTCAATCAAGCTTTCAAAAATCAACGCCAATCTATCCCATTACCCAATCAAGCTTTCAAAAATTATTACCAAAAATTGGCATTAAAAATAACTACCCAAAAAAATCGGCAATCAAAGGTAAGCATGATTCAAATCTATCATTATAATCAAGCCAATCAAAGCAAGATTCAAATCTGTCATTATAGACTTGTCATTATAAGCAAGCCAATCAAGCTTAAAAAATTATTTCCAAAAATTGAAATTAGATAATAAAAGAAAGAAAGGGTTTTGGTTAAAAGGATAACTTCAAAGGCATTTAAAAGGATTTCCAATCCAACGGTGGAAAATATGTACCATTCAACGGTCCAAAATGTAAACCACCCTCCCATATTTGCTCTAAATTAATTACATGATTAGTCTTATTTGTTTTCTTGCATGTCCAAATTAATGATTTTATGATTTTATTGGGCTGTTGCATTTTATATTTTAAGAGTTCAATACATGCAAGTTTCTTCCCAAAAAATCAAACAAATAATTAGGGTTCCGATTAAAACAATCGTTAATCATCGGTACCATACTCTCTTGAATTGAAACCCAAAATGAACCAAAAGTCATTTAAAAAAAGAAGAAGAAGAAGAAAAGTTGAAGGAATTAGCAATACAATATGCAACAATTCGCTATAACGTGTTAGATTGCCGGGAAGTTGTAGTTGATATAGCTGCTATGGGTTACTTGACTCTCCTCTCTACCAAGGTAATTTGGGGCTTTTGGCATCTTTGTTTGTGTTGTGCCTAGCTATAAAACGTGCAGGGGCACACATGTGGTCTTATTGCACGTGTTGGAGTTAATAAATTGTTACGTTGAGCTTGATTTTTCTTAGACTTCGATTGTGCTCTAACGTAGACGGGCTCACTTGAAATTTAACAAAATAGGGTACCTATTGTCATCTATTACTTCTCTAATTCTATTCAATTTTGGGTTAAGAATACGTTGTGCCGTGCCTTCAGGCACGGGCATCCGCTAGTAATTCAAAAAGGATGGAAATTAATTTGGATGAGTAAGGGGCACATAGGCTATGGAAGTCGGTTGAACTAAATTTTGGCCCACTCGTTTGCCCATATGGAAACAAAACGAGAAAATGACGGTTAAGAATGTGTTTTAATAATTAATATTTGTCAATGACATTTTCAGCATTAACAAATGTTCTCAGCATGTTTTGACAGATATTAATTATCAAAACACGTTCTGAGCCGTCATTTTTCCCAAACAAAACAAGCCATGGCTCGGGTATGAAAAAGCTACTCCCTCCTTCCAGATTTGTTGTGCTTGTTTTCTTTTCAGAACTTCACAAAAAATTGTTTATATATCTCATAATATTTAATATTTTTTACTATTTGAAAATTTTTGTTTAAAAAAATTAATTGAAAACTATCAAATGATATTCATATTGAATATATAAAATATTAAATATTAAAAAATATAGACAATTTTTTGAAATATTCAAAAAAAGAGAACAAGCACAACATTTTCGGGACAAACAATTAATTAGCTTGGTGGTTGACTAAAACCAACTTTCATTAACAAGTCTTTAATGCTACCGTTACTAGGGAGCTTGTGACAGGGGATGTTGCCGAGCATCACCAGACCGGTAGAGCAGTCTTTTTTTTAAAACTAGTTTGTGTTAATTGAATAAATAGAGACTCTTCTTAAGAGAGTTCAGCACTCTCTTTTGTCATAAGTGGGATTCGAACCCGCTCTTCACTTGGCCTCATTGAATTGCACCTGGCCCTACGAATTACGCTTGACCATATCGAATTACTTTTGGATGCATCGAATTGCACTTGACCGCAACGAATTACTCTTGGCTGCAACGAATTACTCTTGGCCGCTACAAATTTCACTTGAACGCATCGAATTGCACTTGGCTGTTTCGAATTGCATTTGGCCGCATCGAATTGTACTTACACTTGGACACATCGATTTACTCTTGGCCGGTACGAATTGTACTTAGCCGTGTCGAATTACACTTGGCCGCATCGAATTGCACTTTTGCCGCATTGAATTGCACTTGGCCGTTATGAATTCCTCTTAGCCACATCGAATTGTACTTAGCCGTATCGAATTGCACTCAGCCGCTATAAATTACTCTTGGCCGCTATGAATTGTGCTTGGTCGCATCGAATTGCACTTGGCCCCATCGAATTGCACTTGGCCGCTACGAATTGCATTTGGCCGCTACGAATTGCCCTTGACCGCTTCATATTGCACTTGGCCGCTTCGTATTGCACTTGACCGCTACGAATTGCACTTGGCCGCTTCGAATTACACTAGCCGCTACGAATTGCACTTGGCCGCGTTGAATTGCACTTGGCCGCTTCTAATTGCACTTGGTCACGTTGATTTACTCTTGGCCGCGTCGAATTGCACTTGGCCATGTTGATTTACTCTTGGCCGCGTCGAATTACACTTGGTCACTTTGAATTGCACTTGGTCGCTACGAATTGCACTTGACCATATCAAATTGCACTTGACCGCTTCGAATTGCACTTAGCCGCTACGAATAGCACTTGACCGCATCGAATTGCACTTGACTGTATCGAATTACTCTTGGCCGCATTGAATTGCACTTAGCTGCTACGAATTCCTCTTGGCCAAATCGAATTACTCTTACCGAGCGGTTGATCCGACAGTTCGTCTTGGCACGGATGGTTCGGATTGAATCTGAGCGGATACAAATCTGAACCGTTCATTGCACAGTTAAAATCCGAGTCATCGATTGCCAAGATGAATAGCCAGACCGGCCGCTCTGCGCTTGCTTAATTTGCATGGATGCTCGGCAGCGTGTGATGATAGTGCATTTCAATATCTCCCATGCGACACCATTTGAAAAATTATTTCCCCTAGTTACATGTGAATGTTGAAAATGCCTCGATGGAGTTAAAGGCTTTCGAGCAGTTTCAACCGGAGCTGTTAATTTTAACATGGATTATATAGCTGGCAAAAGAAACGGTCCAAACTGTAGGGAAAGAATGCTTTGCAAATGAAGAGCTAGCTAGCTAGCCCAATCTCACTGTTTTTTAACGCAGCATAAGAGCTCGAAAACAAGTTCTTCAAAAGAATTTGAAAGCTTCAAACTTGAACTTTTATGGTTGGAGATGGAAGCTAAATTTTATGAATGTCTAATTTGGAGATATCAATTGCCACCTCTGCCTTTAAAGAAATTAAATATCTTTAAATTTGAAGACAGGGACAGGGTTGGATTCGAATGGAAAAAAATTATGTTTCATTTGGTAAAATTTGTCACATTTTTCTGAACTTAATTTTCATTGAAAAACCAAGCAAACATACAAGTTAGAGGGGCGTACACCTAGTAGTCCGTACCATCTCTTTTCTTTTCTTTCTAAAAAAAGAAACGGATGATCTATTTTTGAAATAGTACTCAAATAGAAAAAATAAAAAAAATAAAAACTCCAACGTGATTAAAGTATCGTGAGATGAAATCCATTATTTTTAGAGAGAATTGATTTTGCCACTCTTTTTTTTTTGTTAATATCACTCATCTTCTCTCACAAAATAAATCATCTAATAAAGACACAAATGAGAGTGACATTAACAAAAAGGAGAACGGCAAAATCACTCCATTTCTTAAAACGTTATCTTCTCTGGAGAATCATACATAGTACATATAATGAATCATGACAACATGGGAAAATTATTGAGTGCTCCACAGGGGTGTAAACGAGCTTAATACCCAAGCTCGATCTTGGCTCGGTTGTAAATGAGCCTAGCCTAACTAATTTACCTAACGAGCCTCTTTAACGAACCGAGCTTATACAAACAAGCAGAGCTTTTGCAACCCGAGCAGAGCTTTAACATGTCGAGCTCGAGCTTGGCTCAATTTCCAAACAGCTCGAGCTCGGCTCAATTTCCAAACAAGTCGAGCCGAGCCTCTTTCCTTAACGAGCCGAGCCACAAATAGCTCGGTTCGTTTAGTACATTTTTTGTGGGGCATAGGATAAAAATCATGGGCCTCGCATGAATATGCGGTAAGGATTAGTGTTGGGCACCACGTACGTAACTGTGCTCAAAGATCGCTAAATAATTACTCTCATGATCACCCGATATTACTAAAAAGGAACACCGTACAAAGCTAGTAGGTGGGTCGATGTGTACGCCTGTTGATGCTTCTGGAAATATTCCATATATCTAAAGGAATGATTTGTCGGTGCTGAATTAATTTGCAGAGGAATGCTGATAGTATATGATATAATTTAGAGAAATACAGACAAATATGAAAGTATTGTTAGCAATTTTCTATTGGTGGGCCTACATAAATTATAAATTAAACATTATATGTTGTCGAATAAAACTTGAGTGACGTCGGTATTACCCATTAAGTTGTGATCATTCAATTAATGTGACCAGATAATAAACATTGTGTGAAAATGGAAATCTTGAAGTTGTACTCAGAGTTTTGAATCTTGTACCATACCGGCCTGTAACGGACCAAATGTTTTTATGATACATATTTTGATATGTGAAAATAACACTTACCAATAAAAAAATCGAGAACTGCTACATTTGTCGAAATAGTACCTCCGATTTTACTGGGATCAATACATACCAATAAGAAAATCAGTAATCTAGTTTGTACCTTGTTCAGGACCTCGGTAATTGTACTTGTAAGAAATAAAAACACCTTTATCCCATTTCTGGCCTGAAAAAAACAAAAGAAAAATGATGAGAACCTACAAATCTGAATATATCTCAGATGTAAACGAACAAAAATTGATTTGTTTGAAAGAGAGCCATGGCAAGGGCGTAAAATACTAAAACAGAAGTTGAGGTGGATGTGGATGTGGGAAGGAATTAAAGCAAGCTGAGTACTTCATCTCGATGTTAGGTTGTGGTGTGATGGATTAATGGGTTCCATGTGTTTGGCATAACCTTTTAGAGACCATGACATTCTAAACACTAGTAATTCAATTGATTGACTTCATGAGTAGTGGAAGACTTGAAGTAGCAGCATCCTCCGCGTGGGGGGTCCGAACCTTTTTCCGGTGTCTTTCGCTCCACTTTCAATTTTTGCTCTCGTAGAATTCAGTAATTTGGAAATATCCTTGAAAAAAGGTTTTTCGTTTGCGCTCTTGCTCTTACTTACGCACCTGCATGCAAATTATGTGAATTGAATTACTGAACCATAGTCCTCCTCTCGCATTAGTGTTTAACCGATGCTCACTACTTCCGTACGCGTCCAACGAACGGACTGACGTATTGCTAACTAGACTAGATGTTCTCCTCCTCCCAACCCAAATTAAAGGAGTTTTTCTTCACACCCAATACTTGCATTAACAATTCAAAAAACTATCTCCTAAATCTTTCCGGGAAGAACAAATCTATGGACTTATGAACAAATAAAGACACTAATAGTATAGGGTGGTACAAGCGAAAACTAAATTTGATTTTATACCCTTCATTTCATTAAGCAAAGCTTAATTTGGTAACGTGCCTAATTGCCTATCATCATGCTTCATTGAAACATATAGCTCAGACACACTGGATTATCTGAAAAATAATTGAGGAAAGAAGGAAATTATGGATGAGTAAGGGACGCATAGGCGAGAAACTAAGCTTGTCAAATTGGTTGTGACCTGAGTTCAAGTCCCACGGGGAGTAGATTTGGGGTTCAAGGCTATGGATAACCTTTGAATTCTCCGTTGACTAATATACTAACACTCCGCTAATTCCCGATGATGTATACCGTATAAAGAAAAAAAAAGAGGGGACACATAGGCTATGGAGGTCGGTTGAATTGAATTTGGACCACTCGTTTTTTTGACAACGAAATCAGAAGGGTGTGTCGGGTTCGCCCATACTAGAACAAATCAGGGCCATGGGTTATGTATGAAAAAGCTGTATAGGTTAGGTGGCATGGGGACAAACAATTAGCTTGGTGTGACTAAAACCAACTTTCATTAACAAGTCTTTAATGCTCTACCATTACTAGGGAGCTTGTGATGATAGTCCAATTTCAATTATCTCCCATGTGACACCATTCGGAAAAAAAATGATTTTCCCTTGTTACTTGTGAATAATGTCGAAAAGGCCTCTCGAGTTAAAGGCTTTGGATGCAGTTTCAACCGGAGCTGTCAATTTCTACATGGATAGGTGACACATGAGAAACGGTCCAAATTGTAGTGAAAGAATGCTAGTTTTGCAAATGAAGAGCCCAATCTCAATTGAATTTTGCATGCCGTGCGATTTTCAAGGGATCGTCGAGTGCCAATTCTTTAGTTATTCTAATTGATAGTTAGCAAACAAGTTCTTCAAAAGAATGTGACAGCTTCAAACTTGAAACAATGGTTGGAGATGGAGGATTTTATGAATGTCTAATTTGGAGATATATATCAATTGCCACCTCTGCCTTTAAAAAATTAAATATCTTTATATTCGAAGACAGGGTTGGATTCGGATGGAGAAAAAATTACGTTTCATTAGGTAAGTGGAACGGCCACATGACTTTGTCACTTTTTTTAAACTTAATTTTCATTAAAAAACCAAGCAAACATACAACTAATTAAGAGGGGCATACCCCTACTATCTCTTTCTTTCTGGAAAAAAAGAAAAAAAGAAAAAGGAATGATCTATTTTTGAAATAGTACTCAGTAGGGAAAGAAAGAAAGAAAAAAAGTGATTAAAGTATCATGAAATAAAATACAGTATTCTCAAAAGATATCTTCCCTGGAGAAATCATACATATAATAAATCATGACAATATGCCAAAATTATTGGGTGCTCTTAGGGCACCGCGTGGGGTGCTCTAATACCCTTCTTCACACACATTTTTGTGGAGCCGAGGATAAAACGTATGGATTTCATACCAAGTGTGGTGAGGTATAGTGTTGGACACCACGTGACATGACAGTGTCTAAAGACCGTACTAAACAATTACTCTGATGATCACCTGTTATTAGTACTAAAAAGAACACCGTACGTACAAAGCTGTTGGGTCGATGTGGAATGATGCTTCTGAAAATATTCCGTAGATCTAAACGAATGATTTGTCGGTGCTGAATTAATTTGCAAGGAATGCTGATATATGATAATTTAGAGAAATACAGATATGAAAGTACTGCCCCACTGAGATGAGACACAGACATGTTAAGCAATAATACATAAATATTCCCTACGTCCCTAAATAACTATTCGGTACTTAAGTTTAGGTCTTTAAAAAGATGCATTTTTCGTGAAAAGATTCAATTTTTTTTACAAATCAATAGATATTAATGAATTCTCATAAGTTGTGAAAAAAAAATTGAATTTTTTAACAAAAGAAAATGCATCATTTTAAAAGTCTAGTTTGACATGTTGGACATTTATGTAGAGACAGATGGAATACTCCGGAAACCTTATCTTATTTTTGACATTTTTGCAAATCTCCACTTTGTAATTGATTATCCCAAACCAGCTGAGCTAGCTCAATTGACCGAGATTTTCGCATCTCACTAGGAAGCTAAGAGTTCGAATCTTTCCTGCATGTGGGCGTTCTTCCTTTAGTAAACTCTCACAATTGACGTAGAGTCCAGAATTTAAACTTTGTATTTCATATATAATGTAAATGATCATCTCTTGTCTATTGATTGAAAAAAAGACAAAATTGGTCATCCCAAAATTTGTGACACGGTCACACCTATTCTCAAGTTTCTCATTGAAGCTCCTTACATGGAAAAGAGCTTGTATTTTGCTTTAATTTGCTAGGAGTACTGTCTTTTTTTTTACTGTACTTTCTAAGTTGTACTTAGATTCTTCGGGCCTACATTTTCGAATGAAATTCCTTTGAAAGTGGTGACTTCCAGTGTTGGGATCGATTATTAAAAGGTTGGTTCAGATCGACTTGTTACCCGACAAAATAAATTCACATAATTATTTCAATATCTTAGAAAACTTGAGCTGATTAATAATCAATCCATTTAAAAACTCGTTTCATATGCGGTTGTCAAATTTATCCGTGAAGCTTAAATTAAGTCATATGCGGTTGGTTTGCAAGTCTATCCGTACCGACGTTAAAGTACTTGCACTCTAAACGGGAAAATATCAAAAAAAATATTGAGGACTCGTTTCACAGTCTACACTCTACAGACGTCTTAACTTTGGGGAAAGAGACCTTGACAAAAAACGAAAATGACAAAAGATAGAAATGGGGTCCAAATCCATAAAAGTCAGGCCCCAGTCCAACTTTTATTTTTCCACCACTTTTGCCCACCGACTCCCTTCGCATCTCAAAAGCTCAACCAGAGCTTGATTTGGGGCTTTCCAGCAAACCGACCTACAACTCTGACTAATTTTTGAAAAGTCAATTCCATTGTTTACTAGCAGATCAGGCTTATGAAAAGTCAGAACAAAGTCTCGTATAATTAATTGGTCTTGTATTTAATACTATAATTTTCTTTTGTTGTTTAAAAAAAAAAGAATTAATAGAATTTGAGATCGAAATTTAATTTAAACATGAAACATAAGAATGAGCAAACTCTTAGGTCTCAAAACTTGACTACCAGTCCAATTTTTGTAGATTTAATTTGCTAGTAGTACATATTTTGGCACTTGAAAAAACGATTATGGTCGGTCTGTAAATTAAGCAATAGACTTTATCCTCTGAATTTCATGATTTTTATGATCGAAGGTTGTACACAATACTAGTGCCAGTTAGAAAAATTAATGATCTTGAACCACTATTGTAGTTGCAGATATATATAAGTACCTATATATGTATGGAGTATAATGTATTCCTATATCAGCTAGTACTGTTTCCTTCCATGTCAATAATTGAAACATGGGAGGACAACTATTCATCCTGCTTTTGCTTTCCTCAATCCAACGAGGAGGGAGGAACAAGACCCCACTGAATTAATACTATGAAGTACTCCAATAATGGTTTCTTTTTCCAACTTACCCGCAAAGGTTCTATTCTGTATATTACGCTTTTTTGGTCGAGTATATAACTTGTGATCATACTGTATAAGTATATTTGTATGGGACAATATAGTAGACAACAGTAACAACAATGCAAGTACTACTTAACCAAAAAAAAAACAATACAAGTACTTCATGATGGCTAAAAGCCTTCTTGTATTTGTTCGAAATTATTACTCCTAGCAAAAAGGAAGGATTATAAAAATAAATAAATAAATAAATTTAGGCTTTGAGACACAAATAAATCGCTCTTTTTAATTAAGATAAAATATGCCTCCATAGATTAACCCTCGAGTGATTGTAAGTGCATGTATAAATGTGTAACAATCGACTAATTCATTCGCAAAATGGACGTGCCGTTGATAGCACCAGGCCACCAGGGAGGTGCTGATGTCAGTATCAGTGTTTACATGATGGGTAGTTAAGATGTCAAGTGCCAATTATAGGAGAGGACGTAGCACAAGTATAAAAGTGTTTGTTATCACACAATTATGTGATTTTCACATGTACGTTTATGGTGCTTCTGTGCAGAGGACCTTTGAGGCGTTGTTTGAGGAGCATTAAATAATACTACTTTCAAATCATATGGGACCTCCTTTTTTTAAGTATTCCCTCTAAAGAGACACACAATTTTTAGAATAAAAAATAAAATATTTTCGTGCCTAATTTTTTAATTTGTTTACACCAAATTAGAGAATTCATTAAAAATATTATGCACGTAAGTAATATACTCTTTATTCGAAAATCAATCATCTTTTCGTAAGGAACACACAAAAGAGAACGAGACCTTTCTATAGTGGAGTAACTTTTTGTACGGTACGTAATTTTATCATCTTCACGTTGCATCATAATTCGGTGGTGAGAGCAAAGGCCCATCCAGAAACTCCCCCTGCTGCTAACGATTCTTAAATCAGACAACTTAGGAACAGATAAGGCCTAGAGTAACAAGAACATAGCCCAAAGCTGCAAACTTGTCCAGTGGTCATGAGAGCCAAGGCCCCATCCATGTTGTTTTGCCCGCGAAGGCCCATCCATGTTGACAACACATATGACTATATACGTGGTGTTTGGGACATGAGAAAAGTAAAAGAAAAGGGAAATAATTATTTTTTCCTTTTTTTGGAAATTTACCTAATTATACTTTGTCTTGACAGTTAAATTTACCTAAAGAAAAGGGCATGTAGTAATAGTCTTGCAACAAAGAAAAATTTGGTACGAAGGAGATGTGGTAATTCCAATATGTGTCCTATATGTGGAAATTATGTAGAATCCATTGAACACTTGCTATTTGATTGTAGCTGGACTCGTGTGGTTTGGTTTGGGTGCAATATTCAGCTAAATATGGGTCATGGACTTCCTGATTCTGTTATTAGATGGACCTCTCAGGTTGTTGAAGCTTTGAAAGGAAGCCATCTGCTGGAGTTCTTGGGAAAAGTAGTGATGATTGGGTGGCAGATTTGGAAGTCGAGAGTTTGGAAGAGAGAATATCATATGCTCAGTACGTAATACACTTTAATTAAGTTCCTCTATCATTGTCAATTTGTCAGCCATATTGCCAATGACACATATGTCCCCTGCAGATTGTTACAACAAATTAAATGATGCCCCAATTGAAGCTCATGCATTTAGGCCATATCTATAGCTTGATTAATAGGAACCCTTTAATTAGAATGATATTTAAACCCTTAATTCAAAAAACATATTCAAATTATCTTCATCTTTTTCGTTACCCAAAATAAGGAAAATCCTTTTTCTCCCCTCAAATTTTATCCAACCCAAACGCGCGTGCCAATTGCACCATTTTATGAAATCTGCTATCCTATTTTTTACTACTATCATTTCAGTACGTATTTATTACTCAACTCATATTTTCCAATACCAGAAGAGATAACAAAAAAAAAGTGTTTTAAATGGAGTAGCATTTTTTTTCATGTCTGAAATCGCAATTTTCTTAGAAAATGTGTTGTGCCTGCATTGTGAGTTGTGAACTTGTGGCCGTTTCGAGTGGGGGTGGAGCATACAAAATCACAGCTAGCTACAGCCTACAGAAAGATCTAAGAAGGCAAACCACGGGGCTCTTTCCTACAATTGCAAACAAGCCGAATAAAATCGAGTTTTAGAATGTTTAAATTTGTTTGTAAAGATTTTAGTAATATTGCAATGGAAATTTGAAAAAAGCCAAACCTACCTAGGATATGCCTGTCAATGGACCGGATCCGATCCGAAAAATTCGATCCGGATCCGAATCCGATAACGTCGATCCGATAATCCGAATCCGGTAATTCAATACGGATCGGATCGGATTAAATCCATTATCAATCCGAATCCGAACTTTATTTTTTAAAACATAGTAAATTTTTTATTTTGAAAAAAAAATGTTTAAGAAGTTGTATTTTTATTTTTATTTTTATTTTTATTTTTATTTTTTATTTTTTATTTTTTATTTTTTATTTTTTATTGGAAAATAATTTTTTTTTGAAAAAAAAAATTTTTTTTTGCTAAAATTTTTGAAGTAGAAAAAGTTTTCGGATCGGATCCGGATTTTCGGATCCGGATTACCACTATAAGATTTGAGTCTTATCGGATCCAGATCTGTCGGATCCGGCCCATTGACAAGCCTAGCCTAGGGGCTTGGTTTGATTTGAATTCGAGCTGCTCACAAATCTTAATGAGCCAAAATTATTAATTACTTATGCTCTTATATAGGTCCATAATTGCAAATAATTTTTAATTGTGCATATCAATAATTTTACAGTACATGTAAAAGTTTATATATGTACAATTTATTACAAAATTTTCAGTATGCACATATATAAGTTCATACATATACAAGTAATATGAGTTAATATACGGAATTCTCATGAAATACCTATACTCAGGTTCGAGAGCCTAATAAAATTAGATACCGTCAGGTTTACGTTCAGATTCGACTTCCTTATCAAACGAGCATAATATATATTGAGGCTCAACTTTGATTCGTTTAATCGACAATTGAATTTGAACAAATTTTTATCGAGTCGAGCTTCGAACAATTCATAAACAAATCGATTCATCTAGTACTACAGCATTGCTCCCCATTCGCCCCCACTAAACAACAGATAGAGATATATATAAAGACAAACCATTTGACACGCGAGCTAGCTGTGTTTTCTTTGAATCCATTTTCTCCGTATGCCAGGCACGGTGCCATTGTGCCAACGAATCAATTAAACACAAACCAGGCCAGAGAACCACCCTGCAGCACCAGACCTTACAGTAACCGGATGTGAGAGAGAGAGAGAGAGAGAGAGAGAGAGTATGATAAAGTAGAGGAAGCACACACACAGAGAGAGAGAGAGAGAGAGAGAGAGAGAGAGAGAGAGAGAGAGAGTGTATGATAAAGCACAGGAAGCACAGAGAGAGAGAGAGAGAGAGAGAGAGAGAGAGAGAGAGGGAGGGAGAGGGAGAGAGGAAGCACAGAGATAGACATTTGCAGTCTGTTCCATTTATATGGTTTTGATTTGTTATACAAATATAGAACCCTATCATCATCACCTTGCCTAATGCATGCCTACTCCTCCATTCCCCACAAAAGTTGAAACCCCTGCTCACGCTTTCTCCAAAACCAGATGTCTTCTCGTCTTCTCCTTCACTCAATCTCAACCGTCCATCCATGAGGATCCAACTCATCCGAAATCGGAATCCGCTTTCTCCACCATCACTGCACCACCACACTCCCCACCTCCTTCGACCAAGCGATTCACAAAATCAAACTACCGACAAGGATCGACGGCCATCCGATCTCACTGTCGTCGGCCTCGTGGCAGTCAGCGGAACTAACGCGCGTAGATTATCCCTTAGACGAGATGAACAACAGTACTCGCTGCTGCAGGCGTGGCGGTTCTAATCAGGTTCAGCTTTCCTCTCTAGTCATTCTTTGGAAAAACACTGTTTGGTTACCGAGAAACCGTAGTACTTGAAGAAAGAAAAGAAATGTTGAAACAACCCTACGCTTGTCTATACTTCTACGTAATCTTCTACTCTCTTGTATTCGTGTTTGGCCATCGTTGCGCACGTTATCTTTCCCCGCGACTCTTTTGTCCCTATTTACCATGAGCATCTCTCGCAACGAAGTGTTCACTGTATTTTGTGTGCTCCAACTTTGTAGGACCCGCAGGTCGGCGACGGAGAAGAAGAAGTCAATGCCGAGAAAAAGCCAGCGGTAGCTACTAATCGGAGGTACAAAAGAAAATTAATAATGATAATAAGTACTGTATTATATATTAATCATTTACTCCATGTGTGTCATCAAGGTTTCAAAAATTGGCCCGTTCCCGATAGGTGGGACTGATACACGCCCGTTACAACCAATACTTGACCATATAATTGATTTTGAGATTTAAAATTTGGATAGTGATTTTCACACTTCTTTTTTTAATAATTGCACTCTATTTTTTGTCATTTTGTGAAATTTTTATGTGTAATTTTTTACTAAGAGACAAGAATTGAAGTGTCAAAAAATGAATGTGCAAATAGTTTCCCTTAAAAAGCTTCTCTCCCGAAAATGAGTTTTAAAAATTCCTGACTTCTACAATTTATTTATGTTATGTATCGTTCGAAGTTCCCGATACCATTACACCTCGACCGTTATTATTATGTATCCCGAAACCGTCATTGAAGACATTGGTGTCAATGAATCGATCAGAAGGGAAAAAAGGGAGTGACAATGAGGTTTACTCCATGTGTGTGAGCTTATTATCCATCACGCGGCACCAGCCGCACCACCATTGAATTATTTTGATTCTGTCCTACGGTATTCCAATCTTCTGCATCTGTGATTTTCGATTTTTAGTCTATGTTTCAAAATAAAATAGTAAAAACGCGTAATGGGCAGTGTTTGCAGACTGGGTTACAGCTACGGGGCAGAAACTTCAGGCGGTGGTTGGTCAATCTCTTTGTCTCCATCATCTCATCAAGGTACGCATATATGCCCTTCCATTTTCTATAAATTTAAATATCAAACATGAGGGTAGTATATAAAAATAGAAAAAAGGGGCCCACAAGGGGATCAGTGATGCTCGGGTTTATGCATATTTAGTTATTAATATGTACTACTTCATCATGCTAATTTGATGTGAGATAGGCCAAGTCACATAGGGTACGTGCGAAAAAGTTCGTAAAACCCTAGGGGTGTACCGGAGTTGGTCCTAGGACAAGCCTCAAAGTGCTAGTTGGAACATGCCAGGGCTTTGGTGTGGGTTCAAATCCTGGCGGCAGCGTCCTGCAAAATCAGTCACCCCGTAGGACATACGTAATTCCTTCTTTTTTAGTATGTGAAAACTCACGAACTTGAAAGTGTATTTTTAAGAAAGTGGACTACAAAACTCATTTACCATCTAATCTTAATTAAATACTCCACTAGGTAGTAGTTTAAATTAATTTAAATTACTAGGATTGGACCCACAAGATTAGTTGACGTGCGAGTGAGTTGGCCCGGACACCTGAGTATAAAAAAAAAAGTTTATATTAATTTACAAAACAGAATCTTAACCGGTCGTTGTGTCACTTTTGCCACAAATGTTCTTGTTTATATTTTAAAATAACATATAAAAGGAAATACCACGTCATTTCGTGTTGAAGTTTTGTACACACTCCGTGGTACTTTATTCGTGCATTAGTAATGTAATGTTGATCATCCTATTTGGCTATCTTTTCATGTGGTATATGATAGTATCAAAGTGTCATAACTATACTTGTTATCAACAAATAATTTATCTAAAACATATGATCTATCCTCATTGGTTAAGGGGGCAAGCCATAGCTTTATAATGTGAATTCACTGATTTTCTGAATGAGATAGGTCACTGGTGTGAAGAAGATAAACTTTATCCATTGAAGAAGAGAAGGGCGAGTTTTACATGTAAATTAAGAGCCAGTACGGCATCAGTCGAAGAACAAAAGAAGTGCATTAGAGAGACACCAAGAAACACGGAAAAGTCCTCGGTTGATTATGATTATGAGTCCGAAAATGAGGAAGAACAAGAGGATGATGCAGTTGAGAAGTACGAAGCAAAGAAGGCAGAGTGTGGAGAAGGAGGTAAGACAGTACCGGTGGCTGATTCTAATTCGCTTTGTAGAAGAAACAACGGAAACGGGTGGAGGTGTAACCGGCCTACTGTTCTGGGCCACTCCCTGTGTGAGTATCACTTGAGTCGTGCAAGGATGAGAAATCGGAACGATGTTCGAACCCGAAATCCACAGAATGGACCCAAAAACAAAATTAGCAAGTTTAAGAAGGTTTTTACCG
This sequence comes from Rhododendron vialii, assembly GCF_030253575.1. Taxonomy (NCBI): domain Eukaryota; kingdom Viridiplantae; phylum Streptophyta; class Magnoliopsida; order Ericales; family Ericaceae; genus Rhododendron; species Rhododendron vialii. The sequence continues at coordinate 566,569 of NC_080559.1, read as the reverse complement.
GCTTGTATTTAGAGGAGGAGGATGATTTTAATGACAAGGGATTTGAGAAGAGAGGTGTCATGAAGGCTAGGTCTATCAGCAGTTTGTTGAGCCAAACCGGCCCAAACTGTTCCCAAATATACCAACACTCAAGGTAATAATCTAACCATCTGATGGCAGGGGCGATCAAGTCAAACTATATATATATATATATGACCCATAGGGAAATTTATTGTAGGAATTAGGAAAGTACGTTTTCTTTTTCAAAAAAAGACAGGCAGGAAATTAGGTATTTGATGGGGAAAATGATCAGTTCCTACAGTTTTGTTCCTTTTTGATGTTAGGTGTGCATCTGCTGTAGGAATGTGGAGATATAGCAAAAGGAATGTCTCTCAGTCATCAAGGAAAAAGGACTAGAAAACCACTGGTCTCTTTGAGGCATTTTTACAACTTTTTTCAATTTTGCGAACTTTAGCCTACTAGCTCGCTAGGGAGTGGATAATCCACGCTGAACGCCAAAAAAATTTGAGTTTCTATGTATCTTTCATAAACGTTAATGCATTTTTCTGGATATCTTTATATCTTTCATAGACATCAATGCACTTTTTGCACATTAACCATTATTGTTGAGATTTGTATTTTCTTTTCTTTGTCTCAAGTATTTTTACACTTCTATCAAGGGTACTATATTGACATACATACATGGAAAGCAAATTCTTACAACAAAATATTGCCAAGCGGCATTTAGACCATCTCCAACTTGAACCGTTTTTATACTCAAAATTTAAAAATGAACAAAATGGGCTTTGTTCACTTGGAAATTCCAAAATCAACTCCTCTCTTTAGCACGATTTTCATTAAGTTTTCTCTCAACTTGTTACTACTTACTATCATCTCTCTATCTATCCCTCGATCAGCACTTATTTATCTTAAAAATCTCTCTCAAAATATCTTTACCAAACAACCCAGCCGGTTGTGCCTACTGTTTTTTTTGTTGTTGTTAGAATGGGAGTGGGAGTGTACGCCCGGCAGCTACAGAAGAAGGCAAGCCACGGAGAGAGCGTGCATGTCGTTCTCTTCTATGGTCCCCACAGAGCCACACTACCACTCCTCCCCTGAAAACAGCAAACCATGCGCCTCTGTGATCTCCCTCTTTGAAAATTGTGACGGTACACTACCCGAGATCTAATCGGTTACACAATGTCACATTTTGCGATCTCTAAATTCATACGTACGACATTAATAATACCATAAAATACTTAATTGAAATTCTACCTAACACCCATTGTTTTAACAGGAAATGGTAAAAAAGGGTTTCAACAATTACTATTAAACCCTCCCAAAAAGTCGGGTAATATCAAGACTAGCTTGGACAGCGGTCAATTGTTTCGTGATGCAGAAAGAAAAATAGAGACGCCCATTGGCTTGCTTTTAACTGTCTTAGCAGGAAAATATTGGTACAACAGGTCGTATTCCACGATAAAGTGCTTGTTAAGGATGTATATTGATTAAAATTAGTCCTTTTTCTAATATATTATGATCTTGCCCCCCAAAAAAAAAGTCGGGGTTGTTGGACCTTTTTTTCAAAAAAATTGAGTTCCGATAATAAAAATTTGTTTTTCGGATTCTTCCTTCAGAATAAAACAATAATTCATAAAAACTTGACGCAAATCAGTAAAAAAAAGAATTAAACAAAGACAGAAAAAAAAGGTCAACAAAACTCAACCTTAAACGACAAAGTAAAAACATTGAAAGAAAACGATTTGACACGCGCGCTGTGAGTTGTTGAATCCGTTTTCTGCGTATGTATGCCAGACACGGTGCCATTGTGCCAAAGCACCAATTAAATTAACGGACCACAGCAGCACCCAGCAGCAGCTAGCAGACCCCAAAATGACCGGATGAGAGAGAGAGAGAGAGAGGGTAGACGAAGCACAGAGGGGAGACATTGCAGTCGTCAATCGCAACCGTCCATCGATGAGGATCCAACTCACCCGAAAGCGGAATCTGCCTCCTCCACTTTCATCGCCACCGCCACCATACTCCGACTCACCACCACTGCACCACCTCCACAGTCCCCAGTCCCACCACCTTCAACCAAGCGATTCTCCAAATCAAACTCCGGCCAAGGATCGACAGCCGTCCGATCCTACTGTTGTGGCGGTCAGCGGAACCGACGGCGTAGATTTTTCCTCAGACGAGATGAACAACGGTACCCGCTGCAGGCTTAGCGGTTCTAATCAGGTACAGCTTTCTCTCTCTAGTCTTTCCTTCGATACACTGTTTGGTTGACGAGAAACCGAAGTAAAGGAAAGGAAAAGAAAAGAAAAGAAAAAATAACGTTGAATGTTGAAACGGCACGCTTGTCTATGCTTCTCTTCTCTGCTTTTCGCGTGTTTAGCCATCGTTGCGCACTGCGGCGCACGTTAGCTTTCCCGCGCCTCCTTTCGTCCCTACGTACCAATCTACCGTGACTAGCTGGCCCAAAGAAATGTTGTCTATACTATTTCGGCGCACATTGGCTTTATGTAATACAGTGTTATTTGATCGGCACGTATTTTGCGCTCCAACTTTGTAGGACTCATCGCTCAGCCACGGAGAAGAAGAAGTCGATGCCGAGGAAAAGCTTACCGTTGTAACTAATCCAAGGTAAAACGGAAAGAAATTAAAAAAATGGGAGTGATACTGAGCAGCTATATGTTTGTCAAGTGTGTGTCATGATATTGATAGGGCTACAAACCAACGAGCTCGCTCGAGTCTCGGCTCATTAGTAAATGAGTTAAAGTAATGTATTTTACAAGTTAATTGTACCTTAGCTTGCATGTTGTTAATTGTATTTTGGCTCGTTTATATAGACCCGATAATTTAGTAAAAGAACCGAGCTCGAACACCTCAATATGAACCGAGCTTAAACTCAATTATTTGGGCTCGACTCGAGCTTGAGCTAGACAATTTTAGAATAAGCCGAGCTCGAATACTTCAAAGCTCGACCCAATACGCGTTTGCAGGTGGCCTCAATATTGTCAACCATCATGCTGCACCACCACTGAATTATTTTGTTCTTTTCACACATTATTTTCAAATTTTCTACATCTGGAACTTTGAATTTTTACTTTTGCTAGTTGATGTATATCAATGAACTAGTAAAAGCGTGGAGGGTACGTATATAATGTAATGTGCAGTACTGTTTGTTGTGTGCACAGACTGGGTTACAGCTACGACGCAGAGACTTCAGCTGGTATCTCTCCCTGTCCGTCTCCATCGCATGAAGGTAATTAAGCAAGCAAATAGAATATACGCACACCTCCTCATCTAAACCCATTAATTACCAAAACGCCTCCTGCTATTTGGGATTATGTTTCTACAAATAAATACTACTCCCCCTCCGTCTCTTTTTTAGAGTTCAATATTTCATTTTGGGCGGTTCCTTAATAAATATAAATTTTATAAAGTTAGAGGATAAAAGTTGATACATCTTCCATTTTGCTCCCAAAAGTATATTTCATTTTGAAATATAAAAGTATAATAATGATGTCTTCATAAAGGATAAATAAGAAAGGTTATTACTTTTAGAGTGTAATGATTATTTCTCTATAAAAAGTTGAATTTACAAAATAGGACTCTTAAAAAGGGACAAAGTCCCGGAGGGAGTATAAACATAGGAACAACGTTTCACTGTACGCAAAATGCATAACAAACTTTTGTGCACCCAACCATAAGAGTGTCCTTAATGACATAACCAAAACTAAAAGGTGGGTTTTAAAGGGTACGAACAGCTGGTGATGCTACATAAAAAAAGATTTGGTTTCTCTTTGGGGAACTGATCTATTGATTCTTGATTTAATCTTCCTTTAAAAATGCACAAAATTAGTTGGATCAACAAAAGTTTATTATGCATTTTGTGGTCCATAATCTGGTAAGGTTGATCATGGTGCTGGAAGTTCTTCGGGTTGAATTCATCCGTCTTCATGAATGTACCCAACAATAAACACTCTATGCACCGAAAATTCACTATTAATAATTGGATCAACACTCATTCTATGAATGACATTGTATTACACTAAATTTAAATTTACACCGAACTCGTTTTTCAGGAAAATACTAAAAAACAAGAAATATTGCTAATTATTTTCGAAGCATGGGTAGTTAAGTAATTTGCACAATAAAAATAATAATGTGTTTAACTTGCGTTGGTGTCAATTTTTCTATATTTGTTCATGTTTATATTGACGTAACGTAAAGGAAATGTGATGTCATTTTGCGTTGATGTGTTTAATTGGCGTCGGTGTTAGTTTTTCTACAATTATTCATATTTTATTTGACGTAACATAATCGCTATGTAGTGTCACTTTGCGTTGAAGTATTTATGCAAACAAACTATTCGTATATAGCCCTTCGTGTAATGTTAGTATATTACTACTAGAATATTTGGTTATCCTTACAATTAGTATCCATGGTCTTAAACACTCTCAAAATCGGATTTTAGTCTAAAAATTGACTCTATAGGAGATTTTCTCGTTAGTTATGGGACAGCCTGTGTCCCAAAACTAATGAGAAAGTCTCACACAGCCATAGCTTTCCATTGTGTTTTTACTAATGTTTTTGAATGAGATAGGACACTGGTGTGAAGAAGATAAGTTGTTTCCCTTGAAGAAGAGAAGGGCGAGTTTTACGAGTAAAGTAAGAGCAAGAATGGCAGCAGACAGAGAACAAAAGGAGAGCGTTAGAGAGCCAACAAGAAACACAGAGAAGACATTGGTGAAACATTACGATGACCCTGAAAACGAGGAAGAACAAGAGAAGAATGAAGCAAAGAAGAAACAGAGTGGAGAAGGTGGAGGTAAGATCCAGGTGGCTAATTCGCGTTGCAGTCGAACCAGTGGAAGGGGCTGGAGGTGTAACCGGCCTGCTATTCTAGGTCACGTTAGGTGTGAATATCACTTGAATCGAGCAAGGTATGCTAAACACAGAAATCGGCAAACTAGACAGAAAAACAACATCAGCTTGTATGAGGAGGAGGAGGATAACGGCAAGGGGTTTGATAAGAGAGGGGTTGTGAAGGCCAGGTCGATTAGCTGTTTGTTGGGCCAAACTGCCCGCATATGAACGGTAATGCCTAACAGACTGCCCGCATATGAACGGTAATGCTTTAGAGCACTACTAGGATCTCAACTTTAGAACACAAATTCCGAAACAAATGTGTTTGGAATTGTTTCGATGCCGATAAAACACTTACGCATCGAACGATTTTGAACACGTCTATGCTCGAATTTGTATTATAAATTTGTTGGGCCAAACTGCCCGCATATGAACGGTAATGCCTAACAAACTGCCCGCATATGAACGGTAATGCTTTAGAGCACTACTAGGATCTCAACTTTAGAACACAAATTCCGAAACAAATGTGTTTGGAATTGTTTCGATGCGGATAAAACACTTACGCATCGAACGATTTTGAACACGTCTATGCTCGAATTTGTATTATAAAATTGTGTTCCTCGACTTTTTCAAGATTTAACCATCTAACGACAGGAGCATAGAGTCAAACTACACAAGGATATTGATAGTTGGAACTAGGAAAATGTGGTTATTTTTCATTTTCTATAGGTAGGCTAGTACGGTTTTGATGGGCAAAATGATCAGTTCCTACAGTCGAAGTCACTTTTCGATCAGTTATCAAAGAAAAGGACTTCGATCAAGGATATAATACATATATGTACATGGGAACTAATTTTGAATTTTACAGTGAAGTTTAATTTTGTAGTATTACTCAGCCTCACTTCGAGCCCATAGTTGATCTAAATATTTCATCTTATAAATTTGCTGAGAAAAACACAAGGCTGATTAGATATTGATGAGCACACGATGGGCCTACATTCAATTCTTCGCGTAGAAACAAATGTCTAATCATCTACGATTATTCTGCTCATGAATCATCGGATAATCTGGACGGCCTCCCTGTCCGGCTTTACCGTAAAATTCAATTTTTGTGAACAGTGTAGATTGTAGGGATGCCCGTCACAGATATGAGCCTGTTATCAAAAAATGGCTACCGCGTCTAGACTGCCAAAACTCCTCCCAGAAGTTGGAACTCGGTTGTACGGGATCAAAGCGTCCTGCTTCATAGGGTCACCATGAATAATCAGGCTAATTTACAGTAACATTTGTAGTAATGACTACCATCTCATAGCTTCTCAATTAATCCTCGTCATTGGATAAAATGATTGTTATCGAATGTGAAAAAAAATTAATCCTAGTCATTGAAATGAAGAAACAATAGCCTTAGACTCATTTGTCAATCTTCGCCAAGCTGATATACAAATAGGTTAGTAACTAGATGAGTACAATTTCTCCAACTGACATTGATTCCTGCATGGACCACATTTTCGCAAATTTATAGTCGTATGAGCAACTACTCCAATTTCATGTCAGAAGTTCCCATAATCCCAAGATTATGTTCCCATGTCCAGTATCGACAAACAAACCACGATCAAAATACAAAGCTTCATTGTTCATCTAGCGAGTTCCCTAATATCAGGGTCCCCTGCAGCATTCTACAGGGCTGTGGATATTTTACCTGGCCCGTCATTAACCAAGGTGAAGCTCAATGGGTGAAAATGCATATGCCAATGAGAACTTCCCATGAAATTTGCAGTCTAAAGCTCAATGCACAAGCAAAATCCCTCTAAACAAATCAAACAAAGATTGGACAATTGCATGATCAAACTTTTCACGGTCTCATCAAATTCTTGACCTGACTTCAGTTCAGCAGCTGCTGCTTAATCATCATTTACGTATCAAAGCAACATATAAACAAACACAAAACAAAACTGTGCAACTCAATCTGCTAAAACTAAAAAATGAGTCCAGTAGGTCCAACTCCATGCCAAGCAATTACCTACTTTGTTTTTCAGGCTTTGGCTACCTTAACCTCATCTAAAGAGTATTGCCATTCCCGCAGGTCTTTTACACTGTTCACTTAAAGGCCATACATTCATAACTCTTCTATAAAATTCGGTGAACAGCCAAAACAAAGAAACTGCCGAAAATTATACAGTTGGGAGACACGAATCACAAATCATTAATACCACCTCAATAGCACTGCTTAAAATACTCGCAACAAAAGACCGGGGCAGGTATGCAATTGGAAACAGGGACAAAAGCAAGCAATATACTACACAACGTTCCAGATTTCGTAAGTCTAACCCAACAAAGAGCATAAAAAACACAACCATCAAGAATATGGATGACCCTACTCCAGAAAGGCAGCACCAGTTCCGGTAAATGTTAAAGCTGCTTCAACCATATGTCCTTGAGAGACCCTAGTCCAAAAAGCCTCCACTAGTTCTAGGAAACATAATAGGCTAATAGCAATTCCAAGCGGATGCAGACATTAACAGAAATTGAATATATCCTTAGAAATCACTTATAGCTGAAAACTATAGCAGCTCGCCGGCACTTAACACAAAAAAACTACGCAAATTAGCCAACTTAATCAGCTAAAACTAAAAAATGAGTCCAGTTGCTCCAACTCCATGCCAAGCAATTACCTAGTTTTCCTCTATGTAGAAAGCACGCATGCAAGTGCCAAAGATCTACTAAGATTTACCCCGAATCCAACTTAACTCACTGAAATAAAACAAGTGAACTTAATACAGCTTGAAATTTGTATTTCTAAAACTAAGCAACAAGCCCAAGTTCTTGAAGCTTCCATAATGCCTTCAAGAGATAGACATGGATGTCAGTGTCACCATCCATATATCCTATACAAGTGTACTAAATCGAAAGCATAATAATCAAGAAGAAAACCTCATTGAGAAATTAATGGAAGTGAAAAGCCACTAACACACAGAACCCAAACCTTACCTAAAGTTCCAAGCTATCCTTACTTCTATTATCTATCATCAGTCATAAATCGAAAAGGACGTCAATTCTTTTCTCGGTCCATCCATCTGCTGATTTCTTCTCTTTAATTACCAACATTCAAGATTCATTGCCATCACAACACCACTGGGCTTGCAGCTGCGGCTTTAGCTAGTAATTCGTTTGTATCCCCTCCTGTCCTAGTCTTGCATCCGTCTCTCTGCCTTCTTCTCCTCTATTTACAGCATAATTTTCTAAACTGAATACTTGCAATCACGTTATACAGAAATTGCATTTCTACCTAAATCCTAACGACCAAAGTTCCGCATACACAATCCCTAGGAACAAATGAAAGAACCCTATCACGTGTACTTAAATCATAACAAATGTGCTCATACGGCATGGAGAAGTCAAATAAAGATAATCAGTCTGAACTTGCCGCTGGAAAAAATCTATTATAGTTCTGCAATGCCTTCAAATTATCAATATCCAGATAGCAAGATTCATTCGTCTTATAAAAACCACATTAAATGTTCAAATTAGTACCAGGCTTAACAAGCTTGAAGGACAAAGCTACAATATGGTTACCAACAAGCTGAATGCAAGATAATCTATCATGTAAGACGGTAAGACCCAATGCGAGAGATCATACACAATCGGTCAGGATACTCGCAGCATTCCAATTGTAAAGCATTTAAAATTCCTAATATGATAGTCGAACAAATACAGTTGAAAAGCATAAATTGTCATGAATACTGAAGTAACATTCTCAAGGAAGATGAGAAGAGGTCCTATAAAATCATAATCGGACCTCAATAGCACATGCCTGTGTATGTTTCACTGATTTTTGAAAATACGAACATGAAACCGGTTATTCTGAGAAACAAGTATAAAATTCAAACCCAGTTTGGAAGCATAGTCTACAAGGGCAATGACAAACATAACATTGATTCAATTACTCAAATTACCACATTCAATCCATGACTTAAAGCTGGATCAAAAATAAATTTGATAGATTTCAAAACTCCAACAAGATAAATACTGGAGAAGTCATATTCCAAAACCAAACACTGCCCTTATCTTGAGGAAAATAAGATCCCGCCATCCTCTCTCAGTGTTCTCCACCACAGTTGCATTCCCATATCTGCATTGGCAAAGCAGAAACATCATGAACTCCATACAGCATCAAATTGAAATCACCACATTACAAAACAACTCTGTACATAGTCTTAAACCAACCTGTCTTCCTCCGGCACATCCGTTTGCGTCAGCTTAACAACAGTAACCCCAGGTTCAGGCTCTTCAAAGGTGAGTCGCACCTGCAACAATCACCAAGTTTAATTAGTACAACAATGAATTCTAGCCAATCACTTATCCACCCGAATTGTGCACCTGTTTATGTGACATAATAACCACCATACAGTCCTAATCAATTCTTTGTTTGGTTTCCATCTTTGGGAAACCCATTTTTCTCTTTACACTTTTCTCAATAACTTTTTCTATATATCTCTCTCTCCACTCATTATCTTTTCATTCACACTGCAATTGCCCAAATGTAGCACACATAGCTCCATATGCATATGCGTGGATGCAAAAACTAAACATACATAATACTTCCATGCGTGTACGTCGGACGCACATCATCCCCCAAAAGTCTAAACATTAATAAATATTTCCATTCGTGTATGTCGGATGCACATCATACAAAATATTCAACTTCCATGGTACATGTTCTTTACAATTCACGCACCCATCATGGATATATACCGCTACATACACCACAGCTTCTACCTATACTAGTTGTATTAGAAGCACCTATGCTCAAAGTGAATCACATACATTACAAGCCAGTGGTAGTAGATCAGAAATATACAAATCAGAACATACACAAGATTCTTTTCCTTCTTCAAAAAGAAAATAACAGATATATAAGTTCCAGAAGGTCTGTAAATACAACAACATGCACAAGATTTTACACAAAATCAAAATGCATAAGTGGCAGCGTTTCATTGGTAGTTGAAAACTAGCAATTCATCCATTTGCCGATAAAACAGTGCCGCATAGATATGTTATGTGTTGGGCGTATTGTTGTGTTACTAGACTTTCTCTAGAAGATCATATAGAATTGAAACTAGATTATGAGACCCAAGTAGCTTAAGTATCTCTAAAGAAAAGAACAGGTATGCAAGTTCACATAAAATTGGAACTAAATTAAGAGCCAAGCAGCTTACAGTGGATTGAACCCCATCAGGCCAGTTCCCAAACCTCCACTTCTGCACAATCAACTTCCCCTCCACCAACTCCATGTTCCTCCCCGTCACCGCCCCGTCGAAGATACTGAACTCCCCTCCCACCTCCTTACTTATCCTCGCATTGCTCTGCGTGAACCCCTTCCACCTGTTCTCATCCATCATTATCTCCCACAAATTCCCCGCCCTACAACTAAACCTCTCGCTCATACTAATCGTCTTAAACCCTTCCTTCCTCTTCTCCTTCTCCTTCTTCTTCTCCTTCACCACTGTCGTCGTCGCCACCGCTGTTGCCACCGTATTCTCCGCCTCAGCAGCCGGCTTCTTCGCCGGCTTCTTAACCTCCAACTCCTCCTTCGCCGGCCCGCCCCTCGCCATCGCCGCCACGTAAGCCCTAACCTGCTCCAAAACAAAACCCTTCCCTTTCGCCAAAAACGCCTCCTTTAATCTCTTCCCAATCGGGCCCTCGTCTTTTACAGTAACCCTAATTTCAGGATCCTCATCAGCATTTTCGTCAGCTATATAAGGAATTTCAACCATCCCATCGGCTTTCAATAGCGTGTTTCCGTCGGAGTCTTTTGCCTCGCCTTCCCAGGAGAGGGAGAGGCTGATCTCGTAGCCGGGGATGATTTTTCCCTTGCGGATGTTGACGTAGGCCTCGCCGTCGAGCTTGTCGAGCTTTTTAGTCTTGATGACGAGATTGCCCTCGCCGTCGATTAGGGTTTTGTCAGAGAGAAGGGTGGAGAGGAGGGCGCGGGACCACTCGAGGCAGTCGGTCTCGGCCCAGTGCCAGTTGTGCACGTTGGCTCCGTCGGCCCGGTCTTCTACGATCCACCGCTTGTCTCCTTCGCCGTACTTCGCCATTGTAGAGAGAGAGAGAGAGAGAGAGAGAGAGATGACGGCTCTGTTGTGTTGCGTTGCGTTGAGAGAGAGAGAGAAAATAGGGTAAAGTGAGAGCCGAGAGGGTCTCCTGGAAGTTCTGGAAGGTTCAGAAGTAGGAAGGGTCTTGAATTTTGGAGCTCAAATTAGTGTTGCTATATGTACCGACCACGGGGAGGGAAAACGTACCGACGGCCGCCGGCGGGCCGTCTCCGGCCACCGGACGGCCGATCCGAGCCGTTCAAAAATTCTAAAAAATAAAACCGAGGGGGTCAACGCGGGAATCAAGGGCATCCGAGGTGTTTAGGGTGCTTGATCAAAGCACCCTTTTTTCGTGTATATATGTGTGTGTACATATATACACGAAAAAAGGGTGCTTTGATCAAGCACCCTAAACACCTCGGATGCCCTTGATTCCCGCGTTAACCCCCTTGGTTTTATTTTTTAGAATTTTTGAACGGCTCGGATCGGCCGTCCGGTGGCCGGAGACGGCCCGCCGGCGGCCGTCGGTACGTTTTCTCTCCCCCAATGGTCGGTACTCATAGATTTTTCGTTAGATTTTGGGGATAGATTCATTCATTGCACTTGCGAGTGAGTTCAGGCATTTGTGTGCAAACCCGTTCCATTAACAATTTTTCTACTTTTTTTTAATCAGAAAAATAAAAAAATGAGGCGTAAAATTAACTAACGAGAAGAAAAATTGAATAAGGACCAAACTAAAAAAAGTCCTCTTATTGGAAAAAGGGCGGAGTATTTTGCGGTTCTAGCATTATTGTTCTTTTCCGCAATATTTGAGCTCAAATCTGAACAAATGTTTGATAGAAAGAAATATGGGACCGGATAGGAGGAAACAGTCCAAATTTGAACCGTAAATTGAGAAATTCAATAGTTCGGATCTACTGGAGGACTCTTCATGTGAAGAATTCAATTCTTCTAGTGAACAATTCCCGAGCAAATTCTAACCATTGATTATAATATTAAACAAATCATATTGCGATTGTCTTTTCCAATCCAATACATAAACCAGAGAGGATCCGCTCTCAAGAAATTCTCCTATATATGGCGATTGTAGCACGCCATGGAACCTTAATTTTAGCTTACATAATCGGAACAATGCTCTCAAGAAATTCTCCTATATATGGCGATTGTAGCACGCCATGGAACCTTAATTTTAGCTTACATAATCGGAACAATGCAGACGTTTAGTCCATGTAAAACGACTGGACATCGTATTATATCATTACAAGTTAATATTAAATTTCTTCCGACATTTATTTGGCTCGTTTATTTTTCTTTTGTTATTGGCTACGTGTTCGGATTACATTGTAATATTACGAGAATAATTTAATTTTGTTCGTCCTTTAAAAAGAGTGAAAAAGCATCAAAATTATTGCCCTCATCGCGAGTTAAATTTCATCAACTATGAAATTCTCGACTAAAAAGTTAACTTCTCAGTGATTGTTTTTTACTAAATTTTGGATTTTAATCTTATTTTGTAAATTTTTATCTGCTTACTAGGTTGACTCAAAAATACTCCAAATAAAAAGCTTAGATTAACTAATTTGAATCACGTTAAATATATTTCGAAATCATATCAAACAATATTCGATCAACGTGAACTTTAACGTTGTCAATGTTCTCGACGAATTCTAAAAGTGAACGATTCCAAACATTGTTCCGGGCCCACAAATGGTCCAAATTGGACCGAACTGGTTGGAGACCAAACTGGTCCGGTCAAATGAGGACAGGACCGCGTGGAGAGATCCTCCTTTTGGAAACTCTAATCCTATATGGGATTGGGATCATGGGATTTCATTCTCATCCCCCTCCACAGTCTTTAAATAATCCGATTCCAATTTGGACTGTAAAAACTTTCCAAAACAAACATCGTTCTCCTTCAAATCTATGATAACTAGGATACATACGGTAGCCGGGATAAAATCTAAACCATTGATTGTCCAGACAAAAGGCTCGGATCATACGTCACACCACTACAGATCCCCCTATCCGTCTTTAAGTAATTTGATTCCAATTCAGACAGTAAAAACTTTCCAAGACAAACATTTTTCTTCTTCAAACCTAAAATAACTAGGACACATACTGTCCCGGGATGAAATCCAAACCATTGATTGTCCGGACGAAAAGCTCAGATCACGCATCACACCACTACAGGATCCCCATATCCGTCTATATATAATTATATATACAGCCTAGAGAGGCACCCTTCACGTCCCCTGTTGCTTGACGAATTGCTTACAGAAGACTCCTAGTCCTGTCCACCACCGGTTTTTCCAAACAAACAAAGATCAACTTCCCTTCAAGAGGTAACCTTCTACATGTTTTCTTAGTCTGTTCAGAGATTGAATTTCTATACCGCATTGAAATACTCGTACTATATTGCAAGTAGTAGAAATATTCTTCCCATCAAAGTAAGCACAATATCTTCTGCAGACGGTAAAGATTGATGATTGATTTTGGCAAGAAACGAATCCGAGATTGTACCAAAAAAAGGAGAAAAGATTTGTGTAGGAATAGTATAGTAATAGGGCAACTTAAGATTGCTGCTGTTTCTGCAGATAGTCAATAGAACCGCCTCCGAAAGTTTTCCAACCAAAGAGAAATCAAGTCCATTCAGAAGATCTTCCAATTATGACTGACAGCAGCAGCAACAAAGAACAAGACGATCAAACTGATTTGAATTCCAAGCATTCGACTGAAGAAAAAAGCACATACGAGGAGGAGGATGTTGGTTGTTCCAAACAAGAAGAAGATGATAATGATTATGACACAAGTTGTTCTGAACCCAAATCCGAGGATGATAGGGATGACTTCAAACCAAACTACGAGAATGATGATCCTTCCTTTTGGTTCAAGGATGAATACAAGGACAACAATGTCAATACTTTTGAACAACAATACTGCTGCTTTCCACTCTCTCACATTAACAAGTCTCATCTCGAAGATGGAAATCGGATCATCATGCCGCTTTCTGCTTTTGATGAACTCATGTCGCTGAAAATCAAATACCCTATGGTTTTCGAGATCATAAACCCTGAGTGCGAGCGAGCTTCACATTGTGGGGTATTAGAATTCAGCGCAGATGAGGGTTTTGTTTTCCTGCCAGAATGGATGATGAAAAACCTGCAACTGTACGAGGGACAACTAGTAACCCTAAAGAGCACAACCCTACGCAGAGGTACCTACTTGAAGATACAACCCCATAGCATGAAGTTTTTTGGGCTCTCCGACCCAAAAGCTGTGCTTGAAAAAACCCTACGAGTCTTCTCTTGCTTGACTATTGGAGACACCATCATGCTCAATCATGACAATAATAAGTATTACATCGACATATTGGAAGCCAAACCTTCCTCTGCAGTATCTGTTGTTGAGACGGACTGTGAAGTAGACTTTGCTCTGGCTTTGGACTATAAAGAACCTGAAAAGAAACCACAAGCCTTGACTATTCCAAAGAGGGAAGCCACTAAAGCTGAAGAAGAGAAAAGCACAATGCCTAAGCTCATACCATTCGCTGGTGTAGCCAGACGTTTGGATGGGAAACCTTCGATAGCACCAGCCGAACTAGGTTCTATTTCCACTGCCACACCCAAACCAGATAGACATGTTGCCGCTGACTCAAATTTCAAATCATGCAACTGTCTGGAAAAACTTGTCTCAGGTTCTAAAGATTTCAAAGAAAAGGTTTTGAAGGACGATGAGCAAAAGTTTCAACCATTCACAGGGAAGAAGCATACAACTAGGGATAGCAGTGAAACTTCTTGTTGAACGCTGTAACTTTTGTGCATCCAACTAGGGATAGCTGTGAATTGCATATGTGACAAAGACGAGTATCATGGATGTTTTTTGCTCAATCATTCCGTTGCAATATTTTTGCTCAATCACGCCAAAGTACGTGGAATGGGATTGTGGTAAGCCATACCCTTCGGTATGCAGTAGGTGGGGTAGGGTACTTCAGATCTCTTTTTCGGAACCAAATTAGTTGATGCTGAACAGGAAACATTTTTTCTGATTGTTTTAGTACTAATAGCATCTATATATGACACTGTATTTCATCAAATCATTAATGGTATTGATATATGAGGTTTTATTGCCAGAGATAGTGTACTTCATTTGTGTGCTGCAATAACCCATTCTGGTTCGCAATCAGCCCCCGATGGGGATTGTTCTTTCTAGATCACAATTCTTCAACTATAGTGAATTGTGGTAATCCAGCTCGTACCCCTTTTCTCTACCCCATACATGGTATTGGATCCACAATGAATGGAATGGCACCCGTGGTGTGGCCAATATGTCCAACATCACAGTTGAGCCTATATTGTGGATCGACGAGAAGCCTTCTCCTATAACATTAAAGGGCTTATCGTATACGCCGAGAGATGGAGGGCCATGGACTATATAAATAAACATTGTACACAGATCATGCACACACTGTAGAACTTCAATTCTCACGTTCAATTTTTTCTGTAGTCATTTTTTATAAAAGAAAAAATTCAATTTTCTCTATGGGTGAGAGAGTCATTGACTCTTAGCCGGCATAGAAATTGCTTCAAGTAGAAGAGCATTGAAGAAAGTACTCATAATTTTTTTTCACTGAAAATTATGCTTTCTTCGTATTAAACTTTGGATTTAAAGAATGAATAAATGAAATGAGAAGATAACGACTTTGCAATTGCTTTTTCTGAATTGGTGAATCCAAAGGGAAAAAAAGCACACTACTCCACTAAATAGTGGGAAAAGATAAGGGTTTCTGCAAGATTAGCTATGTGATATTTTAAAGTATATAGCCCTACGAAACTTTGGATTTAAAGTATGACTAAATGAAATAAGAAGAGAACGACTTTGCGATAGCCTTTTCTGAATTGGCGAATTCAAAAATAAAATAAAATAAAATAAAGCACAACTACTCCCCCAAAATATCGAGGGAAAAGATAAGGGTTTCTGCATGATTAGCTAGATGATATTTTAATTTGAAAAGTTTTCCTACATGCTAAATTCCTAAAACAAGTAGGTACCTGTTTAATAAAAAATGTTTATATATGTAAAATTCAAATAATCTTTAATACGTCCTAACTTCTCAATCCAACTCTAACTCTTTTATTTTACTTAATATTAATCCTATCCAAAAATATAGGCATACCGTGTAGCAGAAGCTTAAGTTAATAGATTCAAAATCCTACTATGACTCCAGTATCCAAATCCTACAATAACTCTTATACTCGTTCAATACAATCAGTAGTATCTTAGGAAAACAAATCCTACTAAAACTTGTATATGTAAAACGTGTAAGGAAAGTTTCATAAGATACCTTTAAATGCTTTCACATCAACATCTTCTTCAGGAAACACATGCAAGATCTAGAGAAATCGAATTGATTCACCTTCAAGATCCTCGTAATGCAAACTTCCGAAGAAGAGACTAGCCCTGTGGCCCACAACCGTTCCCGTTGCTTCGAACAAGAATACCATTGCTTTCCACTCTCTCACATCAACAAGACACATCTTGAAGATGGCAACAAGATCCTTATGCCCGCCTCAGCTCTTCACCGCCTCATGTCAATGAACATAGAGTACCCTATGGTTTTTGAAATCAGAAACCCTTATTCTGATCGAGTTTCGCATTGTGGGGTCTTAGAATTCAGTGCGGAGGAGGGATACGTTTTCCTTCCGGACTGGATGATGAAGAACCTCCAACTTCAAGATGGAAATCTCGTAACTCTAAGGAGCACAACCCTTCCAAAAGGTACCTTCATGAAAATACGACCCCACACCATGAAGTTTTTAGCCATCTCTGACCCCAAATCTGCGCTTGAAGCAGCACTGAGAGACTTCTCTTGCCTAACCATTGGAGACACCATTATGCTCACTCATGATAAAAAAAAGTATGACATAGATATAGTGGAAACAAAACCCTTAGGTGCAATATCTGTGATTGAGACAGACTTAGAAGTAGACTTTGCAACCCCTTTGGATTATAAAGAACCTGCAAAGAAACCCAAATCTATGGTTAATCCAAAAAGGGAACCCGAAAAGGCTGCAGAAGACATGGGAAAAGAAGAGCCTAAGTTCAGACCATTCACAGGTGTTGTGAGACGTTTGGATGGCCAACCTTTGATAGCACCAGTTGAGTCGGATTCTGTTTCCACTTCAATGGTGAAAGATGGGCTTGTTGCTGCTGACTCAATTACGTCAAGGAAAAGGAAATACCCTGGAAAGCTTGTCTTTGGTCCCAAGGATGCGAGTCAGTCTCAGGAGAAATCAGCAAGGGTCTCAAAAGAGGATCACGAAGAGAGAACTTCCAAGAATGATAAGCAAAAGTTTCAACCATTCACAGGGATGAAGCATACATTGGCAGGATGAATGTTACAGGATACCAGAAAATGAGGATATCAGTTAATTACACTTGCTAATTAACTCAGAAATTGAGGATTTTTTACTTAATCAAATTATCAAATCATCAGATAGTTGCAGCTTAATTGTGTATTATCTTTATTTTTTTTACAAGTGAAAGCAAATAACAAAGCTCAGAAAAGCAATATCATCTATATTCCATGACGTGAACTTTTAGGGTGGTACCGAGTGCAGTTGTGTGTCATATTTTTCAATTGCACTTCACTCGCTAATTAAAAGCATCTCCCCCAATGGCAAACACATGGTTTTGCATAATCGGACATTGAAAACCAAGGGAAGCAATAATGGGGCCACAATTTCTAGTAGGGGTTTCACCTCCTGCCCCAACAGAAATTCGTGGTCCAAATTTGGAAGCTTATGACATAGTGAACTCATCCATTTAGGTTTCTAACATAGTATATTTGAAACATCACAGAAGCACCCTATCCCTTCAAAAAAGCAGGCCACAAGATAGACAGAAGACCAGCATTATATAACCAGTGAAATGATCGGCATGATTTCAAACTAAGCAATAGTATGACAGAGAAAAGGAACAGTAGACCTTGAGTACCCTTAGATTCAGTGCATCAATGCGTTTTACCTAATATTTCCTCAAGCTGAATCCAGAATCATTTGAAAGTAAAAGCATACAGACATGACCCTCGGATGCGGAATCCAAAGATTTTGGCAATGGGACTTATTGGGACACATGCGATATTCTATAGCTTTACCAGTTACCATGGTGCACATGTTGACGATGACTTCCAGGTATCCAATCTAATTCCCTCGTAACTCCTGTTTTTATGTGACACGAAACGATGTCTCTTTTTATCCATGGTGCTCACTGCTCCGTAACCAAGCACATGACCAGTTTTTAATCTGAGCTTTCTCCAAACATGAAAATCAAGCAGCAAATACATCTGTTTGATTAACAATCCTTACACATAAAACTAAGGCAAGACATACCATCTCACCTGAAGCACCCTCTACTCTAGGAACAAAATAACTCCTTCCAACAAGATACATGCAACTCTCAAGACAGTTTCTATGTCCTTTAGCCAAAATTTTATGCTCTCACGCTTACGAGTAACTAATAAGACAATAATTTTTCCATCACAAAGCATCACCACAACAAAGATTTCTTATCCCACGGCAAACATAGATACTGCGCCACCAACAATGACATATTACAAAATACAGATCTGCATAGAAATGTAAGTAGCAATTTGCTGCTGCTGTCGAAGCGACTCGACGAATTCCTGTCAATAACATAGGCCAACACCAACAACTTGGAAGAGCAAAATCTAGTTCTAACAACACGTTCCACCAAAAGTGAGGAA
Organism: Rhododendron vialii; assembly: GCF_030253575.1. NCBI lineage: Eukaryota > Viridiplantae > Streptophyta > Magnoliopsida > Ericales > Ericaceae > Rhododendron > Rhododendron vialii. The sequence continues at coordinate 547,855 of NC_080559.1, read as the reverse complement.
ACAAAACAACAACCTCAGTATCTGAAACATATAAGCAGAGTAGCAATTTGAATAGGTGGAGGAAGTACCCAACCTTTGGCAATGAAAAATCAAGTTTGGTAAGCATCACTATAAACAAGAAACTGGCTGAGAAACAGTAACGTCAAGTAACTAAGTTCCATGACTAGTTACAGAAGATGAATTCTAAAATAACACTACTGATGTCAGTAAAGTTATTTGGCAGGGTAAGAGTAAACTCATCAAACTCCATTTGAAAAATGGAGTAAAAGTCTGACAGATGCAATAAAGCTTAAAAACAGAACAATTAAAAATAGAGGCACCTGCCACAGGAAATGGAGAGTTGATGCAAACAGAACAATTAGCACATAACTTGTCGTTAAGGCAAATAGACCTATTGTACAGATATATCAGCTCAAAAATAAACAACTTGCAACAGCCGCAAGAAAACATCAATCCGTCACTGACCATCAGACACAATACAATACGTGTATACAGCTATATTGACACACTGACCTAGTGACAACAGTATACCTTCGACTCAATCTTAAAAGCATCCACAATCCACACACTATCCAGAACAAATGTCATCTGCGGAGTAAAAAAGACAGGTGTTAAGACAAAGGCATAAGTGGAAAGAAAAGGATAACAAAGAAAAATAATTCTTGAAATAAGATCAAAGAAGAAAAACTGACATACCTAAAAACAAATCGTAGAAAGCAAGTATTAGGTCCTGAAGTCAGCTGGGCACTGTAGGATAGTTGGCCATACACTTGTTAGCCATTGGTGAATCAGTAGGAATCCGTACCATTTTGGCTTGTTAATAAATTGCTGAACCAAAACACTGTACTGCAATCTTGATTTACTTCTAAGGGTGCATCCGGCTATAAAATTCAGTGAAGTCAAGCCGGAAAAGGAGAAACTTCAAGTCAATGTGCTTCTGCACTGGCAACTGAGAAATAAACCCCTCAAGCAATGAAGAATACTCCTTGCCAATTGCATCTAGATCTTGCTCTATGTTTCGGAGAAATTCAATAGCACGTTGTGTTAGGGCCTTACGTCCTTCACTGACCCATGACCCAGGCTTTGAAGTTTTATCATTCAGGTGTAATCGTGATTTGCTCTTGTCTCGAGAGGACTCGGTCGTTCTGCATATAATGACAACATCGTAAGTTATTTAAAAATTACCTTACAAACAGCGAAGACACAGTAAGATGCAATATCCATACTTGGCTTGAAACTCATGAATTCCTTCATATAGCCGATCCGCATGGCTCCGAAATCGTAAGATTAGGTCAAACAGAACAAACAGAGTCTTATAAAGAGTTTGAGACCGTTCTCCAAGTAGAGACTTCTCAATAATCGAATGCAGATAGATCTCATGTGCCGCAAGTAGATCATCAAGATCTTTAGCAACTTCCATTTCGTTGAGAAACTTAGACCACGACACCTCCAAGACTTCAAACATAATATAGTACTGCAAATTCGTAACAAAATGATTCATGTCGTCCCAAAGAACCTGGCACTTTCTTGATGTCATAAGTAACTGCAACCTAACCGCATTTTGAAGCTTATTGAAAAAATGAGAAGTAACAGAATTCGGTTTCATTGTCTTCCATGCCCCAATTAGTGCATGCTCCACCCGTCTAAGCTTCCACAAAAAATTGAAGATTCTTAAATACCTTCCCATTACAGACTCCGTGAATACAGTATTTAGTGGAACAGTTGCCTCGTAATCCAAAGAAAAAACATCCCATCCCCTATCTCCAGTATTATGTGCCATCATCTTGACCCTCAACCTATCCAGTATATCACGATCATCATATTGTGCATTAGATGACCGAATTGCACTTTCCAACAACCCAGCAAGTTTAAATGAGCTAATAGTGTTAGCAGGCTCAGATAGCTCTGGCCCAACAATATCCATTAGGTACTGAACAAAATCACCTTGTCCAAGCAGAAGATAACGCTTAATCGCAAGGCAATGTTCTTTGAATTTGTACTGCTTATACATGACATCCATCAAATGCTTATCTATTCTCTTAGCTGCTTCAGTTACGAGAGATTCCAATGCATTGGTCTCACCATAACCAAGAGCACCTCTTGTAGTTGTAGTCCCCGCAGCTGCAGCAGCTTCTGTTGCAGCATCTGCCCAACCACGATCCTCACAGCAAACTCTAAGGAAATTTATGGATTTGCCAGTTCTCAAAATGCGCTGAGCAAGAGATTGTGATATGAAAGAAGGAAGCATTCCATCATGAAGACTATAACCTTCCCTCCATAGACATTCTCCTTTCCCAGGTTGACCCACAACAAAAAACTCAGCAAAAATATCTTCAAGCTCCCCTTCCAAAACCCAACTTCTCACCATTTCAAAAAGAGGAGAAGTAACACGATGAAGCAATCGCTTCATGAATTCGTGCACAAGCGGGTCCCCATGTTGAGCGTGCATATGAATCGCCCCTGCCATTGCACCACCTTTTAAAACCTTACAAGTATCGACAAGAAGAGCCATTAGCCTCATTTTCACCATAGGCTCGGCAAACCAAACAGAAAGTCTCCTAAGAGAAAGATAGTTCCCTGAAGTGGCAGTCTCTGACACCAAAGGGATGGGATTCATGGACTGCGCTTCAAGCACAGCCAACAACTTATAATACTCGGAGAGCTCATCTTGCAATGCAGCACAAAAGGCTTGACCAACCGTCCCAACATCTTCAGCTGGAAATCGATCCATACTCTCTGAAATATACCCCTTAACCTTCCTAAACAACCACCCGAGTTCACAAAGCTTCCTCACCATAATTCTTGTAGCTCTTGGTACCCTAACACCATCCGGCAATGCATACGCGTCAACTTTTTCATCAAATTTCACAAACTTCCCATTAATCCCCTGACAAGCATACAACACATCCCTAACCAAAACCTCTTCAGTCACCTCATTCTCTTCCTTTAACAAACTCGTAAATTCCCTATACGCCCTATCGCGAATATTTTCTGGGTCTTTCGACACCATCAAAACCCCACCATTCCATCCCTTTTCTAACGTTCCGCGACCACGAAAAACCCTAGAATTATCATTTCCAACCCCATCTCCCCAAACCTTTTCAAGAGCTCCTCGACCATGCAAAACCCTATCATTTCCCACACCATCACTCCAACTCCTCCCCGCGATTTCCGGGTCACGCAAAACCCTAGAATTATCGTTCCCCACCCCATCTCTCCAACTCTTTCCTACCGTTTCCCTTTCACCAAAAACCCTAGAATTATCATCAGTTCTATCAGCATCAAACAATGCCGGCAACCCACCAGAAACCGCCGAAGCAAAAAGCCCCGTCAAAACCCTAGAATCAGACCGGACCTTACGGTTACTCCGATCCTCGGAGATGACTTTGAGCATGTAGAGAACAGACCACTTGTTATTAACGCTACCGGGGCCGGTTTTTGAGTCGAATTTGGAGTAAAGATCGGCGAAAGTTAGGGCATCGGAGGATTTACCTTGGGTGGCGAGGTGGCGCTTGATGGACTCGGCCATGGCGGCGGAGTCGGAGGAAATCGACGGCGTCATTCGGCTGGAGAGGATGCGAATGGCGTACTTGAGAGCTTGTTGTTGGTGGTGGTGTGAAGAAGTTGGGGTTTGTGAGTCGGATCGAGAGGAGAGTAAGCGGTGGACTAGTTCTTTGACTAGATCTGAAACCCTCTGGTCGTCTTCCATGGCGAGGAAGCCGGCGAAGAGAGAGAGAGAGAGAGAGAGAGAGAGAGAGAGAGAAGAGAGAGAGAGGAGAGAGAGAGAGTGCTGAGGGTTATGATGCTTTTGATTTTTGATTTTTATATGGGCGGGGAAATGAAAAAGGTTTCTCTTTCAAATTGCATTTATTCAGATCATGATAAAATAATATTGCATTTGTAATTTGTTCATCTTATTCTAAAGATTATTGACGACAAAAATCTCGTTTTAAGATTTATTAGGACCATAAATTTTGATTTCTTCAATTGGAGGAGAAGAGATATAATTTCAGCACTAGTGTACTTGCTTAGAAAATTTAACTTGTAAATTTGGAGTTGGTGTGTTTGATATAAATTAAGACCTCATTCTGTAAAAATTTTATTTTTTAAATACTTATTTTTTGTAAAATTTTTATTTTTTAAATACTTATTTTTTGTAAAATTTTTATTTTTTAAATATTTATTTTTCGTTTTACGAGACAGATCATTTTCTTATAATACATCACCTTGACTTCAAAAAATAAATACTACTTGTTTTAAGTAACGAGAGTATACAAAATGTCCTTTTAGAACTCCAAAGAGTACCTAGTATATGCATATTGGATATTGGGATCAAACATACCTAATCTAATGCAAATTCGAATAATCTCAACTTGACGAAGAGAGATATCTAATGGATAAATAACCTCGTTAGGAATCGTGAAACCCCTATCTCTAAGAGTTGAAGAACGCATGAAATAAAATCATGTTCAAGAAAAATGACATAAAATCACAATGATCTAATCTAAGGACATTAAATGTGCTTGGTTGATCCGAAATTTCCAACTTAGTATTATGCGAAGAGGATTTGGGGATGCAAGGATGAGGGTTTTGACAATTAATTCAACACCACAGTAAATAAATTTTATTACTACCAAGTCTAATGGCAAAGATTTCCAATAAATAGTAGCTAAAAGTTTTCGTAAATTTTTCCTTTTAACATTTCTTTTATTGATCTGGAGTCCTTGGTGCGCAATCAAAAAGATTTGCCATCGACTCATCGTTTGTGCTTGTTTGTTCTATTTTAGATTTGTGAAATTGCCAATACTTGTTGATTTGCTTATTACTATAATTTCTCTTTTCATCTCTTTGTACTTATTATCTAAAAAAACATCCTCAAATCGAACACAGGGGATCAACTTCAAAGAATTTGGGTAAGTGGACATGAGAAAATAAACAAGTTTTTGTCTTCAATGATGTCGCATGTTCCTAACATACGGATGCCAAACATTTCAAAATCATGGGGCCACTAAAGGATTTGCCTGGTAATTTAACTTTAAGAATCCAAAATTAATCGAGATGCGTATAAACTAGTCTAGACATGCGATTATAAATGAGTAATAAAAAAAGATTTATTGAACATCCATATCTAACGGGGTCGAAAGATTATTTAGATGAACCCCGGCATCAACAATCAACCTGGACAGTTTAGCTAGGTTCAACAAAGAAACACCCCAGGTTTAATTCTGCCTTCTATTCACAGACCCAGACCAAACCCGCCGCCAGAATCCGCTGCGGGGGGGGGGCGGGCCGTCAGCCTCCCCTCTTCTTCTTTTTTTCTAGTTTCTTTCTTTTCTTATATATATTGTTCCAGCTGCCGTCGTTCACCGTCAAACGGCACGGCTCTTGTCGACGGCTTTATTGCCATTGTCATCGGGCCTCCGTCGCCGTCGTCCGCTTCGTCTTGCCGTCGGTTCTGCCCCATGAATACATCTTTTACAGCAGCTGTGTCAGAGCAAAATGAGGACATGCCCCCTACCAAGAAGACGAGAAAGCAACCCCTGTTATAGCAGATCCATCGTCGGCTTCGTTTAGGCCTCCGTCGCAGCCGCTCCCCTTCTCGCAGGACATGCATGCATTTCTTTCTTCTCTCGTGTTGTTCCCCTCTGTTGCCGGACAGCTGATCGGCTCCCGCCTCTGATGTCCCCTTCCCCCGTGCGATCGGCTGTTCCCATTTTTTGTTCCAATCGACCCCCCTTTTCCATCCCCCTCTCCGATCGGATCGGATTTCCCCTGTTCGTTCTTCCCTTTCCCCTCTGATCCGACCGGTTTCGAGATGCATGCATGTCTGGTGGGTTTGTTTGTTTTGCAGGTTGATGTGGCGTTATTGTGATGTGTGTTGATGGGTCTCTTGGCCGCCGGAGTTGCTGGTGGTTTGGTTTTCTTGCATTGGCTAACTGATCTGTGTCGGCCGCCGTTAAAAATGGGCGCGATCCGGCCAGCGGTTCGGTCGCCTTCTTGAGTTGTGTTCTTGGTTCTCGCTCGTATCATGTGTTTTTTGGGGGTTGACTGCGGCTTGTCGTTTGGGAGGTGTTTCACGTAGCTTAATTGTTGTTTTACTTGTTTTTGTTGTCTATGTGTTATTGCGGCTCAGTGTTTTGCTCTTTTGGCTCTTGTTAGCTTTCGCTCGTTGTCAGCGCTTTTTCTATTTAACGGCGATAGCACTGATGCCTTTTCTCTTGTATTATCTATCTTTATATCAATGAAGTTCTTTTTTATGCCAAAAAAAAATTCTGCCTTCTATTCGACAGAGATATTAATCCCTCTCTCGTGCAAAGGCCTGGTGGTATATAATTTCACACCCAGAAACAAGAGTACACCAAACACCTATCCCATGGACAAATTATTCCACAGTCGTAGGACACAGACAGTCTCGTGGTGTACAACACTCTTATATCCATGCGAAAAATGTGTAATAAAATATAAGAATGTAAAGACACCAAATGACGCATCAATACGTCCCAAAAACCGATGAGATTGGGCAGTATAAGAGCATCCACAATGTAATAATCAAAACCAAAAGATTGTTAAAGTTAGCAATGCTTGCTCAAAAAAATGCTTACATTGTAATAACCAAACTTTACAATCTCTTAGCAACTTATCAAATTTTGGCCTTTGAATAATCAAAACTAACAACTTTTTGCCAATAATCAAATCTAATGGTCCTCATATTTTCTCAATCAAGTACACCCATCATTACACAAAACCTTTTCTCTCTCAACAATGTTTTCAAAAAATAATTTTTAAAAACTATTTTTTTTAGAAACTTTAAAAAAATAGTTTTAAAAAAACTGTTATTTTGAAAACTATTTTTTTTAAAAACTGTTTTCAAAACCGTTTTTACACGAAAAAAATGTTTTCGTTTAGAAAAAAACTAATATTTTCACTAAACTCTTTTTTTAAAATTATTGTTTTTTCAAAAAAACTATTCAAATTATTATCACAGTTTTTAGTTTTTAGATTTTTGTAGTTTGAAAAGGTGACGTAGTAAATTTTGGTTATCCAATTTTAATTATTACATTGTGGACCTCTACATTGCTAACCTTAACAATGTTTTAAATGGATAACCAAAAGGTGATGTGACAAATTTTAATTAACCAATTTTGATGCTCTGACAACTTTCTTTCTAGTTTCTACGGTTCTACCTATTATGGTCCCATGATTTTGGGTTGAATAATAACTACCGTCTGTCGTGGATCGAGGATCAGTGAGTACACCGCTACCCATTTACATATATAGTGGGCTGGACCACCGGCCCACCTGTGGTCTGGAACATTTATGTACACTTACTCTGATTCCACAATAAAAGTAGTAATAACAGACGAGTGGGTGACAAATTAAATTCAAACTCATTAATAAATCTAAATTTCGAATTCATTTATTAGTTGGGTCAGGATAAATTCATCTAATTTACCACCTATTTATTAATTGGACCGCAATTGAGTCAACTTAAATGACCTAATAACATAATCCATTAGAGAAACAACAGAATGTTGTCTCGAAATGGGCCGGAGGATCTCACGGTCAAGGATTTACTTAGGAAGGTACACTTTGTTTGGTTATAAATTTTGAGATACATTTTTTTAATATAATGAGGGATAACGAGTGAAAAAAATTATAGCGAGAAATTTCGAGTCTTGGTACGGGTTCGAATGGGTTTGAAAATGAGCCACGTGCCACCATACCATGTAAGGCGTCTAATATACAAAAAGTCACAATCCTACCAGACTCCAAAATATACAAAAAGTCAACGGACGGTTTAAAATGTTGGACTAGCATATAGTAGAAAATTTTCAAACGTCTGGTGTGGGGAAGGCCACAAAACATTGCCCCCACGATCACGCTGTTGGATGGAACTCAAACAAATTCATTATTTTTGCCCGTAACCCCACGTCAAGGTATAGGTACATGCTGGTGGGAGTCACATAAGGCCTACGTGTGTATACAAGAGAGAGCGAGAATATAAAAGCGTAATTGATAGTGGGTGGAGAGAGAAATAGAGTAATGATTGAAAATATAAATAATGATTGGAGAGAGATAGAAAGATGTGAAAGTAATAATTAAAAAAATAAGATAATGATTAAAGAAAGAAGTAAAATAATGATTGAAAAATAAAATTAAAACTAAACTTAAATGGCATTCAAACAAAGCCAAATAATTCATTTGTACTCTTTAAAATTCACGAACAAGAGGCTTAAGGGACGACGAGGCTACGAGGATTGAGAATGCAAATACAATACAGCGTGAAAATTAAAAACAGAAGCATGACGTTTATGTGACTAGACGCTGCTGTTTGCTGTAGAATAGAAAAGCTAACTGCATACATTATTTTCTGAAGTGATCATTCTGCTTCATTTTCCATATGTCCGGGTAACACGCGTTAATTTCGGAGCTCACACTACAAGGTTTGCGTTTTTTCTTCTTTTTTTTGCATTTGAAGACTTTTAAATCCCAAATCTGTGTTTTTGTTATTGATTGATTTTGAAGAAAGCTCGCATTTTGTTGTTCAAGTTGATCATAGACGAAGATAATGTGCTTGGTGATCTCAACTGGATATTCCTTGGTTTGTGTTTTTTTCTTGTAGTATGTATTTGTTGTTTTCTCCTTGTTTGTTTTTGATCGATGGGTAGGGGTTGGCTCGTTGGAAATTTGAAATGGGTTTGTTTTGTTTTACTGTGTTTGTTCTTGAATTTTTGTTTTTTGCTGGTTGGTATGGGTGGAAAAAATTAGGTCTTGGAAATTGGAATGACACCCCTTTTGAATTTTGGGTTCTTTTTTTTGTTGTGTGTATTTGTCTCTCTTTCTTCCGTTATTTGACTTTTGATTGATCAGGGTTGACTTGTTCGAAATCTGAAATGGGGTTGTTTAGTTTCACTTTGTTTTTTCTTGAATTTTGGTTGGTATGTTTGGAAAGTTGGGTCTTGGAATAACAGTTATTTTGAATTTGGGTTATTTTTGGTTGTATGCATTTGTCTCTTTTTCTTCCCTCTTTTGTCTTTTGATTGATAAGGGGTGTCTTGTTGGAAACATGCAATGAGTTCGTTAACTTTGTATGTCTTGGTTGTTTGATGGTTCGCATGAATGGAAAAGGTATTCTTGGAAAAACTCAGTTTTTTAGCTTAATTGGATCCTCAGCTAGTTTTCCGAAATGGGTTTCTTCTTCAGTCATTTCAGGTTTTTTCTCTACTCAACTGGCAAAATATTATTAAGATTTGATTGAAGTGGAAAACTGGGTGAAGATCGTTTTCCTTGAAATTGACAGTTCTTACCTTTGATTCTCATTCCTTTGGTAATGCCTTTAAAGGGAGTGGGAAATTTTGGCAAATGAGTTGTTAATTTTTCATAACAAACTAGTGCTGTGGCTGGAAGATTGAAATAGGTTTGCTTTATTTGGGTTTTTTTCGTCCCAAAGTAAAGCACATATTGAGCTTTGATATAAACAGGATAGTACTTCATGGCTGAACTTTGATTGGTAATGGTGATCATCTAGCATACTCAAGTGTTCGCCTTAGATTTCCAATCCCTTATAGATGACAAAGCTTATTGCTGAGTTTACATCAACTCATCAAGTGTAGATTACTGGTTTGACAATCATTATCAATCCTCTCAAAAAGTTATGGTGGGGATGGTCCTAGTATTGTACATAGAGATGAATCATTTTCATTTAGTAACGTCAATTATTGAGAAGGTGTATGCTTGATACCTCCTTTTTCTTCTTCTTCTGGTTGCCAGTTCACCATGAAAGCAACAGCCCTCAGTCCTTTTCTAATTCGATTTGTTTCTATTCTTATGTGGTATAAAGATAGATGGATAGTGTTGGCTGGATAGAAGAATTCTCTGATGTAAATATCTTTCTTCCTTTTCATTTGTATGACAAAACCTCGTTACCAAAAGAAGGAGTTAGTCATTTGCTTTTTGATGTTCAGTAGATAGTTGGTGAGGGAATCTACTTCAATCCTGTTAGTTTAGATGTCCATCAAACATTGTCACCTACTGGCCTTGGCCTGATGATGATGGTTCCTTCTTCCCATTAAATTAGTTGGAGTTATACTTTTATGTACTACAATAATGTTCTTACAGTTCCAATTTGTGCTTTGTTCTACAGAAAAATCGTTGGACTTTCGATCATGATGTTGAAATTTGATTAAAGCTCAGCACTATTAGGATTCCTGGATCGCCAATGGCTCCTGGAGGCGGTGTGTGCAAGGAGGTGTTTGAATCTCACCCAACATTTGCAAACTATGACATAATAAAGCCCAAAGTGGAGAAGAACAGTACTCCAGTGAACAGTGTCACTGGAGTGGGTGGAAAGCATGGAATGCCTTTGTCGAATAGTGTGCACGAGTTACTTGTGTGCCCCATCTGCTCAAGTTTAATGTATCGTCCTATTCACCAGGTTTGTTTGTGGTTCCAATTCTTCTCCTCTTCGTATCTGAATTGAAGTGAACTCCAGAGGGAAACTCCCATGTGTTCGAAAGGACACATTTTCTCTTAGCATGGAATCAGATTTTGTATTGAATATGAAACTAGTCATTATTTTTTCTCAAGGTGTTTTACCATTAGCTTTAATGGGATTATACAAGAAATGACTGCAAAAGGCATCATTGAAATCTCTGCTGGTCATTTTTGTATGGGCTGTTATAGTTGTCAATTTTTTGGTATCTGAGTATCTCCAATGGCAGTGATACAAGAAGCTACTCCATTTTAAAAGTTCATCCACCCTTATTTGAGAATTCCAGTAGTCCTTACAGCTTCTCATCTTACCATATTCATCCTGTCGAAGTGAAAGTGGCATCTTTCTTTTCGAAGTTCTAATCGGATAAGACATGGGTGATCTGGCTATTGATTCTCCTTTTCTCAATTGATCATGTTCAAATGACATGCAGATGGCTAAAACTGATCTGCAACCAATGGAAGAGTGTATGCTAGGGTAATAAATCGTAACAAAACACAAGAATTTAATACAAAATGATCCAGGACCTATGTCATTAAGCCATACTATTAATGATCCTTTCTTTGTTGTACTCTTCATTGGTATACATGGATCATGCTATTTGCTTTTGTCCAAACTTTTCCTTTTTTGAAACCCATGTATACATGGCACATTCCGGCATGGCCACTTCCCAAAAAGCTTGATAGCTCACTCATTCTTTCAGAAGCTCATATCCGCTGCATTTTTTGGACTTTGAAAAACTATAAACCAACAATTCTGCATTCACCAGGTTGACTAATTCTTTCCGTGCCCCTCCCCCTCCCACCCATGGAGTCAGGAACAACTGTTTGCATAATGGAAAGTCCGAAGGAACTAGTCCTTCGTGGATATTGCTCTGATTTTTCCGGAGCACTTTCAAGTCAAATAAGCTGAATGGAGAGTTCAAACTACTGGGTAACATGTAGAGGAGTCAAACTCAAGAACTGAATTGCTTCCAAAGATAGTTCTTTGATAAATGCAGCTTCCGTGAAACTTAAAAGTAAATCCAGTTGTAAATTTTTTGAGCCTTATTGAGGGGAATCAAAATTTCCTGAAGTCTTTAATGGAGTAATGAAAGAGTGATTTGCATTTAGTTCTTGTAGAAAGTGGGTGTCAACGAAGTGACGGTGAGGCGTGCAAAAGGGGCCCAAGAAAGGAAGTATTAGGACATTTGGTGAATTTTGTTGGCTTATAAGTTTCGTCACCAGTTATGACTTCAGGGCTATTCTGTGGTGATGACTGAAGCATTGTTCATTATATTGACTGTTCAATCAGAAAAACATTTTGCAGTATAATTTTTGTTGTTACTTATTCAGATTGTATGCGTTTTTGGGCTGACATTTCTTTATTCTGTCTTCATTCTTTTTTGAAGTGTCCGAACGGCCACACCCTTTGCTCGAACTGCAAAATTAGAGTGCACAACTGTTGCCCAACTTGCCGCCTTGATCTTGGAAACATAAGGTGTTTGGCGTTGGAAAGGGTGGCAGCATTGTTAGAATTACCCTGCAGATACCAGAATCTAGGCTGTCAAGACGTTTTTCCTTACTACAGCAAGCTTAAGCACGAGCAGAATTGTCGATTGCGGCCCTACAACTGTCCTTATGCCGGATCCGAGTGCTCTGTCACTGGTGACATCCAAATCCTTGTTGGGCATCTCAAGGATGATCATAAGGTTGACATGCATGATGGGTGTACATTCAATCACCGATATGTTAAATCTGACCCACATGAGGTGGAGAATGCAACATGGATGCTAACTGTAAGTTGATTTGTGCATATAATCACCTTATTTTCTTAAAAGTTGAATTCACATGCTCAAGTTGTTGTGCTTCAAAAAGTAAGCATATTTGGTTCCAGTTTCAAGCTTTCAGCTTATTTGCTTTTTCTGCTTAAAAAGCTTTATATAAGCTGAAAGTTTTAGCTTTTACAGAAGGGTTTCTATTTCCAGCTATCCTTTATAAAAGTTACAGTCAAACTTTTTTCATTTTCCTCTTCCCTTCTTTTAAAAAAAAATGTGAAACCATGCGGACGTGTGCCTCTTAACCATTTTACGTGCCTTTAAGTTACATGGAAGTATAGTTAGTCTATCTCATGTTCTTACCCTACCTGGAAGGAAATGTATTATCTGGTCCGTTTTATTCGTTACACAAGAATTTCTGGGATTGAATAGTTGAAGCTACTATAACTTAGCTTGTGTTGTGATAAAAATGTGGTCTTCTAGCAGTCTGTTAAAGACTGGGTGGACTCAAACAATTGTAGTTTTGTCAAACATGTTTAGCTCATGTGACACCTCTGCTAATCACTTTGGTTTTGTAGAATAGGCACACTGATTTAGCTGTTAACTTGTTAAAACTAAAGGAAAAGAAAACCAAGTCTTGTTTAATTAAGTGTAAGATAACTGATGTTTGAGGCTGCCTGGATGGGATGGATGAGGATAAGGACCTCTCAACTACAGTATCATTTTTTTCTCTGTGTTTTTTTGGGTCTTTTTTGAAACGTGACAATTGAGACGCCCAAAGATGGAAGAACTATGCTTCTTAGTTCTATTTCTAGTTCCATATATTGGTTTTGTTTTTATAATAGAATGCTCAATTGCGGAATTGCCTTAGTTCTTGTTTTTGGGTAGAGAATTGAGTGTATTTCCTCTGTTGTTTCCACTCTTGCTGAGTTGTTTTACACAAGTTTTTCTTGGGTGGGTGGAACTGGAACTATTACTTAGAGCATTCGTTTCCAAATGCAAATGCCTAATGCATTTGGAAGCTAGTCATTTGAGTGGAATTCAGAAGATTAATAAACTATTGCTCTTATAATTTTACTATATATGCAGATCTTTAATTGTTTCGGAAGACAATTCTGCTTGCACTTTGAGGCATTCAAACTCGGAACGACCCCAGTTTACATTGCTTTCCTCAGATTTATGGGTGAAGATTTTGAGGCCAAAAAGTTCAGCTATGCTTTGGAAGTCGGTGCTTACGGGCGTAAGTTAATCTGGCAAGGAGTTCCAAGGAGCATCCGCGACTGCCACAGAAAAGTTCGTGACAGTCAAGACGGACTCATGATTCCTCGAAACTTGGCTCTGTTCTTCTCCGGTGGAGATAGTCAAGAACTTAAATTGAGGATCGCCGGGCGGATATGGAAAGAAAAGTGAGGTACCAAAAGATGGTTGTAAAGTTTGCAAAGATTAGAAATCTTTTCAGAAAGATCTTCAGGACGTTTGTGTTGGCAGTTATTAAGGGCCTGTTTGGTTTTGTGTCTTATTTTCTTTTTTTGCTCTGATTCTTTATCTTACACTTATTCTCTTTGATCACCCCTCTTTCATACCATTTTTATCCCCCTTCGTAGTCGTATTAACCCATGGTCTGTGGAGTAGTTTTTTTTTCACACATTGCCAATCGCAAGCCAGAAAGGAAAGAGAATTAAACCGCCATTTAACTTACTCATGTAATTCAATGAAACTAAACATTCGATACGATCTTCAAAAAAAAAAAACATAAAAAAAAAAAAACCATTCGGTACGAAATATCTTGGAGTCAAGTACAACATTTCTCGAGTCAAGGGTGAATCCATCATTTATCGAGAAATGTTGTACATGATAAACCATTTAATGTAATTCTGTGAAACTAAACATTTGATCAGAAATATCTCGGAGTCAAGTACAACATTTCTCAAGTCAAGGGTAAACCCATCATACTATCACGTGACAAGGGTAGAGCGGTGCAATCATACAATAGAGCTAAAATGTAACGATTTCAAGTGTAAGGATTTAAAACTCTATGCAACAAAAACAAATTGAGCTTGCTGAAAGTTTGGGAGTTTTGCGGTCAGAAGATTTGATTGTGTGGCTGCATGGTTGAGTACGTGGCCGCAATGTTGGAGGATGTGACCGCAAGGATAAAGTACGTGGAAAAAAAGGATAAAGTACGTGGCTGCAAGGTTTTAGTAGGTGGACGCAATGTTTGCGTATCTGGACCCAAGGTTAGAGTACTTGCACGCAACTTCGGAGTCGCTGGATGCAACGTTGGAGTACCTGCAAGGTTCGAGTACATGGCTGCATTATTGGAGTACTTGGCTGCAACGTTGGAGTACCTTCGAGGTTAGAGTACATGGCTGCATTTTTGGAGTACTTGGCCGCAAGGTTCAATCTGGGTCAATCGCCAAAGCACCATTTTTTCCATTCTAAGATCTGGGGCACACTCTACTTGCGCCTGAGCCCTGAGGCGCATTGCATTGGTGAAGAATGCATGGATGCGCCCGGGTAGCAATAGTTTTGCACCTAAGGTGTATATGCTGCATTGCTGTGCCCGGGGCACACTCGAATTGCGCCTAAGGCGTATTGCATTAGTGAAGAAAATATATATGTGTCTCCGGCGCAATAAGAGTGCGCCAAAGGTATTGAGATCTATACTGATGAAATGCGCCTCAGGCGCCATTCGAGTGCGCCTCGGGCGCATCATATGCGACTCAGGCGCAATCCTATTGCTCCCTCAGCGCATCAATGTCTTCACTAACGCAATGCGCCTCAGGCGCAATTCTAATGCGCATCATATGCGACTCAGGGCAATCCTATTCCTCCCCGGGTGCATCAACGTATTCTTCACAATGAGCCTCATGCGCGATTATAGTACGCACTGGGCGCATACATATGTGCGTATTATTACATCTAAAACAGTACAGGGACACGGGGAAGGATTTGGGTACGATAAATTTACCTCTCTCTAGAGGATTACGCGGCAGGAGTTCGGTTCAGCAGAGAAAAACGCAGAGGGGGCGGTGCGGCTGGGTTCTCCTTTAGGCAAGGGCAGGACCACGTAAAATCGTAAATGCAAAAGGGGTACAATCACACAAAATGGAAAATTGAATTACAGAAATGTAGTTCAAAAATTAGGATCGCTAAATCCCAGGACCAAAAAAGTGATTCAAAGATTCGTCATTTTGCGCGGCTCGTTGAGTGTGGTACGCATGCAAAGAATCACAATGGTTGAACATTAGTTTCAAACATGTTTCATTCAGATTGATATCGATGTCGGACCGATGTGATTTTTTTGCGTGCACAAAAATTGCCAAGCCAAGCAAAATTAGCTTCTTTTTTTAAAAAGTTTTTGGGGTCAAGATGTTCACCAGATCCTTTCCTCTCCTATATGGTACGATACTGAAACTGATGACAGTTCCGTCCAATATTAGTCCCACAAGACATCCTTTTACTTCATGGAATATGAACCATTGGATCAGAATAAAAAATACACAATTTATTTCACAATAGGCGTTTGGTAGTTAAACGGTTAACACTCCCACCGACTTTCCCGCTTAACATTTATAGGAATCCACAACCATTTGTCTTTCTTTTTTTGTTTTTGTTTTTGTTTTTGTTTTGAGATCTGCAAGAAAGCAGATATTTACCCACAAAGAAAGATTACAGAATATAAGCCCAAAAAAACAAAAAAGGAGAGAGAGAGATACGACAGATACAAGCACATAAAGTGCTCTCTCTCTCATCTCCTTTTCTTGTCACAGATCCATTTTGTGATTCCTTTTGGTGGGTTAAATTGGATTGCTGCTCTTTGCTAGGTTTGGTTCTCCAATCCCCTGTTGCCTTGTTCTCCATTTGAATCATGCATTACCCTGATCGTTGTTTCCCCCACTTTTGTCATTGATCTGGCCTGCCTAATGTAATTGTTTTGATGCCGTAATATATCTTCAATGATGTCCAAACCTCCCATCGCGTTTTACGTTTGTCGATTCTCCATTCTTTTTTCTTGAAAGCATTTCATGTACAATTTATGTGGATGAATTTATTATACCTGTCAAAATGAATAAAACCCTGTTTAGACATGGATTTCAAATAATAATATCCCAACCAAAACTATTTAGGCTCACACCCCCTTTTTCCATTTTTTCTTTTTGATCGGCGAAAGTCCATTTTGTTAGAATAGTAAGATTATCACTTTAAAAGAAGAGTTGAACTCCTGACCTCCTTTCTCCTGGCACCAAAGTAAACACCTGATGCTATCTCCAAAGGCCTCTTGGCTCTTTTTCCCTTTTGTGCTACTTAATCAACTCTTTGTTTTTCAATTTTATAGAGGGGAGGGGAAGATGGCATGAAGACTATCTTGCATTAAGTTTCTATGCCCCAAAGTTGCTGACTTGTACTAATATGGTATTGTGTGTTATTGCTATGGCCAGGGATTTGCTTGGATAAATACTAAATCCATTCAAGACCCTTGGCTGCACAAGGCTAATTGAATCTTGTTATTGAGAGACTACTGTGCCCTCCAACTGCACTATGTTCTGCTGCGGTGCCGGGGAGGAGGAGAGCGCCGGACCGCCTGCAAACCAATACACTGCACCACCGCAAGGGGGAAGTCAGTATGGTGGTGGTAATACCCTCAGTTCTCTTCGCTCGACACTAATTATTCTCACGAAAATTCAATACAGAGTGATATGCTTTATTTGTACAATTGATGTCGTTCCAGGTTTCAAAATGTGTTCAAACTTGTCTAGTTAATCATCAAATCTGATCTCAAAATAAGCTAAAGCCAATTTGTGCCAAATCAGGATATTAACGAATGAGCCGACCACAATATGAGTTTGGGTAACTTGGCTCATTGTACATCCCTTTTTGGAAACCACTTCAATGCATACCTCTGAAATGATTTTACCGGATAGACCTTCTTAGCCAGACCAGAAATACTCAGAACCATCATAGAAACTCGTAACAGAAAACATTTTCATAACTTTTCTCGTCACAAAAGCTTCATAACAATGACCTTACCGTTCATAACTTAAGAAGCCACAACTACTTTTAGCTCAGCTTTTCTTAGTGTATACTCACCTATAACCACACCAAAAGTTAGTACCAAACACTACAAAACTCGTAACTTTTCTAAGGACATAAGGGCATGTACCATCAAGACAAGCTTTAGTGACTACACTGCCACTCCCACATCATTCTGGTGGAGGAGCATAATTATGCATAAAACTTGATAAAGCGATGTTTATCTACCGTGTTTGGCATTTCAGGAATTGGAAGAGGAGAGCCAAGGAGTTCTGCAGTTCCAAGAAGTGGGGCTCCTAAGAAGGTTTTACCCATAGAGACACCGGCTTTGTCTCTGGCTGAGTTAAATCGGCTCACTGGAAACTTCGGATCGAAAGCTTTGATCGGAGAAGGCTCGTATGGAAGGGTCTTCTATGCAAAACTAAGCAGTGGTCAGCAGGCAGCAATAAAGAAGTTGGACACCAGTTCTTCACCAGAGCCAGACGATGATTTCACAGCCCAGGCTAGTCTTTTGACCACTATATTTTCTGAAATGGCCTCGTTGTTGTAGTACTATTAGTTAACTTAGTTTGCCTCGAGTTGTTTTTGGAAATTTAACGACTGTGCTATGAAGTGGACACTTACATTTGTTTTGAGTGATTGTATGGTGGAATGGTGCAGTTATCAGTAGTGTCAAGGCTGAAGAATGAGCATTTTGTGGAGTTGATTGGGTATTGCTTGGAGGCAGATAACTGGATCTTGGTGTATCAATATGCCACCAAGGGTTCTTTGCATGACATATTACACGGTATTCATACTTTACATGGACTCTTTGAGTTTGTGAAATTCAACAGTCTTCAACACTTAACTCGGTATCAGATATGTTACCGTCGTATTCACTAAACATGCAACCATTA
The DNA here is from genome assembly GCF_030253575.1 of Rhododendron vialii. Lineage (NCBI taxonomy): Eukaryota > Viridiplantae > Streptophyta > Magnoliopsida > Ericales > Ericaceae > Rhododendron > Rhododendron vialii. The sequence continues at coordinate 529,677 of NC_080559.1, read as the reverse complement.
CCTCCATAAAACCCATAATTTTTATGCCTAAAAGGTTTAACAAGAGCTTGCAGACAGATGACCTAGAAACAGAATATACGTATTTGAGAATTTAAAATCTTGACTTACTGAATGGAAAAAATATGAAACCTAGTCATGTCCTGTTGTCTTTCAACATCAGAATTAGATGATTTGCCACTATACACGGGCTCGACAAGAGTAACTTCTAATGTTCTTTCGACAACCTATTCATCATCGGTTGTTTACCTAGTCCATTTGCTAATGTTTGGATCATGTATTTGTCATTGGTGATGAGGATTAACACTTCAGACAGATACTTGCATCATACCGACCCATATATCATAGACTCTCATTTTAAAAAAAAATTCTTTCCTCCTTCATGTGGTAACCAATTCATGGTTAGTTATTTGGCTGGTGCAGGGAGGAAAGGTGTACAAGGGGCTGAACCAGGACCAGTACTTACTTGGAACCAGAGAGTTAAAATTGCTTACGGGGCAGCAAGAGGCCTTGAGTTTCTGCACGAGAAGGTTCAGCCTCCAATCGTTCATAGGGACATCAGATCCAGCAACGTCCTTGTGTTCGACGATTTCTTGTCCAAAGTAGCAGATTTCAACTTGACAAACCAGTCTTCCGATACTGCGGCTCGGCTGCATTCCACCAGAGTGTTGGGCACTTTTGGTTATCATGCTCCGGAGTAAGCCTTCCTCACCCTCTGAATCAAACATTGATTTCGAGTTTTGAAACATGGGGAATGCCACCTACTGAGAATCATAACCAGTTAACAATGGTAGTATATAGGAAGCTTCAGAATGAGGAACTCTCAACTATGTCTTTTTGCGAAAGGAAAAAACGAAAAACTAAACCAGGTCTTTTCACATTGCTTTCTTTGTTTTTCATTTTGCGTTTTTAGTTTAGAAAGATAAAAAGTTTGAAACACGCATTGTGTTTCATATTGCTTTCATTTTCATGTGAATAACAGCTTTTCATATGAAAATCTGGAAAACACCCTTCGTGTTTTCGACAAATGGCTTGTTGGAAATGATTTCCGGAACAGGTTGTCAAACATATATGCTCCTGGTCCTTGGATATTGAATACAGAAATGAATAGTATATCAAACAGTTTGTGGCGCATTTGGTACGGTTTTCAAAAACTGTTTTTTTTGGTCAATAAAAAAACTGGAACAACTTTAACTAATAAAGACAATTTATATGGCCAAATTTGGGAACCTTTTTATTGGAAACACCTCATTTTTGGTGTAATTGCTTGCAGAAATTTTGGAACTGTAATCACATAAAGATGAAAATAATATAAAGACTCTTGTTATCCGAATTGTAGCAAGGGTAGTCCAGTAGTAGATCTGTAGCAAGGGTTTTCCTTTCTATTGCCAAAACCAAAATCTAAGCTTAAGAGTACCTAAAAGTACTTAAGTAATTTCTCTGACACAACCAACTCTTTTACTTTCAGGTATGCCATGACAGGGCAGATAACTCAGAAAAGCGATGTTTATAGTTTTGGAGTTGTTCTTTTAGAGCTTTTAACAGGGAGGAAGCCAGTGGACCATACAATGCCTAAAGGACAGCAGAGTCTTGTTACTTGGGTATGTATTTTATTGCTAGTGCTGTTTGATTGCATCTTGCATGGACCTGTACTTTTGCGTATCTGATTCGAAACCCTGAATTCACAGGCGACTCCTAGATTGAGTGAGGATAAAGTGAAGCAATGTGTGGATCCCAAGCTAAATAATGATTACCCACCAAAAGCCATTGCTAAGGTTTTCTCATCATCTTTACTAATACCATCACTTTATGGAATTGTTGGATCTTTTTTATTTCTCAGGGTGTACAGGCCAGCTTACGTGCACCTCAACTAATCCTTGAGAGATGTCTACTAGTGGCACTGGGAAGAATAAACCTTTGGTTTTGTATGGTAGGATAGGAATGTGAAATGAGAAAACAATTCATAATTGTGCATTAACCAGAGAAAACGAGTGTGTAAGCAATTTTCCATGTTTGCTTTGGACATATGGAGTGTCACTCCATAGGTAAACTAGAACTATAAAAACACTCCATAGGTGAATGTCCAAATCAAATTGTGTGACATATTACTATCACGTGTTTGACATGGAGACTTTATCCATTTAGAAGAGTTCACGTTAACATAGGGCGAAAGTTATTACCTTGCACTTCGGCATTTCTGAACATCCTTTTTTTCTTCAGATGGCAGCTGTTGCAGCGCTATGTGTTCAATATGAAGCAGACTTCCGGCCAAACATGACCATTGTTGTCAAGGCTCTCCAGCCACTACTTAACTCGAAACCAGCAGGCCCTGAATCTCAGGCATAGAACATTTGAACTCCAAAGCACTAGGACCAAACTCGCGCATCTCTAGAGTCTCTCTCTCTCTCCTCTCCACTGTTTGATAATTCTTATGTTTTTTCTTCCACTTTAATTAAGCCAGTTACAACCATTATCTGGTTCAGGAATTGATTTTATCTGATTCTGTTTTCTCCTGGACTACATCTTGTGTTAAGTAGATACATTTTTTGAACTCATTGAAAGAAAATTACTCTCGGAACTAGGAGTTGTTTATAACCTCATTTCCCACATGTGAACATCAACCAGATGAATCAAACTGCAAGTACAAGTTGAAGCCGAGAGCTAGTTAGAAATACATTCGCCTAGGGTAGGGGCACTAAATAGACCGCAGTAGCGAAGTTCGCATTTCTAGTTAGAAGCCAGCTTCTCATCCTACAATGATTAAATTCATATGAAGTACCCAGTATATGAGTTACCCATCCATATTTGCTTTTGAAAAAGAAAGGTAACTTGTACCTGGTTCATAAGTTGAAGCCGGGAGCTATGTGCACCGGGCTTGCCATAGAAAGCTAATAATTTTAGACATGAGCCTCTCTTGTCATCAGCAGCATATTCTCAGTTAGCAACCTTCCACTTGCTAATTGGACGCTCAAAGTCTATAAGTTGCATTGAACTAAAAAAATTCAGGTTGAAATCAACCTCATCAAAAACTTGTCCAAGATCATCACTACACGAAAATATAGTCCAGTTGAGGGTGTTCTTTGGATCTTCCTCAACTAGAAGAAATTCATATAACATGAGGATAATTCAAATTAAGGGATTTCTTTGTTTGCAGTGAGTCTTTTTGTTTTTGTTTTTTGTTTTTTTTTTCAATTTTAGCTATACTTTTGAACTTCTTAGAATAAAGATCCAATTATGAAATGAAATGGACCTAATTCGGTGCCCACAAACTCCATGCAAGAGAGTTTGCACAATTGTTGGTGCAAGTGTTTGTGGTTGTAGCAATCTTGTACCACACAATTAGTTTTTTTTTTTTACAATATTTATAACAACAAAGACACAAAATCAAAATACTTAAACAAAACCTCACATTTAAACACCCTAAGCAACATTTGGTTCATTGGAATGGAGCTGGAATCAAATGATGATGATTGTGTGTGATTTCTGCTCATTCCAACGTGCAGTTTGCTACAAAACGACAGCGGCCAATCAGGGGCGTTCCAAGGGGGTGAAAGGGGGGCTTGGGCCACTGCACAACTCCAAATATTCTCACGTATGATACTAATTTTTAGGATTGGTTGCTGCAATTTCCTTGAGTGAAAAAAATATACTATTTTTTAGATTGCGTGTATAAAATTAAACCGTGGCAACGCTCCTGCAAATTTTGAATCTTTTTTTTGGTACTGTTTGGTTGCCATGAAACCATAAGAGAACGTGTAAGTTAAATTGAGTTCGAAACGTACCAGTGGATTCCAAGATTTCGAATTTTCTGAAATTTTTTTGGGAATGAAAAAAAAATGGGAGATTGAAAGATTTCTCACCGGGGAACAATGGTCAGATTAATTTGCAGCAGTCTAGTAAAATGGATAGGTACTCCCTATTACATGAGAGGGAGAATTAGTAAAAATGAATTCTACATATTGACGTGAAAAACAAAGACTACTAAACCTGCTGTATTGTTAACTTTCTTTTAGCTTCTAACAGCAAAATGAGATCATGCTGCAGATGTAGATAGGTTTTGCTGCTGGTGCAGCTAGGGGTTTTGTTTTTGTGGTTTTATGCTTGTCTACTATTATGGGATCCACTTTCATTTGAGCTGGTTTTGGCTTTGTTGTCTTTTGGTTTGGTATGGTTGGCTCCTTGCCAACTATACTCTTTTTGTCCTCGGGTTGAGAGTGACAAATGAATGTCGCGTAGTTATAGTTATGGTGTCAACCTATAGTGTATCTAAAAAATGCGTCGAAAATGATTTCACGAGTAGAATGTACTTCCGATAGCATTAACGTTCTCTCCTAGCTAGCATGTACTCCACAGCGGATCCCGGAGAAGAAATTTCTCATACGATCCACCACCAATCATGTGAGAAGGGGTCACAACGTACATATAATTACGTACAAGCATTTGAAACAGAGTGATCACATGCAGAAGTTTCTTCTTCAACTGTACGTACACTGCTGAAGAAGGAGCCGATCGAATTGTTCCGAATTAATTAAACACGAGACTGATATTACATGAATACAGAAATGATCACAAACAGACTTAGTAATGAAACATTGATGCCAGCCCAACTTTCCTTCACACTTGTGCTCGAACTTTTGGGGGGAGGAGTAGTACTACTGCCTGTAACCATTGCAAATACCAACCGATTGCAGTTACAATCGATACAGTCAAGAAAAATGCTAAAAATAGCCTAGCTAGAGCATCTCCAATGTTAACTCAAGTTAATTAGAGTAAATTAAAGTGATCAGTGATCGATCGAGCTCCAATGAGTACTTCCATTTCTCAACCCAAATAATTGCTTTGGCCATTTATTTTAAGCCAAATTTGGCACGCAAAGCCATTCATTACCACATGCATCAGCACTTGCGTGTTTCAACTTCCTATATATTCTGTCCAAATCCTATGAAATGATCATTCAAGTAACCCAACGGTTATATTTGATGGATAAAGTAAAATAATGGCTTTGGTACAATTGGAGCAACTTTGCTTGATTTTGAAGCAAAACAGTACTATAGCAAGCCCAAATAAATTACCTTTGACTAAAAAAAAAAATGACTACTCAATCAGTGGAGATGCCCTAAGCTGTAATTCATCAGTTTTTCTTACCATGCATGTTAGCCCAACAACAAAATTAAAGAAAATACTAAAATTGATTTACAGGTACAGACCTCCAGAGCCCGCATCGGCATCACTACTTCTAGCGGCTGGGCTGCGAGCGAAATCCTCAAAAATCTGAGCATCCGGCGACCCAGGAGCCAAGTGAAGGAGGCCTGCGTGCAAAAAGCTAGCAAGTTTAAAAGAAAAAAGACTGGCAAAAACATGTACTATATACCTATAGATGCAAGGCATACAAATTATTCTATCTGTCCCAAAATGTTAAAAAATATGCAAGATGGATCGTATTTGATTTTTAATTAGTTCTATTAAATAAAGTTTTCGAATTCACATACAACTTTATAAATCGAAAGATATAATTAATCTAAAATAATACACTACCCCAAAAAGGTCCAACATTTTGTGAGGGAGAAAGTACTACTGTACTAAGTATCATGACTCCTTTTTCTCGGCAACCCTCGCCCACCCTATGAGTTGATTTCGAAATCTCTCTCTAAACATGTGTCATGTGTGCACCAAATATATGTTCCCATCCGTCCTAATTTGTTTGTCTTCTTATTGACATATATGCCATCTTTTGGTCCCAGTTAATTATACTATACATTGTCAGAGGAAGATAATTACTCATACCAATCAAAGGATCTCAATTCATACTTAATTTTATAAAAGCTGTTTTTATAATCACCTAAAAATAAACAAAGTAAAAAATATAAAGGATTCTTTGAGGGGTAGTGATTTTCACACTTCTTTTTTTATAAATGCACTCCATTCTATTGTCATTTAGTGAAATTTTCATGTTTATTTTTTTCACTAAAAGATAAGAAGTGAAGTACATTTATTAAAAAAGAAAGTGTGAAAAACATGTTTCGATCTTTTTTGAGATGTCCAGAATAATGCAAGCTAGTGAGCAAACAACTTGCGACAGAGGGACGGCGTTTTTTCTTTTAAGAAGGTCAAAAACTTTAATCACCAAAACTAAAAAACTAATATTACTCTCTCCGTAGAGAACAAGGAACATGAGATGGGAAGATGTAAGTCTTAGCCCCTTGGTTTCCAAGAGGAAAGTCAGTGGTTCGAGTTTATGGAGAGACTTTGATCTCTCTTTAATTTTTAACTTACTAACTTTCCTTTAACCCCATCGATGTATACCGTTTGGCAGAAAGAAAGAAAGAATGTGAGATGGGAAAGCATGAAAAACTGTAAACGTTGCCACGCAAACAGACGGGATACGTACGTACCAGGGCAGTGTGATATGTTAGGATGAGCACGGCAAATGTAAGGAAGGGTGAGTGCAAGAGTAGCATTGATCTTGAACCCTAGGCCTGGATCATTTCTATCTTTAACAAGTAGACACAAACACCTTTCTGTACTGTTGTACTTTTGCCTTAGGTCTGCGCAGCATGTTGGAGAGGGAGTTTTTAAGTCTCCACTTACATAGTTGAGACAAGGTGCCAGTCCGATTAGTTGGTCTTGGCATTCTCTTTTATCTTCGACTATGTCTGAACTAACATGGGCGCCAATCAAAAGCACCACTGCTAGTATTATTGTTGCTGGTATTGTGGTACCCATGTGGAGAGAGAGAGAGAGAGAGAGAGAGAGAGAGAGAGAGAGAGAGAGAGAGAGAGAGGAGTTATTGTACAAGGTGCTACTACATACGAGTATATATAATGTGAGATAGATAATGATTTGATTATTTTGGGCAGAGGTAAGATTTTCACTCGACGGCCGATATTGGAAAATTTACTTTTTCCCCGACATATTTTTGTAGAATTTTTTTTGATAAATTAAAGAATTAAATCTGAAAACATTGTCGCCATGTACTAATTGATGACACGATGCATGCAATAGTATGCTACCAAGCACTTTAGGAATTAATGTGAACATAATTGAGATGTGTTCCTTTTCATTCGTGGCCAAACTCTTTTTCCTTTGTGTAAATAGAACCAACGTTTGGTACGTTAAGAGCATGATTGATCCATATATTGTCAATGTTAGCTAAATTATGTACTCTTTTCAGTATGTGATAAAAAAAATTTTTTTGATCAGCTAGTAGATGATATATAAAATTATATATACAATTATTATTTTTTCCACGTGCATGGTACCTGCGGGCTTAATACTCCACGTACCCATGATTTGATACATTTAATATAATTAGTAGGTCTGAATCTTGTGAATAGGAGTTACGAAATAGCTGTCGTATGAAACTTGTTATATATATATATATATATATATATATATATAGTAACGTGGATGTCTTTGTCTTTTTCCATTAAAAAATCTTACTCGTTCCTTCCCTGGTTCACATACTTTATTTGACGGTCTTAAATAATTGAAACAATGGAACAAGAGTAAAGTCAATACTCCCCCAAACACGAATTTCGACTTTGAATGGACTTCAGATGGTGTAGAAATTAAGAGAAGCTTTGGCATGGAATTCGTCACATGGTTCGGTTAAAAGACAAGTCATCCATACTGGGATTAAAAAATTCATAAGAAGTTACTTTCTTGCAGTCTGACTTCAAAAAATCAAACCCTGATTAATTGTGTGAAAAATAAACCCATCAACTAACCAAAGTAACTCTTGGGACTCTCTCACTCTCTCCATACGTGTATGCTTATGAAAGGGCGATATATGCAACTTTCAAAACTTGCACGCACACTCGTCCGCTGCCGACTTCTCTAACTTTCTAGGCTTAAAAGAAAATGACACGTTAGCTTTTTAGTCCAATGAAGTCAGTTCATTTCATTTTTTTACTAACGTAACCCCAAAAATCAGGTCATTTATTTAATGGGGATTACCATAACGGAGGGCAATCCTTCCAAAACTTATTCAACTGGGTGGAAACTTTTGATTATTGCTAAAGACAAATATAATTTCTTTATTGGAGTTGACACCTAGTACAATAGTTAATTCCATTTTGCCTCCTAAAAACATTATAGTTGTCCTACTAATTTCGCCCACAAAATAACTAAGTTTCCCAAATTAGGCCCTCGACTATTAGATTGCTCTCGATTCGCCCGAATGAACAACTTTAACGAAACATGTGGCGGTATGTAGCAATAGCAGATGCCATCAAGTGCCGTATAGCTGCTTATTCAATCCAACTAGACTATGGAGCGTTGGAGACTTAAAATCAGACCGAAGTTTAACTCATTTCCTTACCCTCATCTCTCTCAATTTCTTCAAGTTAGACCACATGAAGCCCTAACCCTTCTTCGCCCAACTTCCTCCCGATGTTGCCCATGACCTCACCCTGCCAACAAAAAACTGTTCCAATTAGAGAGAGAAAGGAAGAAATACACATATGAGTTGAATTGATCGATCGTGTGTTTGCATGAGGGTTCTCGATGGATGGACGGATGGGGAAGATGAAGTTGTCGAGGGATCATCCCCAAGCGGTTGGCTTGGTGGTCAAGGCTAGGAACATGGGGGTTGGTTCACTCCAACGGGCCGTTTGGATGAAGGATTTGATTTTGAGTGAATATAGAAGAAGGGTGAATATAGAATGAGGGGTGATATGTAAGAAGGGTGAGCCCACCTTATAAGAATGGTAGATTTGTAATCCAGTGTTTGGATAGTTTTTTGAAAAGGGAAATATGGAAGGTGGATATGAGGAGATAAGTTATGAAATGACTCAATTGCCCCCAGTTTTATAAATACACGTATTTATTGCAATTATAATAAATATGTATTTATTGCAATTATAATAAGTTAACCTAATTACTGCAATTATAAATGTATACATTTATGATTTGTCCCACCCACCGACCCACCCTGTCTCTCTCTCTCTCTCTCATCGATCAAAGCATCGACCCAAAAACCAATCCAAGCAATAGGGCCAAACCACCGGTATGCTCCTCATCACCCTCTCTCTCTCTCTCCCCCTCTCTCTCTGTTGTTACAGATCAATATGGGGAGATGAAGAGAGGACACCTCACCCAGATTTGTGAGGGCAAAATCATCCTAAAACACCCCGGATTAGCCAGCGACAGGAGTACCCCTGTCATTACAAATCCACCCTCCAACCGGATATGTAATCTGCCTCCACGCAAATCCAACTGCACACAAGAGATGCCAAAGACCGGAGATGGTGTGGGGCCAGGATTGCAAATCAAGGCTCGTGCCCAATCCACCCTCATCTCCGGCATCCAAACAGGTCGCAAAGGTCTCAAGTTTGAAATTTCACAGGTGCTATTAAAGCTTTCACATTCAAATGAAGCTTTGTTCATCCTCTGATTGCACCCCTGCTATTGAATGGGGATTGGGGAGCAGGATGTGGCTAGCAAGGGCATGGTTAAGAAAGTTGCTTTTGGCGAAAGGTGGTAGGGTAGAAAATGGTGGTTGGTAACGGTTGAATGATTTACTCAATGATTGTTGGGTGAAAAAGATGAAAGATAAGGACACAGATTGGGAGAGGATCATGGGTTCAAATGGTTGGATTGTGGGTCAAAGTTTATTCTCCAAGTAGCCTGAAGTTGGGATTTCATTTTTTCCTTTTAGATAACTCAAAGATGTCTGCATCAGTTTATGTGCACTTCCAAATTAAGGCATCACATGGTAGTTTCATTATTAAACCTAAACAAGCGTTTCACTATGGGCCACTTTGCCGACAATTCAATTGTTGAAAGGAAAAGAGGTATTAACCGAGAACAATAGTACTGCCGGGCCATAATGCAAATGGTTCAATAGTTGAAGGGTTAATACGGAAACTATCAACCCAAAACAAAAACCGAAGGGATAAAGTGCAAGTAACACAACACTTTAAAAGTGTAACACAATGTTCCGATCCCAAAAATAAGTCTTGACACAATAGGTAAAAATCAAGTTAGTGGTTAATCGATGAGGTTTGATTCGCATTTTGAATCAAGCAGTGCCCATTTTTACAACATGCAAATGAAGGCATGATCCAATAAGAACGTTTCTTACTCTGAATGGACAACCTAAAAATGACTAGGATTCAAATGACAACCTAAAAATGACTAGGATTCAAATGACATAAAAAGCCATTTTCAAGCACCGGAACTTGCAAGTAAGCCCAAGTGAATAAAATTACTACTACTATATATATGACTACAAGTACTGGACAGAAAAAAAGAAACATATTTATCTTTGGGAAATGTACCCAAAACTTAAAGCTAGAAAAACAAATGATCCCTCATTTCAGCATTTCTGATGCTTCTTTTTTTCTTTTTCCAAAATCCCATTCTCTTGCTTCTTTTTTGATACAAACTAGGTCCAAGAATCCTGCAACAGAGGAAGATAGACAAAACCCCATATTTTCTTTCATCTACCCGGCTTCACAGCACATTTTAGTTATCAAAATTACAGGAACTATACCTATATTGCACCAGAAGATACTGCTCGATATATTCTACTGGAAGGGTTAAAAAAATGCAAAAACTCAAATAAAACGTAATCATAGCTTTTCTATGAGACAAAAGTAGAGCATAGTACAAAGCAGATCATAGCAAGGATATCCCGCTAGGAGATACCTAGTAAAGAACATAAAGAGCACATGATCTACCATCCTTACAATTCTTTCTCCAGTGATTCTCTACACTTTTACACCCAGGACTCACTTCCGATCTGATCTGCAATCATTAGAAGTTGACGGTAAGAAACAGAGACATCTCGCAATGCAATGGTGCAGACAGGTAATCGCATGCCATTAACTCTTATCAACTTGGTGAAACCACCTCAAACACCCCCGCCACACCCCTCAAACCACATATCGCTCTATATATACATATCTACACCAGCGTCAAGACATGAGTTAGATCACCATATAAACTGGAGATTTATTTCCTACTAAGTACTTGTTGCTACCAAAACAACAAGAAACCAAACTACTACAACTAAGACAACATTTATAGTACAAAGGTTAGTCTCCATTAATAGTACTCTCCAAGACAGAGCAGACAAAGGGCCTCTTCGCACAGGCTAAACAAATTTTAACATGAGAGAGAGAGAGAGAGAGAGAGAGAGAGAGAGAGAGAGAGAGAGAGAGAGAGAGACACTCACATCATTTAAACGAAGACTAAAATTACATAGCTAGTATGGGAATATCATTCACATGTATCTGAAGAAACCATCAACTTTCAACAGGTATTTACATCAAGAACAGCTTTAACTACAAATGAGCATGCTGCATACCATATGAAGTTCAGTTAACAAAGCACATGCAAAACTCCGCAGAAAACGCGCAAGAACATAACACAACTTTTAAAAGGACTAATCAAGAAAAAGAAAAGAAAATTTTCTATCAGTCATGTATCTGACCTAAACTTTCGAAGTTAAACTTCCGGCGACAATTACCATATGTATCCAATGATCAAGTACTTGCCCCGCATACCCCAGTTTATTTGGAAATAGCAAACTGATGCTACTCTTAACATTTGACAAAAAGATAAAGAAAATGTAAATGCTCATGTCATTTAAGTTTTTTCTATTTTATGACACACAAACCACACTAGCACATTATGGCCATGTCACCCTGCTAAAACAAAAATATCAAATAGAAGTAATTGGCCTACCAAGTGTGTTAGCGTCTGGTTCTAGGCATGCAGCGAAATTCAGCTAACAGTGCTATGTGGTCCGAAGACCATTCTGGAGAAGGAAGGGCAGTGTCTTTCCTCAAGCTATCCTCGTCCAAGAGCTCCAGTAAGGACTCCACAGTTAAAGAGTCGGCTGAAATGAAACATCAAATGTCATATTTCCTGATACCATTAGATCAAATCCAGCAACAGAAGGTTCACTGCAATTTCTTATATGGCTTCAAAAATGCCATTCAAAGTTACAAAGGAATTAAATAAAATGGGCATGCAAAATTCTAATATAAAATATAAATAGAACTCATGGGAAAAAAATGTCATGGGTATACCTGAATAGAATATGTAATCAAGAGTACCAATGAAATCTCTGGTGCAGTTCGTAAACAGGGGTTCATTTGTACTAGGATCCATTCTCCTTCGATGTTGCTCTAAGCCAAGACCCACCCCCATTCTCGCAAAGGAAGAGTAGGCACTTACCTGTTAAAGTAATATGCAGCAACCAGCATAGCCATCAAAATCCAAAACATGATCCTCAACACCAACCCCTCCCGACAGCAAAACAAAAAATATGACATTGAAGAACCACACCTACATAGCAAGTTCCTAAAGCAATGTTTTAGGCGTTTATCGAAAGATCAATTACCAATGGTAGTTGATGTGCTAGTTTGCTGAGAGGGCGCAAGATTCCAAGAGGATCTACCACTAAATCTGGATGCATAGGATCAACCTTCCCCATTGCAAGAAGTGCATGAGGCGCACTGCAATAAAGTTAAACAGTACCTTCAATACTCAAAATATGCAACAGCTAGTTTTAGAAGACTTTCAGAAAAATGTTGAGAAGTCAAACATCACATTGAATCATACTAGAAAAACAAACAGACCTTCCAGGAATGGCATTAAAATCTCCACACACTAACATTGGAATATTTGCACTGGCAGCTATTTTTTCCAATCCTTTTAAGAGAGTATGAACCTTTAACAAAAGATGAGCAAAATAAAATGTATTGCGTCAGTCGAGCACATAAAGGAATCCAATATCAGACTTAAAGAAAATGGAAACTGAGTACAAGAAAGGAAAGCATATAGAAACTGAGTACCTGCCAGAGCTTGACATCCTTCAAATCTTGGTGGACATTCACATGCGTATTTGCCTGTGCTCCAAAACCACAAAACAGGTCATAATCTGGTCTCAAAACACCCAAGCAATGGTATTTACAAAACTAGAAAAGAAAATAACAGTACCCCAACAACCACGTAGTAGACAAATGCAGGGCCGTTTTCAGGAAGTAGTACCTTGATATAAAATAAACAAGCAGAAACTCGAACCAAAGGGTTTGTTTTTTTCTGGCTCAGCACACCAAAGGGTTTGCTGGCCACGGCAGATTATATATCATGTAACAAAAATATGCCAGAACTTAAAACTTAGTTAATGAAGATTAAATGCAAGGCAAATCCATACGTCAATAAACGTCTTTCAAAAGATTTTCCCTTTTTGCTGCCCTACCTCCCAAGTCATTAGTATCAGTCCCGCAAGAATACGGGGACATGGATCAGAAATCCAATGTGAGGAGAAATGCATGACCCAAAAGTCCACAATTGTCATGGATAAGGCTAGACTGCAGAGGACATTCAATGCACAAAACTAGAAGAGACCCAAACCTCTAGCTTCTTTTGTCATTGGAGGGCACCAAAATTATAAGTCATTATAAAAGAGCAAACGACGAAACTGCTATTGACATTTCTACAGCATTAATCGAGATTTAAATGGTGGTCATCAAAAATAAGATGCACAACCAGTGCAAAATCTATCAAATTTGTTCAATGTCTTACTTTCTCCTTATGAGGCTAAAAACCTTTTATTTAGCACCAAATTATGTCAGTACAACAAAGGCCGCCTTGGGGTCATCATTCTCAATGTGGTACTTGGCTTGACATTGCCACCAAAGAGTTGATAGAGAGTGCATAGAAAAATATGCCACCAATACAACACACAAACAAGTAGTGGGTACTCGTATATTAGCAGCAGCAATAGGAATAAACAAAAACAGCAACCAGAGATAAAAAGATTTCTTACCACACAAACAAGCTGGCGCTTCCCAGGGTTGTCAATCACCTGGTTAATAAATTTTGCTTCAAGAACCACGATCAGCGCAACATTGTCCTATGGAAGAAATTAAGATGTCATAAGTACTGACATGCTAACAAAAAGAGCCAAGTTATCGAGATAAGCCAAAAACAAAATCTGATGCAATTTAGCCACCTTCACTAATCGACTTAGTGCAGTTTTCTTCTGAACACTGGGAACCAGTGCATCAGTTAACGACTGTGCAGCTTTGTTAAACTCAACCTGCGAGGAGGCATATGTTCATTAAACTTCTGAGCAAGAATAATCATAAAGTATGCAGAAAACATAACTCCACGACAAAGAGACTTTCCAACCTCATATTTTTTGACATGTGAAAACCTATCTCTACGGAAAAAGGTTGCACAACCGTCAATGGTATTAATATTTCCATTGAAAACCTGTAAAACAACAACATAAATTACACACATATTGTTATTTTGAGGCTAGAACCATAAGGGGAAAGTTCATCAACCAACCTCTGCTGTTTTTCTTTTGAAAAGAGCTTGATAACCATGCTTGTCCAGTTCAGGGCCAAAAAATTCCTCAAAGTGATCACTTTGAACCTGAAAGGAAGAAACTAGAACCCTGCTTAGTCAACGTTTAAAAGCATGTTCACAAATTACAGATTGGTTAACAGCTGACTCCCATCTACTCAAGACTCTCTGCAGATTTAAGGTCAATAGTACTATGCGATCAGACGTGAGAGTAATGAAATAAACTCCCCTCATGGAATCTCAACATATTTAACTATGCGATAAAACATGCATTCACAAATCAAACACCAGCAGTTCCCATCGTAAGTTATCCATGACAGGTGCATGTATCTTTTTGGAATAAGGTTTTCATGTCCTTTACTACACCTATCTTGCCATCTAGAATTGTCAAAGAGACTTATCCAGCCTTTGAAGCACTAAACTAAGTCTTGCTCATGAAATATGAACATAAGTTGACATTTACCAATACACAGTGTCCACTGTCCACCGAAGTATTCCAATCCATCATATTTTTTCAACCCATATTAAGAACTCTCCAAAAACCACCAAATACATATAAAGTAAAACTCTCAAGTGTATAACGTACCTCTTGAAGACAAACAATGTCAGCACGATAGCCTACAATTTCCCTTAATAGATTCTGCCTGCGATAAGGCCATGAAAGAGCCCAAGAAGGGCAATAACTATACGATTCACTTGTAGCATACGCATCAGACAAGATGTTGTATGAGAGCACTGTAAAAGTTCCTGTGGTTGAAATATGACCATCTGAATCCAAATGCCCCATCACATCAACTCCACTGACAGGGATCAATCGCCGGGGACAAGGGGATGGAGCGGGAATGACCCGCGAAGTTAAAACAGTGTTAGAGAGTCCCACAGCTAGCTTAGTTTCCACATCTACCACAAAGCACTCCAACTTAAGAACATGGCCAATATCATCAGCTGTTGGTGTGTAAGTCTTTGAGCGTCCGACTTCAAACCATGTTTCACCACCGCTTCTTTGTGCAACTGCTGCAGGATATACAGGCGCGGCACCGTTTGACAAGCTAGGATTTGATTGTGAAGCAGGTAAGCTTGCATTAACCACTCCAGATCCTGCACTGTTGAAGCGCCCAAATAGCTCATCCTCCTCAGCTCCATTTTCATTTACAGCACTAGCAGCACGCTCATGAAGAACACGATGATGCTGCCACGCATCGGAAAAACATTTAGTAGAGCAATGATAACTTTTGGCAACAGGTATTTTGGCCTTAACGCATCCTAGGCACTGCAACGTAGCTTGCTCAGACGGATGAACACTACAGATAGCAACTTTCTTATCACTTTGAATACGATACCTGAAAAACAAGCCCGGCAAAATATCAATTAGGTAAAACTCCAGAAAACCAAACCCGAAAACATCTAGGGAATATATACATATATTATATGTCAAAATCAGAAACCATTTTCTCATACTCCCTAGTCCTTTCTATTGCACCAGTATAACCGTGTCCACCGCATACATCAAGGCCATAAAAATCTCCATCCAAATCAAATCCGAGCATCGTCTAAGTTCTTACATAGTTTGCACATCCTTTTCACTTTTATCAAAATTCTGGACCTAAAACCAACTCATCCCCTGTATTCTCCTCTATTTGGAGGATTGAGCATTTGATCCTCGAAATTTGAATATAAAAATAACTGGAAATTGGTTATAGTATTGAATTCTTCAAAGAAAGTAAGTGTAAATGGAGGATTAGGTGGAAATGCTCTAACAACATCTCTCCCAGTTCTTCCGTCAATGTTCCACAAAGTGCAGGTGATACCAAGTAATCAAATACCCTCCTTTTTCCAAACCCAAGGGATTTGGCCAAGTGGTTGTGAGAAAGAAATAAGTGCTCCTCCATGAGATCACAAGTTCCATTCCCACGGAGGCCAAAAATTCCAAACCTTGGGGCCACTGGGGGTTATGCCCGGTCGTTACCTTCAAGGCCCCGGGATTAGTTGAGGTGCGCGCAAGCTGGCCTAGACATTTGGTTATAAAAAATAAAAAAACAATCCTATTTAGTTTCCCAGATTCTATCACATCCAACAACCATTCCTCCCCTGATAGAGCAGATACAGTCACTCAAAAAACTAACCTAAATTTCCATATGTTCCCATCAGATACAAACATACAAGGAAAGATTGATGAACTCTAACAGTGATAGAGCTCTTATCTACAAAACCAATCATAATCCCCGTCGCCTTTTGAGTATTAAACATCTAAGGCAGTTTTTTTTTTTTTTTTTTCTATTCATAAAAATCCATCACAATTGGCATTGCCACTTACTTGCCTACTAACACAAACTGATGCTCTTCATAGCAACAAAGGCAGGAAATTAGATCATACAAACTAGCAGCTAGTACGGTACTAAGCATTCACAATCCTGAACTCCGGATTGAACAAGTTTTCCTCCATTAATAGCTTAACCAAAGCAACCAATAATCCAACTAAATGTAACGAAAGTCAATCATAGAAATTGACAACCAGCTACCCTACTCGGTCTTCCTACACTAAAGCTTCTAGATAGGCAGGCTACTAATAATGCTTCTCGTTATTACGCTAATGCAATCCTTTTGTCAAAGACTGCTAGGGCTAATGCTTCAATGGGAATAGGGTTTTCATAAGGCTAAGCACTTAATGAACCTAATCAATCAGCACATTGGACACCATGCCCCAATTGTCTGTCCCTCGCAGCATACCCCCAATGCCATTGATAGGGATAACCGAAATAGTACCAGCATAGGTCCGGCAAAGTGCTAAGATCAGACAAAGATATGGGATCATATTGGCACGGTTGAAGTATAATCATCTTTGGCACAATAATCCTTGCTGAATTTATGAAATCTACAGTAGGCATTTGTCTAAGAATAAGGACACGGAACAGCAGGACACGGCATGGACACACGGAAACATCATTTTAAAAAATTAGGACACGGACATGCTGGAGACACATTGAATAAGAAATATATTTTTTAATCTTAAACTATAAAACAGTAGTATAAAGAAAAACACCACACCTATCAAATTAGGGATCAACACAAATTGTATTACTATGATGAAGATATTAAAACAGCCACAATTGGATAAATATCCAAGTACTAGGCCTCCATGGCAATTCTGACCCTAACTCTCTGAAGATGCTTTCGGATCTCAGAAGCTTCCCCAGTGTGCAAAACTTGTCCAACTAAAAAATACTCCCTCCGTCCCACTTTGTTGTACCCTTCTTCCTTTTTGGGATGTCCCAAAATGATGTGCTTGTTTCAAAACTTTCCAATTTTGGATGTCCATATATTACCATATTACCACTCATTTCTCCCTCCCAAATTCAAATTTTGAACTTGATTTGAAAAGAAAGTGGAGCAAATAAATAACATGACAAGAAAGTTGACAAAAAGTCATAAGTTACAAAGGAGTAAAATGGTAAAATTGACACAAAATCAATGTAATTATGATCTTTCCTTAAATTACGTGAAAGTCAAAGGCGCAACAAATTGGGACAGAGGGAGTATGATAACAAATATCAGGACACATAATTTAGCTTGTCTGGAGCGAGGCAATGTGACAAGCCCACACTACTTGGGTTATATTCAATTTGTCATAGAACCTTATCAACTAATCTAACCTGCTTCTGAAAATCTAGAATGGAACTGACGTAACCTGCAAGCAACTGGTAGCAATAGTTATTATGGATATTGGATACGGAACCAAAGCTCCAGAGCTATACGAAACAATAATATCACAAAGCATATTGGACTGCAGAATTAAAAGCATAGCAGAAGGATGAATTCATAACGAGCCAAATTCTGTTGCAAAGCCCAACCCTTTTCTCCTTTTTCACCATTACGAATCACAGCCAGAATGCATCTAAGATTGTTAGCCATAGAAAACAAATGGTAATGATGCCATGACTAGTACGCCAAAATGGATGCTCATAAAGTCAATAACACACCATAATTTCATTCGTGCCAAAAACAATCAGGACTCCTGCACGTCCTATTACTAATAAATTCCTCAAGGGGGTCTTAATTTTTCTTTCATTTCCCTTTCTATGTTCCTGCAGTAACTTTGTCCTCTATATAAACTTGATATCACCTAGGAAGAAATCTATCATGTTTCATAAACTCTAGGATGTAATTGATTGCATAGTCTGACGACTCGTAAGTTTTGGACTGCAGTTTCAAGAACATAGAAGAACGTTGGATTTCACAACAAGGCAAAACTTATTGGGTCGCTAACAAGCCTAATCCGTCTATCTTCTGGTGGGCCCTATGAGTCTGTCCCATGAATCTTTTTCCTATTAAGAATCATAGAAAATATGCAGCTAAGTGTATTACACACAAAACCGAAGGATAATTATGGGATAACATAAACTTTCTCAATAAGTGCTAATCCGATGATAAGAACAACACAAAGGAGTTTGGCTGCACATAGCATAAATGATATGGAATGATTCCAATGGAAACAATACTTATTACGGCTCTCGTGTGCCTTGCTAAATGGAACGTGCCATAAATAATTAAGGCTCTTGTGTGCCTTATTAGTTATTGCTACTACTATAAATTCCTTGATTTTGGGGGGAGAAATTGACAAGACAGACCTGGCCTTTAAACCTTAATTTCATGTCCATCATCTGCCCTTTGCTGCATTGCACCAAAATTGTATCCTCTATGCATCATTCGAAACCTCTTTAGTCTTTAACGTCCAATAAAAACTCCTAGTTTCAAGTAGCAGGTTCCCGGAAATTCACATGTTACACATTTCAACAAATCCCGAATAATACGAGTTCTAAATCCAGACATTCAACCGTAAATCACAAATTTACCCATCTTAACAGCACTCATCTACCATAACTCCTCAAAAACCCAATCTACTTACATAATCCATTAGGAACCATCAAAACCTTCGACACATAATCCAATAGTAGGTTGCCCTAATGTCGCGTTATCAATCCTCCCTCTCACGTAGTTAGCTATGTTTTTGAAAGACCCTTTCAACTCATGCGCATTATGTGACTTAGATCGAAACAAATGGACACAAACTAAGAAAAACAATCAATAGCAACAAATCAAAGCAAAAAACCAAATGGAGAAGAAAGTGGAAAGTACTACTGACCACTTGTATCTCAAGAA
Source organism: Rhododendron vialii (assembly GCF_030253575.1). NCBI lineage: Eukaryota > Viridiplantae > Streptophyta > Magnoliopsida > Ericales > Ericaceae > Rhododendron > Rhododendron vialii. Next base: position 510,195 of record NC_080559.1, on the reverse strand, counting down.
GTGGCCATCGAGGGGAGTGGATTCGGGTACATCCTCGGTGGTAACCGTCTTGTCGGGACGCCGCAGGAGCACGTAGGGCGTGAGTTCGCAGCCTACAATAGGAATGTCGGACGGAAGGTGCACTCGCAGCACGCTCAGCATACTTCCCGCTCTCTCTCTTCCGAAGACTTTACAAACAGTAAACACAGAAAGAACAACCACGATGATCCGAATCTCAACGCTTTGGATATTATACCTGACGGCGGATCCGCCATTACTTTACCTCGACACCCGCCAGCCTTGCACCGCCTTCGCAAAAACCCTAGAAATTTTGAGAGAAAAATCCACGGATGCCCCAAAATACAGACAAAAAAAATCTCCAAGGCTGTGTAGGGATGGATTCGAATGCCTAGTGGAGTGATTACAATAGCGTTCGATCGGTGGAGATCGAGGAACAGAGAGGGGAGTTGATTTAGGAAAGAGAGAGAGAGAGAGAGAGAGTCAGAGGGGGGATCGATTGATTGGTGTTAGGGTTTTACACGGATATGGGAGGAAGTAAAGAGAGCCCGCTCCTAATTGGTGTCGTTGGGTCGTCTCCACATTTCTTTCTAATAGGGGAAATGAATTTACTCCTACTAGAGAGAGAGAGAGAGAGAGAGAGAGTAGTTTTTTCGTGAGTACGGGTAGGACAAAGATAATTTTCCCTAATTCTTTCAAGTTTTTAGCGTGTTGAGTTTGAATTTAAATTTTGTGTTGTCTTTTTTAAAGTAATATAAAAATACATAAATTAGTAATAGAAAATTCTATATAAATTATTAGTAAGAAAACAACTATAGATATGTTAGGATTTTTATCACTTTTTTGTTTTTGCAAAAATGAAGAAAGTGAGGAAAGAATTATTCATCTTCTATAATTTTCTGAAGTAATCTTTCATTCTTTCTCTTCCTCCAAAACTTTAAGTCAAACATATGAAACAACAATGCATAATGATGAGTTAAAGATCTTCTAATGTGATTCCTCTTGCCATCACTTGGCAAAATAAAAATTCATCATGCCACGCTAAATAGGCCCTGCGATCCTATTTCACGATCCAAAAATGTTCCTCTAGTAGGACTCAATGTATTTAAGTTCCATGCAAAAAAATTGATTGATTAGAGATCGGTAAAGTCTTAGTCAAATCGTACTTTTAAAGAGAAATAAATGACTAGAATATGATGGTCTATTTATTTAGTACTTATGACGAATATATGCTTCGTTCAAATAGACACTAATGTTTGTATAAACTTGATTTTCCTTTCACTTTTTAACCCCCTATATTGACTTTAAAATGAGTTCTAAATGAGATTGAACTTAATTGTGAAGAGTTAAATTGGGTGAGACATGTTTAAGTATTTAAGTTGAAATAATCTCAGTTCTTTCGATCTTCAATTTTTTTGAAGTTTTGGCAAAGTATAATTTTGATTCGCTTTTAATGCATCTAGTAAAGATTTTCTTAGGCCTCATTCTGCTAAGCTTCTTATTTTTTAAGTACTTGTTTTTCGCTTTACAAGACATGTCATTTTTTTTTACAATACATCACTTGTAATTCAAAAAATAAATATTTATTTTATTTAGCGGAACGGAGCCTTAGTTGTATCTCTCCTACCTAAAGAAAGGGATAGGGCCGGCATGATTACCAAAATACGATACTTAAGGCTTAGTTCTTACTAAATGATTGCATTGGTATTTTTCAGCACTATTTATTTTTTTAACTTTTTATTTAATTTTTGTAAAAAAAATGTAGGATCAATCATTTGGTCCAACGAGAGAAATCATAAAAAAACAAAATCAAAAACCAAATCTAGAAAAACTTGATATATGCCGACATTAAAGACAAAAAAGACAATTATTTCAAACTTTTTTCGTTTTTGGTGTTTTTTTTTTTCGTTTTTTTTACTTTTTATTTTTTAGACTCATCTCGTCGAGAAGAATGGACAATTTAAAAAATTTAATGTCAAACTATAAAAAATTCAGAAGAAAAAAAGAGAGTACCAAATAAGTAATACTATACCACAATCACTACCACCCATCGCTACATTCACCTCCCACCGCGACTACATCACCAGTTGCTACTGTAATCATTTTGCACCACCATGATCACCATCGTCTCTCCACCACACTACCTCCGCTATAACCACTACCACACCACCACAACAACCATCATACCAGCTCCACTATATAATCACCACCGCAACCATCATTACCATCATCCAAATGGAGTCACCACCTCCTCACACCACCACAACAAACACATGGCAGCCACTAATTAAATTAGAAGGGAGCAATCACAAATAACATAACCAAAAGTACTTCTTATCTTTGTGCATTTTAATTCAGCTCCGTTTTTATCAAACAAACCTTTTAATTTAACAAGTTCAGCATTCAGTTTTCGGTACTTGATTTCTCAACTTTCAACTTCATCAAACAACACTTAGGTAGTTCATTTATTACAGAGATACATATGCCTTTAACTAACGGCTGAGATTGATTTCACACAAATTTAAAAGGTTCAAAATACATATAATACTGTATCTATTTGAAATGTAAACAATGCCCAATATTTGTTTATCAACTTCAATTGTTACCCTAAGGATAAACTTCACGAAAACACACACAATTCTATAGGAACCGCCGTCCATTGCTAATGGGGAGAGAACTTCCAACTGTGATAGTCAGCTAACTAGTCGTATTACGGAGCCATTCTACTTCAACGAAATCCGTCACCAATTTGACAGATTTACAAATTGAATAATGGTTCTATAGTTTAAGTGTGTAAGTGAAGTTTAATAAAGTTTGATTATCTGTTCGACATTGAGGTCAAAATTTGAGTAGTATTTTGAAATTTTTCTAGTTTATTTGAGGTCTTACTACCCGTTCAAATAAGCCTAGTGGTTTATTTTTTTGTCTTTATTCAATTTTTTTTCGTATTTGTTAGTTTTTCGTCAATTTTTTGGGGAGGAATCTAAAAAGTAAAAAATTATGATTGAAATTCATTTTTTTAATAAAGACGAAAAAATTGGCTTATTGGCTTATTTTTGTCTTTATTCAAAAAAATTAGGTTCCGATCATAATTTTTTACTTTTTAGATTCCTCTCGTCATGACGAAGCAATAATTCCCAAAAAATTAACGAAAAACTAACAAATGCAAAATTTTTTGAATAAGAACAAAAAAATAAGCCACTTGGCTTATTTAGCCGAACAATAGTAGATATGCATACATGAGGTATAAAAAAAAAAAAGGAGGTCTGATTGATGCCTGTTTATTTCCATTTACGTATGATAAACATTTTGAATTACTCTTGGCCGTGAAGAATTTCTCGTGGCCGTGAAGAATTTCTCGTGGCCGCAAAGAATTATAAAAACCGAGCATAATTACTTATGGCCACAAAAAATTACTCCAGGCTGGCCGCAAAGAATTACTCATGGCCGCGATGAATTACGCTTAGCTGCAAAGAATTACACTTGACCGTGAAGAATTATTCATGGTCTCAAAGAATTACTCCTAGATGCGAAAAATGACTCATGGTCTCGCAATTCTTTGCGGCCAAGAGAAATTATGTGTGGCCAAGAGTAATTCTTTACAGCCAGAAGTAATTCTTTATGGTCAAGAATAATTCTTTGTGAACTTCTAATCTCAGCCATTGATTTCAATGATTGAGATGGAATATCTTTTTTGTGTCCCCAAAACGCTCTCCATATTATATACTCCGTAGATACCGAAGTTATAGCCCATGCGTTGCACAAAATTTTATATAGATAGGATAGGATAAATGGCTATGAGACTAGAAATTGATGCGTATGGTTGAAGTTTTTATACACTACAACAGCGGGACACGAGGGAAAGATCATTGATACCGATATTGACAATAATAAGTGGAGAAAGAAAGGAAAAGCAAAAAAAAATGCAGCTAATGCAAGGGTAATTCCCCACAAAACTTGGACCCAGCTAATTTTATCTGTCTATAACATTTTCTTTTCTACTACAGAATCAACTTTAATCTAGTCTAGAGGAGTGAGGAGAAAGGAGGGAAAAATATTCTCAAAAAAGGCCCCATAGCTAAGGCCCAGGTCCAAGCCCAAACCCTTAGTTAAGGTCATGAATTTGGCCTGAACTAGATTTTGGAGATAGAGGCTGGGCTCAAGTCCAATTTTTTTTGCAGGGGAGCAATGGCTTGGACCGGGTTAGCCTAAACCAAATGATTTGTGATTTATTTACCTCATATTTTGTTTAGGTTTTTATTTTTTATTTTTTTTGAGAATCAATTTTTTGTTTAGTTTGCTATTGCATAAACATAATTTATCTAGAGATACGTTTTCCAACTTCGCCTTCTCATAAAGATATATACGATTTTTATCCCTTCATACATGGAATTTTTTACCCGTGAAAAAATAATAGTCGTAAATTTAATGCAAGAGGATTAAAAAAGATTGCAAGTGTAAAAGAAAGGAACTATAAAAATCAGTAATCTCGGTTTTCACATGAGATATGTACTATGCATTACGTGATCCTATATATCAGCCTTGAAGGTGACTAAGGGTGAGTTTAGCCTAAAATATAACACTTGTCCTTTATTTTAGTTTTGAACCTTTTTAGATTCACATTAGATTTTTTTAAAGAATAAATGATTCGAATTAATGAGAGAAATTTAAAAAATTAAAAACAATGAAGAAGGAAAAGAATTTGCATAAAATACGGAGTACATTCTTACTTAGTTACTTGTGAGTTGTGGTTGTGCTTATAGAATATTTGACTCTTCCTCTTTTTTTAATTGCAAAGTTTGATTCAAAATTTTTTTTTTTGAACAGAAAAAAAGAATTTATTAATCTTTGAAAATGAATTACAAAGATTAAAGGAATTCAAGCAAAGGCATCAAACCAGAGGAAGGATCAGCCACAAGAAGGCAAGACCTAACGCTGACGATCACATGCCGCAAGGACCCAAAAGGGAAAGAAGAACAAGTTTGATTCAAATATGATCTGTCCTTTTGGTATTTCCAACAACTTGATCCTGAAATTTTGGTATTTCTTACTAGTAGTATAACGGATTCAGAAATTGAATAATGGTTCTATAGTTTAGGTGTGTAATTGAAGTTTAATAAAGTTTGAGTGTCTATAGACATTGAGGTCAAAATTTGAGGAGTATTTTGAAATTTTCCTAGTTTAAAATAAGTCTCAGTCGATATGCATACATGAGGTGTAAAAAAAAAAACGATTATTCGCAGTTCCGTATTTTCTCCCTTGGCCCACTACATTTCGGTAAATAGTTGTTGAAAATCATACATAACATTTCGGTAAATAGCTGTTGAAAACAAGATTATATTTCGGTAACTACATGTCGAAAATATGTTCAACCTTCGGTAAACAACTGCCGAACATACATTTCGGTAAATAGCTGTTGAAAAAAATATTATATTTCGGTAATTGTATGCTGAAAATGTATCTCAATTTCGGTAACTAACTGTCGAGCATAATTGAAAATTTTTAACTGGCTAAGGAGAAAATACAGGGTTGCGAATAGCCGCCCCAAAAAAAAAGAAGGTCCGATTGATAGCTATTTATTTCCATTATGTATGATAAACATTTTTGGATAATTCATTGTCGAGGTCAAATTATTCGGGCCAGTTTACGCGCAGATTAAGCTTAAGGGACCAATCTTACCATTCACGTGCGGCCTTCGGAGACCCTAATTACAGTCCGCTAAAGAGAGAGCAAATCCCTAATTTCAAACCTTGGCGGCCAACCGCTTGGGTTATACGGATGTAAACATAAAATGTCCGCATGCAATATGTATCCACACACAGAATTCAGATTCCACTTCCAGATTACGTGATTGCTTGCAAACTTATTTCTCTACATTATTTTTTTGATCGGCTATTTCTCTACGTTAGCAATGGATCGAATGTTTAGTGAAATTCCGAGGCAGCTTCTTGAGTATAAGGGTGGACTGGAGAAGGATTATGGCGTTGAAATTCCTTCGGAGGCTCTCAATCTTGCTTGTGACATTACCATAAGACATTCCAATGGTTCGTTTTGTTGACTTCTTGAATCAATTTTGGAGAATGTTTCTTTAGGACATAAACACTCGTTATTTTTGCATGTGATTAATGGTTGAGCGTAACAGTTTTCGATTTTGCAAAATATCTTTTGAAAAATTCTCCCAAAACCATCTTTAGGAAACCGTCAACCAACCAAACAATTCTATATTTCTCTAAAAGGAACTCAGAAAACAAGTTCTAAAATCTGCAATCAAACACTAAGAATCTCAACAGTGTTTGTTATTTTTTTCATTTGTCTTTTTTCACAGTTTTATTTGCTAATGAAGAAGTGAATTCTGACAATTTTGAGGATCTGCTCCAAAAAAAGGCGTTCGGGCTGGTGAAGGATGCCTGTTTGAGATTGAGGCGCGACCTCGACACTGATGCAGAGGAGAATGCTTTGGATACTGATGAATACTAGTTGAGTCGGGGCTTTTTGAATTGGAGGAAATTAAGAAATAGAAGGTTCATCGAAAACGAATTTGGATTCCTCGTGTGAGTAGTTCATTTGTCTACTTTCAACTTAGGTAGATTTCCAATAAGAAGACTTGATGCACAGTTAATTAATGTTGTTTGGATTTATTTTCTTACAGTCGGAAAAGGAATATCAAGATTTGATGGACAAGTGGGATAGGTTTATGAGGAAGTCAAAACCAATAGTAATGGGGAGGAATAGGTGCAACAAGAGAGGTGAAGAGCTACAAATGTTAGAACAAGTGCGCCAAGGGCTGGTTTCTTTTATGCAGGAGGCCGAAGCGGATAAGAAGACAGAAATAAAACCCACTTTTGGGATGGTTCAGTGTTTAAGTCCTCTTCTAACCGAGCTTCTTCTATCAACACATGAGAATCACAAATAAAACCTTGCTGTTACTCCACGTTTAGTTGCAGAAGTGTAAATAACTTACAGTTTTTTGGTGGTTTGCCAGGTGTTATGAGATGCTCTTTGGGCATTATTTTTCTTTCTTAATAATATTTCTTTTTTGGGGGGATAGCTGATGGTGCACGTAGCAAGCCCCTTGACTGGGTTTCCAGTTTCTTGGCTCCTTTGCGGCTCAAAACTTCCGTTGCAGGACCTGGAAACAAGATTGACTGAGAGGTTAATTGGACAAGATCGTGTTAGCTTTCTGATTTGCCGGGCCTTGTCAAGGCAGAAGTCTAGCCGTGGACCTTTAGGCTCATTTCTCTTCCTATTTGGCTCTGGTAGAGGAAGGACGGAGCATGCAAAAGCTCTTGCTAAACAACTTTTCGATGGTGACAAATTGCTAACTGAAGTTGACATGTCAGAATATGGGGAGTCAGATTCTTCCTCACGCCAGTTTGGTGCCCCTTCCAGGTTTTCATCTGCCAGCTCGTTCTATTTTAGCTTGTTACTAATTTTTTGGGTCTCTGATAATAATGGTTTTGTAATGTTTACCTGAGCATATTTTGTTCTTCTGGTTCATTAGTGGTGAAGAATGTGGTGCTGGAGGATTAGTTACAGAGGCTGTGAAGAAGAGGCCTTTTGGTGTTATCTTGTTGGACAATGTTGATAGGGGCCATCCTGCTGTTACAGATCTTCTGATCAAAATTTTAAGTCATGGAAGAGTATTAGATGGCATAGGAAATACTGTGTATTTCATGAATACATTGATTGTCATGACATCAAATGTTGTAGATCACATGTTCTATCAGTCGGGCTGCAGATGTTGGTCTCAAGACGGCCCCATGAAAGACAAGTCTTATCATGATCCACCATATCCTGAACGTCCATGTGCCTATCTCTCTTTTTTGACGGAGGTAAGTTCACTAGTAAGAATACGATTTTTTTTTTTCTGGACTCAAGGAGCACATCTCAGGTCTATCCAATTGTGTACATCTCTAATTATGTACCCCAAAGAAAAGGAACGAGTCAATAAAATCTATTTATTGCGTCGAGACTTCTTTACTTAGATGAATCTGCTGAATGCGAAGGCTGTGGTAGATTTCAGTTGTGTTGCTTAATGCAGTGGATGATCTCATAAGCAATGCAATCAATGCCCTTTTTGTACTCAATCAGTGTATACTGGTACCTATTATCTCATCTGTGCATTTGCTCCCAGTGGATAGATAATACTTTGAAAGCATTCCCTGGAATTTTGCATTTGTTCTTATTTACAAAGTCTTATTGTAGGAAACTTCGAACTGTTCCAATGAGGAGACAGAGCCTCTAGAGAGAGAGAGAGGCCAAGCAAGAGGCCTATGAATCAAGTTCAGGGCCTTTGCATATTATTGGCCAATAGAGTGGTTAGACAAAATCAGGCAATCAATGTTGTAGCCGAGGCATTGCTGAAATCTATTCTTGCTCCTCATGATCTGCCACATCGACCTACTATGTCACTCCTATTTTTGGATCTCACTAGTGTTGGTCAGGCTGATCGTGTAAGAAGTCTTGCAGAGAATTTTGTCTGTGACGATGGAACGGACCTACTAATTGATGTTGACTTGTCTAAGTACAGAGACTCGGATATTCACTTTTCCGACTCCTATATGGGCCTTTGGAGCTATCAACGTATGGCCTCTTTATACTACTTTTTAGCTGTTTACTTTTACTACTAGGACAATTTTAAGCCAATGACTTGTACTTTTGTGGTATGTTGGTGTAGTAGCCATGGCCAACATGGTTTTCCACTGTTAGAGCTTGTCCAGATGAGGCCACACAGCATTCTTGTATTTTCACAAGTTGAGCAGGCACATATTTCTGTTTTCAGTGCTTTACTTTCGGTTCTTGATCAAGGTATGTTGTGTGACTTGGAAGGACGTACTGTAGATTTCAGACACGTTGTTATCTTTGCCTAAGATATGGGAAAAAGCAAGGTTCTTGCACAACTTGTCAGACATGCTGATCCATACGATTCTTCTATTGAAGTTATGCAACAGGTAAATATCTTGTTACGAAAAAAGGTGATGTGATTTTATCGCCCCATTTGTACATGTTCCAAATGTTGGTGCAATAACTTTTCTCTGCTTTTTTATTTCATGTAGAAGAAAAGCGGCTTTAGGTCTGAGTTGCTGAACCAAATAGACGAGATTGTATGTTTCAATCCTTTTTCTGGTGAGCAACTGAGGAAAGTTGCTAGGTTATCAATGAGGGATGGTCCTCAGCTGGTAAATGGTCGGCCTCTTGAACTGCCAGCAGTGATTTTGCATTTGTTCAGTGCAGCTAGTGATTGCATTTGTTCAGTGCAGCTAGTGATCCAGTGAGTATATTTGTTTGGCCAACTGTTAAATTTTTATGTTGTTGCTTTTGAGAATGTCATAATTCCATGTCATTCTTGTGACTTGTGAGTTTGCCCAACTGAACAGTGCTTTCAAACCTTATCTTGAATATTCCATTGAGTTCGTACTTCTTCATGGATTGAGTTTTCTTGTTTAGGTTTTCGAAAGAGTTCCCGGCCTTGCCGTGGGAGCTACACTCTCATTTCTTGCCAAGGGCCTCATCAAGCAACGCTCACTGAAGTAGTGGGCACCAATGGGTAACTAACTGGAAACGAAAGTAATGTAACAGACATTTTCCTGTTTTTTTTTGTATTTTGAATTGGAGGTCTTTTTTTTATTTTTTTATTTTTTATTCTTCCAATTGTGTGACTTCAGGTTAAAACCCGCAGCTATAAGCCAAAACAAAAAAAAAGGAAAAAAATTAAATAGGGAGAACTCCGAACTCCTATTAAGTACTATGTCTCTTTCTATTGGGACATTTAATTCCAAATTTTGACAACTAGTTGGGATAAGTGACTTCAAAACTTTATATTATTGTATTCGACCTATCTCCTTCTAACCTTTTGATAAATAACCGTTATCCAGTATTGTCTTAATGTAATAGATTTTCTTTTAAGAAAATGTATTTAGAACCATATCATGTTTTTAAACCCAGACTTACATGGGATTGTTTTCTGTGGAGCTATTTTAAGTGAAAATAGCAGTAGTTAGTTGATTGCATTATGTGGAGGTATTAAGTTCCGCTTGTGTGCAACATGGGAAATAAAAAATGATTAGGGTTATTTTCCGATTTTGCAGGTGTGAAAAAGGTAAAAGGATCTCACTCGAAGAACAAGCAGCAGCAGAAAAGCTTAAGTACTAGTATTTTACTCCGTATAGACTAGGGATGGCAAACGAGCAGATTTGAGTCAAATTGGGTAAGTTGTTAGTGGGTTGGGTCTTTAATGGATCATTGACCCATTTAGACCCATTAACTATGAGTCTAATTACCCATACCCAACCCAACCCAACCCAACCCATTTATTTTAAAGCAAACCCGACCCGCGCCATTAACCCAATTACATATATACTAAAAATTATGATCGAAAAATTAGAAAAGTAAAAAAAAATTATGATCGAAACTCATAAATTTTTTCAAAAAGACGAGAATAAGTAATTTTTTTTGTCTTATTGATTTTTTTTTGTCTTTATTCAAAAAATTATAAGTTTCGATCAAATTTTTTTACTTTTCCGATTCCTCTCATCAAAACAAATTAATAAGTCACAAAAATATGACACAAAACAAAAAAAATTCAAAAAAAATTTGAATAAGGACAAAAAAATAAGTCAATTTTTTAATCCAACCCCTTTGCGGGACTACCATGAGAGAAATTTATTCACGGCGGAGCACAATTTCACGGGTCCATTTGCGCAATTAATGGATGAGATGTGTTTTCAATTTTGACTGGTCAAAATAATTGTTACCGGTCACAATTGATTTTTAATTCGGACCATTCAAAATATTTTTGGACGCGTGTGATTTAGCACAAAAACAATTGAATAAAAGAGAGAGAGAAGGCCATGCTCCTGGGGGTTGTGGAGAGAGAGAGAGAGAGAGAGAGAGAGAGAGAGAGGGGCCGTACTCCTCTACTTCCAAATTGCTAAAGAGACCAATTAAGAGATGGAATTTGGTGGGTTACTTTCATTGCCCATTAGGTCATGTAAGTTGACCCAATTGATGTCCAATTATGACCCAACTAATAATGGGTTAGCTGGGTTTGAACCCATTCTTACCCAACTAATAAATGGGTTGGGTTGGGTCTATTTTCTAATTGATGGGTCTGGATTTGTTAATGGATCTGGGTTCAATTTGCCACCCCTACGTATAGTATATGCATGGAATTTGTGGCACCGGCCAGTTTAATTTCACTCTTCCTTTTTGAACTCCTCCAGGCCTCTACTATCTTGATGTCTTATGGTCTGCAGTTGAATTTTCTCAAGAATGGTGCGTCCTAATTAAGCAGTAGCCTGCGTTTATACTTTATATTCCTATATTTTTGGGACATATATGAATGGATGGATGTTCTATGCATATTCTTGAAAATGGTTGGAAAAGCTCTGAAACCCCAGAAACTTCAGTTAAATCTTGCCTTATGTAGCAAGGTTATTTTTGTACTACTACGGAGTATTAAATTGCATAGACTAACTTCCCTTGGTTTATAGCATCACTCTTATTCAAATATTATTATTGGAATTATAAAAACACAAGAACCAAGCCAGAGGCGTGCCGGCCTGAAGGGTTTAACCGGAATTTCCGCCCACACCTAAGTTAGGAATGGAGCAAGATAACCTGAGCTAGGCCCAGTTAAGTTAGGAAAGAGGAAACGACAGAGCATCTTTTGATAACATGCCTGTTTTCTAGCCAAATTTGGTTGAAGATGGCAGAGTGGTGGAACATTGATTGGGTGATTCCTTCGAATCTGCTGGGATTATCCGCTTGGTGGTTTTCCTTCCGCTTCAAAAATCTGGAGAAATTTTTTTGGGAGTGTTGTTTTTACGCTACTTTGTGGTCTATTTGGATTGCAAAAAATGATGCTATCTTCAACAACAAAGTTGCTGATCCCCGCCAATTGGTTGATTTAATCAAAACAAGGGCAGCCTTGTGGATCAAAGCCAAATTCGATGTTAAGGTGTATACGGTGGAAGATTTTAAAAGGAATCTTGATGGTATTAAAAGGCTCCCGATTTAGGTGTACCCTTGGGTGTATCTTTTGATGTAATTTTGCTTCAATTTTGTTTTTTCTTGGGGTTGTGGTGAACTTTTTGGTTTTCCCTTCCCTTTTACTCGATGTACCCTTTCGAGTTTAATAAAAAAAAATTTCCTTTGCCGAGAAAAAAAAAAGTTAGGAAATTAAAGGGCTAATTGTATATAAAGTCTGCAGAGAGAGCTGGGAGTAATTATTTGCTCACAGTCTGTGTACTGTTCAGAATTTCATGTATTTGCTCACAGTGTGTACCGTTCAGAATTTCATCCCCTTACTTTCGTCTTTTGTTGTTGGTAAATAAGGTGCATGTATAGAACAGAGATGTGAATGGGTTAGCTACTGCTGTTCTTGATGATATCTGAGCTAGACTTAGCTCTTTGTCCTCTGTCAAACTTCTCTGCTAGCAATAGGAAACTTTGTGATCATTGGTTACTTGATTTGAAAATATTCAGGATTAGCAATTGTTGATAGAGCTCCTGTATAGGTGGTTTTTGCTTCTTGTTTTGTTTGTTCAGGGGGATGCCGGTAGTTTTTGTAGCTTCCTTGCTTTTGGTAAAATGAAATTACTTACCAAAAAAAAGGTGCATGTATAAAGAAACTGAGGCTCCGTTTGTTTCAAAGTAAAATATTTTTCGAGGTTAATTTTTTTCTATGTGAAATGATTTTGCAAAAATAAAAGTTTCGTTTTTATTTTCCGGTGTTTAGTTAATAGTTGTTCCATAAGGAAAGTTTTCTGGAACAAACCCTATAAGTCAGAGTTCGGTTCTGGTTAATGCCAAAAAAAAGATAGTTGTAAATTAGCTTCTCTCTCATAATGTGTGTCTATGTTTGTATGTATGTATTACATGCAAAATTGAAATAATGTCTAGCCGGTCCCAATTTCTTAGTTCATGGAGATTGGGGAATCCTTGCCATATAAGCACAATTTGTGTAGGTCTTGGGGGGTCTAATTTTAAAATATTGCCACGATTTAATAGTTGCACATGCACATGATGAGATATTGCCCAATCAGTCCCGGAAGAAGTTCTACAAAACTTTGTCGTCTTTGATGAGAAAGCATATGGTTACGTTACGTGAATGAAATTGGAGTTTTGGTCCGTGAAGAAACACAGTAAAGTATAACGTCTCTGGGGTATTTAATCCTCTAGCGTCTTCCTAAAGCAAATGAACAATACATATATGATGGATTGGAAAGATAAATATGGAAATCTCCTACTGAATAATTGACTACATCTTTGGGGTATTTTAACCCCTCTAGCGTCTTTTCAATGTTTAACCCATCACTTCGTGTTTCCAAAACCCCACTTGAATGCATCTCAAAAGGTGTTTATGTCCCATTTTAATTTCGGAAAAAGAAACGTCAATAAACTTCCCTTTTTTTCCACCATGGGGACCTTCTAGTGCCCCCTTTATTCCAGCTTTTTGGTAACAACTTTCAAATCCCCATACTACACGTTCGCTTTTCAAGACTTTTAAATGGGTTGATCATATTCTTTTAACCTACTACCAAGTTCCAGGTGGCAACAATCAGGTTCTAATTCGAAGATCCAACGGCCATAAAGCAACCAAAGTTCTCCCAAGAAAGCAGGCATGGGTAGGTCACCTTCATTATTGGAAAATCATCAATGTCTTTTTCTGTTGCTGCAATCTTGACTACACTCTTTTGTTACACATTCCTCCTCCAGTCCTCCTCTGTTGTCTAGTAGTACTTTGAAAACTCTTGTTGGTTAAGTTGAATTTCTGACTAGTCGTAAAAACAGCAAGACTATACATTTTCCGATGAGGGAGGGAAGAGTATTGGGTTCCATGATGATGGTAAATGAAACTCACACATTACTAATATATAAACTTTTTCTTTAAACAATTCACAGCTAAACTTGACTTGCCTCATTTGCAGTCCTAATATTCTCAAGGAAATCCAACCTTTAATGAAGGGTGTTTTTAATTTGAAACGAAAGAATTTGTTTGAGATTTAAGGTTTCAAGTTCGAAACTTTTTAGATATCATCAATTCTTTTGGGGTGAGTTTATACAAAGCATTGTTACGTTCTGACTTTTTTAATTGGGACTCCCGCAAGTGGGTGGTGTGGGATTAGTCTCTCAAAATTAGTCGAAGTACGCAAAAAAGCTAACCCGGACACCTGAGTTATAAAAAAAAACTAGGTAGGTGGGCATATTACTTTAGGTGTGTAAAGTGGAACTCTTTGTCCCACTATGTAACACAAAGTTCCATCATCCTCCACTCTTGATTGCTTGACTTTATTCCTGTTAATTACTGGATTAATATATGAAAGCACTTACTCATAATCAATTAGTACTATTATATTTCAAAGAGTATAACATTTCGACCTCTTGTTTTCATCAAGAGGAAAAAAATTAAGTACTACTAGTTCATCTCATCATTAATTCATGACGTTCACCGCCTAACCTAAACACCGGCCACCACGTACGTTTCCATCTTTTCAACACAAACAACAGCAAATTCTCAGACATGGAGATGGGAGGTCGACAAAGCCACTACGACACTGTGATGAGTGACGAGTACCCTTTTCTTGTACTCCCCATATGAAGCTTCTGTTATCACATGTCATAAAACAAAACCCCCCCATAGTTTGTGTACTTTGTAGGGTGCAAATTTATTGTTTGTCCGGCCACCTAACAAGTTGGTAAGCGTCATCCACTCTACCAGGGTTTCTTTAGTAAATAAGTCGAACTCGAGTTAAGCGTAGCCAATGTCGGCCCCGACGTTTGGATTGTCCAAGCCCGATTTCAAGCTTGGTTGTCCTCTTATTATTAAGTCATAAAAAATTAAGAAAATACAAGGCAAAAAATCAAGGTCACAATGTGCTTTTAGCTTGAATTCTATCAAAAAATTTAAATTAAAACGAAATTCGGGTTATTGTCCTTTATGATTTAGCATGATTCGATTCAAAAAAAAATTGATGGGTTTCTATTTATTTTATCTTTCATTTTTTATTTTGATTATTGTTCTATATTTTATGATAAATTGAAAAAAGAAATATTATGGAACAACTTGAAAAAATACAAACCTGACTTAAGAAATGGTTAATTTTTTCATTGAAGTTTTTTTTTTTTTTTTTTTAAATTCGTGAGTTCTGTGTCTACATTATATACATATATATATGCATGTATATTTTTCATATTTGCATACATCACTATATATGTGAGTATGCGAATGAGAGTAGTTGTTTTTTTCTTTTTGGAGGAGTTTGCCACGTTCTATTAAGATTCTTATTTTTTAAGTACTTCGTATTTATTTTCCGTTTTACATCACCTTTAATTTGAAAAATAAATATTTATTTTAATGAGTGGGATATACCCTAATTGTTGATGTAGAAGAGGTATCTCCCAACATAAAAAAATAGACATCAACAACAAATGCCCTTTTCCCTCTGGAAAAAAAAGAAGAAGAGAGAGAGAGAGAAAAGTAGGTGCATTGCAGTCGACTAGAAGAAGAGATAGATTTAAAAGGACTAGCAGCCAATGAAAAGAGGAGAGAGAGAGAGAAAAGAAGATAGAGATTTAAAAGGAACAGCAGCCAATGAAAAGAGAGAGAGAGAGAGAGAGAGAGAGGGAGAATTTAAAAGAGACTGAAAAATATAACCTTAATGTTTGACGCGGAAATATAACCTGGGCACACGAGTACGAGGGAACTTAAAAATGCTCTATAGACCAACAAACCAACACCATCCTTCATGTTGTGTTTGCGTCCAAATACACACATATACATATATATATATATATACACAAATTATCAAGTGAGGGATTCCTCACTTTGTTAAAATGCGAAATTTTTATTTCCCGATCAAATTTTGAAAATTCGAACCGTTCAATGTGTGCAGAACATGATTTTAAGGGTTCCCGAGAGAAATCAGCGAAAAAAATGACCGGGAAGGGCTTCATCCGAGCAGTTTTTTTTGAACCGTTCAATGAAAACTGCTCGGATGAAGCCCTTCCCGGTCATTTTTTTTGCTGATTTCTCACGGGGACCCTTAAAATCACGTTCTGATCACTTTGAGCGGCTCGGATCATCGAAATTCAATTGGAAAGGGGAGTCCCGCATTTTAAAAAAATGCAGGATCCCTCACCGGAACCCGACTGTGTATATATATATATATATATATATATATGTACATATACATACACGAGGCGGTTTTAAGGATCTTTAAAAAAACTTCTAAAAAAATCCTCCCAAGTTTTCGATCAAATTTTGATAATCCGAGTCACTCAATGTAATCAGAACGTGATTTTAAGGATACTCGCGAGAAATCAGCAAAAAAATGACCACGAAGGGCTTCATCAAAACAGTTTTTTATTGAACTTTATTGAACAGTTCAATAAAAAACTGTTCAAATCAAGCCCCTCCCAGTTATTTTTTCTGTCAATTTCTCGCTAGCACCTTTAAAATCACGTTCTGAACATATTGAGCGGCTCAGATCATCAAAATTTGATCGGGAACTATGAGATTAAGATTTGGGGGGTTTTTTTAGAGGGTTTTTTTTTTAGAGGTTTTTATATTTACATGGAATTTTTTTTTTTTTGGGTTGCCTAGTCCGAGGGGTTGCTCAAGCCGACGGGCTTGCGGGGCTTACCTTGGGGCCAGTCCCGAGTGTAGCTCAACGTAGATAAGCTTAACCTATAGATATGAATGAACTAGACTCACTTATAGCGGGCCAGTTTCTATCACACAAATTTTGATATTTCATCTCAGCCTTCGAAACTAAGGGCTGAGATTAAAACTTAACACACCTTCTCTCTCTTTCCATTGACGTCAAAAAACTCTCTCTCTTGGTTAAAAAAAATCCATGACTCTTGCATCGCAGCAATCGGACAAAGGCAAACCGAGATGTTATTCCCCGAAGGATAGACCCGTTGGATTCATGAGATGGATGAATTTGTGAATTGTTTCGTTTGCAGTACATGATCCATTACTATTGATTTTCTTCTTTCTATGCCCAGCATCAGCAAAACAACCATAATTCCATTAACATGATCACTTCGTCAATTTTTCAAGGAAGCTTGGTCTTTCTTTTCTCTCAATTGAAATGTTCAATTCTAATTACTACCAAGAAATCTTGTTTGTCGAGATTTTACGAGCGTTGTGTCCCAAGATTAGGAGTAACCACTAAAGTAAGATTTGGGGATCAGCCCCATGTTTGATTTAGCAATCACCATAGGATAAAACAGAATATATGTTAGATCTAAGTATGGAGAAGTATTAAGATCTAACATTATCTCTCTGAGCTTTTCAAAGGGCCTAAGGAGAGCTTCCCTAAAACTTCTAGGCATTCCAATTGGTCTCCCCCTCCCCCTTATGTGATTAAATTTAATTGTGATGGAGCTTTTAAATCCTCCCACAGCTTGGTTGTCCTTGGCGTTATCGCGAGAGATTGTGGTGGATTTGCTCTTGTTTGGCGTGTGGGTCGTGTGTCAACAGCCTCTGCGTCCATTATCGAAGCCTGGGCCCTTCGAATCGCATGTAGTACTGCTGTGGAGATGAACTACCTTGAGGTCATTTTGAACTGTTTTAAAGATGACAAGTCACCATGTCCTGGGAAAATTTAGTGCTATTGTGGAAGATATTAAATCCTGGGCTAGGAAATGGTCTTTTATTTGGTGCAATAGAGAGAAGAATAGTGTAGCGAATGGTTTGGCTGCTTACTGTCTCCGTAAAAAAATTGTTCCTAGCTCATACAGGTTGTATTCCGCTTGATTTGGTAGATTTGATTGTTAAAGATGTAACCTATCCTTGAAGTTTATATATTATCATGATCTTTTCAAGAAAAAATAAGTACAGAGAAGTAAGCCCTCATCAGACAAAGGCGACGGTGTGGCTCGACGAAGAAGAAGAGGCGTGAGGGAGAGAGAGTCCAGAGGTGAGGGTTGGAGAGAACAACGTTATTTTTTTAAACCTGAAGAGAGAGAGTTTTGACGTTAGTGGGAAGAGAGAGAAGGTGTGTTAAGTTTTAATCTTAGCTCTTACTTTTAAAGGCTGAGATGGAGTGTCAAAATTAGTGTGGTAGGTACTGGCTCATGCTTATAGTGACTCATTTTAGTACTCGAATTGAGCTCGAGCCCAAACTCGAGTATGGGCTCAACGTGCGTGAGATCATCAAGCCTTAGTACTTTGGGAAATTAGCCGAGCTCGAAGACTCAACTTTTTATAGTCCATTGTTTGCACCACTAGACACGTCTAGAAGTGTACTTGGTACTGTTAACAATGAGCAGCATCTCCGTTATTCATTTATTTTCTTTCCCATTTCCCTTTTTCAAGTTGATGACTCCACATCACATGGTCCAATACAACAACGCTATTGATGTTCTTAATTATTCTTATATATAAAGCAACACGAACTAAAGACATTTTATTAATAGACCGCCCAACAACACCAAAATCCCCACCAACCATCCCTCGCAGCAATGGCCAAACCCAGTACCCCAAATCCTCTCTCTCTCATCTCCACCATATTCTTCTTCCTCTTTCTCCTCACCAATGGAATCAACTCTCAATCCTTCTCAAGACACCTCTCCCAAAAACAACTCGGCCTCAAAAAGGAGAAACTCAGCCACCTCCACTTCTACTTCCACGACATCGTCTCAGGCAAGAACCCCACCGCGGTCCGAGTCGCCGCCGCCGCCATGACCAAATCCTCCCCGACCGGGTTCGGGGCCGTGGTCATGATCGACGACCCGCTGACCCTGGCGCCGGAACTCGGGTCCAAACAAGTGGGACGGGCGCAGGGGATTTACGCCTCCGCTGCTCTTGAGCAGGTGGGGCTGTTGATGGTCATGAATTTCGCTTTCACCGATGGGAAGTATAATGGGAGTACATTGAGTGTGCTGGGGCGGAACACGGTGTTTTCCTCCGTGAGAGAGTTGCCGGTGGTCGGCGGCAGCGGGCTTTTCCGGTTCGCGCGTGGGTACGCACACGCCAAGACAATTTGGTTTAATCTCACTACTGGGGATGCTACTGTGGAATACAATGTCTATGTTTTCCATTATTGACAGTACGTGTCATATGACACCGGCCTCTGTTCCTTTTCTCTTTTCTCTTTTTATCTTTTTAAAAAAATTAGATCTATGATATTGATGTTTTCTTCTGAGTTTTTAATTCGCACTGTATTTATATGATCAAACCAGTGGCTTGTTGTTTTGGATAAGCTACCAGTGGTTTGTTTTGTATTTAACTATTTGGAAAAGAGAGTTTAGTATTTGGCGCATGTAAGCTTAAGTTTCCCCATATATTTCTTTCTAATAATCGGAGATGGAATCATCTCCGGTCCTCATTTTCAAATGAATTGGATAGGTCGCATCTCGACCGCCCATTTCTGTAAGCAAAGGTTTGGATTTGTCAATAGTATCTCATCATCAAAAGACGGTGTCAACAATTTTTTGGCCAGTAATTATTAAAATGAGTTGTTGAATTTTAGACTGTCTAATTCAGTTCAAAATGAGGATTGGAGTGAATTTTTAATATTATGTTCACTCAAATAATACCATATGTGTACACAAAGCCCGTAACTTTGATTAAGGAAGCAAACTTTTGCGCGGATACATTAGCGAATTCGATTGTAATAATACATTACTTATCTTTAATTCTGCACCAAAATGTACATGAAGGCATCTCCTAGTCCTAGATGATGGCTTGATGCTAGTTAATGGGGTGAAATACCCGCAAACTCAGAATTTCCGTTTGACCGAAATAAAGGAAATACCCACAAACTCTGCCTATTTAGTTTTATCTCGTACCAATCTAATAAAAAAACAAAAAACCACCATGCCATACGTGGAGCCACGTACAAGGTAAAAGTAAGTTGATGAAATACTATGATGATACATAATAATTCTCTTAGCATTTAATTGTACTAGTGATTTCGCATGTGTCTAACATTTTACCGGTCAGATCGTTGTCACATATCTTCTTTAGAATTCTTACTACTAATTGCCTGCTAATTGCTCCAGTCGTTTTGATTCTTTTCCTATTTTACCTGAGTACTTAGACTTTAAGTACACACAATATCATCATCGTTCGCCTTCATCGTCCTTCAGTGATTTATAAATACGTACATTTACAAGAAATTATACTCACCGCCTTTTTTCCTCCTATATCACCGCAATTTATTGTTTTTGGAGGTGGATGGCCAGAACAATGTGTTGTCAGCGGTGCGAGCAGCCGGTAGTGGGAGGGGATGAGCTTTTCTGGTAGCGAGGGTTAATTGGCACTGCCACTGCCAAGACCGTGTGGTTTAAATTCACCAATATTGGTGATGCCGCTGATACGGTTGCGCAATGCCTGCAAAATCAAAATGTCGATGTCATCCATTATTGACCACTTGCTTGTTTTTGCTTCCAAATTTCCCAGCTAGTGTAGTTTCTCACTTCATTGGTTTTTTGCCAAGACTACCCGTATCATGTAAATTCTGTGCAATTTGGGTGGGTTAGTTGAGAGTCTTGATGGTGAAGTTTTTGTAAAGCTATACAAGAAAAAGAAACAGTCAGTTTCATCTGTAACTGGTCCCCAGCCACCACCAATGGCAAATGGGTTTGGTGTAACGGTATCCACTTATTTATATATTTCTAATTCTACCAATGAATGCAAAATTTCGTGATCATTTGACAGTTTGCTTGCATATGCTTTTAAAAAAAAAAAGAAAACTAACTTGCATATGCTTTCATTGGGTTCTCAACAGCATTCTGAAGCTCGATCTTGATCTTTAGCTTAAGATTTTTCTGATAACTTAGGTGTTCGGGCCAGTTTACGTCCATTTCAATTAATTCTGAGAGACTAATCCTACCATTCATTTGTTGTTTGCGGGTTTCAAATAAGTCAAAGCAAAGCTCTCTATGAATTGGCTCAAATGGAGTTGATAGCACCTAAGGGTTCTCGAATCCAAAACCTTAGTAGAGAGCAAAGCTCTAAGTCTCTTGCTTTTAACCACTATGGTAAAGATACCCATGTTTGTAGGCACCAAAAGGCTTATATCTCACATCGACGTAAACATGCGTGTGGTAAATGGAATAGGTGAAAACCAAGGACGGAACCAAAATTTTTTTCTAGCAGTGGCAAAATGTATATTAAAAAAATTTAATGGTGGCGAGACTATATAAGTTGGGCATAAATTTTTTTTAACATATAATAGTTGTATTTTCTAAAATTCTTGTTGTGACGGTCGCCATCATTAAACCCCTAGTCCCATCCATGGTGAAAACCAGGGAGCTAAGATGCCATTAAAGAAAAGAAATGTTAATGGTCCGAATCTATTTTAATTTATTCTCCATTTAGAAGTTTGTAAGAACTACTCCTAAGCGGAGACTGACCTCGGAGTCAATGATGTCAATCGACGCGGTTATGCCGATGAACAGAGCATCACCACCTATACCTCTCAACCCACATTAGATGAGGTTGTGAGGTTGTACGTATGGTTTTATTTTTTATATGCAAGCGTAAGTTGTTAGTGAGATTTGACCATTAATTTTGTGCATGGGGCATATGGTGCATATGGTGCCTACCAACTCGGCTACGATTCTAGTTGTAGGTTGTCTGTTTGAATGGTTGAATTTGCAAACATTAACATTACACGTCATTTACTAAAACAGATCATCCTTCACTTTAAGAAAACGTTAAACTAGCTCTAAGGGGTTTGGTTGAGTGAGCATGGGTTTGGTCAAGCAGGAAGAAGAAAATAATAAGGGGGTGTTTGGGAGGCTCATTTTCCCATTTTTCGTTTCCCATTTTCCAATTCAGGGTGTTTGGCTGAGAATCATAAAATTCATTCCAAGAGAATGAGTTCTCTGTTTTGAAAGATAGAGAAGAGAAGTGAAAAAGAGGGGATTAGGAGCTTTTCCCATTTTCCGTTTCCCATTCTCAATCAGCCACCACACAGAAAGACCAATATACCCTCTCCATTCTTCGATAATACCCAAAAACCCCTCATCTTCCGCCACAATAACGAAGAGAGAGAGAGAGAGAAGTGCAGAGGCTTGAACAGATTGAAAAATCTTCCCATTCTCCTTCACCTCTTCACGTCCTCACCATAATTCTTTTTGTTGGCAAATTGTAGAGGAAATTGCAGAGAGGCTTGAACCGATTGCACACCATGATTTGGCAAATTCGTATGGAGGAATCCAAAGCTGTAATTCGGTCTAATTTGGTGTGGAAAAAGGCAACTGGGTTTTGAAGACTTGAAGCCTGTGGGTATTGGTATCCCAGGAACAGTTTTGCCTCTATTGTTGTGGGTTAACGTCAGAGAGAGAGAGAGAGAGAGAGCGAGGGGGGAGGGGGGGGGGGGGGGGGGGGGTGGTGGGCGGAGTGTGTGTTTGTATGGTGATGGAAGAAAGGAAGCAGAAGGCAAGAGTTGAAAAGTGGGAGGCAGAGGATCTCTCCATTTTCTCATCATCAGAATACAAATTGGTGGGTGTTGGTTTCCAAAATAAAATAAAAAAAGGTGGGTGTTTGCCAATTTGTTAGGTTAACTGGTAAATGAGCCGTAATAGTTCTAGGGGTAACATGGTAAAAATTCAATTCATAATTTATTTTTATTACATATCTCCCAAACACTACTCATGTTGCAAAATGCATTCTGCACTTATCATCCAAACACTTTACTAGATTCAAAATACATTCTGACCATAATTCAAAAAGTCAAAAAACCAAAAAATTGAAAATGAAAAGTCAAAAAGTAGGCTGCCAAACACCCCCTAAGTGTTTGTCCTTTATAAGGTCGCATGTTCGAATTTCACGGAGATCAAACATTTCAAACCTTAAGGCCACTAGAGAGTTTATATGGTCGTTAATTTCAGAGCCCATAAAGTGGTTGAGGTGAGCACAAATTAGTCTAAATAGATATATGCATCCGGTTATAAAACAAAGAAAATGTTCAAACTTCAATAGCTCTCCCACCAATGACTCCATAAAAATGCTCCCATAATTACTAACTTTTTGATGAAAAGCGAAGGGAAAATTTTAAAATGGCATCTGAACTTTCATTGTAATGTCACAGAAACACCTAAACTTCCTTTTATTTCAATTAAATACCTGGACTTACAAAATTTCCAAAATGAGGCACTTGCCGTTAGCCTTCATCCATTCCATCCACAAAATTGCTGATGTGGCACACTTCACCCGTTAAGTGGGCCCATTTCACATGTTAGGAAGCAAATGAAATGCACACAATCAAAACCCAACACTACCCTACTTCACTTTTCTTCACTTTTTAATTGTGCGCACAATCAAAATTCCATGGATCAAAAAAAAAAAAAAATTTCCAAACCCCACAAACCTCCAATCTAGTCCCTTTCACTAAACCAGTCGGAAAAGTTCCCATTGCCACTGATGCGGTTTCTTAGGAGCAATTTCGGTGGTCGAAGTAGAGGCAAATCGCGTTCCATCCCAACGTTTAGAATCAAGGATTGTTGAAGAAATCGAACCGAATTTTGGGAGAAATTGTGGATTCAGTTGATGGGAAAGCAAAGGAAATTAGGAGGGTTCAAGAAGTGGAAGCGACAATGGATCTAGCGCAGTAAAAGGGTGGGGTTTTGATTGTGTGCATGTCTTTTACTTTCTAACATGTAAAATGGGGCCAGTTAATGAGTGATGTGTGCCACATCAGCAATTTTGTTGACGGAATGGATGGAGGCTAACGGCAGGTGCTTCATTTTGGAGATTTTGTAAGTTCTTGTATTTAATTGAAATAAAATGAAGTCTAAGTGCTTCGGTGACATTGAATTGAAAATTCAGGTGTCATTTTGAAGTTTTTTCAAAAGCAAAATAAGAGATCACTAAACATAAGTAATAGGGCAATACCTGCTGTCTTTGAAAAAGATAGTATTCTTCCTAATCTGATCAAAGGCAGACCAGCCACACCGTAAGTGGAAAATACAAGAAATTATTTTCTTATGGTCTGACTCGTAAAATCGAAGCCTGGTCAATTATACGAGAAACAAACCTACCAACCAACCAGACTAACTTTAATTTGGGGTATGAGTCTATGACATTGATACTGTCAATTTTAATAATTGTCCTGGCGTGTCTCAATCTGTCTTCTATGACTGAAGGAAAAAGGCAATGGCATGTCTCATATCGGTTCGACAATATTACTTTAATCATTTGATAATGTTGTTGCCAAAATTTGATCAATCAGATGACGTAGTCTCATCGAAGTGGTTGTATTTTCTTTTCCTTCTTTTAAAAATTAATACTTTTATGCGTCTAGATTGGGAAAAAATCCCACGCATAATACGTGAGTCCTCCAAGTCTCCAACGTATAAACTCCGCTCTAAAACATTTTTTTTATCCCACTGTCTACCAGCTAGCTGGGTGCTTGCTAAAGTCATTGCAAAATTCTGTATGAATTGGTGCACAAGAGTTGATAATATTTAAGAGATTTCAAATATGAGAAGAAATAAGGAGTAAATTAATCCGTGAATCTCAAGTCTTGATTACCATTTCAACTCTTGAATTTTTTTTTACGCAGGGCTGTGTTAAAGGTGCTTGGGATTTGAATCCTGGTTGAGCTCATGAGCTCACTTTTGAACTTCATGAATAGGAGGAGCCTAGGAGGATTCGGTTGTTATCAATTTCAATACTTGAGGAAGTAATTTGAAAAACTTTGGTACATAAGGTTTGTTTTGTTACGTAAGTCAAACCAAATAAGGGATAGTTATTTTTGCACTTCCAAAGGGGGAGGTGTCCACAAATGTCTGCTTATTGCGACTATGTGTCTTGGATCAACCGTAACCATAACTCGTTCATCACAAAGAAAGTCTTTCAGTACTGTTCCCTCATGCGGCAAACATACGCGTTAAGTATCAGAAACTACATTATCAGAGACTGTCATAAACTTCTTACTTGGGAATTCTTCAAAAAGAAAATGATTCCCTATGCGAGCAAGATCAGATAGCGACATATCAAGATGAGAAGGGTGGTGAATCAGTGTCGTAGAGATTGATTTTTAGGGTTTTCTGCCATGTCCCTTTCTTGTAGGGGACGGAAGCTTTTACAGATTGCAGCTTAAAGTTGGGTATAGATTTCTAGGGCTTTTCACAGCAGCGGATAATTATTTCTTTGCATTATTTCTTTGCACGGTTCCCACTGATTAGCACCTAAGATTGTAAGATCGTGGTGCTAAAAGTTCCTTAGCCTGTGGCATTTTATTTCTCTAGGCCTGCCCTCTCTGATGCCATTTGGCTTTGATTTGGGGCATGGTTTTACAACAAAACGTTCTTGTAGCTCCTCGGTTTTTGGAGGTTTAGGGGGGCCACTATTTTAGTGGTATTCTGAGAGCAGCCATTTTGTGCATATATTGCCAAATGTTAGGTCTGTCTCCAATCATCTCTCGCCCATCCCCCCAATGATTAGAAACTAGATGGGTTATGTTTATGTTGTTGTTGTTGTTGTTGTTGTCGTAGTATTGTCGTTTTTATATGATTTTACTTGTAAGGTAGTTTGTTTAGTGTTTCAAGTAAAACGTCCTTAAAAGGCGTATTTTGATTGCAAGTCAACCCCCCTTGTGAGTCAAGTATCCACGCTCGGTGGAACTTCTGCCAGAATGGCCCAAGATCGAAGGCGTGCAGCGTCGGACAAGTCGTTGAGCCGTCGGTTGCCAAGCCTTGGAGGTTGGCCTGAAGACCTGGAGATAAGTAACGCGTATCGATACAACCTTAATCCATATCGATGCGCATTAGCTTGGTGGGAAGACAGATTATATTGTATCGATACAGCCTTATTCCGTATCGATACGGGAGCACTACGGAAAAAATGCCATTTTTCACTTAGCAGCGTGGTATCGATACTTTTCTTAATCCGTATCGATACCATGAGCTTTCGGCCAGATATTTGTTGCTTTTTGGACTTTCCACTTTTGGAATAGTTGCCTTTATTAAGATGGTTTTTAGATATTTGATGAGAGAGTAACCCATTTTGTATAAATAGGGGCTTCATCTCTCTCATTTGTACCTAGCACATTATTAACTTTAGTGTTTCCTCCATTAAAGCTCTTTAAGCTTTTTCAAG
Source organism: Rhododendron vialii (assembly GCF_030253575.1). Classification (NCBI taxonomy): domain Eukaryota; kingdom Viridiplantae; phylum Streptophyta; class Magnoliopsida; order Ericales; family Ericaceae; genus Rhododendron; species Rhododendron vialii. The sequence goes on along the minus strand of NC_080559.1, from coordinate 484,133 downwards.
TGTAATTTCCTTAGAACTCAAGTAAGTCTTTATCGTTCATTATTTTCTCGTTTATTAAAGTTGTTTGTACGGACTAGATCCTTTATAATATCAAGTTTGTTTTCAATTCATTCGGTTAAAAATAATGTCTCGTTTTTATGCTTTCTTTTGTGCTTTAGTTATATATGAGTAGTCGTTTGGCTAAGTCTCAGGGTACTCTTTTCCAATGACTTAGGTGGTTATTTTGTTCTCAAACTTTCGGGCTTAAAATCATGATTTTCGAAATTTCATTAACTTAGCCATTTTGGTCTAAGCGAGGGGTGTTAACTCCTTGATATGTCGTTTAGTCAAGCAGTCTTGGCAAGCGACATATTGAGAGCTTGTGGCCTCCTACGTGTTAGATACATTAGCACAAATAGGTTGATTTAATTCCGTTTAATTACATCTTGTGATAAACATAGTCGTTAAAGCTAAATCTTCCGGGCGTGAGCACGCGATCGTGACTCTCGGTTAAGTTATAATTGAGAACCGGTAATGGCCTTTGTCAAAGATTAGATGATCCCTAGACTTACCTCTTTTAAGTTCATAGGAGTAAAACACTTTCCTAGTCTTTTGTCTTAGTTTTCCACCGTTTAAAATAAAACCAAGTTGGCCGTCTTAAACGCCGAAATCCACCATAAAAAAACCTACAATCCGATTAAGCTATTTCTGAATTTCCAGTGGTACGATCCCGATCTTACCGGTTTATTATGCTACCTACGATCTAGCCCTATACTTGGGGTTTTCTCAACCTTATATTTGAAGGCGAGGTTGTGGCAGTAAGCATCCACTGCCCAATCTCGTGTGTTTTTTGTGTGTGTGTTGGCGGGTGGGGAGGAGGGAAATTTGGATCTGTGGCCGTCGGATAGGTCTCATCTAGTTAACAGAAAGATTCACATGAGACCTAAGCATTGTATGAAAAATTGACCCTTGTCTCATCTAGTTCAACAGCTATACATTAGGTGGTGCCGGGGTGACGGCCCATCCTCACGAACGGTACCGAACATTTCATTGATAGGTAGGGAGCCCCTATGGTCACGCCCAAAGGGGTTGTTAAGGGGCTTTGGCTTTAGGCCTGTTTACAAAAAAATAGGCTTGAATTATGAGCCAGGCCCCTTGGGCGTGACCATAGGGGCTCCTTACCCTTCAATGGAATGTCCGGTTCGAGCCATACCTACCATCCGTGAGGATGGGCCGTCACCATGACATCATCTAATGTATAGCTGCTAAACTAGATGGGACAGGGGTCAATTTTTCATACAAGGCTTAGAATAAGACAGGGATCCCATGTGAATCTTTCTATTAACTAGATGAGACCTATCCGACGGCCACAGACCCAGATTCCCCTCCTCCCCACCCGCCAACACGCACACAAAAAACACACGAGACTGGGAAGTGGGAACCGTGCAAAGAAAGAATTCTCCGCTGCTGTGAAAAGCCCTAGAAATCTATACCCAAACTTTAAGCTGCAATTTGCAAAAGCTGCCGTCCCCAACAAGAATGGGATAAGACAAAAAACCCTAAAATTCAATCTCTACGACACTGATTCACCCCCCTTCTCATCTTGATATGCCGCTATTTAATCTTGCTCGCGCGGTGAATCGTTTTCTTTTCGAAGAATTCCCGGGTAAGAAGTTTATGACAGTCTCTGATAATGTAGTTTTTGATACTTTACGCATATGTTTGCCGCATGAGGGAATTGTACTGAAATACTTTCTTTGCGATGAACCCAAGTTATGGTAACGGTTGATCCAGAACACGTAGTCGCAATAAGCAGATATTTGTGGACACCTCCCCCTTAGGAAGTGCAAAAATAACTATCCCTTATTTGGATAATATTGACTTGTAAAAGGATTTGAAGAATGCAATTGGAGTAGTTAAGCTAATATGTGATGATGCATCAGCCAGTCTCGAATAATCAATAATCATGGAAGTTGTCTCGTAACTACTAGTAATTTCTTAACTACCCACTTCTTTCCTTTTTCTTAACTACCCACTTCCTTCCTTGAAGTCTTCTTTTTCGTGTAATCTGGGGTACGGTGGAACTTAGTCTTCGGCATTATTGGTTTTAAGCCTTTAATTAATGTCTTGGTCAAAATATTTGAAGTTTGTTTTATGATGACCAGTGTAAACGAGTCGAGCCACAAATAAAGTAAAGTGCAGTTGGTCTTCCTTACATACTCTCATATATATGGATAGAGTTTGATTCCCGTAAGTCCCCCCACCCAAGTCTCCTAGGTAGTATAGTATAGATTAAAATTAACGAATGGAAAAAACGAAAACAAAAAAGTAATTAAAAAAACGAGCTGAGCTGGGCTTTGTTGAGCTCGAACTCGACTCGTTTACTAAACGAGTCAAAAATATCAACACGAGCTCGACTCGAGCCTTAATGAACTGAAAACTCGAGTTCGATTCATTTACTAAATGAGCTGAGCCGAAACGAACTTGTAAGCTACTCGGTTTGTTTACAACCCTAATGACGACAAAGGTCGATTCATATTTAGCTACCTTGATATAAAAGGGAGTAATTGCCTTCTTTCTAATTACACATATCACCACAAAAGTAATTGGATTCGGCCAACTTTGAAGGTCATGTACGTTGATCGTTCATTTGCTCGACCATGTAATAGATATGATATGATAGTCATATGAGTTGTCATGTTTTTGAAAAGCATATCATTTTTACTCTTTAACAAACAACGGCTAATTAAGTTTTTCAAATGTTAGAAGAAAAATTAAACCATTGCACACATTTCTCACATTGAAAATACAATTGTAAATATCGATTTAATATTTCAATAAACAAATGAGGGATAGTTATTTTTGCACTTCGTTCTACCACCAGCGTGTACTCCTTATTTTTATTTTTTATTCTTGTTTCTTTACCATATTAACCCTCCACCAGCTCACTCTTTTTAGACATTAAAGAATAATGTGGTAAATTTGTATGAATAAAAAATGAAGCAAAGATGCTATGGTGCACGACCATCCAAACACAATTCCTCACATATATGTGGGTCTCGTGTTTAAATGTGTGTGAAATCCGCGTGTATATTATAGATTTTATTTGGTATTGTGTTTAGATGATTGTGCACTTAGCATTTTTGAAAACGAGGAAGAGGGATATGGATGATAAAAAGAGAAGAGCGAAAATTAGACTTTTGGGTCGGGGCGAAATGATTGTGGGTATTGGGCCACGAGTTTGCAGTCCACTGGGCCTCAGCTCCAACTTTTTTAAGGCCCGCACGTGGTAAGATCCAGTTACGCTTCCGAGTCACAGAGAGAGAGAGAGAGAGAGAGAGAGGAAACGGAGATGGGGACGAGGGAGGTGTACGAACAGAAGCTGAGGTCGGGCAACCTCTACCATGATCCAACCATGAACCCTGGCTTAGGCTCCCCTCGATGCCCTCGTTGTCTCTCTCTCTTAAACCCTAACGCCGTACTCTCCCTCTCTCTGTACTTTTTATATAGAGGCATAATTTTATGCTTTTATGCTAATTACTTGTCTGAGATGTTCTTACGAATGCTGACCGTGAATTTCCCTTCTTTTTTGTCACGTTGAATCAGGAAAACGGCGATTGGGCCATCACTTCGGTTCTACATGACGCTACATCTGTTGTAAGTTTTCTGCTTCTCAAAAAATTTAAATTTTGCAACTTTTTTCTTTTAGTTTTATGCATATGAATTTAGGGCTTAATTCGCATATGAATTCATTTGTTTGTTGAATTACCGGAATAGGAAACAAAGCCTGTACAGCTTACAGCCCAAACTACTGCACTATACAACTAACAGGCAATTTCCAAACATCACACAACTTTAGATTTTCCCATAGTGCGGAGGAGATTCTTGTTGGGGTTTTGCCCATAAAAATTGGCCCAATAGTGTTTGGCCCAAAGGCTAATGTGTCGGCTGGTTTTTTGGTGGAAGTTTCTACACTCTTTTGTCACATGTTTGGCACATGACATTGTGGTAATTTGAGCTTGTTCGTTTGGGGGCTTTAAAACCCCTGCGCACGGTCCCCAATACATTCCAACTGTATTGTTCTTTAAGGAGAGATTGGTGAGGATAATTCAGTCATGATCTAACAAGCTCCTATCCTATGGTGGTTTGAATAAACCGGTATGGGTGGTCATTCTTCACAGACTTGCTACCAGGGATAGACTGGTTTTGTGGGGAATTACAAATTACAGCAGTTGTGTTTTGTCCCATGGGGCTGTGGAATCCCATGACCACCTTTTCTATGGCTGTATGTTTGCAGAATATGTGTAAAGGAAAAATGTGGTTTTTAGGTGTTATTCAAGGGACTTAGCTTCTGTGATTAGCTTTGGTATCCAAGTTCACAGGGGAGTCTATGAGGAAGTCTGTTTACAAACTGAGCCTTGCAGCTACAATGTATTTTGTTTTTGGGGGAAACAATCAAACAAATGGTAGAATTTTTCGGATAATTGGCATGGATTCTGCCGCTTTGGTGAGGAGGATTGGGGAGAAGGGCAGGCCTGTGTCTTCTCTTGGAGAAAGTTTCCTCTGTCTACATATAATCTGAGGTTGTGCCTGGATTGGGGGATCTCTTTGTATGTGCTCCCACAGACTTAGCTAGGCTTTCTTGGTATGTAGAAGGAAATTATTGTTTCTGGACCTAGGTTCGTGTATTGCTTTGTTTGTTTCCTGGTTTTTGTTTGTTTGGTACAACCCTATGTATAGATAGGATTGGTGATCTTCTTTTGATTGGTTTTGAATTTCAAGGCCATCCCCTCGATTCTTTGGATTAGGTCCTTAATAAAAGAAACTATTCCAAAAAAATAATTCTGACATTTGACTTTGATAGTTGTGGCTTCTGCATTTGTTGTGATTTTGACCTGTGAAGCTGAAAGGTGTTTGTTACTGCAACAGTCCTTAGGAAGGCGAATTGTGACTTGGTATCTTTGCAATGACTCGTGGCTTGAAAGTAACAAAAATAGGAAGGTGTATGATGACAAGTCTGGGTGTGCAGCTTTTCGTACACTGTTTTACTGGATTGTGGCATTGTGCTAGTCCATTTACTAAAAACACCTGTACATGCAAAGCGGACACTCTTATGACTTGCCATTTTATTTTTCTTCCATCTTGTGGAGTACTGAACAGATCCTGTATTGGTGTGCTTTACTAGTCCTCAGCCATTTGGAAATTAACTACTGTTGTTCCTAGATTGAGGAATCCTAAAAGGGGCTTCTCACGGAATGCTTGATTTCTCCAACTTTAGTGCTACTGTCTTGTTGATCTACTTGGTTAGTTTGTTCGGGCCAGAGAATTGTAATTATCAGGTACCAAATATGTTTGTACAGTGGAGAAGTGCTCCTGATGAACGGAACGTGTGAAATATATTGATAATAGTGCATAAGGCAACACACATGCACTGGTTGTCTGTTGTCATATCACTCTGTTGTGTAGTTTCTTCAACTTCCTTATGGACCTTTAACTGATATTTTGAAAGAAGTTCAGCTAGAATCCACTGGAGATATTCCTTGCCTCTGGCCCATTTTCTTGTTGATTAAAAGTGAAACTTTGAATGGTTAAGCAGAGATGATTTGTGAACACATTATAAAGCCATACCTATCTCGTTGGAGACTTCCACTATTATTTTATTCGCTTGTATGCTAGTCTTATACCTATCATGTTAATAGGCTGGCTCTGGAATTGGCGGTTTGCTCAGTGCGATTCATGGTTTCAATACAGGTATGATCAAATTACTTTCTTTGTTTATTATTAATGTTCTAATGTCTCTACGTATTACTTATCTAATTAATATTTGATTTCAGGAATACCATACATTCAGAAACATGTAAAAGGACCAAAGTGGCTTCCTTTCCTTGTTGGGGTAGGCCTTTGTACTTATATGCTGCTCTAATTGTTTATGATTCTGGACGTTGAAATGCACTCTTCAAGCTTCTATATATGGCTTAATTATTAAAAACAAGTCAGTTTACTTGTTTAGCTCTTCTCATGTGCATCTTCCTTATATCTCTTACGACATTGTCTTTTCTTTATCATTTGTTACTTTTTCTGCGCAGGTACCTCCATTGCTAATGTTCTCTGCTGCAAGTGCTGCATTTGGAGGTATGCAAGGATCCTGTTTTTCTTAAAAGTATCATGGTGTTGTTGTATCTTGTGTATAAAGCATTATTTGATCCAAAAACCATTTAGGGATGTTCACCACTAATTTATTAGTGGCCCAGATTTTTTTTGGTGTCCCTTTGGAAAGTCTAGAGCTGTATCTGTTGGTTAATTTGATTTTCTTGTTCCTGGTTTTTCGTACTTACAATATGAACTAAGGTGTCTTGTAGCCGCCCCATACAGCTTGACTAGTTTGTAGTGGAGAATTATTATACTTCAATTTAAGGGCACCGGTGACATGTATTTCAGTGTCACATGTATTTCATGTATGAGTTAGGTTTAAGGACTGCATTTTAATGGCGCCCAAAATGTTTTTTTTCTCAAAGGAGATAAGGTGGTTGATTAGGTCTTTGAGCTTGATATACTCTTGTTGCCTTGGTGATTTCTCAATACTTTTTTGCATAATGCAACGCAGCTAAATTTAAGAATAGACATACCTTGAGAGGCTAGTGTTTGTCTGCTTGAGCCTCTGTTCTTATATTGCCATATCTAAATTTTGGTTGAATCTGTTGTGTGATAATCGAAATTTTGGTTGAATCTGTTGTGTGATGAGGATAAGTTTCAATCTCAACACTGCATGATTTCCTATCTGTTTTTGTTTTTCTTTCACTGGATTTTCATATCTGATTTATGTGCTTAAATTTTGTATTAAGGTTACGCACTTCCAACGTTTACACAACTGACTGTGACTTCGTACTATGCTGCCTCAAGTGCCTCCCAATATGGTATTTCTTTGCTCACCCGACGTATCGAAGAGTCCCATACTTCCCTTAATCAGCAGGAAAGACTCAGATGATCGCATTGGCAACCATAAGAATCGGGCTTCCTTGCTTTCAGTTTTGTAATTGACCATGTATCTACATGGTTTTTTTTGTTTCAGTAGATACATGTTTTTTTTTGTTTTTGTTTCAGGTATAATTTATCGATAGTAGGTCTCTTTACTCTACAGTCTACGACCCTATACCGCTGTATACTGTGTAGCCCCATGATATGAATAAATTTCTTGGTCGGTTAGAGTCATAAATACGAAATTTTATGGAATAAGTTTTGGTCTTGGGATACAAGAAAAAAGGAGGTTCAATTCTACTGAAAGGAGCTATTTTTTGATCAGTTGCAGCCCAAAAATTTTAGGGTCCGTGGCTCTAGAAATTTTTAACAGGGTGTTCAAAATATATATTTTTTTTAAACTCTAATAGCTTTATCAGCGAATCATATATACACAAAATTTCATATATTAGTGTGACTGATGCGACAAAAAAATTCATATGTTACAATTTGTTACCCAAATTATGCAACCTAGAGGGGGGTGAATAGGATTGCTAGTAATAATTACCAATAAAAATTTATCTCTAACAATATATGCAAACAATAAGTATGCAATCAAAATAGAGAGATAGAGAGATAGAACCCGTTTATAGTGGTTCGGTCCGGATTTGTCCACGGTCCGGCCCTACTCCACTTTTCCTCAAGCAATTACTTGAAGGTTAGACTAATCTTTAAAAGATTACAACTTGTAAGTCTTGCGGGTGCTTACAAGAACCGAATGCCTCTAGCTTTCCCGAGGAGCTAGCACAACCGCAAGAATTTTCTCCGAAAACTTCTCAAAAACAATAACACCCAAATTCCAACCTGAATTTGGTCTTCTAAGCTTTCAAGTGTTTGACTCAAACACTCACTTAGGAAATACAAGTATGTGAAGAAGGTATGAAAATTATCGCTCACGACTTGTACAAATTTTCTCTCAAGAATAATATGAAAGTGGAAGAACAATGAGAATTTTTGGCTTTGATCTTTTGAGAATTTGCTCTTGCAATAATATGGAATGTTGTAGCTTGTGTATATGCTCATTAATGAGTTCTTGATGCCTTATATAGCCATCCATATGCTTCCTAGCCGTTGGAAACTAGCCGTTGGAACTAGCCGTTGGAAACTAGCCGTTGGAAACTAGTCGTTTGAAACTAGCCGTTGGAAACTAGCCGTTTGATAGAGTGGTCATCCGGGTGGTCGTCCGGTTGTCACAGCTTTCTGTTCAGACAGCCGGTTCGTCAACCTGTGGCTCACAATTTCATCTAAATAAACCGTTAAAGCATGTATTGAGCTCAATAAAGTCTTTGTAAATATAAATCATGAATCCAAGAGACTTTATGCTATATTTCAAGGTCACGAAAATATTTAATTCGGGAATCGACTTTTCGATAATTTTGTATTTGCCGAATAAAAATATCATTGAATTAATCATCAAAATAATTAATAGAGATGCATATAAATTTTCACAAATTATAATGCATACATTTTTCAACAATCTCCCCCTTTTTGATGATGACACAAAATGATAGTTTTTATTCAAGTAGGAGTTATGCCAATCTCCCCCTTAATACATGCACCAAAGCAGTTATCTATGATCAACGAGTAATAGCAATAATCATCAGATCATAGCAAGCAATTTTTTAAATTTGCCCAAAATGGCAAGATAGATCAATTAAAACTTGGCTTTTTCTCCCCCTGTGACATCATAAAAAAAACTAAAAAGAGAAAAACAATAGGGCCATGGTTCCAGCACCATGCCGCTCTTGCCCTGTAGCACTCTATCTTCGTTCATTGAGAGCTTGGCGTCCTTGATTTTCGTATTCTCGAATAATGGCTGCTACAACGGCAGCTATAATGTCAATCCAATACCACAGAGTATCCACATTTACATTCCATCCGAACCATGGTGGTATTCTCATGGTAAGTAACGCACACAGCAGAATGAAGATAAAGAGTTGCATCCAAATGGTTTGGATAAACAACCTGAACTTTGCTCGTTCGGCATCTCTTTCGTAAAACTCAAATGGTAACCCTTGCGGTAAGTTTGCCATTGCTCGATTTGGAAGGATAGAGATTTGGAGAGATTTAGGCCGAGAGAGAAGGAGAGATAGATAGATGAAGAGATAGAGATTGTGTTGTTGAATTTATAGAGTATGAGATTGCCGAATTGTTTGAAATGCTGCGCCGAAAGAGAGATAGATGAAGAGATAGAGATAGGATAGGGGTGGCGGTAGAGATGCGGCGCCGAAAGAGATAAGAATAGGGGATGCGGCCGAATTGTTTGAAATTTGAGATTGAGGATAGGGGATGCGGCGCCGATTAGGACAAGAATAGGGGAAGAAAATTGTGTTCGGGTGTTTATTGTTGTGTCCCCTTAATACATGCTCCCCCTAAAAGAGAGCTTTTTAAAGAATGCGAGGGGTATTACCGAGAATGATTATCCCTGCAAGCTTAGAGACAAGAAATTCATATCGACGAAGTATATAAGAGACAATTTAAGCACTAAGCCATGAAGTTCATACAAACTAAGTGTAACAGACTTAATAAATCAGAGTTAGCAACGCAAAAGCTTGAATAAGTCTCAACCTCACGGTTGTCCGGTTGGACATCCGCTTGGACATCCGACTGACAAATGCAGGTTAAGTCCAGAAATCGTTTAAGAGGAGTAACATTAAAGACCATAAAACTGATTTTCTTCATACCAAACACAGGAAAATGAAACATATGATAAAATGTTTGGAGGGTGATTTCTTTATCAAGATCATTTGTACTCTCCATCAAGTATGATATTTACGAATTCAATCAACTCAACATTGAATCCAAAAAAAAACTTTTGACATCAAGAACACAACTTTTTCATAAATGATTAGACATGCCGAGTTCTCGTCGAATGAAACAAAATTGTTCTTCACCAAGGGGTTTTGTGAAAATGTCCGCCAATTGCTTGTCGGTACTAATAAAGTTAAGTTCAATATCCCCTTTTTGAACATGATCTCTTATAAAATGATGTCTAATCTCAATATGTTTTGTTCGAGAATGTTGAATTGGATTCTTGGTTAAGCTAATTGCACTAGTATTATCACATTTAATAGGAATATGATCATATTGCAAATTGAAATCCTCCATTTGTTGTTTGATCCACAATATTTGGGCACAACAACTTCCGGCCGCTACATATTCCGCCTCGGCGGTAGATAGAGCTACGGAATTTTGTTTCTTGCTATGCCAAGACACTAGAGAGTGCCCTAGAAATTGGCAAGTCCCACTTGTACTTTTACGATCAACTTTGAAACCTCCAAAATCCGCATCCGAATAACCAATTAAATCAAATGCAACTCCACGTGGATAAAACAATCCTAAGTCATGAGAACCGCCAACATATTTAAAGATACGTTTAATAGCTTTTAAATGCGATTCTTTAGGACATGATTGAAATCTAGCACACATGCAAACACTAAACATTATATCCGGTCTACTTGCAGTGAGATAAAGTAATGAGCCGATCATACCTCGATACATCTTTTCATTGACGGCCTTACCATTCTCATCTTTGTCTAGCTTAGTTGATGTGCTCATTGGTGTGCTCGTTGGCTTTGATCCTTCCATGCCAAACTTCTTAATAAGTTCTTTCGCATACTTGGCTTGGTTGATTAGGATCCCCTCATTAGTTTGCTTGATTTGAAGTCCGAGGAAGAAGTTAAGCTCCCCCATCATACTCATTTCAAATTCACCTTGCATACACTTAGCAAACTCTTTGCACATATTATCATTAGTGGCACCAAAGACAATATCATCAACATATATTTGAATAATGAGCATATCTTTACCTTTGGCTTTAATGAAAAGAGTAGTATCAATTTTTCCACGAGTAAAGCCATTGTCAAGCAAGAATGAACTAAGTCTATCATACCATGCACGTGGTGCTTGCTTCAAACCATATAAAGCTTTTGAGAGTTTAAAAACATGATCGGGGTATACATGATCTTCAAAGCCGGGAGGTTGTTTGACATAAACTTCTTCATTAATGAATAAATTCAAAAATGCACTTTTCACATCCATTTGATAAAGCTTGAAATTTTTGAAAGATGCAAAGGCAAGTAATATGCGAATAGCCTCTAATCTAGCTACCGGTGCAAAAGTTTCTTCAAAATCAATACCTTCTTCTTGATTATAACCTTGAGCAACAAGTCTAGCTTTATTCCTAACAATATTTCCGGATTCATCTAGCTTGTTACGAAAAACCCATTTAGTACCTATAATAGTGTGATCAAGAGGCTTAGGTACTAATGCCCAAACTTTATTCCTTTCAAATTGATTTAACTCATCTTGCATGGCCAAAATCCAATTTTCATCATCTTGAGCTTCCGGAAAGTTTTTAGGCTCAATTTGAGAAACAAAAGCTTGATTTTCACAAAAATTTCTATGAGACGAGCGAGTGGTTACCCCTTTCGAAACTTCTCCAAGAATCAAGTCCTTTGGATGGTTTTGCACGAATCTCCAATCCTTGGAAAGATCTTGGTTGTCTCCCATGGCATCTTGAGGTTGATTAATAACTTCATCTTCTTTGATTTGAGAGCTTTCTACTTGAGTATCACCATCAACTTTTTCTTGAATTGTCAAGCCATGAATCTTATGTGTAATTTCTAAGTCATCATTATCAACAACATCCTTAGTAGCACAAGGATTAGATTCATCAAAGGAAACGTGAATAGATTCTTCAACAAGATTAGTGCGCTTATTATAAATTCTATATGCTTTGCTAGTAAGAGAGTAACCAATAAAGATGCCTTCATCCGATTTTGAATCAAATTTATCCAAGTTATCTTTTCCATTGTTTAATACATAACATTTACAACCGAAGGCATGAAAGTAATTAATGTTGGGTATTCTACCATTCCAAAGCTCATAAGGAGTTTTCTTGAGGATATGCCTAATTAAAACTCGATTCAAAATATAGCATGAGGTATTAACGGCTTCCGCCCAAAAATATTTTGGCAAAGAGTTTTCACAAAGCATAGTGCGGGCCATTTCTTCCAGAGTACGATTTTTTCTCTCTACTACTCCATTTTGTTGAGGAGTACGAGGTACGGAAAAGTTATGACCAATACCATGTTCATCACAAAACTTTTCATATAAAGAATTGTCAAGTTCTTTTCCATGATCCGTACGAATGTTAGAAATAACAAATCCTTTTTCATTTTGAACTCTTCTACAAAGTTTAGTGAAATTAGGATAAGCCTCATTCTTATGAGCTAGGAACATCACCCATGTATATCTAGAGAAATCATCAACAACAACAAGACAATAATAGTTTCCACAAAGACTTGGAGAGCGAGTTGGTCCAAACAAATCCATATGAAGTAATTGCAAAGGTCTAGTAGTTGAAACAACATTTTTGGACTTAAAAGAAACCTTGGTTTGTTTTCCTTGTTGGCAAGGACCACAAAGTCTATCTTTTTCAAATTTGATTTTAGGAAGACCTTTTACCAAATTTTTTCTAGAGAGTTTTGAAATAGCATCCATACTTGCATGTCCTAGGCGCCTATGCCAAAGCCAACTATTTTCACTCAAAGCGGAAAAACATTTTATATCACAATTACTTAAATCATTGAGATTAAAAACATATACATTTTCAAGTCTTTGTCCAACGAAGAGTGTCTTGTTGCTTTTGACATTTTCAATGATACATTTGGATTTTTCAAAGATAACACGATTTCCTCTATCACATAATTGACTTATGCTAAGAAGATTGTGTTTTAAACCACTAACAAGTAAAACATCTTCAATAATAGGAGAATTACCTATATCACCGATTCCTATGATTTTGCCTTTGTTGTTGTCTCCAAATGTGACATGTCCACCATCTTTAGACGAAAGAGAATTGAAAGCCCTCTTGTCACCGGTCATGTGTCTTGAACATCCACTATCAAGGTACCAACTTCCTTCCTTGAGAGAACTTTTGAAGCATACCTCGTTTTCTTCGATGGCCATGAAACACAAGTTAGCGACCTCTTGTTGCTCATCGTCCTCATCGGAGCTACTATCGTCACTATTGTCTCATGTGGCCATCATAGCTCTCCTTTTGTCCTTCTTTGAATATTTTTTGGCATATGGACATTCACTTTTGATGTGGCCGGGCTTCTTGCACTCGTAGCAAATGATTGGATCTTTTTTGCTACTTTCTTCTTTGCCTCCATCTTTTCTTGAAAATCCTCTGCCTTTGTGAGATGCTCTATTTTTGAGGAGTTTCTTGAACGTTTTTGTGATGAGCGCCATTTCATCATCCTCACTTTCGTTGCTTGAATCCTCCTTGCTTTTTGATTTGCTTGTTGTACTTTTGAAGGCAAGATCCTTAACTTTCTTCTCTTTTTCACCCTTGAGGTTGTGATGCATTTCCTCCGTCATGAGAGATCCCATGAGCTTGTCCATCGTGTATGTTGAGAAATCTTTGGATTGTAGGATGATGGAGGTGGTAGTGTCCCAATTGGTTGGCATGGAACGGAGCACCTTCCTTGTCATTTCGGATTGACTGTAAATCTTTCCAAGAGCTTTTAAACCGTTAGTAATACTAGCAAATCTAGCAAACATTTGAGATATAGATTCATCCGGTTTCATTTTGAAGAGCTCATAGCTATGCACAAGAATATCAATTTTGGACTCCTTAACTTGACTATCTCCTTCATGTGACATTTCTAACTTATCCCATATTTCTTTAGCCGATTCACATGCGGAAACACAATCATATTCATTGGGAGTAATAGCACAAAAAAGAAGGTTCATAGCTCTATAGTTCTTTTCTATTGAAGCCTTTTCCAAATGACTCCACTCATAATCTGGTTTAGGCATAGTCTCTTCTCCAACTTTCTTAGTAGGAATAATGGGACCATTTTTGATAATTTTCCATAGATCATAATCCGTGGATTGAATAAAGATCATCATTCTATTTTTCCAATGAGAGTAATTTTCTCCGGTGAACAAGGGAGGTCTATTGGACGATTGACCTTCGATACAAGAAACATTACTAGTGGTTGCCATGGATCTTAACTCTTAGATGGTTAAATCTACAAACAAGAGCCGAAGCTCTGATACCAATTGTTACCCAAATTATGCAACCTAGAGGGGGGGTGAATAGGATTGCTAGTAATAATTACCAATAAAAATTTATCTCTAACAATATATGCAAACAATAAGTATGCAATCAAAATAGAGAGATAGAGAGATAGAACCCGTTTATAGTGGTTCGGTCCGGATTTGTCCACGGTCCGGCCCTACTCCACTTCTCCTCAAGCAATTACTTGAAGGTTAGACTAATCTTTAAAAGATTACAACTTGTAAGTCTTGCGGGTGCTTACAAGAACCGAATGCCTCTAGCTTTCCCGAGGAGCTAGCACAACCGCAAGAATTTTCTCCGAAAACTTCTCAAAAACAATAACACCCAAATTCCAACCTGAATTTGGTATTCTAAGCTTTCAAGTGTTTGACTCAAACACTCACTTAGGAAATACAAGTATGTGAAGAATGTATGAAAATTATCGCTCACGACTTGTACAAATTTTCTCTCAAGAATAATATGAAAGTGGAAGAACAATGAGAATTTTTGGCTTTGATCTTTTGAGAATTTGCTCTTGCAATAATATGGAATGTTGTAGCTTGTGTATATGCTCATTAATGAGTTCTTGATGCCTTATATAGCCATCCATATGCTTCCTAGCCGTTGGAAACTAGCCGTTGGAACTAGCCGTTTGAAACTAGCCGTTGGAACTAGCCGTTGGAAACTAGCCGTTGGAAACTAGCCGTTTGAAACTAGCCGTTGGAAACTAGCCGTTTGATAGAGTGGTCATCCGGGTGGTCGTCCGGTTGTCACAGCTTTCTGTTCAGACAGCCGGCTTGTCAGCCGGTTCGTCAACCTGTGGCTTACAATTTCATCTAAATAAACCGTTAAAGCATGTATTGAGCTCAATAAAGTCTTTGTAAATATAAATCATGAATCCAAGAGACTTTATGCTATATTTCAAGGTCACGAAAATATTTAATTCGGGAATCGACTTTTCGATAATTTTGTATTTGCCGAATAAAAATATCATTGAATTAATCATCAAAATAATTAATAGAGATGCATATAAATTTTCACAAATTATAATGCATACATTTTTCAACACAATTGTTCTTGGCGAATTTTTTCATTTTGAGCCAAGTAAGATTAAACCGGTGCATAAATATCCTAATATTCTTTTGTAGAAAATTGTGTGGTGAATAGGTTTGCACGGATATTTTTTCAGCACATGCTCTTGTTTTCGGAAATATGAGTTAATTATTGTCGAAGAGAAACCAGAACACTATACCGATACCAATAGATCATTTTTTTTATCTGCATTTTTTTAATAAGAGTGTAGAGACTAATGTGTTAGGTATTCAATTGTGTACTACCTGAATTTATGGGTGTTCATAATATAGGATTAAGAGTTCAAACAAAATATAAAATAAAATTACTACATATATAATATATATTTTCGGGTGTTCAATTGACAACCAAATCGGCCACCAATGGGGTCCGGACAGAGTTTTTGGCTCTTTGGGTTTGTGCAAAATTTCTTCAGCGCAACTATTGCGGGTTTGATGGGAGGAAGAAGTATCCCTCTGCTTTTAACATAGAGATGTAGACACTAAGGCTCCGTTTGTTTGGACGTAAAATGTTTTTCAATAAAATATTTTACTTATTTTTCGGTATTTGGTTGTGTAAAAAATTAGGAAAACATTTTACATGTAAAATATTTTCTATCAATTAGATGAAAATGACTAACCCTTAAATTTTTCGTAAGTTATTTTCCGAAATGAACACGCTCTCTTCTATTGCAATTTTCAATGCTCAGTTTCCTCGATCATCAGTTCTGACCCACGTTCAATTCTAATATTCTTAGATCTCTCCACCGTTTAAGCCCCCATCTCTTTTTACATTATTTTGTTGATTTCTTGAAAATATTTTCAAGTGCCAACCAAACACTAAAAAATAAAAATTTGAAATTTATTTTCTGAAAAAATATTTTACATCGAAACAAACAGAACCTGAATACATATAGCAATAGCAATGCTTAAGCAAGCTCTTCTAAGTTTGATGCAACATGTCGTACTCTCATTGGTCGGTATAGAAAAAAATCCCAATCCAAGTCCAACCCATTAATCAATAAAAGAATATGGTGTAGGCGAGTTACACAACTTTATCCGATAACTTGCTATCCGATCCATGAGGCCACTGGTGTAGGGTCAATGAAGCCAGAGCAAAATGGGCTACCCCGAGTCAATAGTAATTCATAGCACGTAGGTGAGGGTCAAGCTTTAGACCAAAGAATTTCTGAGTTCTGGCTGTTAGCTGAATAGCATAGGCTGCAGCAGGAATTGGCAAAAGTAGCTAGCGAACTTGAACAACTTAATTGAAAAGAGATTTAAAATTTGTCCAAGATTTGCCACGATAATCAGATCCAGATTTTCGGGTTTTTAATACTACAACTTACGAATGATACTACATGTTGTCAGCTAGATTTACTTAATGGTTGAATTGCAGAATGGAGTACTGTTACTAAAATATTGCGTACGTATAAACGCTGGGTTTAGGTAGCAATTTGCCGATAATTCTTCACTTACAAAACCTCAATTAAATTTCACCAAACCTTTGTGCCTAAGAAAAAACACATTTATTAATTGCTGAGTCATTCATTACAATGCCAATTTTTTAACTTAATTTCTTTTCGATCCACTCTGATATCCCTATAATTGTAAGTAATCCAAGTCAGATTCTGTTGTACTTCTCACATTGAGTTGGCAAAATTAAATACTTCGTCTAAATCTACTGAACTTCTAAACTATGGGCATAAGAAAGTGGGACCTACACTTTGAAACCACGCAAGGGATCCATTCCATTGTTTGATATGCTAGTATTTACCCGTGCCTATGGCATTATTCAATTTTTAATGACATTTTTGTAATGTATTTGTAAGAGTGTGGGTGTTTTCTTAAGAGAGTTAGAAAGCACACATCAGCTCTTGGATCAAATGAATCTCAGCCCTTCTTTTAACTTGTGTTTGTATTGTCCCTACACTCTTGTGTTTTACTATATTATGTAGATAGCTCTCTTTTGCTAATTTTTTTGAGAATTGATAATGCTAAAACCGTTTTTGTTCCTATCGAAATTCAAGGTGTACTTTTTGTTCCATGATTTAATTACCCTCCACTACATCACTTTGCTTTATGAAAATTCCCCTTCAAAATTGAGAGCCATCTTTATTGGGTGAAAAAACCGTGGCCTTTTGCATAAAAAATGAAAGAGATGCAAAAAGAAAGAGAGGGCCGGGGGGGATCGAGGTGGGAATTGGAAACCCAATCAACTGGGTATAGCTCCCTTACAATTTCTAGGGACCATCCAAGAGAAATAACAGTGAATTAATGAAGCAAGGTTCCTAATGTCTTCAATAGAAACTGATACGGTAATTTCCCCAATTCTAATAGAAACTGATACGGTAATTTCCCCAATTCTATCATTGTCGTAAGAAGCTTTTGACCGTAGTAGCTTTGTTGGAATAGAATTTAAAACTTGGATTTAGCCGGCCAGTAACAAGCGATGGATGTCTGTTCAAGCCGTAAAAGTTCAAACCCTAAGGTTGCAGTAAATAGTAGTAGAATACTAGTAATAAAATTGGGAGAACTCAAATAAGGGGAAAAATATCTTTACCATATTTAAGATTAGATCTGTGGGAGATTGCCTAGGGAAACCCAAGCCAAGCTCTGTGCAGCCTCTCCCAGTTCAAGCTTAATTTGATGGGTTCAGGGTAGGAGAATAAAAAAGAACGATAAAATAATCCTTTGGGATTTGAAGGGGTATTAATTTTTCGTAATGTATGCAAGTGGTGTGGTGAAGGGCAATTAAGTCATGGAATGAAAGATACATCTTGAGTTTTGGTAGGAACAAAAAGAGTTTTAGAAGGAACAAAAAGGGTTTTGACATTATCAGTACCCAATATATATATATATATATATATATATATATATATATATATTTGATGTATTGATGAATTACAAAGTAATGTTTATTTTGTTACGGGTACAGGGTTGCTTCTCGGTTACCCAAAAAAAAAAAGAAAAAACTTTACTCCATACTCCCATTAGATATGTAGGTCCTACATACATAACTGCAATCAGGTGGATTCACCAATTTCTTTTAGGAGTATATTAAAACAAAGAAATAACAATAGTATATCTACTAGGTGCAACTATCACAACGTACAAGATCATAAAATTAATACGTAACATAGTATTTTGTATAACAAGTACGTACTATGTGAAAATGAGCCTCCATTGCAATCGTCGCCTGGCTATGTGAAATCCAACAGACAGACAAACGATGACAGGGCAAGACAGTATCTGAATTACAAGATAAATGCATGCAATTTGAAGGTCATGATAAACTACAAACAGCAGTCGTTCCAGTACTAGCAAGAGACAATTAACCCTTCGCATGCATCAAAATCTAATTAACCTAATTAAAGACAATATATCGACTACTATCGATTCGCCTGGCCTCTTATCCGGCCATATAGTTACTTAATTAGTACTGATGATGATAGAATGGATCCACAAATGCATGGTAATTAAGGGGTTCATTGGACCAAATTTTAGCAAGAAAGAGGTGAGATGTGTTTTGCCTGTGGATCTCTTCAATTAGCCATACAGTAGCCTCGGCCTTAGCAGGGTGCACGAAATTGTCCATCGGAACCTGCTCTTGTTCAGTATCGAGTCTTGCTTTGTCCCACTGCTTCATCTGTACATTGGTAAGGTAGTGCAGTGGCTGCTTGTACAGTTGCTTCATTGATTTTGCTAGATCTTGCCATGTGTTGAAAGGGATAACTGACCCTCGATTTCCTGGGATTTCAATCTCTTTCATGTAGTCTTGATACATTTCTGCACGTCTCACCAATGATTCTGCATGCATTCCAACAACCATCAATTAATTTTTCTTCTTTTTGTTGATCAGTAATAACATGGATCATATATAATTGTAATTAAACATAACAGATGAAGATACTGGAAATCAAACATAACAGATGAAGAGACATGCAGTATTACAAAATTACCCAAATCTTCCTTCCATCCCTTCGCACTTTGGCTACTAGTTTCCCCTTCAACGCCTTTTCCTTTCGTATATCTCGGGGGTACTAGGGCACTAAAATATTTGCTGAGATCATCGGATTCTGTATCTGAATCCGACGTTAACATACACTGATTTTGCGAAGATATTTGCGTTCGCAACATCTTCAAACTAGAAGATAGCTGGGCAATATATAGAGAACGATGAATTTTTTCTTTATAAAAATTGAAGGTCCTGAATTATTCTTTTCTTGAAGGGGCAGATTCATAGATTATTGAAGTTTTATAGTACTGTTTGCAATTAATACAGTCTAGGAAAAAACAGATTCATTTAGAAAAGTGAACTGAATTTTATGATAATTGGTGAGCATTCTTTGTTTGTTTTGATTAGCCAGATATTCATTTAATGTAAAATGGGAATGCATTTAATTTAAACCACAAATATGATTCAAATTAAGGTCTAAAGTCTGAAAAGCATTAGGATACACCTCATACGTTTTTGGTTTAAATCAAGGGTAATGATTTATGTGCTCCACTTTCAATCAATGCAATCCTAAAGTTTGTATTCTAGGATCTTAAAAATACACATACCACATGAGCTTAAAGGAATATTTTTAAAGTGCATTTATAAAAACAAAATATGGAGTGCGAAAAATAGTTTTCAAAAGCATATACGTTCGCATCAACCATTAATGATGGGAATAATTGCGTAAGCAATTAAAACAGACCCTAAAAACAAATTTGGTGCCCCAAAATTCTTGGTAGGTCATGGGTGGATACCACAATTGGGCTTTGGAGACTCTTTTTTTTCATTCGTTAAACATAATCTACTCTATCCACTTGTGGTTTGAATCTATGATCCTTTAGGGGTTGGACCCAAAGCCTGTACTGTGTTGAATTTGTGATCAAATAAATAAAATATAATTAATTGTTGCTCATCCGACCTCTTTGGTTTGTGCATTTATGAAATAAGTATGTTTGACTCAAAATTAATCTCACAATGAATCCACTCCATTAACTTATTTTTAACGCAAACGTAATCTTATTTATGTTGGTGCCGATCCCCGACCTATATATTTTTTGCAGGCCTTATCTACTCGACAAAACAAATAAAACAAAACGTTCCGATCTTGTTATTAGACTTAAGACATGAGCAATTAATTTGAACAGCACATCCGCTTGCTGTCTAGCTTCTAAGTCAGTCACAACAGAAAAAAATTATTTAGCAGTCTTGGGGCACCATTAACAAACATAATTACCCCCAAGGAGTTTGAGTTTGAAGCTAGCAATGCACCAGATAGCGCAAACTAGTGTGGGGCAGGACCACTGTTCAAACTGTCAACCTCGTTTGCAAGCTTTATGGAGTTATTTATACAACTATAGGGGTTGTGGCCCCATGGTTTCTTAAATTCCACTGCCGCCGGTAGGACCAGTAGTAGTACTGTTGTTTCTCTCCTTTTCTCTCTTAAGGTTAGTGGTCCTAAGATAATGTGTGTTGTGTTCTCGATACGTCTTTGTTATGCCCTCTTTTATCACCTCTTTTGCATCATATGCACACACAACCCCACTTAATGCATTTACTTGTGGACCCCCTGATAGGTAGGGATGTTTTCTCACTATTAAAGAATTTAAAGTTGCTATTTTCTTTCCGGTTGCCAAAATGGAAGTGCAGGTACGGTACATGTCAGCTCTATCAAGGAAATTATCCTATCACACGACATCACTATCTATAGGAGATCTACTGTAGCTATGTCGGGACTGAAGTTGAAGTCCCACCATGTATGGGTGGTATTAGCTAGAAATATGTTTTGCCCCAACAAGAGATTATGGGAAGCTATTTGGTATATATGTCCGACTTATGACACATGAGGTGTGGTCTTCCAATGGCTTTATGAGCAAAATGCTGCATGTCATCTTGTTATTGGAGAGGAAAAAAGCCACTTGGTAAGATGTGACTATGAGCCCGGAGCTAGCTAGCAAGGATTCCGGAAAGTGAATATGAAAATGAAAGTGGAGTGAAAGTCGGCCCTAAGCACGATTCAATGACGTTCAATCTCGACATAAAGGTGGAGTTCATCTTGTTATTAGAGAGAAAAAAAACAAAAAAGAAGCCATGTGGTAAGGTGATCAATATAAGTTACTTTCATCATTAGTGGGGAAGAGTTTTTCATTGGTGCGCCTAGGTATAACTATATTTCTGACCTTAGTTATATAATTCTTCTTGCACCCGGCATTTTGCAATTGGTGGACACAAGGTATTGTCAAAAGCGCCAAAAGATAATTAGGAGGTGAAGGAAAGCTGGAACTAGGAAAGAGTACTACTAGAGTGTGGGTAACATGGTCTTTTCACAAATGGGGGTTGGCCTGCCTGTCTGTAGGAATTTATGGGAATGCCCAATCACATTCACATACTAGCTGATGAGGAAAGAGTTACTGAGGTGCTCCCTTACTTTACTCTTACACATCCAACTTGTTCTGCAAAAATTCAAAGTACCATTCAACAGTCTTGTCCCCAAAGCTGCATCAATTGCCCTTTTCATACCTTTCTGTGAAACCCGGGAATTCACCTCACTGCTTTTACCTAATTGTTAGAACTGAGACTCATATGTTAAGTACAAAAAGATACTAAAGAGTTCTAGAAATAATGTCAGATGTCGGAGTGGAGCAGAACAAGTGGAGCGTAGCGGAGCGACGGCATCTGGCCCATCACCAATGATCCAATGAAAGTAGATTGGGCTGCCCAGAAGTTTCGTAATTTGGGGGGTGCGGGGGGCCCCGCTGTATGATACGGTATCGTACAATGGTATTTTTGGGATACAGACCAAATACCAAGTGAGGGTTAGAATAGAGTAGGTATAAATACTCTATGTTGTAAACTCTATTTTGTACTGTGATAATAAGAACAGCAGCCGCTCTTGCTCCCGTGGAGGTACCCGGTTTGGGGAACCACGTATATCTCTGTATCGATTTCTTTATTGCTTTTATACTCGTGAATCGTGTGTGTGTGTTGCGATCCTAACACTAATCTTATGACATTGTAGTTAAGTGTTAATGAAGGGATTTGGGGTCACTGTAATACGCCAATGGGGCCGGGCATTTGGGTCGTTGCAGTACGCCAATGACACGGGTTTCTGATCACGGAGACTTTTGAAACTCTGTCCTCCATGAGATCGTATATTCGATTCTACAAAAATCAAATGTTTCAAATCTTGGGGCCACTGCAAAGAGTCTACTATTGCAGTGGAAGAAACACAGTGTTAATTAGCAGTTACTTACCATATTGCTGGAGGTCCCTTAATTCGATCCTCTGTCCTCTGCAGTGTTTGTGTAAAGGGCATTTATTTAGCAATATGTACACAACCACAGACTTTGTACTATTATGGTAGATGGTCACATGCATCTTTCAGTACTAACTTCTGAATTCTCCAGAAGAGATCTCCATCTCTTCTTTGGCTTTTGATCAGAGTAGTTTTGCAAAAAAAGTTCAAATTCTTCTGTTCTATTCACCTTTATAGGGTAGTACAAAAGAAGAGGAAGTAAATAAAGATGGCTGTCTAGCTAACTACCCATAACTCATGTGTTTCTTGTTGGGTGTGATTCCTTAGCTCCAAGGATTTACTCTGGTTGAAGTGTACATAAGTTGATCCGGACACCATTGACTGTCGAACTAAAAAAAAATCATGTGTTCCTTTAAGCATTAATTATAATAGCTGGATACATATTGTTTGAGAGTTTAGTTTTGCCATTTAAAACCGTCAGAGGTTTGACACTGAAAACTGCAAAAGTGAAATGCAACGAAAAGAAAAATTAATGTGGAGTTGCAAAAGTGAAATTGCCAATACTTCTTGATTTGTTTGTTTCTCTATCTCTCTTCTCTCGTTGCTTTTAAAAATTTCTCTCAAAACTCAAACCGAACAGAGTCATGATATTTGTTTTAGTGAGGTCACATTCAAAATGAATCTGACCAGCATATTAATTTTTGTACATATTTTCCGTGCATTGGTTTTTTTTTTTTTTTTGAACCGCGAAAAAAAATTCATTATTGTCCTGAATTGGTACCGCTAAAAGTAGGGACGCTATTTGGCTACTATATAGTATTTGATATGCCACTTTACTTGGCATCAATGACCTGTGTTATTCAAGGCAAGAATTCTTTTCGTTGATAACCGTTTTTAGTGGTCTTCGGTGGTATATGATAACCGGGGAAGAGTGCCAGTCTAATTGGAATGCTCATGCCCTTATTGATTCTAATTTTTCATTATCAAAGATTGAAAAATTCTAATGACACGCGTTTGGACCAACACTTAACACACGAGGCGAGAGTTCCTAAATATGCCAACTTCTGAAAGAGCAATGCTAACTTCTGTCCTTGTGACTCATGGCAAGAGGTTCCACCTCAACTCTAATTCATACACCTTTTACACATCTTTGGGGTTTGACTGGCACAAAAATTGTAATCTACGAGAGCGAGAATTGAGAACGTGAGTACAGAGCGAGAATTGAGTGCGAGAACGAATGACATTGCAAAGGATTATGTAACATAAAATACAAAACACATAGTGAATTAATTAACACAGAAAGTAGTGTATGTAGCTTTATTGAGCTTCAAATACCGTACCATGTGATCATCTGATCAGTTCGTGCAGGATGTCAAAGTAAGATTCTAACAGAGGAGTTGGATTTTCTGCAGTGCTTCAACTTGGAGTCACAAATTACCTTTGAATTTTGGTCTGGCACATGCAAACTACTGTTGTTATGTAATGGTGCTTTGACATGCATGTATTGGTGTGACCACTTGTAATTTATTTACTGTGGTGTATGATCAATTTGGTTGGAATCTTGCAAACCTCGTATAGAGTGTATTACTTTCTCGGTGTTTGGGTTGGCATATGATTGTCGATTGTACGAGGTGCTAACATGGTTGGGATGTCGTATGTTTGTTGCGATGCCTTTTTTGTTAGGATCAAGCGCTAACCATCTTACCAAAATCCTTAAATAGTGGTAAACTGTAACTTTATTTCCTTATACTAGTATAAGCGTAGCGAGCCCCAAGCGCCAATGTTCGACCCACGTGAGCAGGATGCTAGCCCGCGATCAACAATCCCCCTCACCACCTACTCGCAAGCAGCATGCCATCCAGGGGAGTTGAACCCGTGACCTTGGCTCTCATATTAATTGTTAGGATCAAACATTTACCATCTTATCAAAATTTACACGTAGTGGTAAAGGCGCAACTTTATTTCCTTATACTAAAGCATAGCAGGTCTCAAGCACTACGGTTCAACCCGCGTGGGCAGGAATTAAAATGCTGGCTCGCGACCAACATTTCCCTCTCCCAATTCTTGTACTGTTCTTTTGGATATCAATAAAACCTTCTATTCGCTGGTAAAAAAAAAAAAATTCTAACCCTAATTATCTCTCTGATTAGTGTGAATGGAAACCAGTTTCCCATCTGTGTGGAGAGTCTAAAACCCACACTTTCCCATCTGTGTGGAGAGTCTAAAACCCACACGTGTGTATCCACACAAATGTAGATCACTACGGCATTCTCCTTCTATTGCCTGTTTTGACCTATCCCCATCACGTGAGTAGGAGGATGTATGAAGGAGGAGAGATAAACCAGATCCAGGGACCCTATAGTACGTGCTTCCAAAATTATTTTCAATGGTGCAGGGTGTGTGGTTTAGATCACGCACTACCCTCTGTGGTGCATCCCTGTATTACAGGGTCTCGAGATAAACCTCTAATTACTATTAATACTTTGATTAGCACTTTAGAAAAATTAGGCCAAAAAGATTTACAATGCCTTTCAATTAATCAAGGAGAAATTGTGGATAATATTATCATAATTAGCTTCTGATTTATTTCATGCTACGAAATCACAACGTGCATTGATTTGAGTACATAATTAAAAGCATATCATATACTACTAGTAGAGTAAATAAAAGAAAACATTTTCTTACCATGTCTAATTAGGTGATTAAGGAGCATACTACTGTTATCCCCGAAAATGTACTACTAATAATATCCAAACAAAAATAATAAGTCACATTTATAAGCTAATTTTTTGGTTCGAAATGATAGATTAATTTTAAATAAAAACTAAAAAATTGTTTTTGTACGTATGTGCGCTACTATCACATCATCCCGGTGATTTTTCTGCCCAAGATTTCTGAAAGAACAATGCTTTAAACACACCTTCAAAACATAACTCCCGACACAATCATATTCAGAATTGTGAGATGTACGTGGATCCACATACATCTAACAATAAAAAAACATAGTTGTGTTTTAAAAGTGTGTCCCTGGATTTTTTGTTTCTGAAATAATAGTACCCGAATTAATCACATAATTCATTTCTATTTTTTAATTATCTTTCCGGTTTGAAATTTAACGTTTTACTCTTTTTCTCATTTAGAAAATTGACAGAAATGAGAAAAATAGAAACTCTGTTTTTTCTCAAGAATATAGTAATACAAAATATTTCCTACAGGTGAAGATCCAAACTCACATGATCCTGCACGCTTTGAGCGTCAGAGCTACCAATTATCTTCTGCGACGGCATCGCATCGTTAGAAAACAAGGGCAACGGATGATGCATTAACGAACGGTCACGATTAAAACCACCCGAGCTTTGGACTGCCGGAATATTCCTCCACAACGAACCCATTGGGCTCCCGTTTATGGGCTGCTGCTGCTGCTGCTGCTGATGATGATGATAATGAGAAATATATGAAGAAGAAGAAGAAGAAGAACCGTAACTAGTTCCATAAAACCTAGGGGTAGTATCGTAAATGCTGCTGCCGCCGTTAGTAATACTAGCATTCCACGAGTGTTGGTAACTAGCCATGAGGGGCGGTGGCACCGGGGCGGAGCCAAGGCGGTAACCTCCGTGGAACATGGCAGAGGCCGCGGTGGAGTGGAGGTGGGCCCTCTTGGCGTGCTGCCGTTCCCTCTTGTGGGCGTTTTGGTGGCCCCCTAGGGCTTGGGAGGTGGGGAAGTTCCTGCAGCAGTAGTGACACTCGAATTTTCGGTTACTATCTCCGCCGCTGTCGGTTTCTTTCGGTGGCTCTGGGGTGGTGGCGTCGCCAGAGAGTACTGATTCGTCTGCGGTGGTGGTTGTGCCGAATTCTATGCCGAAGAGGCGGATGCCGGTTTTTTGATCCTTGACCGGTGCGGGGCGGATGAAGGGGAGCTGAGAGAAGGACTCGACGTTCATGAAGTCGTGTGTTTCTCTCTCTATCTTTTCCATGAGGATTGAGAGAGAGAGAGAGTGGTGATGGTGGTTGTTGTTTTAGGTTAAATGAATAAAGGAGGAAAGGTGGAAGAAGTGCACCACCTAGGAGTGGAGGAGAGGGAAAGAGAGGAGAGAGGAGAGAGGAGAGAGAATCAAAGTTATTTATACCAAACAGAATTATTGTAGAATACTAAAAAAGATCTATCGGAAATCACGTGGTGGTGACTTAATTTCTTTGGAATTATATATATATGGTACTATGTGATGGGCAATTTAAAATAGAGATACAGTCTGCACACATGAAAAATAGAATTTTCTTCAAAATGGATAGCTAGCATACTAGGAGGAGGAGAGTGTGAAAAAGAAGAATTCGAAGATGCATGTATGGAGGTACATAAGCTTTGTATTAAATAAAAAATCTGAATTATTTTTTTGTCTTTACTTAAATTTTTTTATTGTATTTTCTAGTTTCGAGTCAATTTTTTAATAAATTATTTGTTCGTCTCGACGAAAAGAATCTAAAAAGTATAAAATTATGCATTCATCTATAGTTTTTTTTGCCAATTTATGCGTTTGAAGAATTATTCTAAAAGGAAATGGAATATAGGGTAAGCTATAAATGGAGCACCCCAAGTATTTAGTATATATAGTACTATATTTTATTTTACCTGATATATAAAGATATCTAGATGTTGGTCAGGATTTTTCTTGCATTCGTTAGAAATATAATGCCGTTCTCCCTAATCTTATTGGTCTTTCTAACAATTTCAAAGATTAATGAAATTTTTTTGTTGTTGAAAATAAAAAAGATGTCTAGATCTTCGTCTGGCCATCCCTCCCGTGTATAGCTTGTTTGCGATAATTGTGAAAACAAACTTTATAGCTTTAGGTTTTGATTTTCATTATAGATTATGAATTCTGGTACAAGTGGATAAAATTATTTACTATATCTGTGAAGTTACGAATAGCTGAGAGTGTTTGCTAGAAAAAAATTAGAAAACCAACTTTCAGGAATATAGAATATAAAATCTGGCGGGAAAACACCTCAAATTCAGCTATTTTAGAATAACCTTTTAGATCATTGTTTAGCTTTTAGAAATTACTAGAATCTCGAAATCTTTTTTTTTTTTAATCAGCAAACAAAAATTTTATTAAAACTCAATAATGGTTACATCGAGAAGAAGGGGAAGGAAAGAAAATTCTACTAATAGCAAATTTTATTGAGATTTTAGTTTTTAAAAAATGGTTGTTAATTTTGTTTTTATTATGCTATCACATATTTTGTACAATACGTTGACAATTGTTTTTTAAGAAGTAAACTCTCAAAATTGTCTCTTAAATTTTTTTTTCGTAAGTACGGAACTATGCAGAACTTACCACGAGTAAGCCACGGCATGGGGTACCAATAAGTATTATTACAAAATTGTAACTCAAGTAATTAAATACAGTATCTAAGACTCTGAAATAGACAATACATGCATCAGTTAGGGCTGCCATATTTATATTTTTCCTTCGATCTATCACTGTCATGTAAGTGAAGAACCATTAGTTTAGTGTTACTAGTAATGCTAGCTAGAGAAAATTTATTTATTTATTTATTTCAGCAACAAAATTTACTAGAAAACTCGACAATTCATTAGAGAAGATTTATTATTACTCCTAATAAAATTGGATCAAAGTTTGTTTGGAGGCATAGTGGTTCTGAATTAGTAGTTAGGAGTAGTGTATGGGGTGATATTTTTAATCTCTCGTAATAATAATGTGTTCCCTTTGTGGTCGTTAATTAATTTATTGAGAACAAAATCAATCAATATTCTATGAGTGTCATTATCACATCATTAATCTAGATAGATTCTGCTAATTAACATCATTTAGCTAGGTTTATGAATCACTTGTTAATGCTGAAAATGTCCTTAGCGGGTATTAAATATCAAAACACGTCATTGACCGCCATTTTCCCAATTATATTTCTCCATATTCCTTCCTTCTTGTAAATGTCTGATGGGCATCATTCGCATCTGTTGAAATAGATGCTAGCCAGAGCTGCTATTGCTCTTGTCAACAGTACTACTAGTGATGACTCTCTTCACCCTTTGTGTGATCTCTTGTCTGTGATCGATCGCAGGATCCTCAGGACCCAATCTAATGTGTCTGAAGTTGGTCTTAATTCCCGGGAAGCAAATGGAAGTGCGGACGCTTTCAATTTATCTTTCAGTTATTGTAATATTTTATCCGAACCCTCCACTTTTATGTGGGATATCAGAATAGGGAGGATGTTGTAGGGGTTAAATACCCATGGACTTATTCATCTTAGTTTCATTTTAATATATCTTCGGTTTACCAATAAATAAATAAAAAGAATGTCTAGCCACGAGTCATTAATTATGGAGGAAGCAAAGCAAATTAAGTTGTAAGTACTTGTAAGAGTGTAATGATCGACCAACTTTTCGTTTGTTGGTGGGTCTCTCTCCGTGTGTGTTTCTCTTCCTCTCCTAAGGACCAGCAAGGTAGTACTAATTGTTGTTGGTTCTTTATATCTGTTGCAGGGCTTCGTGCAATGTGGTCCTAATTAAGAACTAGAGGTGGGGAAAAAAAAAAAAAAAAACACCCGAACTAATCGATAACCAAAAGTACCGGACCAAATCAGTGATTTCGTTTGGTTTTTACTTTTTAGCTAGAGGTAATTAACAGTTTGGTCCGGTTTGATTTTTAAAAGTTTTCAGCCAAATTGAAAAAAATCTGTTCGGTCCGGTTCCCCAACTTCCGGTCCGAAATAAACCGGACAGGGCCGAATTTGCATGTATACATCCAAAAATTTAAACATTGATAGGGTTCCTAGTTCCTGTTCTGTACCGAAATTTACAATTACATGCATGAGAGAGAGGGTTTGTGTAGCCCAGGATTGTAAACTCTTCATTAATCTCTTTTTAATGCATAGTAATGATCAGTATAATCATTAATATTTTTTTATTGTGTGGAAGATGAATTGGACGAAGTAGTTACGCATGCATATTTGATCAACTTGAATTTCGCTATAGCTTAGACGACAAAAGTTCATTGAGTCTTCCAAAATAAATTGTTTGGAAATGAGACCGTTATGAGTTCTCGTTTTGCATTCAATCAAGAACCACACGAGCAATCTGTAGATAAGATCCCAAAAATAAGGAATTTATTGAAATAAAAAAGAAAATTTCAATTTTTCGTGTCAATATATAGTTCTCCTCTCATATTTTGCGATGTAAATTAAAGCTAAAGAGACTACAATAGAATAGGAGACAAAAAAAAAAAAAAAAAACAAGTAGTGTAGTTTACTACAGTAGTCATTTTCTTTCTTTTGAATGGAATGAAAATGATGTTGGCTTACAAAAGATGAAATCAGAACAGTGAGGATTTTTTATTTTTTTTTTGAACCGCGAAAAAAAATTCATTATTGTCCTGAATTGATAGAGATAAAAGGAGTGGGGATGATGCCTTTACTACCACATAGAAACGAAGGGTTACGCGACATCTCAGCTAGCTAGCATATTTAATTTTTCGCAAGTTTGATCTGAAATGGGAATTTAATGTTACGTACGTACATTTTTAGAGCCTCTGCGAAAACAGTATGCTTTATTCATGAAGCCCTTTGGCCCATTTTTGCAATTATTCCTACCACCGACTCCTCACAACTTCACACATGTACCCTTCCTTTTGCCATTCCAAAGACCAGTCCCTATCATCTCTCTCTCTCTCTCTAGAGATCTCTATCTCTCTCTCTCTCTCTCTCTCTCTCTCTCTCTCTCTCTCTGTGGGTGTGGATACTGGATAGATAGATTCATACATGATACAGTAGTATATGGTAGAGATGGGTGTGTAGGTATAATAACTCTATTTTCTACTAGTTTTAATTTATTGTTTTGAATGAAAGTGCACGTAGTACTAGCCATATTGGTGGATTGGACCACATCATGAGTACTGGACCCCAACCAAAACATGCCCTTAAAAGCACACATACATCTCTCTAAACCTAACAAAGAACAAACCCAATTCACTCATGCAATCGATCCCTCTTTTTGGCCATTAAAGTCATAGTCACAGAGGTTGCGAGGGGACCATGTTATTTTCTGACTTCATTCAACTGCAACTTGTTCCCTCCCTCTTAAAGTTGAAGAAAAATGTTACTGTATCTGATAGTGATGAACCCTTTCTTTCTCTCTCTTTGCTAGCTTAGCTACTACTGGAGTACTAGCTAGCTACTTGTTGATTTTCTTTCTTTTTAATTAATTTGCCTCTATATATATTGATGTGGCCGGCCGGGCATCATATATATATTCTATGCTTTGACTTTTCCAATTTTGCTTAATTTAGTTGTGTTCCCATTGTTCCGTACTATGAACCGCTCCCGAGCACCTCAATTGATCTTTGGAGGATCAATCTTATCATCACTAATTAATGAGCTCGATCGAGTAAAATAGGGACGAAATTCCTTATTAATTGACCCAAAGTTTATAGCAGTTAAGAGATTTCAAACTTTTTTCCTTAGGAAAAATCAAAGTCTTAAGTCTTAAGCATTTGACCAGGCAAACCACTCGGGGGTTTATGCAAATTAAACCATATGACCTATTTTACTAGAGTCACCACAACAAGAAGTATCACAACGGTCAAGATTATATTTTTTTTCTTGTTTTTCTTTTTGTGGGAAAATGCTTTATGTAGCTAGCTTCATGAGTCAGCATTTAGAACATATGATGGTGGCCTTGCGAACCATGGAAACCCTACTTAATTATTCGGGGATTTTTATGTCAAAAAGAATACACATCATGCTTAAACTAACTTTTGGTCATGTGATGTGAGCCTCATTCAGCGTGAATCTGGACCATATATATGTTCTTTGTTATCCTTTTTTAGAGTGTCCACAATAACAACCAAAATTAAAATATTTTTAAAGTTTAATTTGTACTATTTGTCTAAATTATAGCTTACAATGGTATCATCATACTTAGCAACCTCTTAACCAATAACCAAATTTAAGTTTTTGGATAATCAAAACTAGCAATCTTTTTTCTTTATGGATAACCAACTTTAATGGATCCCGGGACCACATTCCCTCTCTTTATTTTCTCTCTTTTTTCTCTCTCCTCCTATCATTATCAATGGACTTATCCACTCACCTTTATTCCCAACTCTCTCCATTAGAAATGACTTTTTGATTGTAGACTATTATAGATCTCAATATTGTTAAGCTTAGCAATTCCTTAAGTGAATAACAAAAAGATGATGTTGCAACTTTTAGTTAATGATAATGCAAAAATTGTTTTTGTTGGTGTCAAAACTTTAGAGCACAAAACGCTTGTACCATGTGCGGTATACAAGACTTTTATGCACTGGAGTTTTGACATAAATAAAAACAGTTTTGGAATTATCACTACTATTCAATTTTCGTTATGCTATTGGGGACACCCTTAGCTCTTAATAGAGTATAAGTCAATAAAACCTGGGAGTTTAGTAGGAAACTAATTAACATCTACTTGAAAATTCATCACAATAGCACAAGCCCAATAAATATTTTTTGGGTAAATTTAGAAATGATCCCTCTAGAGTGCATGAATTCTAATTTTCGTTCCTCTAGTACTAATTATTTCACTTTTAACCCTACAGTTTACATTCCATCCCAATTTCGTCTATGTCGCTGACGGCGTCAGTAAAACAAATGGAATTGGAGGGAAAAATTATCATTTTCCCTCATAGAGGGACTAAATTGAGAGTTCATGCAAACTACGGGGACTATTCTAAAATTTTACCTTTTGTCAAATGTCTAGTCCTCTCTCCATCACAATTAAGTTAAGGATAACCTTCCCAATTCATTGGAATTCTCTTTAAGAAGTACGTAATTCAATTATTGAGTTTCATCTCTCTCTCTCTCTCTCTCTCTCTCTTAGGTGGCTTGAGAATGACATTGGCACTGACAAGTGATGCTCCTGTCTTGGGATCTCCATTTCTCCCTTGCAACAAATGTGTTGGCCATAATCGTGGACGAAATGGATGGGAATGGGATATATCATATATGTATACAGCGTTTTCATATCTTCTTCAGCAGCTTGTTCGATGTGCACTGTACATAAAAAGTTGTGTACAGTTTTCATCATGGACATGTCTTATTTCATGCACTAGAAATGTGGACGCGCAGCTAATCTTGCGGGAACCACTTTTCCTCCCCACCAAATAAAATAAATGAGCATTAGAGGCCGGGTTGGTTCGGTGGTCAAGACCTGAAATTTGTAAAGACTACTGGTTCCATTTGGTTTTCACTTTGCGGACTAGATAGCATTATTACGGGAATCGACGATGTAAATATTGTTATGTGGCTATTAATTGTACTCTCAATTCATTATATACGGTGGAGGAGTTCAAAGGTTTTTTGGATGGTATTCGGAAGCTAAGGATCTAGCGGTATCTTTGGTGAGGTATTGTCCAGCTTTCTGTAGGATGAAGTCTAGCAATTTTTCTTTTTCGTGTTTTTATTTTCTCGATGTACCCTTTTCGAGTGAATAAAAAGTTTCGTTTGCCGAGAAAAAAAAAAATTCATTTGATACAAGCTAGCCATGGATGTACTCAACTATGTAAAAATTAAATCTATTTCTCTAGACATGTGACTCCTAAATAATTAACTTGTGTACGTATGAAATCAATTGATTGTCTGGAGATCGAAAGATATTTGTAAGCAGATCGAGGGAGAAGGTGGATGCCAGGGAAAACCAATGAATGCTAGCTAAGTGGAGATGAGAACATGGGAGCCCACCACTTTGTTGTCACAAAGGAAAAGCACAAACACATACACATAGCAACATTCAGTTGAAGCTAAACTCATGAAAACCCTTTTTTAACTGTCAATATAAGGATGGATGGGCACTTAATTCGAATTCTTCAAGAACTGATGGGTTTGTTTGATCGATCCTTGTTGTCTGGAACTTAGGCCTCTATGGACCACTACAACCCTACTTAACATCTTTTTCAGATGCATGTTGCATTCAACACAATATTGAGGGAGACACCTTCAATCTCAGACCCCATATATAGAGAGAGATTAATTATTTACGGCTCAGCTGTGAACAAACCAATTGCGATCGTCCAAAAGTATTTCTTGAAGGTCCGGATGTTAATGAAACTTTTTATGGGAAGAGATAAAATTCTTTTGTTGATGTTCATATATACAATTCTTTTGCTGATAAAAAAAGAATAGTAACAATATTAATGGAAAACTCACGAACCCATGCACTCATGATTAGGTTAATTAGGAAGTGCATTCGTTGTGGGTATGCTCCTACTCCGGCTTGATGCCTCATGCCTAGGGTCATTTTAATATTTTTAATTTGTTCTAAAAAATAAATAAATAATTCCGTAAAAAAAAACATGTAACGTGTTATTAATTTGGTCAAACTATATGATCATAAACTTTCTAAACTTTTCAATGTTGGAATTTCAACTATTCCTTTCAACAATGCTAAAAAAAAAAAATTGAATTGCAATTTTTTTTATTAATCATTGAAATTGTTACAAAAATTAAAATGACAAGGAATGATAACATCAAACCCTAAGCTAAGTTAAGGACTGTCCTCTGCCCACTAGAGACCCAAAGGCCTGCTAGCTTGGTAAGAAACCAACCCAGGAAAACACCCATTAAGGCTTTGCCCCATTACACCCACTGAGCCAAGTCCAGAAAATCTATGGGTCTGAAAACCACATCAACAATGCTAAAATAGCAAAGAGGAAAAAATTAGTAGATTAAATTTTTGAAAAATGACGGTTCATGACGTATTTTGATAATTAATACCCACTAAGAGCAAGCCAAGAACATTTGTTAATGCTAAAAATGTTCTTGACAGATATTAATTATCAGAACACGGCATTGGCTATCATTTTCCCATTAAATTTTGCTGTTGAAAAAAATACCAAAATATAGATAATCGTAGGTGAACAAACAATTATGGTGGCCTGGTCCCGCATACAATAATTCATTCAACTGAGTAGTCTATTAAATTTTCCGTAGCCTAAGTCGGTGAAGTATCGATATCACAGGATTTTCCCAAGATTTTGAAAACACCATTTATCTTAAATTTCTTGTTTCGTCTCTCATATTTGCATGTCCTCTGTATGTGGTTGCAATTCCATGATTGAAACGGTGATTAAGATCTCGAGAATGCTTCAAATATCCCATCAAAAGAATTCTACATACTTATCTATAAAAAAAATATCTAAATCACAGCTAATCAACATGAGTATCAGGACTCAAAATAATATCGGTCACTGTGTAGCGATATTATGAGTATCAAACAATTAATACGTAATGGGAATAGGTTGAAGAGGCCGTGAATTTTTAAAAACTAGTTTTGACAGAAGAAAACTTCTAGAGTGTCCTAAATTAGTCATAGCGGTCAAGTATCAAAAATGATCGAGTTGATACGTAAGGAAAACTGGCCGATAGGCATATACTGGATTGTGTAAAGATATGATCAAGAGGCACATAAATGAAGTGTGTAAAGATATGATCAAGAGGCACATAAATGAATATGCATCGGCCAACATACTATGTAGCAATCACCCATATTTGATAACCTAATTTCTCATGAGCCTTTAATTTCTTAGAACTATTACTATGTATGTCAAAATATAAACTATTACAGGAAGGAAAATGATTTTCACACTTCCATTTAATCATACTCTCTTTTTTATTTTTATCCATATGAATTTACAATATTGTGCTTGAATGCGTGAAAAACGTAAGGTTGGTTTTCTTTAGCTTGCTTTTCGAGTTGGGGCTTGGTGGGGTGTGTCTTAGTTTTTGGGTGGGGAGGTGTCTTGTCTTGAGTGGGAGGTGGGGGTGTTTTTGTTTGTGGGTGTTTGGGGTGTATTCCTGTGGTTTTGATGCTGTTTCGTTGGGTCCTTTTGGGGGTGGCCCCGTTGGGCGTAGTTCGGATTGATTTCTTATCAATCTTTAGAGCTTGATTAGCATGCTCTCTTATTTGTTCTTCTTTATTTATATAATATCCCTTTTTTGCCGTTCAAAAAAAAAAGGCAAGATGATAAATTTAAGTGAATAAAGACAAAAAAAAAAATGTGAATTGTAAAAATGGGAATGTGAAAATAAATATTTTTCGAGAAAATTAATGGAGTCTACTGCAGCTTTTGTCGGTATGGGAGAGAAATATCGTTCCCTTCCCTATGTTTTTTTCGGTCAAGCGGAAAATTCAATAAAACTTAAAGAGAGTACCACATAAGAGTACAACCAGAGTTTTTAAAAACTAGAGCACAAGAACTCGCAACCTAGTCAAGCACTTGCCTGATATTCAGGCTATCTCTAATTACAAATTCCCTTATCGCGATGGGCATGTCCATAACAAACACGAGCTCTTCTGTGCGTTACGCACCCATCCTGGCAAGGTGGTCGGCGCATTGATTGGCCGAACGATAGATATGCCTCCCTATGTGTCTATTTACTTCTCTCTCTCTTTTTGAAAGCGTATATGTCTATTTATTTCAATCACTGCAAAATGGTCCACTTCTTTTCTTTTAGGAAATTGATTTTAGCAGTCTAAAAATTGATGGAGGAACTCCAAAACAAAGTCGTTTTGTGTATCAACACAGTTCAGTTTTGGAGCCCCTCAATCAATTTTTAAAGTGCCAAAATCACAATCCTTTCTTTTATTCTAAGATCAGATTTTAGAGACCAGATCGAGTTAATTTATTTGTACTTAGCAGTAATTATGAATGGTTTATAACAATATTGATCCCTTTATGAAGATAAACAAACAGATCGAATTGCTTCATGTTCAAAACAAGAACAATGGCAATAATTAAAGATTTACTGCTTTTGCCGTCCAAAATAATTAGATTATTTTCTTTTGCACGACTTCTCAGATCGATCACCCAGGTAATTAAAGATTTATATCCTATACAAATTGACCGTAAAAATGTTATAATTTTGTCTGTTCCAA
Organism: Rhododendron vialii; assembly: GCF_030253575.1. Taxonomy (NCBI): domain Eukaryota; kingdom Viridiplantae; phylum Streptophyta; class Magnoliopsida; order Ericales; family Ericaceae; genus Rhododendron; species Rhododendron vialii. The sequence continues at coordinate 447,815 of NC_080559.1, read as the reverse complement.
CTACACTATCTCGTCTCACTACCTAAATATAATCTTGCTTAATTATACTATACTATACTATACTATACTATACTATACTAAACTATATAGTAGTAAAACTGCAAAGAAGCAGATTCCATGTAAGTCGAATATTGTCCAAAACTACCATACCATACCGAGGGTGTAAGTACTGTATATGTAGACTGTAGTAATATATTGCTTTGTAAATCTCGCATTTCACCTCCTCAAAACCATGAACGATATATAGAGAAGCATGTACTTGGCATTTCTTGTTCACCTCCCCCCGTCGACATATATGCATGTGAAAGAGAGGAAATGAGGTGCAATTAATGAATACACGAAATAACTAAAGGTGAAGCTGCATTCGCGGCAATAAGACTTTAAGGGCCCGTTTGGACGCGAGAAAAGAATTTGAGGTATTAGTCAATAAGGGGATAAGATAGTATGGGGTATTAGTTAATAAGAGAGGGCCTACATTGATGTGATGTTTATAGAGGGGGGATTAAATAGTAGGTTGTTTGGATGATGAGGTATTAGAGAATGAGGATTAAATAATATTTCGCTTGGATGGAGGATTAATAGGGGGTATAAGGAGGGTGGATGATATAAAAAGCTATCAAATGACCCTTTTGCCCTTGTGCAGTCCCTAAATTATTATGTATTACGTTTTATATGTAATTGCAAATTTAATTATTCTTTCACAATTTAAGCCGTAATATGTATTTCTACTAACAAATTAACGAATTTAGTATTATTATTAAACAATTTTTTTTTAAATTCGGTTTTTTTAAATAAATTAAGTGTTCCAAATTTCAATCTATTTGAACCGTTGATTAGCCCTAAGAGATATTTGATTCTACGACTTTCTTAAGGCTAATCAACGAGAGCCATAGAATCAAAATTTAATTATGACCATTTAAGATAAAATGATCAAAAAATTAAAATCTTTCCACCGATTCAAACGGATTGCATTTTGGAACACTTAATTTTTTACACCGTTTATATATTATAAAAAATATAGTTAAAAATTAAGTATTCCAATTTTCAATCTATTTGAACCGATGCGAATATCTTCTTTTTTTTTTTTTGTCATTTTATCTTAAATGGTCATAATGAATTTTTAGCTCTAAGACCTTTCAATGAGCATCCTAAGAGAGCACTAAAACTAAATAAGGAGTTTTAGGATAGATTTGAATGGAAAATATGATTTTGGGTAGAATGGAAAGTAGAAGTTGGTTGAATGGTGGATAGAGAAATGGGATAACGAGGGGTATTTTTGTCCACAAAACCCTCCTCCAAACCCGAATTATTTTTGGGGACCTCAAGAGGAGCCCAAAATTAATCCTGGAGAATTCCTAGAACTGGAGAAAACTAAAAAGGGGTAAGAAATAATGGGGGGAAAAATTGAAATGCCAAACAAGGGGAAAAAGGGTGGACCCCTCTCATATACCCCATCTTATTTTTTTCCCTTCCTTTTTTACTCCATCCAAACAGGCCCTAAATCTAAGCATCACACCTAAAAAGGAAGCGTCTCGACTATTAGGGCAATCCCTTAATTCGATCTCTGATACTGATACCAACATTTCGTTGGTCTCTCTTTTTTCCTTTTCATGGCTCTCCATTTTCCCTTGGCTTCATGGCACGTCGTGAGCCTTGTTTTTTTGTTTTATTCTCGGCAAAAGGGAAAGATTTATTAACCTCGACAAGGGTACATCGAGAAAAGGAGAAAAAGAACATGCCACTAAGAATCTGTTCCAGAAGACAGAGCAAAATTCTGAGCCACTACAAGAAATTAAAACAGAGTTGATGAGAAAAGAGAAGCACCCCCAACAAGTAGGCTGGGAGAACTAAACATAATTACAAGGGTAGCGTTCGGTTACCATTTTACTTTAGTTTTAGTTTAGTTTTTCAATCATTACATTATTTCTTTCTTTAATCACTATTCTATTTCTTCAATTATTACTTTCTCATCTCTTTCTATCTCTCTCCAATCATTATCCCTCTCTTCAATCATTACCCTATTTCTTTCTCTACCACTACCAAAACTAAACTAAACTCACAACTAAACAAAGCATTCTAGCCCAACAACCAAACCAACAGAATAAATAAGTCCATCAAATGGACCACAATTACTATAAGCCTAACTCAATTACAAGTCCTATTAAGGGGAGACATAACCTTAACAAATACAAAAGAAAGAACACCCATACGTAGGTGGGGAGACTCGAACTTCTGACCTCCTGGTAAAATGCAAGAGTTCTAGCCAACTGAGTTAGCCCCAGTTGATACGCCTGATGTAGACACCCTATTCTGGACTATCCAGATTGGTTTACTTACGGTTTTTGATTCCCCAATGATGATTAAGGTAAAGAACATCCCGAGATTGTTAGTGTGTTTGAGTTTTGAGCATTCCGAACCTCATTCAATTCGAACCCCTTTTCAAACCCTTCAAACCAGAACCGAATGGCCTCAACAAAACCCTACTGGCTCACGCTTGTACTGTTCTGGCGTGCGCTGGTAAACTGTCACATGTCAGTCATCGACCGTTAATCCAGTTTCCACTGGCGCACGCAGGTACAGGATGGGAGTACGTCGATCAAGACTAGTCAAATCACCTTTATTCAACCACGTGCACGAGACTTTTGAGCCACCCCCAGTACGCTGAACAGTCTTCTGACGATTTGCAACCGTGCAGGGCTGTTCCCTTCTCTCTCCTACACCTTCAATCAACTAGTCCCATGCATTTAATATATGAAAACTCCTCTTCCTAACTCAACCATCCCTTCTATGTTGGTTATCACCCCCTCTCCTTCACTCATTTGGCCTATATATACCCCCTTGCATTTATATACAAGGGGTTATCCACCATAAAAGTTCTCAAGTCTCTCCTCTCTTTTCCCCCCTTGGCTTTTTGCTCCCTCTCTTCTTTTATCCATTGAAAGAATAAGCAAATAGCCTTCATTCACCCCTCATACTCAAACACTCATCATTCATCTCTCAAATACCAAGCTCAAGCTCAAAACACACCACCAACCTCCAAACCAAAGGTATACCATCTTTTGCAAAGTTTCTGTTCTGACCCCTGAGGGGGGTTGACAGGGTAAAGATTGGTAATCAATACCAGTCCTGACCCTAAAGCTGGCAAGATTTCAAAGATCGTGTATGATTATCAGTGACGCACGCTAGTAATGTTAAGCCGTATGCCAGTTCTGGTAGTACGTGCAGTACTAGCGTGTGGATCACTGTTTAGCTATTTTCTACTTTTCTTTTTATCTTATCACCTTATTGCATGTTAAAAATCAGTTTATTGCTCTGTGTATTTAGAAATTTGTAGTGGTAGTCTTCTCGATATTTACTTCTATTTGCTTTGGAATGCCTCTGGGATCCTTCTGGTTGTATTCCAGAACCCAGAAGATGCAAAGTCAAGCACTAGACAAAAGATGAAACGGCCGTACGTTTTATGGCTCTAAAGTCATCTCTGCTGTCTGTAACTGTATTTATTCTGCTATATTATCTGCATGGTTTGTCCTGGGTGCACGCTGGTCCTTTCCAGAGCCCAGAGGGTTGAAAACAAGAGTTGTGGGTTTATGCTTGCTGGTGTACGCCAGTCAGTGAGTGGTGTACGCAGGTAATCTCTGCATGCATTGGTTCAATCAGTGTGCTTGACCGATTTCCTAATCCTAAATTAATGGGTTGCCCCAAGCGTAGGGCGGAGACCGACGTAGCACAATATCCGATAAGTACGGAGTCGAATCCACAAAGACGGTAATGTGTGCTGACTAAAAATTCAGGTTGTTTTAATTTAAACGGGCTCTTAGGTAGCCACCCTTTGTCGTTGATTGAGATTAACTAAAACTAAGATATAACTATTCTTTTTAAATAATTAAAAAGCAAAGTACGATCGTAGGGTTCATAGCATTCGCAACCAGTCCGGATTAACCTGCTTCATTCAGTGTCCTTAAAAACGTTCGATTTTAGAAAGAAAAAGATACCCCGAGAGATGCGAACATTTATGGTCACCGTTTACCCATGCGCAGCGGAGAATAAGTTTTGGTCCCCCATTCTCCCGTTCACATAGGCTCCGACAATACCTGGATTCGTCTAACGAACGTTCTTTACTAACCTAAAATTGCATTTTCTTTACTGTTTGAAAATAGGAGCAGTGCCCGAACTGGTCACAGCGTGCTAATCATCCCGCAACCCTACCTATACGACTACTCACTAATCATTGCACACGAAATTAAAGAAACCCTAGTTTGGAACATGCTTCTATTATGCGAGATGAAAAATAAACAAAATATCTAAGTTAAACAAGAACCAACGAACAACTTTTATAAAGAACATAAATTAAAACGAGATACCAAAGTGCGAATAATTAAAAAAAATATAAAATAACTTAAAGAAGAAAAAATACTCTGAATGAACGAACTTTAAATCTGAAACTGTAAAGTAATTATTCCCACAAACTTCTGTGTCGCCCGTTCCTCTTGATCTCGGCAACAGCAGCCTTCGGTTCTTTTTTTTGAAGTCAGTACACCATGACTTTTATAGGGGTAGGGTTTTAATCCCCTAATAACATAAAAGGCCTTTGGACTTCACGATATAACACATTAGCCATTTAACTTCGAAGGATTTTGCATTTTGATCCAAAACTTCTATAATTCTTCTTTTTACCCAAATTATTGGAAATCGAGCTCGAACAACCTATAAACAGAAAAAGCAAAATTAAATATCAATTAACCAAATAAATGACTAATAAATATAGCTTGGAGGGCCAAAATATGTATATTTTGGCACTTATCACAGTGCATGCAGGTTTCTTTCTGCGTACGACACCCCCGATTAGCGCTCTCCAGTCTGTCTAAATTGCTCGCAGAAGTGCTTGTTCTCAATCTATACTAATCATTTCAATAAAGCATACGTATCATTTTGTCACTTGTTACAGTTTTAATCCCCCTTAACTGTTCTCCCGCCCTAACTGGCTAAAAAATAATTAATGAGAGAAAAATGCAAATGTTTTATAAAACACTTGAGTAGAGACCGATTTTCAGATTGGGCGAGAGAGGTGTCATAAAACCCTTTCCCTCTCGTAACCTGGCTTCCGAACTTCAGATATCGAAGGCGACGATGGACCAGTCTATGCCTTTTTAAAAATCAAACAACGTAGCAAACGTTTCAAGTTCGATTCTTTGGGTGCATACCGCAAAACCCGAGTGGTGACTCTGAATTGTAGCGTTTCGCCGCGCGTTCCAAAAAAAAGGCACACCCGATTTTACACCTAAATAAGATTCTCAGGGGCGTGTGCCCACATCCGATCCCCTCTATTCCTGTTTTGAAGTCATCCCCCGAATAGTCAATTATGTTCAACTTAGCCTTGATCCAAAACGCCAATATATATAGTCTTGATAACATCCACCACTTCAGCTTTGTTCCGGAAACTTGTTGATTGTTGCATGTCATGAGCCTTTCTAATGGTTTGCCTCTCTTCTTTTTCTCTCAAATACCCTTTTTCTGAGTTTTATAATCTATATAGATATCTCTTTTTGCCAATAAAAAAAATAGATAACTTATTGTCACCTTTTGTGAATAAGTTGTTATTTCTTGTGACTCGATTCTGCACAGCAAATATCAAGCATTTCGGTTTCTGTAATACAAGTATCTAATACAGTTGGGCTAGCTCCCACATCAGGAGTTTGGATTTGTATGTGTGTTTAAATGGTTCACTCTACCTCTCCCTAATCAGCAATTGTCTAGGTGAGTTTGATAGGTGAAATTACCTTCTTGCCCTCCCTCAAAAAAGTATCTAAGATATATATGGTGGCCATTTTACCATTTTCATGGAACACGTGCATAGGTTAGTACATGTAGAAATTTTGCATATATTCACAATAATTTTGTAGTACTTGCTTCTGTATATATGATCCCCACACGCACGTGGGTCGTGGCTAGAAAGTACTTAAATTATCTTTGGTAACTCTTTCATCAAGTGGTCCCAAATCAAGTACTTATATATAGCTGTCTGTTTCCTTGTTTTTTTTTAACCTTGTTTAATTTGCACGGCTTCCTCCACGTACGCATAAAATTCTTGTTCCCAATAAGTAGAGGATAGGCCCCATGATAGCTCCAAGGATTGTCAATATAAAACAAGTACACAAATATAACTAGTTAGATTAACCTAGCTACTAACATAATTGTGCGTATTTCCTCTCCTAACTAATTGACATGCCTGAATGCTATGTATGCATACTGGCCAGATCATGTCTTGAGGGAAAAGAAAAGGAAAACGAAACAGTGTTTTTCTAGTCTAGTCCAGTTACGACTAAAGAGAATGTACAAATGTGACTAAGGCCCCGTTTCATAACGCAAAAAAAAAAAATTCTTATTTTTTAAGAAGGCAATTTCAAGCTCAAAAATTATGGGTTTATTAAAATCTAAAAATATGCAATATGAATCTTATTTGAAAGATTTCATCGAGATCTTTTATACGATGCAAAAAAAAATTGAAAAATTATTTTTCATTTATATTATTTTTGAGTTTGAAAATATGAAATAAGCTGCTTATTTTTTAAGAAGGTTTCTGGAACGGGGCCTAACTACTTATCAAGATTAGTTAGCTGAAAGGAATTTTTTTTTAAAAAAAATTTGTAATGTATTTCCTGTCAATTCCTCAATCAAGTAGGTCAGGTGTAATGCAATAATACGGTTGGAGCATCGATCGGATCCCATAGAGCCAAAGAAAAAATTCGATAAAAGCTACCAGGCTCAACAGTCCAGCTGATAAATGATGTGAATTCTATACTTATTTTCACCTTCTCATGTTTCTTCGTGACACAAAAATCCCACCATACCGAAGGTCAAATGGAGGTAAACATGGATTTTCTTTTCATTGAGCAACATCAATACTATAGGATTGGAGGTCCAAAATGAGAAGCCGGCCCTTGTATTTTTTACTCAAGTTGTTGCATTTCAATCGTATCTCATCAATTTTATTGGCCTGATGTTTTTTTCAGCAGTATATATGGGGTGTCTGGACCGGCTTATATATGCTTGGTTCGATTACTGCGTTTTAGTCAAAAGCATACCATCTATGCCGAGATCTCATTGCCTAGCCCAAATAACTTTGTCTTTGCCTATTGAGTTGATCAGTACTTCGTTTCAAAAAGAGATGTCCTAATGGGCTCAAGGGTTAAATAAAACATTTGGGCTTATGATCGGCCGAGCAGCAGTTAACTCTTTGATCCAATAACAAATCCAAGGCCCACAATGGCCCATTCAAGTTGATTGACCCAACAACAGATAAAATAGAAGGCCGAGGCCCATCAAATCTGGCCCAGGACATTTGTTTGTATATACACGACGGTATGTAAAAATATCAATTGAAGACCGTTAGGTGGGTTAGGTTTTCACGAAATCGCAACTCATGAAAGTTACAGAGTCAGATTACAAGTAACGCATGGCGAATTCTTCGGGTATTTTCTTATAATTATTTTCTTTTCTCATACTTTCTGTGTCGAAATTATCCCTCGAGAGTGGGAATTGAGACGGTGAGTCTCAGGTTAGGGTTTTGTCTAGTCGTGATTATCGATTTATAATCCTGTTTTAATTTGGGTTTGATTCCAGTTCCATTTTGTGCGGAATTTCATCTTCCTTTTAGTATAGAATTGATCATCTCGTTGTAATTAAAGCTAGAATGGAATTACTACGGGTGTAATAATGCACAAGTGGAACATAATTTCGATTCTATGGTGAAATGGATAATTATGGTTATATAACAATCGCGGCCCGTGTTATATGTTTAGTTTTTGAGAGAACTTTTTGCGTTTAACACTGGTATATTTTGGAATGAATTAATGTGGTACATTTCTTTTCATACCATTGAATCGTGTGCTTGTCAAATGTGCACTTTATTGAGCTGGCTACAGCAGTAGATCAGTGTAAATATGTAACAGTTTTGTGGCTATTGATTAATAAGTATTAGGCTAAAGTATATTGTAAGCTTTTAGAGTTTCAATTTAGCGCCTTCTTACATTAGTCATGCCATTCTGCACAAAGTACTCAAAAAGTTTGTTACTCGTGCCGCTTGTGCAAGCATGAAACCTGCCTAGACAATGTCATTTTGATTGGCCTTTACGTTGATTTAGTGGAACACTAGGTGGTAATGATTAGTTCCTATTTTCTTATTTGGCCTCTCTGTTCCCAGATGTGTGAATATGAACCAAAAAAGCACTACTCCCTTGCTCAGACGCATTTTAGTGAATTGTGCTGCCCAGGTTTGTTTTCTTGCACAATTTGGTGATTAGTTGTCTTATTTTTTGTATCTTTACCCACACACTGGTTGATGGAAACAGGGAGAACATAACCGGCAGAGGATTTCTTTTTCTTTCTCTTTTTGTTATTCCCACAATATTGATGCGTGAATGTAGTTGGGATATGAAATGAATGGTAAACTTTTTCTTATTTTGGTGCACTTGGATATGCACCCAACATAGGCGGATGAGTTATTGTGCGAGTGGAGCAAATGCATATGGGAGTGTTGAAACAAAGTAATAACTTTTCCTTGGCTATCTGTAAACTTCTATGCTTGACTGAAAGGTATATCAAGTTGTGCAATCATTTGCATGCTCTTGCGTGTTTTACACATGCGGCTTTGTCATTGAGTGTTTAGTAGCTTTAAATGATAGAAAGTGCAGTGTTGCTTCCGTGATATTACACATTCTCATGCCTGAATGCACACAATCGCACACACATGTTAGCACTCCCTTCTGCACTTCGTTTTGTTTGAACAAGTCTACGACAATCTTGGAGATTTCATTTGAACATTGTCAAACCTTGCATCTACAACATTGTCAGTCTCTCATGCTAACGTGTTTTTAGTTTAATCGTAATGATTCTTTCATGTTTGATTTTCACGTTCATGTTAGAAAATGAATTAACTCTGCGTATTTGTAGTCAGGTCATTGGCCGACGAGCAGGCCCAGTGTCTTTTTTCAAATGGGACCGGGCCAATGCTGCAAGCTTCTATAATCCATTGGAATCTTTGTAACATTAATCCTTGCTGACTTTAAGCATATAACGTTTGTTTAGGAGTCATAAGCTATCGATGACAGACACATTTTACATAAAATGGCAAGATTTGGTTGCGGAATCATTATGTGGTTTGACCACTTGATTTGTCTAGTGGCAATGATCTCTTCCCTTGTTTTTTCCCTCTAATATTACAAATCGCAATTCTATATAACATTGTGTTCTTCCAAAGCGCATGAAGAGACTGAGGCATAATAAGAAGCTTTGTGCCTTAAAAGATACTATCCCATGTAGGCCTTCTCCTATTATATGCTATTCTCTGGAAGGTGCCGACTGTGTACCTGGTTATGTTCTCTATAATATTCCAATACAATTTTTCTCGATATGTTTGGATGACATATATGTTTCGTGCAACTGCTTAATAGCTCACAGTTAACAGGTAGTCTTTGCCCTTTCTCCTACGTACTTAACGGCGTCTCTTATGGTTAGGAAATGTGCTTGCTAAGTAAACTCAGTGCTCTATGTCTCTATCTTTGTGTGCTGAATGTTAAGCTGGGTTATACTGCTAGTATTTGGAGTGTCACGGAATGTTTAAACTTTAAAATACGCGGATATTGCGGGGTTCGTTGATCTGGATGCTATTAGATTTCTTAGAGGGTTCCAATCTAAAACCAAGCCTCTAGATTTTATTAACCAAGTTTGGGTTGGCTTAGACGAGCGATGTGGGACAAGTCTAACACTCCCCCTCACGTGCAGCCCGGATGCACATGGAGGTGACAGATTAGGAGCTGAGTGATTGACTCGGGCAACGGAGATGACAGAGACTTTCCCACGAGAGGTGAGGCCACCCAAGACCGAGCTCTAATATCATGTTAGATTTCTTAGAAGGTTCCAATCTAAAACCAATTGGCAATAGGTGGGGTAGCCTCTAGATTTTATTAACCAAGCTTGAGTGGCTTAGATTAGCGATGTGGGACAAGTCTAATAGATGCCTCTGGTTCAGCTGTGGTCCACACCTAAGATCCTCACCTGACTTGCACAAGGAAGCACGACTAAAAGACCACGCCAGTTGGCTACCGGGATGGCCCTCCGACGAGCAAGTCAGAAAGTGCAGAGCAAGGGAAGTAAAGTACTAGGGCTTGTGGGTGGAAGGAAAGGATGCAACCCTAAGAGGTACTGTCTCTTCCACCCACAAACCTTAGAACTTCCTTCCCTTGCTCTGCACTTTCTGACTTACTCGTCGGAGGGCCATCCCGGTAGCGACCGGCATGGTCTTTTAGTCGTGCTTCCTTGTGCAGGTCAAGCGAGGATCCTAGGTGTGGAGTCTACTCTGGACCACAGCTGAACCAGAGGCTAGAGAGGTGACCTGATTCAGATCAACCAACCCCACAAATATACCCACCCAAAGACTGACATTTGTTGTACTCGTATTTTTTTTCTTTTCTAATAAAATTTTACCTTACCCAAAAAAAAAAGAATTGACAATTTTTTTCTGGAAGAAACAAAGATCCTGAGACAGAACGTACTGTATAAACACTTGTGCCTCCCTCCCTCTCTCTCTCTCTCTCTCGATAAAAGCGGAAAAATGTCTTTGAGTTGAGGGTGTCCGTTTGGAAGACATCAATCATTTGTTTAGTGAATTTCTGACAGTACTCAATAGACTATTCATTGGACCTGTAATTGAATGTAAAATTCGATCAAAAGTAGATGCAGAATGAAGTAAATTGCTGATAAAGAAGTGGTTTGTGCCCCAGTGTTGTAATGACAGTTGTGTCTGTGCAGGCAAAAGACTATGGGAGTTGTGTAGCAGCGAAGGTTCCACAAGTTGAACGTGATATGTGTTTGAAAGAATTCCTCGCTTTAAGGAATTGCATGCAGAACACGGTATTAGACAGTAGTGGATCAGGAAAATAGGATAGTGTGCGAAGGATAATTAATCTTGCTATTCTTGCTACTATATTGTATGCATACATACACAAATTATGATACCTTTCTTTTTTCTTTTGCTTTTATAGCTCAGAAGAAAAGTTTAAGGCTATGGTCTTTATTGGGAAAGGTTAATTCTGAATACTGCAAGCATCACCAGTGGATCTAGTTGCAGAAAAGGTTTGCATAGCAGTTGAAAAAGAACCAACCAATGTTTGTTAAGAAGGAAGTCCTTTTAACTCTAACGTATTTACTGCTGTTTGACTGATGTATTTTTTCTTTTTCCTTGTTGGCTCGAATTCTTCCCTTTTTAGCAGGGTTCTTGCTCATAAGCTTTGCTTGGGATTCATCTTCTGTCCTTCTTTCACTCTGCCAATTCTTGTTTCAAGTATCAAAGGCAAGGAGCCAAGAAACATGTCTCGGAAAGCATCAAGTTCTCACTCCAATTCTGGTTTTAGTGGATCTGGTGCTCTGTCTCATGTTTATATTGAATATCCACCTTTAAGATGTAATATTCGGGGAGCAAGAGGTTTATTTTATGATGATGGAAATAAGTTATTAGTCTCACCTACATCCGATCAGGTGAATGGCCTTTCAATGGCCAATGTTAACTTAGAAATGTATTTTGCTCTTAATTCTCAATATGTGAGTTTGTCATGTTCATGTTTGAAATGAATCATGTTGTTTTGTTTTTCCAGGTCTTTTCATGGAAAACTTCCCCATTCTCTCCTCTTGTTGCTCCCACCTCGGATTCAGTATGCGAAGGGCCAGTTCTATCAGTTCGATTTTCTTTAGATGCAAAAGTTTTAGCTATCCAACGATCAAACCATGATATTCAATTTTGGAATAGGGAAACTGGGAACACTTTTAGTCAGAAGTACAGGTCTGATTCCGAGAGCATCCTCGGTTTTTTTTGGACTGATTGCCCTACTTGTGATATTGTATTTGTAAAGACCAGGTATGTCGATTCAGAAATTTCTTGTATATTTCAATGAATTACTAGTATGTTATTATATTGTGCTTAGTCTGAACTAACTACCATATAGAGCCTATAACAGTGGCATAGTAGAGCTGTCCACTAGCTACTCAGATAGCATTATAGAAATCCTAGGAACAAAGGCACTAGGAACTAGTGCGCTTGGAAAGAGATTCCAGCACTCCCCTTAGATAACCCAGGAGCCCCCATCTCATAAGTAACCACCGATGAAACGAAGTCGAATACATTGGCGCTCTTGGATACACTATTTATATCAGCCAAAGAAGTGGCTTTACTAATCTGTCCCTATGTGTCTCACATGGGACATGCGTGTCCCCAGCATTTCATAGATGTGTATTGTGTCCCCGGTTAAATTTTATTTAAATAAACGGACACACCACTTGGCAGGTACTATATGTGTCCCCGGCGTGTCCGAATCGGATACGGCAATCACTTAGTGTGTGAGTGTTGGTGCTTCATTGGTTGATATGGTTTTCAATGTGTAAGTCCTGCAGCCGCTCAATTTTTTAACCATGTATTTCAATGTCAGATACCTGGTCATTTTATTTGTGCTCCTTGTTGTTGGCAATCAGTGTGGTGTGACTTACTGAAGGACTCTCTTCCAAACTACTGATTGTCGCCCATAGTTCTGATTCTGCTGTCGAAGTACAAAGAGACATTGCTCCCGTGATAATTTTAACATTCTATTACCCCTGGATGTTAGTGTTAGATTTGTCCCACATCGTTCATCTAAGCCACCCAAACTTGGTTAATATATTCTAGAGGTTACTCCACCTATTGCCAATTGGTTTTAGGTTGGAACCCTCCAAGAAATCTAACATGATATCAGAGCTAGGTCTTGGGTGGCCTCACCTCTCGTGGGAAAGTCTCTGTCATCTCTGTCCCCGAGTCAGTCAGTCAGCTCTTGGTCTGTCACCTCCACGTGCATCCGGGCTGCACGTGAGGGGGAGTGTTAGACTTGTCCCACATCGTTCATCTAAGCCACCCAAACTTGGTTAATATATTCTAGAGGTTACTCCACCTATTGCCAATTGGTTTTAGGTTGGAACCCTCCAAGAAATCTAACAGTTAGATGGACATTTCTAAGTTGTTTAGATAGGAGAGTGGCTGTCAACTTGTTACTTGTACATTGCCAAAAAACATTTCCCACCTCCCCTATTTCTCTCACAACCTAAACTATGACACCGTGATTGAGTTTATAATAATTTTGGAGTTCCTGTGAAACTGACTTAAATGGAATGGTATTCAACTTTGGTCTACCCAAACAAGATACATTGTAACTTAGATTGTGCAATGGAATAGTGCAAGCATGTAGCTCTTGCAAAAGATTGGTGTTTCTATGTGAAAATCATTTTCCTTTGTCTCTCTCAAGCCTTGATCCACATTTAAGAAATATGTTTTTGTATAACTCGTAAAGCAACAAAGCAAGAGAAAACCTGTGGTCCCTAACCATATGAAACCGACTCTAAATGCAATTATTCACCTTTGGTCTTCCCAACAAGATGCAATGAAACTTAGATACTGGGATAGAAAGTGCAAGCATGTACCTCTTGCCGGATTGGTGTTGCTGTGTAACTGGTAAAGCAGCAAAGCAGGAGAAAATATGTGGCTTTAAGCAAGAATGTTGTTCGAAACACTCGATTATAGGAATTCTAATGCAACAAAGCCAAAGAAAGTATGTACGAGGTAAAAAGACCTCAAGTTCATTTATCTTATTCAAATTTACATGCTATTTATACAAAAGATAATGTGTAATTGATAAATTTAGATGCCTATATTAGAATTTAGGCAAAAGAAAGTATTTCTTTGAGTATATTCTATGAATATAATAGAGAGAAAACTTCAGTTTGATTCCCTGTGGTTTACTTGTGGTATGGATTGTTCGCTGACCTTCTTTTATCAGCACGTATATCCCTATGGTTTGTAGACTTAGGTGCACAGTTAAGTTTTCCATCCCATTTGACAGAATTTGGACATCATATGCTGATTTTGAGACGTTGGAAATACTTTTTGAATGGAAATATACATTTTACCCTTCTCCTTCTCTTCCTCCTCAACCTAACTGAAACCGCAACCCTAACTTACGAGAACACCTTCCAATGCTGTCCAGGCTCTGAAGCCAGCAAACAAAACCCAACTCTCTAACAATCTTTTCGAATAAATCAATATATGCTCTTGTTTGCTCCAACCCTACGAATTTGGTTCAATACCACTGTAAATGGGCCATTTACTCTCATACAAAAATCAATAACATATGTTGACCTCAATTCGAGTTTAATTGAACTGTTTGGGGTCTTTAGACTATAATTTCAGTTTTTTTGGATAGATTGGCATAAAGTATCGGTTTCAACTTGTGCATTCTATCCAAATGGTTTGTTTCCATAGCTCAATTACTATTGATCCCCAATAAATTCACGGCAAAGTTCGGGAGATCTTTGTCCAATTGAAGAATAAAAGGGCACTCAAATCCCCATGTGTGGACTTAGAGAATAAAAGGGCACCAAATTCCTCTCCTGTGTAGTGGTGCACATAAGTCCACACACAGGGATTTGAGTGCTGCTATATGAAGATCAGAGGAGTGATCCACACATAGACTAAGCCATAGGACTTACTTTGGCACAGTATGAAACCTTAGGACTAACTTCACAATGTTGCTTGGATTTTTTGTGTAGCCCTTCGAATTTCGAAGTAAAAGTTGTTGTCCCCTTTATTTTTGTCTCAAAGTCTTCTTGTTTGATCTGTTCCATGATTTCTTTAATGAACATTGCGAGAATGCACACCTTTTTTTCGCTCCTGTTACATTTGTGTCATGGAACTTTTACAACAGTGGTCTTGATTTGTTCACTCTCGACTCCGAGTTAAAATCACTGCTTTTGGTTGAGACAAAGAGATTTAACGTGAGCTGGTATGTCTATACGCATGAAAGTCGCTTACTTCTTCTTGCTTCGGGAATGCAATGCAAGAGTTTCATTGGATATCAGGTATAGCCTTGCTTTTTCCAGAAGTGTTAACGTGCTTAAGCCTGTTCCGATTTAAGCTTTGTTTGGTCTTATCGGTATAATAAATTTGGGGTTCAGGTGCACAAAAACTTTTTGTCTCCTCTTGGTTGCCTTTAATGTTAATGGATGATATCCTTCCAATTTCAGAGCTTACCCCACTTATACTTGAGAATATAACTTTAAGCTTAGGAATTTTTCTTTTCATTTTGACAATTAAAGAGTTGAGCTCAGCGATTGTCAGTCAGTATATTCCAGTCAAATCTTGTTGGGAAGTCTTCGATATTTTTTTAGATTCATTTGCCTTGAAGAAAATGCCAACCGACTTAATGTGTCGATATCTTTTTAAAATTTATTTAGTCTGACTACTGACATGCAAATGCATACGGGCTGTTCTAAGGTTTGAGCATCTTGGATGGTGTTAACAGTGTTCGAAACTTCAGTGGCTGGAGCAAAAAATTGCCAATTACTAATTTCCTGAAAAAGATTTCAGTTTTTATTAGTAACAAATTTGTCCAGGGAGGTGTGAATCCTTTGGTTATTATGTTCATCTGATTTCACAGCCTAAAGCTTGTTTCTCTGTTAGTTTGACACAGTTTCTGTCTTCTGTTTAGCTTTCAGCCGCAGGGATTATTCGCTTGCCAAGGTTTGAGATGGCAATGGCTAAATCTGAGGCTAACAGTAAGCCAGTCCTAGCTGCTGAAGATGTTCACATTGTCACCATGTAAGGTTTAGGTTCTTACCCCCATTTTCCCATTTTAAGTCCCGAGTTTCTTGTTAGTATCGAGTCAAAGTTTAACCATCATATGATTTTAACTTCTTCTGTCCATTCACAGTTATGGTAGAATATATTGCTTGCAAGTTGATAGAGTTGCAATGCTACTCCACTCACATAGGTTTTACCGAGATGCTGTTGTGCAACAGGTAAACTCTTGTTTGTGGTTCCTCTAACTTGTGTTTCATTAAGTTCCGTTCCTGTGAAGTTGATCTAGTTCTAGTGGTGAGAGGAACTTTTGGAACGAACGTGTGCTAGGTGTATTTATATGAAATGGATGTGCATTACCATTTCAACAAGCACGTGATTCAGGAATATTTACTGGAAAATAATGTGTCTGTAAACGGCTCCACTTGACTCTGCCAGAAGAACAGAAAGAATGGGCAAAAACAAAGAACGAGAAGTAGAACCACCCAGCACTTGGCAAACATGTCTCCAACTAGAAACTTAGGATTCCCTTAACAAGTTTGAAGTTAAGAACTTGGGGTTGATTCTCAAAATCGAAACAATGTGGAAGTAATATCTAACCCACCTCCTTTAGGCTTTTTAATTTTAGGGATTTTTGAGAAGCTTAAAACTTTCTGATTTGTTCATGAAATAGAGCCTTTAAACTAGATAGTAGGACTTTTACGTTCACACTTTATTTTTGTTATATGTGTATATCAGTATATTAGCACATAAATATATCTATAAGACTATAACCTAAGCAGCATGAGCAGTTCTGCAAAAGAGGCATTTCGGACACGAACAGTTCTGGGAGACTCGTAAACTGTATCCGAGAGTCCTTTTGGAAATGGGATTTGCGAGATTAGAAAGGAAAGAGCTCAAATGGAACTGGATTGATTCTTATTAGACAAAAGGAAGAATTATAGGGGAGGATTCCAGAATTACTGGAATCAAATTACACGAAAAAGGCTATACAAAATGCACGCCTAACATCTCCTCCCCTCTGGCTTGCATTGCCAATCGCCTAATTAACTACCTCATAACAGAATTAACAAACTGAGATTCTTTAGCCTTTATTACAGCAAACCCCTTCTAGTTTATTATGTAATGCTCTTCAGCCCCTCAGAACTATTGTATTACAATTCCCATCGCTTAGGGTCAGCCCCATTGCAAGCCTTGTCCTTAGATATAGAGACATTGTTTCTGAAGCTCTGCTTACTTTATTTGGGACCATTGGCTAGATATGCTAGTCTTCTTGTCATTTTGTTGGTAACTGAAAAAATGTTGCTTTTAGATTATGACATGCTACAATTTTTGTATTCTGCTGTACCCAAAATATCTAAATCCTTATTCCCAACTACATGTGGCCACTTAAACCATCCCTGGCCAGCTCTATGTATAAGTTCTATAATGCTCTCTTTGAACGCGGACTGTAAAGTTAAACTCCGGTGGCTATGCAAAAGTTATTGTAGCACTGTTAGTAGAATAGTTACGTGGGATTGCAAGGGAGGGGTGCAATTAGGGGTTTGATCTTATTGTTTGATCAAAAGAAAAGTATAGACATTCTATGTCTTGACAATTGTCATTTGTTGTCTAATTTGTTTTGGATACTCATTCCCTGCACTCTGATTGCCAATACAAAATACTCAAATTTTTTTCTTGTGTTTCGATCCCTAAGGTAGTGGTATTTTTGTTTCTCAGTTGTTGTTCAAGTGGGAGCTTGAGGTTAGGAAACCATTACGGAAATTTTGTTTGTTCATGGTACAAACAGTTTACTGATGCATACATGTCTTTATGTGTCCGTGTTGATGGACCCGAAGTGTTTTGGAATATTTTGGTATCCTTCCCAAATTGGGGCTATTTAGTTTCACTTTTAAGGAGTCATTCCTAAATAGGTTAACAGAGGTCTTTATTTTTCATTTTCAGGGTTCATTGCCAATTTATTCAAGCAAGATTGCTGTGAGTGTAGTTGATAATGTTTTGCTTGTCCACGAAGTGGATGCGAAAGTTGTCATACTGTACGACATATTTTCTGATTCCCGAGCACCTATATCTGCTCCACTTCCACTCTTGTTGAGAAGTTATCCACGGGCCATTACTGCATCCTCTCAATCAAATACTAGGGATGCTGAGACTTCAGAGGCAAAAGATTCAAGTGATATTGAAGCAGTCATCTATGGTGATGGCTGGACTTTTCTTGTTCCTGATCTTATCTGTGATGCTGCTAATGGGCTTTTGTGGAAGATCCATCTGGATTTAGAGGCAAGTACTTTTTGGCATCCCTTTCGTGTTTAATATTTAATTCTTAATGTGAATTTCTTTCCTTTGCAGGCTATTTCTACCAGTAGCTCAGAAGTGACATCAGTTCTAGAATTCTTGCAGCGACGTAAGTTGGAGGCTTATAAGGTAGGGATTTTCCTTTGAAGTACTCATATGCCTTCATCACAATCCCTTCTTTACCTTGTAGAACACTGGTATGCCAAAATGATAATAGTGTTCCATGGTTTTCTAATGTAGTTTTGCAAGAATGGAATAAAACCAATAGAATGCAGCAATTGTGAAAGCAGCCAGTCATGCATTGTATTGATTTTGATTTTGTTGCCAAGTGCCTAAATGTCGTTACATACAAAATTTATGCTATTTGACTTTTTGCTTTCTCAGGCTAAACAATTATGCTTAGCAATAGCTCGCACTAATATTCTAGAACGAAGACCAGTGTCCATGGTTGCTAGGGCAATAGATATATTAGTGACCTCTTACTCCTATTCACTCAAAACGGGAAGTCATTTCAAGGGTATGAAAGCAGAGAAGAATTCAACTTCTGGTGTTCCGCAAGTGGATAGCCCCAGTCCTGTTACAGTTGATTCCGCCAGTAGAGTAGATTCTCATGGAAAATCTGTACATGAATCCGCTAGTGGAGTGCATAATGAGTCTATCAGTAGATCTTCAACTTTCTCGGGGTCAGATTCTGAGGATAATGAAATCATTAAACCTCAGAAAACCACTCCAGTTGATCGGCATTCTGTGGGTGGTAAAGGGGAGAGTGAAATGCAGATGGGTCCTGAAAGCCATAGTAAGAGATTCCATCAATCACCTTTACAATCTCAACTTCTTGGACCAGGTAACAACCAGTTGAATGCAAATGTTACCAACCATCAGGAGTCTCAGGTTACTTCTGCAGCGATTTCTCCAGACGAAATGTACAGTTATGTATTCGCTCCTGTAGAGGAGGAGATTGGAGACTCTTCTTACTTAGTTGCAATCATTGTTGAGTTCCTCCGCAGGTATGCTCCCCTAGTCCTCTTTGTTAGTGCTTTTGTTATATTGACTCTTCGATGTATAAAGTACCCGTTTGGGACACTTGACACTTGGGTAATGGTGGGGGATTTGTCTGCCATTTGTAATTGCACATTCACGTAGGTCAAGCTTACTGCAGACCTATGCGCAGTATTCTCATAACATGCTTGGTACAGCCTATGACACTTTGGAAACACAACTTTTGTTGAAGTAACTGAAATACTTGAAGAAATATGAATATGTTGCAGTGTCCTCGTGTACTTGACATGAGAATTAGATGCAACTTTTACTTGTACTTATCTGAGTCCACGTAACATTGGTTAGTGCAATAAAGATAAAGAGCATGTTTGGAATCTGCCGCTAAAGCTGTTGTAACCTATTTTGTTATCACTTGTCACTTCAAGACTAGATAATTAGCTTTTGTTGTTCGGGTCTCTCAAACTTTTTCTTCCTTCATTCTGTTTTTGCAGTGCTAACTCGGAAAAGATCAAGGTGAATCCAAATATTTATGTGTTGACCATACAACTGCTTGCCCGCAATGAGAGATATACAGAATTGGGGCTGTTCGTGATAAACAAGGTTTTCCCATACCTGATATTCATGAATTTGTATGCTTGTTGTTACAAGGTCCATCTGGATAGCCATGGATTCCAAATGAAGGGATTTTAAATCATCATGCTGTGAGAATAACTCCAATTTACTTTTGATAGCATACACAGGGATTTCAATATTGAGTTTTAGAGCTCTATCGTGATGGATTTCAAATAACTGGTTAGTGGGATTGATTTGGTACCTTTACCAAACCAAACCAAACATACCCTTAAGTCCCTATCTATTGGGGTCAGCAAGAAATTTATTTTATACCTTTCATGTTAGAAATTGGAGTTACATAATGATCCTAGTAAAATATAACTCTTCTTGTACTTTTAATCCATATTTCACTCTAGTTACACATGTCACATACAACTAGTCCTGTTTGTTAAACTTGAACATAGAGTTCCTTAAGTTTGTTATCTACATTATCCAACCAGAGCCAAAAGTATTGACAGGCTTATATATTTCTGCTTGCATTAAACTTAGTTTTAAAGGTTCGTCTGCTCCATAACAGATTCTTGAACCCTCGAAAGAAGTTGCTTTGCAACTACTGGAGTCAGGTCGTCAGAATATCCAAACAAGAAAGTTGGGTCTGGATATGTTAAGGCAGCTCTCCCTACATCATGACTATGTTTGTTTGCTAGTTCAGGATGGGTACTATCTTGAAGCTTTACGCTATGCACGGAAGAACAAGGTAAGCCATCCTACACCTCACCTATGGCAAAAGTATGAATCACGTTTTGAAAAAATGAATTTGGGTTTACCGTCTTCATTCTTCCGTGTTGATGCTTAGTTACAAACCTATTGTGGCCCGTTCGGCAGATGGAGAAGGGAAAGGGATAAGGGCCTTGGGGAATGAGCTAATACAGACTCACTCTTATTCAGTGTTTGGTACCCCTTTGCACCCAGACTGCTTATCCAGCATATAAGCTAAGACCTCTATAGGGGTCTTAGCGAAACCCAACCCACCACCATCATTAGCTTATCTGGGTGGGAAAAATTAGTGGACTGCCCCTCAAACCTCTCCAAACCGTTTTAGCATTCTCAATACAAGGTTTATATAAGGGCCATTAAGTAAACTCTCATATTATTTCTTTATCTATCCACTCTTATCCATCCATTTCAACTACCTAACATTCTTAGTTAATCCCTCGTTCTTAACTAATTCCTTCTTTACCATATCTACCTCTTATCCCCCTTCTTCTTTATTCCCCAAAACCTTATTCGCCTGCCAAACAAGCCCTTAAATTGGATAGAACGTTGTTCCTTGTTGAATTAAATTGGAGTCTGCTTTGTAATATGTGTTAACAATAGCAGATAACTGTCTTGGACATGGAAAAACATACTCCCTCCATCCCTAATATTAGTCGTTGATGTCCCGAAAAGTAGTCCTCTTTCAAGCGAAAAAGTGTTTAAATTTCCAAAGACTAACCTCGTAAATGATTGAAAGTACTCTTAAAAGTGAGAAGTAAGGGGAAACATAGAAAATCAAAGCCAATTTTCTAACGAGACCTGCATTTAATGCACGTCCCCTAAAACAGTTTGAACTCCCAAAAAGGGGCCCCAAAAATGATGAGACGGAGGGAGTGTGATACTAGACTGACGCAAATCGTGTATATTTTTTTAATCAAATGAAGAGGACTCGCAATTCCAGTTTGTGATATTATTGGAGCTATTATGTTCATCAAACAGTCAAGTATGCATATTTTGGTGAGGTGCTGTAGACTTATAGTTCCTTTTGAAGGATGTTTAACTTGAATAGGGGGCGATTTTCAGGTTAATTCAGTCCGGCCGTCATTGTTTCTTGAAGCAGCTTATGCTTCTAATGACTCGCAACATCTAGCTGCAGTTTTGAGATTCTTTTCAGATTTTATTCCCGAGTTTAAAAGCACGTCAGATCACAACTCATACAGCCGTGTTCTTGCTGAGATGAATTCCTCCGTTGCTGGTTGAGACGTTCCTTCTGTTGTGCCTGCGTCGGCTGCTGTTCGTAATGTGTCGAATTTCAAGTCTTTTTTCCTGAAATGTGTGGCGCCATTAAGGTTTTTAGACACTATGGTAGGAAATATAGAACGAGTATTGCTTTTTTGCTCCGGAATAATGTGGAATACTTCTCATAGTTGTACTTTGGAGTTGGATGGAAATTCTGGCTTGTTATTAGGCATAAAAGAGAAGAATTATGGAGGGTGTTCCAAGTGAACGTTCACACGTTGTCTGTGTTTTCTCCCTTGTTTTTGGCTTCTTAACCATCTGATTTCTTTATGTTTCATGCTTCTGGTTGTAAATATTTCATCAAGTTCCTGTCAGAAAGTACTCTTTGGTATGTAATGTTGTATTATTCGAATTTACCAAGAACTATGAATTTAACTTGTCATTATGCATCAAATGCCATGAGACACCTTGTAAACACCGTTCATCCTAGAGAATAGAGGAATATACCCAGGAACATCAGTATTTCGACATGTCCCCATTTCCTTGAGACGGAAATTAGATGAATCAACACTTGGACACTCACCGGCTCCTTCACTTGACACATGTAGCTGAGATAAATGTAACGTATCCTGTTTGGCTGTTTTTTTAGGCCGTAATTGATGAGTAATGTTATACTGGGAAGGTTGTTATCTTGTTATTTCGTTTATTCTCATGGGAAGGTTGTCCATTGGAGTTGGATTCAGAGATACATACAAGGAAGATTGGAGCTGGGCTTGAGTACCCTTCCCCTAGAGTAATTATTCTTTGAAATGCATATTGGATCTAGAATCCATGATTAACTACCTGAGACTATTTGTTTTAGTCAACCAATGCTAGGAACACGACTTTGGACACAACTGCGTCCAGAGCCATTAGATACATTGAACAGTTTGGAACATATACATTGAACAATTCGAAACATAGTTGTGCTGGAAAGTTGTATTCCTATACTTTTTGTTTACATTTTATTTGAGTTTTGATGTAGTTCTTAGAGGCCAGGGAGGAGCAAGGGCTGAAGCACTTAAGGGCTAAGGTGGGCTATAGCCTAGGTCACTCTAAGAAAAACCAAAAACTCAATTCATTTTTTTTAGCCCAATCCATCCCACCAACCTATTTTCTCTCCCTCTCTCCTACGTTATTTCTTTCTACTTTCTCTCTCTTACTCTTTCTTGTTGATTGTTCAGAGCCGAAAACTCAGTTAAATTGACTCAAGGAATTTCATGAAATCTCATGGTGTTCAATCTTTTGATTCGGATGCTACATGAAAAGCCCTAAAAAGCGACTTCAAGCTACCCGTTGGTCAAGATGTCAACCAAAATGGGTTCATTAAGCTACCATCTTCCAAATCGGGCGAAGGACTGACATCTAGGGTTTATGCTAAACCAAAAAATTGGACTTTCATTCTTCAATCTTAGAGTCCATTACTCTTAATGAAGCTGGAACATTATCCTGGTCTCCAACGAGATAAACATGCTACTATTAAAATCCTTGAATCTCTCATTGATGAGGAAAACTAGAATTTCTAAAATCTCTCATCTAGGTTTTTTTTTTTTTTAACGTTTGAGCAGAAATACTATTCAAGTACGTCGAATTGCGAGGTTTCAGATCCATAAGTATTCCTTATTATGCAGAGCACTGGTTGGTGTGTTTAGATTTACTCTTATATTATTAAATGCAGAGCACTGCCCGATGTGCTTAGATTTTTATTGATTTAGTTGATTCAGTCATGCAAAACGCTGGCAGGTGCGCTTAATTAAATTTTAAATTTTTGGTTCTTACAATCTTATTTTTTTAGGTTTAAATTATAATGTAATAACAACAAAAAATCTGAAGCATTTTTTGAGATTTGTTGATGTTCAAGAATTTTTACGGGAGCAACTTTTTCATATTGTGCATTTAAAGACACCATTATATTAACTCCTAAGAAATAGATATCCAATGTTCACACTCGTTACAATCTGAATATTTACAATATGTGAGGTCAATGATATGATGATAATAGCCATACGTGCGGTGCATGGATTGGATTACAGACCTTATTTATTAGAGATTGCTCGTATGCATATTATATACACTATTTCGCCCATAGTTGTTAAATACCTACAATGCATGATACGTATCCTACGATTTGTATCGTCTCATTCCGAGAATTATACATTTCCTACCCTGTATCCTTTTCGTATAGAAATTACACTATATGACTGAGTATCCTATGATTTATACGCGTATTCTAATTCGGTACGTATCATTTGATATTTTTTTGTTGGGAAAAAGTCAGACCTTATTTCAAGAAGCGGAACCCCGAATGTATTAATCTAAGTCGTTTGATCTAATCATGGAATCTTTCAAACCATTTGATAGACATTCAACCTCAATATTTGGCTTGTATAAAAGAAAGAATCATACCTTGATTGTATTTTGCTTGACTTCTCTTTCCCTAACAAAGGGTACAGAAAACCTTAATGTAATAGGTCCCAATTGAGAGACTTAAAATTTTGCATCTTAAGTTTTTTAAAATATAAACATAATTTGTTGGTGGTATTAGGTGTATCTACTTTTTAATTGTCTATTAATTATGATTAACATTGTTGAACCATAAACTAAATTTAGTATTTGACACAAGAAAGTTAAGTCCAAACAAGTTCAATCGACAAAATCCAAAGATAGAAGATATTATTGAAGAAGATATAAATAGTATTTAGTTTTTAGAAACTCTAAAATATCTAGCTTTAGAAACTTTAGAATATCCATGTGAAATATCCTGAATTTTTTGTGAGAATTAGTCACATGCCTCAAAGTTTATCTTGTATGAAAATATCTTTGTACTAGAGTCTTCCATGGAGTAGTATAAATAGGGATGAGTTTTAGCTATTTTGTATCAACCCAAAAAAAAAAGATTGAGTTCAAGTGTCTAATTCTCCACTCATGTCTTTATTATTCTTTCTTTTCTAAAAATCTTGTTCAACTGAATAATAGAAATTATACTCTTCCAACAAACGTATCTTAAGATATGCCATACGTATCTCAATATGATCTATATAATTGAAAACACTGGTTTTGGGTTAGCGCGAGGTAGAAGTTTTGGGTTAGCGCGAGGTAGAATCAATTCCTAGTTCCGCCCTTGGGGAGGAGGTAGAAAGAGTTTAGCTAGCTAAAGTTCAGGGATTTTTCTAAGGCAGTTGGTAAAAAGGATAACCCCTTTTAGAATCATTGACACTCTTCCTCTCTCCCCCTTTTTCTCTCTCCAGAAGAAGTGCTACCTGCATGCATAATTGCGTCCAACAGTGGCTCACTTCTGTACTAATCACTAAAGTAATCTCTTAACAAATTCTAATGATGTTACAGCCCACCAGCATTGTTTAACTTCATTTTTTTTTATACGGTAGAGATATCTTTGAATATACTAGTCAACCTGTCTCTCTATAAATACTATGTTTAGTGAGTAATTAATACTATAAACTAAACAACTTGCCGGTGGTTTCAATATTTTTTGCTTCTTGTTGGCCCATTCATAAATTGTGTGATATTTTGTCGATAAACAAAATCTACACAGCTCATATATCAATGATTTAGTTTTGTTCTAAACTTACAACGATTGATTTGTTGGTTTTTTTTTGGTGGCCTATTGCAAGTGAGAGACAAGTTATGAGAAGACGGCTAAGTAGACTATCTTGTTCTCACTTTTTTTTTGGATTTCTTATGTGGAGACCCATACTTCTGTGCTTTGCTTCCAATGGTAAGACCTCGATGGAAGGAGTAATAAGTAGCCTTTCGTTATTTCATGCCAATTCACATGATTCGAACAAGTCATGCTGTGTAATCATAATCTTCTTATTATTGTAATCAGTGTACCATGGTATTGTTTAGTATGGTTTTAAAGTGAAAGGTTTGGTCTAATTTTCTTTGAGTAAATTCATATTGTCTATTTTTTTTAGGATGAATGTCTTGGATCACAAGTGCGTTGAAGTTTCACATTGGTGCCAAATTATCATCATTTGTGAGCAATCATCAGAAGCAAGATGTTTGCTTGCCACCTAGTGGAGTAACACTTCTGGCATATTGGGTCCGTTTGGAGGAGTACAATATCGGTCTGAGTTGATGAATATAGTTGGTGAGAATTCTCCAAATTACAAGAAAACAAAAGTTGAATGATATCTTTGGGCAATTATTTCAATTAACAGAAATACTATAATTTCAATAGTACTTTATTTGGGTAATTATACTTCATTCCCTTGGGTTGCCCAATATTGGTAAACCATGAACATACCATAAACTAATTAAGAGTCATACAATAGTCTAGGGTACTCGACCCCATTTCAGTCATCGCAAAGATGCGAAATAATACAATCTGGAGAAAAATCGAAAATATGAAAGTCTAAGCCATCATTGAAATTCATATTAGCTAATAAGTCCGCACAC
This sequence comes from Rhododendron vialii, assembly GCF_030253575.1. NCBI lineage: Eukaryota > Viridiplantae > Streptophyta > Magnoliopsida > Ericales > Ericaceae > Rhododendron > Rhododendron vialii. Next base: position 421,870 of record NC_080559.1, on the reverse strand, counting down.
TTGTTTCCATCACGGTAAACGTGATCAATCCTTTCCACTCCCAGCTGCCTCATCAAGCACCTGCAATCATGGATGATATTACTCAGGCTGTGCCGCGGTTGAGTCAGTCCCATAATGAGTTGGATGGTTGCCCAAAAATACTTAGAAATATAGTTGGTGAGAATTCTCCAAATTACAAGAAAACAAGAGTTCAATATATCTTTGGGTAATTACTTCAATGGGAAGAAACATAATTTCAGTAGTATATAATTTGGGTAATCATTTACTCCTACTTTATTCCCTTGAGTTGCCTAAAAAAATACTTATGTATCTCTTATGGTTCACACTCAATTATATACAACTCTGCGTTTTGGACTTATAAAATGCCAAGTCTAGTGGGCACGAAGTCGCTTCAGTGATTTAAAGATGAGAAAAGTAGAACACAAAATACACTTACCTACATATATAGCAAGACTTCGAGAGATCCTTGAGTCTGCATTTTTGTAGTATAATAATAATATTTTAGGATGAATATAAAATCCATCCAGGTACTCTTATTATTATTCGGAAAAACAACTTTATACCCTTCAGATACTTTTTGACATCATTTTTTAATGAGAACGTACAGTTTGTTCTAATCCATAGTACTGTATTATAGTATCTATATCCATTTTAAATATAAACATCATCATTCATCGCTACTTAATTTCCTTATTTTTATTGCATTCTTTCTGCACCCATAATTAATTTCCTTATTTTTATTGCATTCTTTCTGCAACAATAACTGGAGTAATAAGTTTAAAAATGTAAAAATTTCTCTACCGCCCAACCTCATCAAAATTAACCATAAAGTTTCTTTCCAAGTGGGAGGAAGAGAGAGGGGAGAGGTGCCGAGGGATGTAAATACTCGACTGTATATGAAACAAGAGTTTGTAATTAGATTTTTATTCTATTTTATTTTATGGGGGTAGAGAGAATTTTTTATTTTTTTATTTTTACACTCGACAGATGTCTTGCCTACTCCTAAGGGGATGGTAAAAGGGTACCGTTAAGTGGCATACAAATGCACTACACTAAACACTCGCGCTTCTTGCAAAAATCAAACTCTCACCTTTCATGTGGAAGAAGTGAGGAAGTGTCGTTGGACTATTAATCCGTTGGCAAAAAAATTTGTGTTCAAATAGAATCACCCCGGTTGATTTTAAAGATTGTGGAGGGCAAATATGTAAGAAGTACATTTGAAAAGAAAAGGGGAAGAAGGCATCACTGTCCAAGACAAGAGGAATCCTTTTTAGTTGCAACGAGTGGTTGCGAGACAGCCTTTTTTTCTTCCATTGCGTTGGAACAGATAAATGGGAGTAGTATGGGCCCAAAGATACAAATCATTTCAAAGCCTTGTGCGGAACACACTCAAAGTATTTGCACCACCAATTGTGGGGTGGACATTCTTCTTTTTTCCGACGGTCGAGGGTGTTTAGATTAATTCACACGCACTTCAACTAATCACCTTTTCATTTCGGTCAATTGTAGGTTATCCACGCCGAAATTTGGAAATTCACAAAAAATTACTATCTCGCGACCTGACTCCAAAAAACCCACCAAACAACCGAACTTATAACCCTTGACTGTGGCATGGACTTTCTATTTTCCTGGAAGGTCAGCTGCTTTTTTGACATAAGCACAATCACCCCTCTCTCTACATATATGTCAATGGGCATAGGAGCTGGCTATTGGACGTATGTATATGACCTGCTGCATAGCTTGGAATATAATAATTGGTTGGGGTTTATAAAACCCATGACCTATATGTTGATTTGTGGTGAGGGCTAGGTTCTTTTGGCTCACTTTTGTTTGAGTTTATTACAAACTTGGAGAGGTGTAGAAGATACTGAGACATTTCTAGTTTGTTGATTGTTTCCTAAGCCAACTCATTTTTTTAATTGTCTAAATAAATCATTGGGAGAAGCACACGTTACACTTCCCACGAAAAAGTAAAATTATTTTAGGTCAAATGAGCTTATGAAAACTTATTTTATAACCGAGGTCAGAGTTGTCTCGTTCACATTATCACAAGCATGTTTCATGTGGGAATTGAACTAGTAGTTTGTAAGATGTAAGTCTGCGTGTGTAGGGTTGATAACAAACCAGTCTACTCGAGCTTGACTCCATTTGCACTCATTGAAAAGCTCGTTCAAAATTGATTGCTTACATTTACAAACCAAGATTAATTGAACATTCTTTTTGGATACTCATTATGTTTTTTAACAGGATCAAAAAAAAAAATTTTTTTTTAATCAAGCTCGAACAAGTTACTATAATCGGCTCGTTCAACTTTTGAGTTATAAAATGCAATCTCCTTAAGATCGGCTCGTGTTAGACTCGATCAAAATTAAAACATAGTTTTGATTGTTTTATAAAACAAGTTAAACTTGAACATGTGTTTGAAACTTTGAAAAGGAGAGGGATTGGAAATTCAATGGTGATGCTTCTCAATTTTGTCTGAAGAAGAGTTGGGAGTTGGGACATGCTCTTGGCATTTTATCGACACACTTTTGGCATTAATTACTCACCTCATTGGGTTTGGAAAATATTCCTCGAGTTGCTGCATTTTTAGTGCTATTTTTCACATTGATTGACCCGCAAAATACTGCACAATTGTCCCATAACTTCTTTATCTTTGCACTGTGTCGTTACAGACTAATAATGATTAAGTACTTGACCCGATTGTCGATAAATCCCAACTTCAACCCTGCTTGCAACCTAGCCTAAGTGGATGAGTGCTTGTATCAAGTTCGTTTAAGTCATAGGTTCAGCTCCCCTAACACCAACATTGAGATACTTAGTGCTGTTCAGGTAAGGGATTCCGAATTTTTCTTATGGTCCTGACTTCGTGCGGAAGTCCACTTTTTCGATCAAATTTCGATGATCCGAACCGTTCAACAAAACGTGTTTTTATAGATACACCCGAAAATCAGCAAAAATTATGACTAGAAAGGGATTGATCTGAGCAGTTTTTCAAAAAAAAACATAAAAATGCATAGATCAAGTCCTTCCCAGTCATATTTTTTGCCGATTTCTCGTGGGTACCCTTAAAAATACGTTTTAAACACATTGAACGGTTCGAATCATCAAAATTTGATCGAAAATAATGAGGTGCGGATTGTAATAAAATTCGGGATCCCTAACTTGAACACTAATGTTGAGATACTAATTCCTATACAGGATGATGTCATTGTATTTGTTGGAAAAAGTAATAACAAATACAAGAGTTCAAGTTAAAGACTATATATGGCAGTACTCATATTTGGATTATCCCTTGATTTGCACTTAAAGCATGATTGCATGTGTTAAGTTGCTTATAGTACTACTAATTGTCTTATTCCCAAAAAATTATATTGCAAGTGAAGTTAACCAAATGATGAGATGGTTAGAGTTACATAGTTAAAAATCGTATAGCATAATTATGTTGTTATGGTATCATTGAGGCTGAGTTTGGGTGATGAATAAATAGAGTCTGAATGATAGAGTTAACACAGTTACGTTGTCAAATACTTAATGAAGTATAGGACTTGAACAACATGTTCTATAATTAGTAATATAAAATCAATTTTTAGAAGATAATGTACCTTCTATTATCAAAGTAGGATTGACTTTTCACTTAAAATAGTCCTACTCCTTTTTTTTTTTTTTTTTATGGACATTTGGTTGTGTGTGAGATGTGAAAGAAAGATAACATAAATAATAATAATAATAATAATTAAATGTGTGGAAGATTTGAAGGAACTTAAAAGTGCAGTTGAGTACCAAAGTAATATTCAGACGTACCAAAAAAGAGGAAAAAAGTACCAAAGTGGAATTTCATTTCTGTAAAGGCTACGTCCTCGTTTTATGTATATTATAGGACTCATTTGCAAGTTTTCGATCAAACTTTTAGACACAGTTTATGTCCAATTCTAGGCTCTTATACATATTTTTAATTAAAATGTCAGTCCTATTTTCTCATGTGGATCTAAACATATTCAAAATGGCAGTTTTTTTTTTTCCCACGAATTCATAGTTTTTGTTTTTGTTTGCTACTATCAGTGTATTACTACAATCATTTTCCCACCACAATGTGTTTTTCGGGTCATTACTCATCGCCCAACTTTTATTTATTTAGATTTGATCCAAGTACTTGAAGATCATATTTACCGAAAAATATATCATTCCACCGATAAGATATTTCCTTCGTTGTTCCTCTATGTTGTTTACGTGATGAGAAGATTGAGAATCGCGAGAAGAATAATTTGACCCCTTAATCTTTTTAGACGAGGACAATAATTTTTCACCAATTAGTGATACTCGAAAACAATCAAACTCCGATCCACAAAAATCAAGCCGCGCGTACTTAAATATATAATAAAATACGCACGCCCATGTATACATATAAAAATACATACATGAATTATACTTATATAGGAAAGGTTGGATCGATAAATTATACACAATATATGAGATGGGTGACATCAATAGACTATATAAATATATACTATTCCATAAAAGATAGTCAATTACAAAAAAAGACATTTAATTTTCAGTTAGAGGGTATAGTATTTCCATTCATAACTATCATAAGGAATTGATATTCGCACTTTCTTTTTTGACCCCAAATAAAAGAATTATTGAGATCTTTAATTTGGTGACAAGAAATTTGATAGAATTATGTGCGAAAGGATTCTATGTTACGATCTAAAATTAAACGTCGTTTCGTGGTGAACTATCTCCGTGGGATAAATAGTTGTATTTTATCCCATAATAATTACGAGTATAATGAATATAACATATGAAAGTTCTCCGTGAGACCATGAATTCAATTTATTTCATGATTGTAGAGTAGCTGTAATTAATAGGGGAGGGGAGTGCGGTTAATAAAATGGGTTAAAAAAACAATATTCTAATTAATTACACTAATGTTTTTTTTTCACGAATTAATTACACTAATGTTGACAAACCAATTTCTAATTAAGAATTAAGATGAATCGGCCCCACCGGCCCCCATTGTAGTTTGGCCACAGTTGGTAACACGCACTCCTCTCTCTCTCTCTCACTCCCCCTACACACACTGACACACACACACACACTCTCTCTCTACTTTCTCTCCTTCCTGGGAAAAAAAGGTGTGGGTTGATGAAAATGCGATTTTGCCTTCCAGGAAAGGGCATCGCTTCCAAGGCACGCTTATAAAGCCTTTTCTTTCTTTTTTTTTTTACCTAAAAAAGCCTCCTTCTTAAACCCTAACACCAATACTAATAATACATTATGATGATGATGTTCTTCTCCTCCTCCTCCTCCTTCATCCATTCTCTCGCTCCTCATCAGATCCCTCACCCCTAGTTGTATACACATTTGTTTCCTTTTTAAAATAATCAGCTGATTTGCACAAATTGTTTGGCATTTGTATAATCTTCTACAATGTCGTCGAGACACGGATCGAAACCCAAGAAAACGAGCTCCAGAGGAGCGAATTCTCCGTCGACCTCCACGACGTCGTCGTCCAAGCATTTTCAGGAGCCTTCAGTGGACGGCTTGTGTTCACCGGCGTCTACAAGTAAGCCGCAGTACTTCTACTCCGAGAGCCTTCCCGCAGATTCCGAGAGATCCAAAGAGAACGTCACCGTAACTGTCCGGTTTCGCCCCCTCAGGTCCTTCTATTTCCTTTTTTTTTTTTCCAGTTCCAAATTCTAGGTACTATTTGTAATTGTCTGCATTTTATTCTTTCGACGATTTAGTTTTGATTGTATTGTTTTTATTGGAGCAGTCCGAGAGAAATTAGGCATGGGGAGGAGATTGCGTGGTACGCGGATGGAGAAACAATTGTGCGGAATGAGCATAATCCGACAATAGCATACGCATACGGTATGCATATGTACGGTTGTGTGTAGATTTTGATTATTCCAATTTTGGTAGATTTCCTGTAGCTGTCAATTTTTGTTTATTAAGGGGAATCGAATTGTTTATTTGAGTGAGGTGGGTATTTCGTACGTATGTGTATATTGATATTACTATCTTTATGTCGGTGATTTCCATGTCAATAGGTTCAAGCAACACATAGTTCTCAACTGTCAAGTGATATTTACCTGTTTAATGAAGAAACAAAATATTTTTTCAATTACAAAGATGCTATAAAGAAGTGGGAACAGTAGTTTTGAAGAGTGAAATTTCTCAATCTTTTTTCAAGAAACACCTAAAGTGCGTATCGCGTTCACGTATCACAAGACTTGTAATCAGAGAGAAGTATTTTCCCTCCCATCTGTTTGTGAAAGAGTCGAGCGAATGTGAAATATACCGAATATATTAGAGTCCCTTCTAGATTTCAAAAAAGAACGAGTATGATGGCTCTAATGATGATCCTGCTTGCATTTCGGAGATAGAGTTCTGCTTAAAGATGGTATGTTTTCTGCTATTGGCATTGGATGCACATCACGTAATGGCCGGGTAACGCCAAGCAAGACCTGTGGTTTCTGGGCCACTCCTGTAAGTTAAAATTGGACCTGGCACAAGTGGGAGAATTAGAAGCCTTTCAAGATCAATTGTGAAGCAGCCACTTCTTTTATATTAGTGCTGCAGGTTAAGTCTGTTGTCACTCCATCCTTGTTTAGGAGCCATATTGGCAAGACAATGCAGTTTTTGTTGGTTGGAGCCTTACTTTATATTTTGAAAAGTGGAGGTTACAGCCTCAAGTAGGGGAAGCAAGACTAATGGGCAACCAAATATGAGGAGCTCAAGGCTATAAGTTTCCTTTGCTTATAGTTCAGTGGGCCATAAGTTTCCTTCTTTATTTGGTTGAGGTTGTTTTGGGTGTGGAATTGAGGGATAAACATACAGTCACTTAGCTATCCAAGCTTAACCTGAGCTTGAGTTACTCAATCTGTTTGAAGCCATACTTAAAAAGGGTTTTAGGGTTTGAATACATAGGGAAATGATAAACTTCTTGTATTCGAATATTTGTAGAATTTTTGTTTGGAAGAAAATGACTATAATTCTTTGCTCGTCCAATAGGAATTCAGATTGTTGTTTTCTGGCTATGTTCAGGTCAATTTTCCCAAGTAATGCATGTGAACAACTTGATTAACGTTATAAATTATTTTCTCGTTTTAATGCTTCCAGATCGAGTGTTCGGCCCGACAACCACCACACGTCATGTCTACGATGTTGCTGCACAACATGTTGTCAGTGGTGCTATGGAAGGCATTAATGGTAGTATTTTTTGGCATACTTGCAGTTCTTTGTACATTCTGTTGCTGGAAATGAACTTTTACTTTGGGGAACACATCTTTCATTTAGCAAGTCATTTTGACATCATGTTATTATGGCCTCAAAAGTTTTAACGGAATGTTTCTTTGTCTCTCTTTGATTAACCTTCTTGTTAATCAAAGTTCATATTTCTTTATTGTTGTTAACAGTCTTGGTGTTTCAATTGTCTTCGGTTGAATTCCTTTATGTTTTATTTTAAGAACAGGCACAATTTTTGCATATGGAGTGACAAGCAGTGGGAAGACTCACACTATGCATGTAAGGGAGATTTCTGTGATATATAATATTGGTGTAATTGCTGTTTTGACATTGAATCTTACCATGGCGGTGACAGTTATGATATTCTGTATGTGGCAAGCACTTTGTGTTTTGGGTTCTAAGGATATATTTTTTGTTGTTTTAAGATTACAACAAGCATAGACATTTCTAAGAAGGTGCCATGTCTGGCACTTCTAAGAAGGTGTGATAGTTGGCATTTCGAACAAGATGCATTGTTGTCTTATCACCACACAAGCTTTGGACACGGGGGCTATCACTTATACATTCATGATGCTCATCACAAGTTTGAGGATAGAGTCCAAACAATGTGGATTTATGCTTATTAAATCTCAACTTCACACTTTTTGTTTTTAGGATTTGTAACACCTATGAGATCATTGTTATTTCAAGGTGAAAGTACACGGAGACCCCCCTCAACTATCACTTGTTCCCACAGAGACCCCCTAGCATTTAAAATCGTCCATACAAACCCCCTCAATTATAACCGTTAACCAATCAGCACCCTTTTTTCAAAAAGACCGTTAAGATGAAGGGGTCAACGTGGACAATTTTTATAGATGAGGGGTCAGTGTGGGCGATTTGTTAGGGTAGAATAGTCTTTTCTCCTCATTCCGTTAACAGAGTTAGCCAATTTTCCATTTCATATAGTTGAGGGGGTCTGTATGGGCGATTTTAACTATTGTGGGGTCTCTGTGAGAAAAAGTGAGAGTTGAGGGGGACCTTATTTCAATTATATAGGTAAACAGAGGCTAATTTCATGCTGTCCACGCCATGTCATGCCCAGATTTTTATGAGTCATTAACATTGTCAAAATATGCCAGTATGGTGTCATATCTGTATTACATTTCAGTCAATGATCATACAGACTGATGTTTGTCAGGTGCAATAACTCCTCCATTTATGCTTTCAAGAAAAGGAGGTGGATTAGATTTACAGTTTTAACTTCATACTAGAGCACATGCAACATAAAGTCTAACTATTGATTAAGTTGCCAAGGTAGCTTTAAGAAACATAGGTCTCAAAAGAGGGGCAGATTTATCATTAGACAAGCGCTTTATAATGCTTGAAATGACAAAACAAAGGGTTGTGAGAGCCAAAAGTTATCCTGCTACTTCAGATGGCAACTGAAACTAGGTACTCCAATGTTGTGGCATTTCTTTGGTCTTTGTGCTCTTTTTTCTTGTAATCTCTTTATTCCCAGGGTCTATGTCTTGGGATACAGTTCACATGCATTCGAGACTAAGGAATAGGGTTGTCTATGACTCCAAATGCTACAGGCCCAATTTACCAGAGATTTGGGAATAGGGTTGTCTATAACCTTGGAAGGTCCTTAAATGCCATGGTTGAGCCTATTATTTCTCAAGGTATTTGGAAGTGGTCTAGTAGAAATCCAGTGGCTTAGGAAATTATCAGTTTGACCCCGGCTAATTTTAAGCCTAATCCTGCATTGGAGGACAGAGTGGTGTGGACCTTGCACCCTTCTGAGGAATATACCGTTTGATCTTCCTGGGAAGCTATCAGAAATGTTGCAGCTGCAGAGCTAGTCTGGTTCCCCCACCATGTTCCTAGGTGGTCTTTGATCCTTTGGTTGGCATGCAAGGGTAGGTTGGCTGCTACGGACAGATTACGGACTGACCTCATGGGGGTTATTCCTGATAATTGTTTTCTTTGTTCTGGAGAAACTGATGGTAATTATCATCTATTCCTTGGTTGTCAATTCTCAAAGCAAGTGTGGCAGCATGTGATGAAAATGTTGTATTGCTAGATCGATATCTTAACTTTGCTTTTCAGCTTGATTGGGCTGCTCAGAATGTAAGGGGGAAAATATTTAGAGCCTCTGTGTTTAAGCTTGCTTTTTCAGCTGCAGTGTATCATAGATGGGAAGAAAGAAATCTCAGAATTTTCCAGCACAAGCAGCAGGATACCTTTGTGGTTGTACAGAATATAGAAAAAGATATGAGAAAGAACCCGTCATGATGAAATACCCTGGATAAACCAAGAAGTCCTGTTTTCTTGTGCAGAACATGATGACAATGTCCATAGCCACTGTTGGTTATTTTCCCTGCCTCCATGCCTGTAGGTTTGTATGCAAAGAACATTTAGGACAGCAGAAATATAGATGGAAATAATCTGCTTGTCCACGGCAAATGTGTTGCAGCTGGTAAAAGTCAAATGGAGTCGAAGGACTAAGACAACTGAAATGTGTTTACCCAGTTTCCTGGCTTTCTATCTGCTATATGGTTGAATGGATGATCCTTTGATAATTGGCAGGTTTTGTCCCACATTTCCTCATAAATTGAAGAACAAACCAAACCTAGGCCTCCAAAAAATCACTGTAATATCATAATTGGTAGTTTTTTCTGAAGCCGACCATTATTTCTAGAGCCATTGATAGTGTATGCTTAAGAAACGTTCTGATTTTTGGTTCAGTGATAATTGTGGCTTTTCTGTATTTTAACCTGGTGAAAACATTGTTCTTACTTAACCAAATCCTTAACTGCTTTGATAGTCGTTAGTTTTTATCCCCAACACTACACTTACATTCAAAACTTACACTTGTGATGATAATTCATGCTGTTAGTTTTGTTATACTAATGGCAGGGTGATCAGAGGTCTCCTGGTATTATTCCATTGGCTGTCAAGGATGCTTTCAGTATCATTCAAGAGGTACTTATGTACATTATATTCCAGTGGACTTTTTGAAGTATAATAGTTAAATTTTGGAAGTAAAAGTTCTAACTTGACATTAACTATGGGCCAGACTCCAAGCCGAGAGTTTCTCCTTCGTGTCTCATATTTGGAAATCTACAATGAGGTTAGCTTCTTACCTTTTCTGTTCACTATTTCTAGGAGAATTTTGCTGATTCTTGAGATGGAGGTGTTACACGGACATGTGAGGCGTTTGTTGGATAATGTTGTTATAGCTCTTCGTTTCGAGTTCCTAGAGTGGCTGATGTAGTACAGGACTTCTCATTTTTCTGTTTGATTTGTGGGTCATAATGTGTAAACTGCATTCTGAAAATTTGAAGTGTCTGCTATTGTTCCATATATTTTTTGTTAATCTGGTAGAACCAACTTATAGTTTAGTTCCACATAAATAATCTTCTTGGGCTGTAAAAATACTACACAAAAAATGGGATAACCTTGTAAGATTATCATCACTTACTTCAACAGCGGGATAGAAAAGATAGTAGCTGATGTAGTTGAAGATGGTATATTATTATAGGAGATGAGAGTTCTCAATGAGATTTCTTAGAGTCACTACAAACCTAGTGGTCCATCTGCAAGCCATGGTACCCATCACTTCCACTAAGATATGGAAAATATCCCTGTAGTTCCTAGAAACCTCTTTTTGGTAATTGGTTAGCAACTATAGTAATTTATTTGTGTTGCTTTCTGATTCCTTTTGTTTCCAAGATACAACTTCCATTCTGTTAAAAAAACTGACAACTTAGAACCATTATTGCTTTAAAGCTGCATATAATAATTGGGGACGAAGCTAAGGGTGGCCAAGGACCGTCACCCCTCAGCTTCTTAAAATGCTTCTGTCTTCTATGGTATATGCGGAATGTTAATTTTTGTCTTATAAAAATCGTAGAGGTAGGTTTTGTTAATGTAGATTAGAGCAACTAACAATATGAATTGGTTATGACTTCATTCCAGATTAACCCTTTATTTTATTTTCTTCCTTGAAAAGACATAGGGGCACGTGTGTGTTTTTGCACGCCGGGGCTTTATGCTATCTACATTCGTAGGAATGTTTTTCTTTCTTTAATTTTTTTCCTCAACTATTACCTTCAAAGTTGTCCACTGATACGAGGGTCACTGGATATGCATCTTGCCAATTGCGGCTATTGGAAATATAGTTTTAAAAATTAGTTCTTGTTTCCATGACATTTGTATCTTTAAAAAGTTTTCTGTCATTTCAGGTTGTTAATGACTTGTTGAATCCAGCAGGACAAAATCTAAGAATCAGAGAGGATGCTCAGGTGGGTGCCTGCCTATAATTTAATGTTCTATTCCTTTGATGTTTATCTTCATGCAAACATGAATGCTACTTACTATTTCCCCGGTTCTCTCTATCCCTGGATTTTCGTAGTTTCACATCCGTTAAGTTAGGAACTACTTGTACCAGCAAATTTCAAAGACACAACATTCTTATCAAGTATTCTGTTATTTGCAATATCTATTAAAAAGAAACAATGGGTTATTATCATTATCAGTATGTCCCTTAACCTATGAAGCACATGTGTACAGATTCGAGTATGAGTAAGGGTACTACTACAGTATGCGTACGTGGATACGATGAAACATAAATGTAGGTTACGGGTACAGCTTGGGTACGGTTGTAACAAGTGTATTCTTAGAATTTAGAGGAATTTATTGCATTGAATAGTTGCACTTAAAATAAAGGAAATAGTTGGATGACTAGGGTGATTGAGTATCCAAAATAAAAACCTCAGTTTACTGCCAAACTTGAAGTACAAGGCCGAGAATAATGTGATTACCCTAAAGAATGTGTTGACCAAAATCTTAATTCTACAAGCATGCTAAGCAGAAAAAAATGTCTTATATAGTCAGTTTCGTTTCTATATAGAATAGAAAATTTTTGGGGATGAGGAATGGCTTGGTTTTACATATATATATATATATATATATATATATATATAGAGTTAGGTTCCGGTGAGGGATCCCTCATTTTATTAAAATGCGGGACTCCCATTCCCGATTGAATTTCGATGATCCGAGCCGCTCAAAGTGATCAGAACGTGATTTTAAGGGTCCCAGCGAGAAATCAGCAAAAAAAATGATCGGGAAGGGCTTCATCCGAGCAGTTTTCATTGAACGGTTAAAAAAAACTGCTCGGATGACGCCCCGGTCATTTTTTTTGCTGATTTTTCGCGGAGACCTTTAAAATTACGTTCTGCACACATTGAACGGTTCGGATTTTCAAAATTTGATCGGAAAATGAAAGTCCCTCATTTTAACAAAATGAGGGATCCCTCACTTGAAAATTCCTATATATATATATATATATTGACAGTTTCAATCAGGTAAGGGCGCCCTTACCTTGTTAAGGTAAGGACCTCCCATTTTCCGATCGAATTTCGATGATCCAAGCCGCTCAATGTCTTCAGAACGTGATTTTAAGGGTACTCGCGAGAAATCGGCAAAAAAAATGATCGGGAAGGGCTTGATCCGAGCAGTTTTTGTTTGTTTTTTTATAGAACGGTTCAAATAAAAACTATTCGAATGAAGTCCTTCTCAGTCTTTTTTTTTTGCTGATTTCTAGCGTGTACCCTTAAAATCACGTTCTGAACGCATTGAGCGGCTCGGATCATCGAAATTTGGTTGGAAAAGGGGTGAAAAGGGGAAGCCCTTACCGTAATACGGTAAGGGCGCCCTTATTAGAAGTGGACTCTATATATTGATAAGTAAGTAATTATATTAAAAGAAGGCATTAAGGGAATGTCGCCCGTATACAAGAAGGCATAGACAAAAAGGCCCTATACACCTCTATGTGAGATTAACAATTTGAACCAATCTGCATTCTCTCTTGTCCAAACTATACAAACTACTAGCCACAAGGGAATGACTTGGTTATATATTGGGGTGCTTCTTGGTTACAGAAAGATCTAGTGAGGAAAATTATTAGACGTGGTTGTGTACCAGGTACCTATATAGAAGTCCCTTGCAAAATAAAGGGTACCAGGTATATGACATGTATGCGTACAATATGGTTTTAGAAGTATCCATGTTTCATAGCCCTTAGGCTTTATCTCATTCATCATTTCCGAGGTAGATAACAGTCATGTTTAGACGTAGTATGTCAATCTTCACATTCAATTGTTCTTTTCTCATAAGTCAAGAACTGAAAAGACAGTACGATCAAATGTGGATGTCACCAAATCGAGCTACAATTCGGGAATTGTATATTTTGGACTTGGGATTGGGTCATTTGATGTTATACTGTAAGACATAGTATCATTTTTTCATGATTAGTGTAGTTGAACTCTTTTGTTTGTTTGGGGCTTTCTTGGCATTAAAATTTGGAAAGACACAGGCTCAACTTGATATAGACATGTGGATAATTCCAAAAATGTTTGTTTTATATTGGTAGAGGATGCCAGTCATTAAATCTGTATTGAAAACCTTTTAAGTGAAAACAACAGATGGTGGTGTCCCTTTTCCTTGTGAAATAAAAAAGACAATTAGTGCGTGAAAAGAATATTTTAATTGAGAAGTAGGTAAACATGTACAAACTGTTTATCAAAAGAATCTGTTAACCAAACGAGACGGAATGTGAAGAATGTGGCTATTTTTATCAGGGAGTTCTCTTTATTCTCTGGATGATGATGCCGATAAAAGGGGGGGGGGGGGGGGGGGGGGGGTTTGTTTGGTATATTGAATATGCTTTGTTGTATGTTATTTGGCTGTAGGGTACTTTTGTTGAAGGAATAAAGGAGGAAGTTGTATTATCTCCTGCACATGCCCTTTCCCTAATTGCAGCGGGAGAAGGTAAACATATTCTGTTGCTTCCGTTACATATATGTCTTTTCCTTCTATGTGAAAGCATGTCCATTTTTTGGTATTACTTGGAATAAAACATGGGGCTCTTGCCACACGGGGAAAAAGCCAATTGGTTATTCATCATATTTTGTTGGCCTTACAGTATGGAGATAATCCTACATCCCCCAGATTTCAAGGGGATGCACTATAGGTTTGTTGGAAGATTACTGTATCACTTTGTGGCTAGAATCACCTTAATTGAATCATCCTTGGCATCTTCACTTAGAATACTTTGCCCCTGCACCCACTCCCAATGTCGGTTTCTGTTGTTACAGAGGTGTAAGACCCATGATTTGTTAGACATGGAAGAGGATTGGTCGACACATTTTGGTTTCCTACGACTGTTTCTAACATGACCTCAACAGTGGGACAAACTAGACAAGAACATAGCTGAATTAACAATTTAGCTATCTTAGAGCGAATTCTTACTAAACGGCAGTGTTCTAAAAGGCGCTGGTCGGGCGGCGACCCACCACCTAGCGCCTAGGCGCCGCCTAGCAATTCGGCTTTTTAAAAAAAGTATATATATATATATATATATATATTGCAGCATCTCATACTCACAGAGAATGGAGATGCTGCAATTTTTGGACCAGATCTCATACTCACAGAGACGAGAATCACATACATACACTGATACACACACACAAACGCATAGAGAGGAGACGAACGATGACGATCGATTTCTCCTTTTCCTCAACGACGGGGTAACTAGTTATTAGGGCAAAAGAGACTGGATATCTTAACACAACACTAGGGCCCTAGCCTCTTAGGCGGCTGCCTAGCTCCGCCTAGGGGTATATTGTGTCGCCGCCTTTTAGAACACTGCTAAACGGAGGGGGAGGAATGGAGTCACTTTGGGTGTGACTAAATTATGTGACTCCGTGGTTGGAAGGGATAATGCATGAACTTAGTCCAGCTTGACTGAAGTTATTTCCTAGTAAAGTCACTACTACGAGGGATGAAACATGCAATTTTTTGTGCATTAAGTACTGATTCAAGCGTTAATTTTGAAAGGAACCTCTGTTAAAGTTCAACTCAAGTCTTTTAATGTTGGCCGTTTAAGTGTCTCAGCAAATTGTGCTAGTCCCATATATTCTTTTTCACTTTTTTTCTTATTTGAGTTCATGCTTAATTAATTAGTGTTCATTTCTCACCACCTCAAACTCTACAAGTCTTTTGTCTTCCTGCTGTAGCTTTTCGAGGATGACCAGAAGCTCATTTTGACTTAATCTCACCTCTGCTCATGTGTATCTGATGTTATCTTCACATCTTGCCACATATGACCAGTCCAACCTGACCTTACTGCTTATTTAATGAAATAACTAGTGATCCTGGAAGAAACACAGAGAAAAAATAAATAAAGAACTTATCTTCTTCCTTGAGGGGAAGAAAGTTATCCGATTCAAGATGGTTGACATTTCCTATAGGATATTATAAAGAACTTTTAGTCAATCTAAAATAGTGCTTATATCAATGGTTGTCCCATCATAACTAATGTTCTGCATTCAGTTATTATGGGTGTGATTCTTCCATACTGTAAACAGCACAAGGAAAATTCTTTTAACTGTTTTAAAATTTGGAGAGCTGTTTTCTGATTGGTTTCCTTTACATTGCTAGTATTTTCAGTTCTTATGGGTGTGATTCTTCCACATATATACCTTGTTGCCATAGCTTAATTTCTTTTTGGAGTTCTTGATAAGATTTATTTGCTGACAACAGAGCACAGACACGTTGGCTCCACAAACTTTAACTTACTCAGTAGCAGAAGCCATACGATATTTACACTGGTATGTAACTATCAATTAGTGAGCTTAATTTCAACCTTAACTTAGGGCTATGAGTCCAGTATGATTCATTAGTCATCACATTTCAGTTGCTTTTCTTTAGCTATTTGCAAGTTAAAATTATCGTTTTCAGATTAGATAGCTTTTTGTGGGGTTATGAATATCATGACCACACAAATGAACATAGGGATATTGTTTGGCTCTTTTTATCTATTCGTATATTTATTTTGTACTCATCTCAAATTTCACTTGGCTTAGCTGAACTTCTCAGAGTCTAGGCCCAACTAGAATGATGGCTAATCTGTGGTTAAAAAGTGTAGTTGTCCAATGTTTTCCAATTTAATGTGAATAACAAGTGCATTCCAGTTCTGACTAAAATTTTCCCCAGAATCATCTTTCTGGAGGAAGTTATGTATTTTTAAATTGGCAACTAAAAAGACTATCCTATCCTAATGTAGAAAAGAGAGAGTACTAGAGCATTTCATGAAATTAGGCACACTTGAAGGATCCACATATGTGAGTTTTTCAAAGTAGAAGGTTGAAACAAGGACTTGAGGAAATTTGGCTTTGGTCAAATGGGGGTTCCACACCACGTTGCTGCTAAGAAAATTTTCATTTGATATTTCTTATTTACTGCCAAATACTAGTAGCTGTTTGTCCTCCTTTGTTTTTTCATTGTTTCCTTTCTCATGAACCCCATTGCTTTGTTAACAGACAATAGAGAGCAGCCCTTGTGGTGATAATTGTGAAGGTGGGGCTGTAAACTTGTCGCAGCTGGTATATTTCAGAGGCTTTTAATTCTGGACTTCTTTTTTATTCACTCTGCTTGTTGCTGTAGGCTATTTGTTTAGCTTGGGTCCTAAGTATCGTCTTTTAGGCTTTTCTATGATGCCAACATTGTTTTGTGAAGTTGATCTTTCTATGTCTTGCTATGCATGCAGAACCTTATCGATCTGGCAGGTTCTGAAAGCTCTAAGGCCGAAACTACTGGTGTGCGTCGAAAAGAAGGATCCTATATCAATAAAAGCCTACTAACTCTTGGAACCGTGAGGATTCAATTTTAATTATTTCATTAGCATAGTGGTTTGGTCTAGTACTGTGTAATTTGTGTTGTCAAATTGTAGTTCATTCCATATAACTAATCGTTCTTACTGCATGCATAATGCATGACTATCATCGTGGGATATATCTATGAAAGGGAAATAAGTATTACGTATAGAAAGACGAGTTTAGTTTTGAATCCTACATTTTGCTATTGCAAGCTCAAGATGGCTGTAAATTGGACTCTTTTTATGATCTTTGACAGTTTGATTCATTAGGGTATGCTTTACCTCTCTGCACTAGATACTTTGTTAAGTTCACATGTTGACGATTTTTTGGGTTGTATGGTTGGATAGGAGTTTTTTTGATGACAAATCGTATTTAATGGAGTTTCTTGGATAAAATGTGTTATTTGGATTCATTGTGGCCTTCACGATTTTTTAAATTGTTTATCTTAGAGTTCTAGGGATTGGAAAGCCTTATGTAGCTTCTATTATCTTTTGTGTTTTTCTTTTTGGTGGAGTCCCTTGCCCCTTTTAACTTTTCCTATCTCTTAGGAATTTTCTTTGTTCTCATTAAGCTAGAAAAAAGAAAAAAAGAGGTGGGGAAGCCTAAAGCTAGTGAGAAAAGAATGGGATCTATTGTTGTGTTTTCTCTATGTTACACAATGTTCTAAAAATCCCTAGGCACTAGTCGGGGACTAGGCAGCCGATGGAGCCGACTAGTTGGCTGCCTCTAGGCGTTGGACCACCGCCTAGCGCCTGGGCGGGGACTAGTCGGCTGACTTTTAGAACACCGACGTTACATGATTAGGATGTAATAGCTGTTTGAGAGCTTGGTATACTCCATTGGGCCCATGTTTTAACGTCTTAACCTTTTGGGATCATTTGAGACTAAACATGGTATCCGAGCTTAGTTTGGTGGTATTGCGGTCCACTTTCTCTGCTTGTTTCCCAATTGCACTTTGCCTCTCTCTATGTATGGACTATGGACATCTCTATCTCCAAGCGCAAGATGGGATTAAACATGAGGGAAGTTGTTGGGGAGCTTACTATGCAATTTTGGGCCCTTTGCTAATAGCTTAAGCTTCTTAGACAATTGGTGACATAACAATAGCAAAAGGTCTGGGTAGTTTACTTTTTTACCAAAATTAGCCTGGTTTTCTGAATCAAGAAGTTCAACAACATCCATGTCTCTTATCTGCTTTATGAATTGTGATATTTGATTCAGAAAACAGGTACATACTTTTCTTTGGATCTGATATATGCCATTTTGTGCGTGTTCTAATTGTCTAGCAAGAACATTATCTTGGATCTGCTATCAAGAATGATGACTATTTTTGTCCTATTATTTGCTACCTGTAAAATCAGAACTCAGAAGTCTTCTTTTTTTCCTGGGTTCTTATTGAAGTTATTTCAAATGCATCCCTTTTGCTGTCTTAATGAATTTAATTCTCAATGTAAGAGTGACTAACATCAAGGTGTAAGACTTCATTTCGTCAAGGGTGAGATTAAGAAATTGAAACTGTATTGGGGTGTCGTATT
Source organism: Rhododendron vialii (assembly GCF_030253575.1). Lineage (NCBI taxonomy): Eukaryota > Viridiplantae > Streptophyta > Magnoliopsida > Ericales > Ericaceae > Rhododendron > Rhododendron vialii. Next base: position 403,377 of record NC_080559.1, on the reverse strand, counting down.
CAGTTGAGTTGTCTGTGATAAATGTATTTGAATATCTTCTACATGAATGAATGTAACAGATTATACTGCTCAATACTGTAGTCTACGACTCTACATTATTTTTACATGATCATAGGGGACTTGTGACTTCTATTGGTTCTATGTCATTGAATGCCTTTGCAGAGGCAGAACCATGTGATTTCTAGTGGTTTCTGTATTTGCGTTTCGTGGACTGGACTCAGTGAACTGATGTTGTCTCAGGTTATATCAAAGTTAACCGACGGGAGGGCTACTCATGTGCCATATAGGGACTCTAAATTGACTAGGCTATTGCAATCTTCGTTAAGTGGTCATGGACGTGTATCAGTAAGCTCTCTCTCTCTCTCTCTCTCTCTCTCTCTCTCTCTCTCTCTCTCTCTATATATATATATATATATATATATACAGTCATTTTCAAATGAAGAAGTCCTTATTTTAGTTAAAATAAGGACCTCTCCATTTCTCCCATTTTCCATTCGAATTTTGATGATCTGAGCCGCTTAATATGTTCAGAACGTGATTTTAAGAGTACCCACGAGGAATCAGCAAAAAAAATGACCGGGAAGGGCTTCATCCGAGCAGTTTTTATTTGAACTGTTCGATAAAAAACAAACAAAAACTGCTCGGATGAAGCCTTTCCGGTCATTTTTTTTTGGTTGATGTCTCACGGGTACCCTTAAAATCACGTTCTGAACACATTGAACGGCTTGGATCATTGAAATTCTATCGGGAAAGGGAGGTCCTCATTTTATTAAGTTAATGTGGTCCTTAGGAGAAGGGGACTCATATATATATATGAACATCCCTAAGATTCAAACCAAGCCTTTTTCCTAATCAATTGGGTTCAGTGTTATTTAAAATTGATAAACACAGTCAAGTAAGGTCTTATTCTCCCCCGAAAGTAGTCCTACCAAACTTTCATTACTGCACATCTGCTGGTCTTCATTGTATGTGAGCAAACCATCATGATCTATTTTCTGTCAATGTATCTCGACATATATATTCCATCTGTTCGTAGATATTCATATGAACATCACAATTCACAACTCACATTTAGAGAGGACGACTCACAAGAATAAGCCTCCTCATACTACTGGGGGTGGGCTGCCATTCTGCTAGAACCCCTCCCTAAGGCTGCGGTCTTATGAACTTAAATTAAACTTAACTTAAATCTGAGAATTTTGTCGTTATTTGAATTTTTTTTTTGCATTTGTTAGTTTTCCGCCAAACTTTTGTGAGTTATTGATTCGTCTCGATGAGAGGAATTGGAAAAGTAATTTTTTTTTTACTTTTACCCAAGTATTTTGAGAAATAACCACTTTTTAGCAAACAAGTCAGTTTTTGTGCTAAAAAGTGGTTATTTCTCAAAATACTTGGGTAAAAGTAAATTTTTTTTACTTTTCTGATCCTTTTCGTCGAGACGAATCAATAACCCGCAAAAGTTTGGCGCAAAACTGTCAAATGCGAAAAAAATTCAAATAAAGACAAAATTCCCAAATTTAAGTTAAGTTCATAAGAATGCAGCCTAAGTTGAGTCTTGTGCATCATGTATGGCATAACATGTTTTGGTACATAAATGTTGCATTGTAATTTCTGTGGTAATTTAATGGATAATAGAATGTGCATTTGGTTTGGTGGTGCCTTTGTAGTGATCAAGACTTTGAGTTTTACAAGTTTCAATCTGTTTTAAATCACAGCTCATATGCACTGTTACCCCGTCATCAAGCAGCACAGAAGAGACGCATAACACTTTGAAGTTTGCCCACCGTGCAAAGCATATTGAAATTCAAGCAGCACAAAACAAGGTATTAGCTTGTGAGTTGTCTGTATTTCTTGAAGTGCTCTTCTTTGCAATTGTCGAGACTAAGACTTTGACTCCACAGATAATTGATGAGAAATCACTCATAAAGAAATACCAAAATGAGATTCGCTTGTTAAAGGAAGAGTTAGAACAGTTAAAGAGAGGTATTGTTACACTTCCTCAACTGAAAGATGCTGGAGGAGATGATATTGTGATCCTAAAACAGAAGGTACACTTGTGTTATGTTTTTGATTTGTGGCTCTTCCTTAGTCTGTCGGTTCAATATTTTTGTTTCTTGTATTTTTGGGTGAGAATATCTTGTTGAATATGGGGTCCCAATGCATATTCTGCCGTGGGGAAGTTTCCTCCCGCGTAAGGTTCTATATGGAGAACATGATCCGTCACCAAAGACTACACCCAACAGAAAGAACTTCTTGTCATCCAAACTTATCAACAACGAAACTTCCTGTCATCCAAAAACTACAATGATTTGCTACAGCTTTATGGTTGCATAATGGAAATCCACTCATTTTCTGAGCAGCCATTTTGATATGTGTGATGGCTCCATGTGGCAATCCACACTTTTTTTTTCACTGTTTGGAGGTTTCCCTACAGAAGAAAAACCGCAAAACTTGAGTTGAGTCCATTATAGTTCAGCGTTAGAAGTAAGCATGAGGATTTGTGGACACTTTAATGATACAAGGTTCTAGAATCAGTTCTTGCAACAGTCAGACTCTCTGACTCATCTGCAGAACACGGAGCAGCTCTGTGATAGAAAAAAGTATGTAATATGTTGAATGTTTGAAACTTGCTCACATAATTGCGAAGTAAAAACCGCATTGGTCATGGTTCATCTGGAAAGACATTTGGCTTCTTTACCAAAAAAATGTGCAGAACTACAAGGACCCTGCTCATTTTTGGGGGGAAATTGGCCATGCTAGTTATATATTCATCATTCTTTTACTTTTTATTCATTCTTCTGATGTTAACAATATTTAAGACAGGCAACAAATGTTTTCTTCTATCAAATTGGAAGTGTCAATTGATGGATCTCCATGCTGTTTTGTCTGCACTCTGCATGTTGATCTTCGCATCCACTACATTGTGTCCCTGTCAGACTGGATTCCTCCAATCTTGATCTTGACTTGTTTACCTTTGCAGTTCCCTTTCAAAGACATTTTCAAAAGTTTCTTAAAGCTACACTTGGTAATAATTCCACTAAATCATAATAGAACTTGACAGAAATAATCTGTCACTTGGTCTCCATTGCCAAGTTTGCTGCCTCGTGAAGGATATGACAGTATTTCAGATTTTCTAATGCCAAAAGGCTTCTTGATGAATAGAAAGGGTTTTATGGACTTTGATGTTCCTCAGAAATTGCGGTCACCTACTAGTATAAAAGCTTGTAGCGGTGTTCTTTGGGGGACACCCTGCCACTTGATTGCATTTGCCTAGGGAAAAGATGAAAATGAATAAAACAACAGAAGACATCATGTAACTATTATTCAATGCTTCCGTTACCCCCATTGTCAATTTAAGTACACTACCAAAATCCTTAGTTGACTCATTTTGACTCCTAATGACACCGAACTCCATCTTTTGCTTTATTTGTACTTATTTCTTTTCAATCTTTCAATTTGGGGGCTTTTTCTGTTTGCCTCTCTAGTCTTACCTGTGAGATTGAAGTAAAATGTAGTGGCATTTAACATATCCCTTTGGCAGGTACCAATGTTAGGTACTCAACTCCTTCTGATGTTGATATATCATCTTGATGTGTCCTTATAATATCCTATAATAAGCTTGAGCTTTGTTCTTTTGTTTTTTTTAATGAGTCTATGGCAACATCAAGCTTGAATGGCTCGCGGCTGCCCTTTGAGAAAAATTATAAAATAAACTAAAAACCAAAGAAGTGGGAAAATGATTCAATGAATATAATATCGTAAGTAAGACTTCAGTTACAAGTGGTTACTGCCTTTTTTTGTGAAGACAGGTAACAGGGCCTGAAGTATATTCTTAGGAAAGGCACCTTTAACTTTCCACAAGTCTGGGATCTAGACAGAGGAGTGAAAGCCTTGAAAAGGAGAATGTCTTCGTTCTATTCTTGGCAAATAGAAATAATACAAGCAATTAGTCAGTGCAGATCTCTAGCCATCACTGTAGTTGGAAAATGCTGCTTCTCTGCTATAGTTCCTTTGCATAAGGTGATAGTTCACTTTAGTTTGTTGGATGGGGTTAGCTCTTATTTATTCCTGTTTACACACATACTACCCAACCTCGGCAGCCTTCTAATGAAATGGCACGATAGACAGATCTTTGATCTTGTCCTCGCAAGATGTTGTCTCCGTACTTTTTGTGTCAAATTTTATCTGAAGCTCTTATGTGGGAAGATTCTTTAATCTTAGCATTCTAGTTTTGCAATCCCGTCGTGTACACTAAACCGAGGATCCTAGAATTGGTGGTGATTTTTTTGCCTGCCAAACTGGTGGTTAAATATATAAAGAATCATGGTGTAAATCCTCTTGACTAAACCAATTCTGAGTTCCGACTGCCCAGGTACTTTATTAGCTGTTTAACCTTCCTCCCCATGCCATGCGGGGCGTGCTGATGTTTACCTTTTTCTGTAGGATTCTTTCTAATCATCAACCTATTAGGAATTTGCATTTTTCATTGTTTAGCCACTTCCTTCTGTTTATTTATTTATTTGACATAGGTCACATAGCTATTTTTACTTGTGGTTTTGATAGCTTAGATGAGGTAGATCCTTGATTTTCAGCCAGCCTATATTATTAACATTTGCTTTTATGTGTTTAGCGTTTGTTTGCCTGGATATTTCCCCTTCTTTTATCAATTATGTCATGTGATTGGAATAAGTAGACTGTCTGTACTCTGTATACTCTTCATTTGTGCATGCTTCTTTCCTCTTGGTTAAATGATAGAAATGCATTAGTTGACCCTGTGTGTTCCTTTTATGTCTAAAGCTAGAAGATGGTCAAGTCAAGCTGCAATCGAGGTTGGAGCAGGAAGAAGAAGCAAAAGCTGCTTTGTTGGGCAGAATACAACGGCTGACAAAGTTAATCTTGGTCTCAACAAAAACGTCACAATCTTCCAGATTTCCTAACCGCCCTGGTACTAGAAGAAGGCATTCATTCGGAGAAGAAGAGGTATTATGAATGCATGCTTCTGATTTTTGGACTTGCATTCCTCTCTTAATCTATTCTCTAATTTGTACCTTTTTTTTTCTTATGTTGAATGATCAGCTTGCATATCTCCCACACAGAAGGAAAGACTTGATCTTAGATGATGAAAACATTGACTCGTATGTCTCCCCTGATGGGAATTCTGAAACTGGAGATGATACATTGAAGGAGGAGAAGAAGTCCCGGAAGCATGGGTTGCTAAACTGGTTTTTACGGGTATTGAATTTGAATGTGTTCTAATCTGGTTCTTCATTAGCAATCTTTAAATATTCTACTCACACTGTATATAATACGCCAATCTAGTATATGAGATTGGGCAGCCTCTCCACTCATTGCCAATTGATTTTGAGTTGGATGGTTTAGCATGATATCAGAGCTAGGCTTTAAGAATCTTTTGTACAAGACTCACTTGGTTGATTGCCCAAGTGCACCTTGTTTCGTCGTCATCCTATGTTATGGAACCTTTGTTCAATCTCTCCATATGTAAGTCGGTGGTAGCCCGTGAAGGGGAGTTAGAGCATGCCTCACATTGGTTAATTATCACCTCCAAAGCTAGTCCCCACTCATTGCCACGAGGTTTTGAATTGGATACTTGATTTGAGTTTTCATGATGGTATGTCAAAATGGTGAAGGTTGAATGTATGTTCGGACTTCCAGTTATTGAGGGTCAAAACCAACTCATATACCTGAACCTTCATGTAATCAGTTATTATAAACTGAATAAATTGCTTCCGTAAACTTTAAAGTTTAAGCTAAAGTTTAAGCATCGCTTGCCAAAAAAGAGTCTCATGATATGGAGCGGAAAGTGACGCGATACAATTTAGTCCTATGAATGAAGTTTATATTTCAGTCATAGGAATACTTATCTTTATCCATGCTTCACTCCACTTCCAAGATTCAAGTTTGGCTCTTCTTCATTTGGGTTTCTGTGTGGTTCTAAGGGCATTTAAGTGCAGGCATACTACTATACTTGTATAATCCATCTTTTCTCTTGTCAAAGACTTGAAGTGGCAGATGCCTAATTTATTATTTTCTTATCATTCTATAACCTTCTTTCCCTTATCAATCTCTGATTAAGTCTTCTGTTTACCAGAAACGAGATAGTAACTTGGGGAGTTTTGCAAGCAACAGTGATAGATCAAGTGGAGTCAAGTCTAGTAGTACAACTTCAACCCCTCAAGCAGAAAGTGTTAATTATCAAATCGAATACAGACATTCGCACTCTCTTCTCGCAGAAAGCATTCCTGATCCTTTATCACATGCCAGACAAGATAGAGAATGTCTTGATGATAGCTTCTTGGGACAGGAGACTCCTTTGGTATGCATTATATCTCTTTTCACTGCTTGAACTATTAACAACCTGCTTGAACTATTAACAACTGATGTTCAAAAAGAAAAAAGAAAAAACTCTAGACAACTGAAGTACATGTATTTGTTGTCTGCTAGCTTTGTGTTTGATTTTCTTTTTTCTTGTGACAAAAGTAGGAATTAAAAATAGAGAAAGACATGTTGAATGGACGGAAAATAATATTCAAAAGATAAAGAAAAGGCAAGTCTCCTAAAGGCAGGGGGATGCTGCACCGTTGAAGTTGAATTTGGGAGCGGAAAGGGAGGGAGGGACTATGTTTTCTTCTTTTTTTCCCATGCTGCACCATTGAACTGGGGAGCTTGGGTCTGCATGCCCACAAGCTTTTATCCAATGTTTTCAAATCGGGATACGTATTGTGTATCATTTTTCCACTTGTATAGTTCGTATCGAGAGACGTATCGTGTATCTTGAGATACATATACGTTTGCTGGAAGAGTAGGAGTTTCTATTGGGTAATTGGACAATATTTTCAGGGAGAATACTAAAGATGAGTGAGGAATAAGAATATTTGTATTGCACTTGAACTCAAACTTTTTTTTGGCTTGGTACAAAATGGTTAGAATCCATCCTTATTTGTACTACTCTATGGAAGACTCTACAATCAGAAGGTTATCCATCTTAATCACAACATTCAAGAATCCGAGCTTCAGCGCTTTACATAATCCATACTGAAGAGCATGAAATTCTGCGTTCATAGACGTTGGCAACTTTCCAAACCCAAGCCCCTAACATTTCCGCATGGGGGTTTCTAAATATTATTCCACCGGCAATATAACCCGAATCGAAAGCCCCAACCACGTTCATCTTCACATACCTATGGGACGCGCTCTCCACTTTATACGGTTTATCGCAAATGCATCATGAGCAATGTTTTCAAATCGGGATACGTATCGTGTATCGTTTTCGCTTGTATAGTTCGTATCGAGTTTCTATTATGTTGTTGGAAACATTTTTGGAAGAGAGAGAATACTAAAGACAGAGTGGGGAAGAAGAGTATTTGTATTGCACTTGAACTCAAATTTTTTTTTGGCTTGGTACAAAATGGGTAGAGCGCATCCCTATTTGTACTACTCAATGGAAGACTCTAACTCTAGTAGTACAAAGATATTTTCATATAAGATAAATTTTGAGGTAATTCTAGAATTACACATAAGACTAATTTTCACAAGGATATTCTAGAGCTAGATATTTTAGAGTTTTCTAAAAACTAGATATTTATATATTTTTCGATAATATCTATATCATATTTGAGTTTTGTCAAAACGTTAATCATAATTAAAATATAGTAATTAAGAAATAGATACACCTAATAACACCAACAAACTATGCTTACATTTAAAAAAAAAAAAATTTAAGATGCAAAATTTCAAGTCTCTCAATTGGGGCCTATTACATTAAGACTTCATGTTTCCTTTGTTAGGAAAAGAAAAGTAAGACAAAATACAATCGAAGTATGGTTCTTTCTTTTATACAAGACTTACATTGAGGTTGAATTTCTATCAAAGGGTTTGAAAGATGCCATAATTAGATCAAATGGCTTGGATTCATGCATTTGGGGTTCCGCTTCTTGAAATAAAGTCCGACTTTTTTCGAATAAGTATTCATAGGATACGTACAGAATTAAGATATGTGTATAAATTGTAGGATATGCTGTCGTATCGTTGGATTTTTATAAAAAAGGATACATGATGGGATACGTATCGTTCTCCAAAGGAGACAATACAAATCGTAAGATACATATCGTGTATCGTAGGTTTTTCTTTTACCTCATTCCCTATCCAGGTAAAACTATTTCCTAGTGCATGTAGCTAACCCAAATATTAGGGGCTAGATTAACTTAAAGGTTGTGAAGAAAGTTTGCCTTTTTCTTTCTCCCGTTTCTGGTTCTCCACGAAAGGTACTAACGTTTGTGATTTCTAGCGGTATTAATTTTGTGGTCAGCAAATCTTGTTCACTTTTGATTTTCTTTCCAGTATCTGTTAGAAACTTCTTCCATGATGGTTTTGTCTGCAATTTAGAGCTCATGTATTATTTGATGTCAGACGAGCATAAAGACAATAGATCAAATTGATCTTCTGAGAGAGCAGCAAAAGATTTTGTCAGGAGAGGTGGCACTTCATTCAAGTGCTCTGAAGCGATTGTCTGAGGAGGCTGCACGAAACCCTAAGAAGGAACATATTCTTGTAATAACTCAAATCTCATTTGTGGTCAAAACTGATATTGATGTGCCTCACAAACTCAAACATATGTTCTTTTGTATTTAAGGCCGAAATAAGAAAGTTGAATGATGAAATCAGAAGAAAGAATGAGCAAATAGCTCTGCTGGAAAAGCAAATTGATGATTCTATTATCTCTTCTAATGACAAAATGGATAACGGGGAAGCATCATTGGTGAGTGTACCAGAACTATTGCTCCATGCTGCCGAGCAGTACACTTGTTAATCGAATTCGTTTTCGGTTTGCAGGCTTTGGCTGAACTAATGGAACAGCTGAATGAGAAGTCTTTCGAGCTTGAGGTGATTATATCTCGATCACTGTGACTTGGGAATAATATTCTTGCATCTATAGACATACATTGAACCTGAGTTGGAACAAAATCGTTTCATTCCTTTGTTTAATTTTTGATTTATTGGTAACCCATGGAATCATTTCATGATCTCATGGACATTTTATAGTGATAGTGCATATCACATGGTAGACTTGTGAGCTTTGATAAAAATGTGGAACAGCCGTGGGAACCATAAATTATGATCTCTGAATTACATGTTTGAGTCATGTTATTCGTTGTTGGTTAAAATACCCTGTTTAATTGATTTTTTTTTTGTGATATTGAAAAGGTATTTAAGGGGATGCCACCCACAAAAGGCCAAAAGGCCAACAATATCAAAGAGACCGAACAAAAAATAGAGCCTATTCCCCTCTCTAAATGCTGAAAATATCTTACATGTCAATGAATTGATCAAGATTTGGTTTTACTTATGAAAAAAAAAGAATTCATCAAGGTTTGATTTACAAGCCCTCGACTCTCAACTCAACAAACTAAAAAGAAAAAGATTCTTAAACTTAAGCAACGTCATCTTGTCCCCGTGAAAACATTTATGATTCCTCTCTGGCCAAATTAGTGGCATCAACAACAAAGGAATCGTCTATTTGATTCATGTTAGTAAATATTATGGAACTTGGAGTGAAACATTTAAACGGGATCATAGGAATTAATACAAATGTCAATAAAGATTAAGCCAGGACCAGGAGTGAAGTAACATTTGGTCATCCTACAATGTTTAGTTTTTTTCTGAGATTAGTTTTTTTCTGAGAAGCAGTGCTTCCTTTTTCTTTTTTTCCCAGGTTAAAACGGCAGATAATCGAGTAATTCAAGAGCAGCTCAACCACAAGGTACATCACTTGCTCTATGTCTGTAGAACTTCCCCTTTTCTTTTTCATCATTTTACTATGTGAGAATTAGAAGTGAGAAAAACATGACTTTCCACCAGATCCAAGAATGTGAAGGATTGCAAGAAACGGTTGCCTCCTTAAAACAACAGCTATCTGATGCATTGGAGCTGACAACAATCAGACCAATTGTTGGGCATTCACAACGTTCCTTGGAAGCAATAAGCGTTCAAGTAGAACATTCGATAGACTCAAGTAAAGTGATGCTTCTACAATCTCAGGTTTGTTAAAGGAAAGTTATGCTATCAAGTAAGATGTCCTCATCAGTTACTGCAGTAATGGTACATTTTGTCTCAGAGATCTCTAGTTGTTTATCCAATCGAAGGAGATATCATATTTGCAAATTACAATGGCAAATGAAGTGATGCGGTAGTTTTTTCTTGTTTCCAATCTTAATTCTTTTCCCCCTTTCAATCAGGCAACCGAAATTGAAGAACTCAAACAGAGAGCTGCTGAGCTAACAGAGGCAAAAGAGCAGCTAGAACTTCGGAACCAGAAACTAGCAGAAGACAGTACATATGCAAAAGGATTAGCCTCAGCTGCCGCTGTTGAGCTCAAGGCTTTGTCAGAGGAAGTTGCCAAGCTTATGAACCACAACGACAGACTATCTGCTGAACTGGCAGCACAAAAGAATTCCCCCATGCAGAGAAGAAACAGCTCCACGGTAAGGAATGGCCGGAGAGATGTTCCTCCGGTAAGGCGGCAGGACCAAGGCAGTGTACCCTTGGAATTCAAGAGGGAACTAGCTTTAAGCCGAGAGAGAGAGCATTCGTATGAAGTTGCACTGGCAGAAAAGGATTCTAGAGAGGCTGAACTGCAAAGGAAGGTTGAGGAATCCAAACAAAGAGAAGCTTATCTTGAAAATGAGCTAGCAAATATGTGGGTCCTAGTTGCAAAGCTGAAGAAGTCGCATGGATCCGAAAATGATGTTGCAAACTTTGATGATTTTGAAGAACGGTGATGGTTTTGATATTTGGAACAAGCAAGCATTGACAAATGGGTGTCAGTAGGGTTGGTTGGTTTGGAGTGGATGCGAAGAGTTGCGTGCGTTGTGTCATGCAATGGTGGGATGAGTTGTGTGTTGTCAGGGTTCTCTCTTTTTCTTGGTTGAGTCTTTCAACTAGTGTTGTACAAATTAGGTTCTTTACTGTGCTAGTGTATCATGTAATATCAAATTGCGTTACGTATTCGCAAATGAACAAGTAATGATTTTGCTGCTGCACAGTTATGCTGTTTATTGCAGTTTCCCAATCCAGATGCAGGTTTCGGCGAGCAATAACTTTTCTTTTGGCCTGTTTTGACATCCAAGTTAGGCCTGTGTTCATTTCCCTCCCTCTTTTGGAAGGCTTGCTTTTACCTAGAAGAAACAAAACGTGGTTTTGTATTTCAAGAGAGCTAGCTGCTACATTTGAACCAAGTACAAGAAATGCCTGAGAAAGTGAACATGTGAATGGTATTTCAAGAATATTGTCGAATCTATCGGCTGATTCACTATTCATAAAAAGAAACTCTAACACGGTTGGAAGTTGACAATTTTCTTGGAATATATATTGTTTAATTGACTTCGTTAAACTGCCCTAACACATTTTGTATTCAACTTGCACATTTTATGCTGCAAGTTAAACTGCTATTTTCATCGATATATACATGAGATTAAATTCTATAAGCGTGTTGTAAGCATAGGAGTTTACGCATATCAAATGAACAATTAACACATCATTAATTCATCTTCATTAAAAAACATTAACAAATCTATTATGGTTTCCATTTCTAATTAAACCGGGGTTAAAACAAATGGGCCCCGCTTAAAATAATAATTACCTATGGGAAAATGATTTTAGTCTCCACTTTTTTATGATGGCACTTCAAAATTTGTCTTTTAGTGTGCATTGCTAAAAGTTTTGGAGTGTCTATCATAATTAAAAAAGTGGAGTGACAACATCATTTGCCTTACCTATGTGCTAGGTACATATAGACAAATACGTAATTTGCGATTGATGTGTATACATAGATGTATTATATGTGATATGCATATCTATATAATAACCTAGCTCATTATTTAAATACTACATACATATATATCATCTATAAATCTTAACCATATAGACATAAATCCTAGGGCTGAAATTTACAAAGTTTCATCCGTGTAACTTTACTACTGAAGCAACTCGGTTCCTTTTACTGCTTAATACCAAATCAATAGGTTTCCGAAAGAGTTTAAATTCTTTCCGGAAAGAGAATTTTTCCAAATATTTAAACCTAATTTTTCTACATTTACAAGTTTCCTATGATTTAAAAAAAAAAAATCCATTTGAACCTAATTTAAGAAAAAAACTTCCCGTATAAATTAGTTTCGTTGGCGGGGGTGGTCAATAGTTTCAAAATTCATTTTAGTTGTGTTCAAAATGCGTTGCGCGCAAACCCTAATATAAACATATGACATATACACATCCGTTAAGAACCCTTAAATTAATCGTAATTATAATTGGTGTTATCTGAACGAGACCTCCAATTATTTCTCACAAATAATACAGAGGAATCTAATCGTCATAATTAAGAGCTACTTTGCAAAAATCTCCAAATTTATAACGAATTGTGAAGTACATGTTACAAGGATTTATACTGCTCCAATGTAACACTTGGTGAATCCATAAGTTAACCTCTCAGAATTTGATACTTTAAGTTGGGGTCTGATATATGCACGATCAGTACAGTACTAGTAGAATATATCCAAGTATATATTAAGTTAATTAGTTCTAGACACAATTGTGTGCTGAACCATCCACTTACAGCAAAATGAGGGATTCATGTGCATATGACAATTTCAAACACATCTGTGTCAATATATATGTACTATACACATATATTTCTGTCAATAGTATTTCTCTTTTTGATTACTAATGTGGTTTACACTTACGAATTTTGCTCAAGTAAAAAAACTGATCAGAGCTTTCTTGGATCTTCACAAACAGTAAAGATACAAGTACAGCAAAGGCTGTACAACAGCCGTGCACAGACCACTTTTACGCCCATTTTGGATCCTGCAAAGATGATCGGAACTTCTCATTTTGTTTAAAATACTTCGTTTAGGGACCCTACAAAAAATCACCTCAATCCGATATCGAGAACGGTGTTTACGAATCATCCAACTTTTCTTCAAAATTTAGGCTAAATTTTGAAATAAAGTTGGATGATTCATTCCCGATATTGGATTGAGGTAATTTTTTACAGGGACCATAAACGAAGTATTTTGAACAAAATGAGTGACTCTAATCATCTTTGCGAAACCCGAAACGGGCACAGAAGTGGTCTGCATATGCGCGGCTGCTGTACAGCATTTGCTGTTCCTGTAGCAGCAGCGCTCCTCAATTACACAATTGGAGAACCACGTAAAGATCTCTATCTTTTCTGGTTTCTTTCCTTGCTTGATTGTTCTTCTCGTATTGTGCGTGTGTTTGGGTTAACCGATTCCTCAATATTTTTACTCATATTTGATTCTTACTTTTCATTTTCTTTTGGTTTCTTTTTCTTTGGTTGGAGAAATATATATAGTACTCATTGAATACAAAAAATTGACACTCCTAATCAAACAAGCGAAATACTAAAGGCATTAACAAGACGCAACAACATTCCATAAATATCCATTTATCTCTCTCACAATTACTACGTGGACCTAGCTAGATCCCCCAACAAAAAAGGAAAAAACACGAATAGAAAAGAAAAGAAAAGAAGCAATATTACAAAAACAAAAATAAAGGAACATATTCAAATATATATGTTTCTTCTACTTCTATTACGACAGGATCGAGCTAAACCAAATCACTCCTCATCAGAACCTGACATCACTGCAACCCCACTAACGGATACCATTTTGTTATTCAGAAGGAAATTCTAATAGAAAAAAACAGAAGAAGAAAAAAGGATATGTTACAAACATCAGCTCTATACAAAAATCTCAAGCAGAATGAGGTAGAGCATATCACGTCATTCTAAATGATTTTTCTGTAAAAGTCAAGCTTGTAAATTATTTAAAAAAGGAGAGAGAGAGAGAGAGAGAGAGAGAGAGAGAGAGAGAGAGAGAGAGAGAGAGAGAGAGAGAGAGAGAGAGAGAGAGAGAGAGAGAGAGAGCTACATACACAAAGACTGACCACAGAAATGCATGAATGACTAGAATATGGAAGTTGGTCCTTTCAATCCAACTTCTGAAATTCTCATTATCAATGCATTTCTGCGATAGGTTTTTGTGTCTGTAGAATAGTTGCAGAACTAAAGCTTCAACTCCAAGTCCACTTCTTGAACACCATGATCAGCATTCGTAGCATTAAGATATGGTCCGTTCCTGGAACCCTCTGCTTGCATTCCTTGTCCAGCCCTGGCCACCAAAATCTCCCACTCATGCTCGCGGTGATCCGCCACACGAGGTGGCAAACCCCCCTGCATTGTCATGGGATAACCATGATAGTAGGAGTCATTTTTATGGTTTGGTGGCCACAAACTGGGATTAGGTGGGGGCCACGAATTTTTATGGGGAACCACCGGAGGGCGGTCTTTCTTTGGGACCCGCACGTGATGGGTCCGCTTGCTTTCCCTCGGTTCAAACCGGTGGGCATTTTGGTGCCCACCCAAGGCCCGACCCGAGTCGAAGGTTCTGTCACAGAAAATGCATTTGTACTCCCATTTGGCTGGGCTGGCCAAAGAAGTTGCTGTAAGTTGTAGAGAAGATGCTTCTTTCTCCATGATGAGATCGTATAAGCTAGAATGATTACAAAAAGAGAGAGAGAAGATAAAATAGTGAGTTACTAGTATATATCAACTAGCTGGGCTATATATATATATACCCGGCCTTAAGGTACGTAGAGAGAGAGAGAGAGAGAGAGAGAGAGAGAGAGATGGATGATAAGTGCTGCCAGTGATGTGGCAAATTAACTTTGTGGCTTAGCTATAACTCAATAGAAATTAACAGATTTTCCTATTTAATGCATGCATGTTTTCATGGTAATGTACATGCAGTACTTTTGTCTATTAGCTAGAATACCCGGGTCCCACACAATAAGATATAACATGCATGGTCCCACACAAGAAAATAATAATGTATGTTACGTTCATAGAAAAATACATACAATTATTCACATAAAAATCAATCGTACGGTGGTGATTCATTTTAGATATGGTCAATTACTATATTAGATTTTAATATGAACCACACGTTAGCTATTATGTGCAATTTTTATTGTACTTTTCCTCGCACATATCACTTTTTCTAAAGAATAAGAAATTAAATGAAAAATAGGTCCCCCAGTATCTGGTTAATTTGTCCTACCTAGTACTTTAATCGTTTTCCAATTATATATGCGGGTCGACTGATTTACTGCACTTCAATCGTTTTCCAATTATGCGGGTCGTCTGGTTTGTCCTAATTAATAGTACTTAATATTTAATGGTGGCGTATTGAACCAATTATGAGAATCTGTAAAGTAGGTATATACTGATATAAATCGATGACAAATATCTTGCACTATATGAAAGACCTTATTTTCAAAATTACTTAATACTAAAATTTGTTTGTATGAAGCTAGCTAGCTACATTTCACGATTGCAAAAATATTGCAAAAGATGGTCAACAAATGATCAGTTAAGGAAAACTACTAAACATATATGCAGACTACTATATAAGACTGTAATATAGGAGTACTGGATTTTTTGCATTCTCCAAATGGGTTATTTTATTTTATTTTTGATCGGCAAATGGGTAATTTTAATTAGTATATATAACAGAATTAAGGACCTGCGATCCATTTATCTTGTAAGTTGTGGGCTTGCTTTTTCTAAACATGACATTGCGAATGCTAGCTACTAGTACTAGATCGTTGAGGATAGCTACAACGATCCTCACCTCCTTTATGATCTGCAAGGCAAGGCGAGCCGAGCCGAGCCCAGCCGAGCCTCTCTTGTATGCTGGGTTGTCACATTGTTAGGATGCTTTGAGTTGTCTTGGGTTGTAGTTTTATGCTAAGGTTTTCGTAGGTTCACTTTACTTATAATATTAAAGTATATTAGCTAGCTAGGGTACTTGAGAATGGGTCCATTAGTTGCTTCCGTCAATATTTATATTTATAATGGCCCGCCTGTTCAAAAAAGGGTTAAGTATATATAGTTGAATTAGCAAGTTAAGCAGTACTAGTAAGCAATTTATTTAATTAATTAGTTTGAGGACTAAGTAAGTAATAATGTAAGGGAGGATAACTAAAAGTGAAATTAGCCATGATATGTATGTATTCATCCCTGGGGCTGGCCTGAGTTGAGATATGGATCTAAATTGTTGGGGGCTGGGCTGGGCTGCCCGAGATTTGCTCGGTACGTAGCCCAACTCTCTCTCTCTCTTAGAAAGCGTACGTACATGTGCCCATGCTTCGCAGTCGCAGCCACTGACTAAGTAATGCTCTGTCGATCATGGTATTGGTATGCACAAACAAACAATCCCTAGCTATTCCTCCCTCCCATATTTTTTTTATAATTTCCTCATGCATATATATAGATGTATTGTACTCCATACGTACGTACAACTGAACTGATCATGAATTGAATTGACAGGAGGAGGATGCGAGTTATTGGGACCATGATCGAATTAACGATACAATCGGCGTTGCTATTGCCGTAGAGAATAAGGAGCTATTGTTGTCATTGTCCAATACGCCGGGTCTATATATGATATCTGACTATCGCTCCAAGCACAAACTTTGAGAGGAGATCTGTGGGCTCCAAGCACAAACTTTGAGAGGAGATCTGTGGACATGACGCCGTGAACTGTGCCACTTCATTGCTGGAGGGGGAGTGCAGGGAGTTGGGCTCACCATTGAATGTAAATACGCCAAGGGGATGTGATGGGGAACCTTCCCCGCTGGCTTCATTGTGCGGCTGAGATTTTAAGTCCTCGACTTGTTGAGTTATTCCTCAGCCATGGAGCTTATATACGCACCACGGGTTGCTCCCAGTAGAGATAGCACTTGATGTTACCTGCAGGTAACTATAAAGCACTTCACTTGACTTACTTTCTGGTTTTATTTGGCTTTATGTTTTGTTGTTTCTGATTTTGCCCTTTCTTTGTATTGCAACTTATTGTAACCTCAGCCTTTGCGTATTAAGCACGGATACTTCTAGACGAGAGAGTCGTATTGGTATCGTTCGTCTATTTTCACCAATACTCCTCTGATACTCATGGACACATATATCATGAACAGCATCCACAATGTTTTGTTTATTGTTTATTGTTTATTGTTATTTATTTATTTATTTTGGACGCCCTTGGTCACGTACCCTTTTGATTTATTTTTTTCGGATGGATATATGTATCCGTATTTGTTTAGCACAAAATCGTTCAAGGACTGAGCGCGGAAGTGCCGGGACTTATTGCGTCCAACATAACGGACTAGATGCCCTTTTTCTAACTTCGTAACTGTAACAGCGAGTGTGTTGTGATTCTAAGGACTGGATCGCAATGGAGGTTCGTAGTTTGTCACAATGAAATGGACTTAGCAACTTCCTAACCGTGTAGGAAATAAGTAACAACGAAAAAATAACTTTATTAACCATGTAATAAAGTTGGTGTACAATGGGAAAGTAAAAACCCAAATTACTTGATGAAGTAATTGAGTTGGGTGCAGATAAAAGTAAATATAAATTTTTTTTATATGAAAGTTTGAGTTTAATAAGCACTGAGCTTTAGGGTGTTGGAACTCTTTTTTTTCTTGCAAACTAGTATTTATAGGCCGAGAGTCTTCACGGTTTTGCATGTAATTTTTTCCGCCTTCTTCTCATGTTGACAAGTGTCTTATGTAATTTTTCGCGAGGAGCACAGTTTACTGGCACCATTTGAAAAAAAAAGGAGTTAATTGGGATTAAGAGGAAGAAAATGTCTGTGAGGTCCATTGCACTATTGCTTCACGTTTTTGAGAGGGCCGGTATTAATGCCATTGAGGAATGCATACAAACTACAACCACGCAGTGTATGTAATTAAATCAATACCAGCTCCTGTTTCGTCCTATATATCTTGCTTCTTTGTTTCATATTTTAATTGGATAATTTATGTGTATTATTGGATCGATCTACTAGTTTTTTCTTTTGTTTCGTTGCCAAAAAATGTACATGTACTAGTTAATGGTTCTTTCCCTATACCCATGAAATGGATTAATATCCTTGAATCCTCCATCCTTGTAGCTGTCCGATCCCTATATATACATCCCTACCCCACCCCACGGTCGCACTTGTACCCATATTACATGTAGCATAGGGTATGCCTTTGAGATGCGCACATATATATAGAAGTATATATATATGGTTCATGCAGGTAATGTTAATTAATGTACGTATGTATGAGTCTGACATTATTTCATCAATTATATTTGGCATTCCCTTACACGTGCAGAAAGAAGAAGTGGAGAAAGACGTTGCTTTGAGGCTTGAGGAAGCTGGATTTAAATTGAAGACGGACGACTTTGATTTTAGCATCGACGATAGGTACGTTGGGGATGCTTTTTTTAGTGTCTATTTTCATTGTGTTTTTTTTTTCTTCTTCATAGGCATATATTGGTCTTCTTATATAGATTGCGGTTTGGAGTTAATTAGTACATATATGTCCTTAATTAAATGACCCAGTGGAGTACCTTTTTTTTTGTGTGTGTGTTTTTGTGTGACAGAATGAATTCCAGTGATTCCGTAAGGAGTCCTATCGAGTGCGTAGGGACTGAAGTACCTTTTATGCGCCTCCTCACTCGCCTTTGCTGCCAGAATAGAATTTTTCCTCCGGGGTTAGACTTGTTATTTATTATGCTCTTTGTTGTTGCAATGTTTTTCGGTGGAAGTGTTCTCAGCAATGGATGTGTTGTGCCTTCAATAACAGCTTTTACCATTTTCTAAGTACTACTAGCTATCTTAGAAAGACCGCATATGTGCATAGACATATATTATATGTTGCTATATATGTATATAAATAGTTAGGAATATATCTATATACTACTAGCCTTTCACAAAGTCGCATGCCTTTTGCGCCTTGTTGGTGATCCTTTCTTCCTCTAAGGCTCCGTTCAGTTGTCAGGAATGTTGTACGGGAAAGTTATTCTCAGAAAAAGTCAAGTAAAGTGAAGTAAAGGAAAAAGAAATCTATTTTCCTGTGAGTGTTCATTTGACAAAATTTTTTTATAGGAAAACTCAAGTTTAATGGTTCATTTATCAGGAAAAGACACTTATGAAAAACTTCTTTATTTTTGATGGCTAAAAGTAACTTTGAGAGCTAACACATATCGGAAAATGTATTTTATCTAATGCAAAGCCTTAACATGAAGCTTAAAAAATAAGTAGATGATAACTAAATAAACAAATTTTAAACAACTATGCTTGATTAGTTGCCGATACAAAAACTCATTGATAAACTGATGATTAGCAATTACAAAATAAAACTGAAGACTAATGACAAGATAAATAAATGCTTTCAAAAAAAAATCAATTACTAATTTTTTTCACAACAATTATCTCAGAAAGCATCACAGAAGTCGAAATTGTTGTTACTCACGTAAATCTCAAATTGCCTTTCTAAAAATCTAATTCGTATTTTTTTGATATTGGCGTCATTTGCTTTTTTTCTTACCCGCCAATTATTTTGGCCCCACAATGGAGAAAACTTTCCCGCAAAATCCTATGCTTTTGGCCGGATCACTTTTGCAAGAAAGTAAATCTTGCAGGAAAACTTAAGAAAATATTTTCCACTACTTTCCTGACAACTAAACACTACAAAAGTTATGAAAAAAATGATTTTCTCATCTTTTCCTGTACTTTCCTGACAACTGAACGGGGCCTAATTGTATTTCGACCAGATTAATTTACTTACTACAATTAATACGCAAATCTTTGTTTCTTGTTTGTGTAGACGGGAATAAATCGTGGAAATAGTTATGCGTTTACACGCCCAACTTTTCCTTCAAAAAGAACCCATAGTTACGTTGCTAAATCCATCTTAATTTGGTTCTCACTATCCCGGCCACAAGTCCGGATGTTCAAGTGAAGAATCAGACGAAAACAATGGAGCAGGATTTATCTGCCCAAATATCTTACAGGGGAGAAACTTGCCTACAATATTTCAAGAAGTGGATAAGAAGTGCTTGATCCTTGCAGAATGCTATTGTTGCAATCAAATAATCAATCAAACGAAATAATCAATCAAATGAAATAATTTGAGTATCCAATGGAGCTCAAACCGGACAGAACCAACGGCAGGTGATAAGAAGAAATATAATATGTCTCAATCTGTCCCGATTTGGCTTGTAGAGATCGTACAGCTCCCACAAGTGATCCAACGGACACGGTCTTTTCTCGTCAAGATCGAGCCGGACCCACGGCTTCCCTTTACCAGACCAACGCAACAGGCTCACCGGACCGGCCGGATGCAGCGACCGACAGCTCCCTTTAACGTTGTCCCCACCTAAATTGTGCTGGTTCCAACGGCTCCACGTCGCCGCCGAACAACACCCGGAACGGCGGCAACCAGCCCAGCTCGTATATCCTCCTCTTCCTCTGCAGTTTCATCCAGAGTTTACACAAACCCATCTCTGATCTCTCTCAAGCTCTCACGCTCTCTCTCTTAAATTCAGTGGCGTATAAATGGGTATTTGAGTATCCGGTTATGTGCATTCATTGGTACTCTTCTTATATCAATTTTTGTGTGGAGTTGGTACATATTTGTCGTTAAATAACCTTTTTTGTGTTTTTTCTGCGACAGGATGAATTCCCGTATTTCTGTAATGAGCCCTATTGAGTGCCTAGGGACTGGAGTACATTTTATGCGTCCTCACTCTCCTTTGCTACCAGATCCCTCCAGGGTTAGACTTGATATTTATTATGCTCTTTGTGGTTGTGGCCGGGAATGTGTTTTTGTGAAGTGTTCTCGGCAATGGATGTGTTGTGCCTTCGTTAGCTTGGCTATAAATAAACAGCCTTTACCATTTTGTAAGTACTACAAGCTATCTTCAGAAAGAGTACTGCATATGTTAATAGATATATTAAATGCTCCTATATATATGTGGTTAGGAGTATGTATATGTATATGTATGTGTGTGTATATATATATAATAGCCTTTCGCAAAGTGCCTTGTCTGCGCTTCTTTCAAAGCGCCTCCCTTATGTGACTTGCAGTGCCTAGCTCGCACCCAGGCATGCGCCTTTGACAACTATTAGTAAGACCATCTATCTTTAGAAGGAACCCATATGTGCATAGATATATTATATGCTTGCTTCCTGATTGATATAGAGAGGTGCTATATATAGCTCAATTAACGCGATGTCTTCATGATCGTTTTCATAATTAAGAAGCATGTAAGTCCTTTGTAAAAAATAATGTATTGTTGGTGATCCTTTCTTCCTTTAATTTTATTTTGACCAGATTAAATTACTATAATACGCAAATCTTTGTTTCTTGTTTGAGCAGAAGGGAATAAATTGTGGAAATGGTTATGGGTTTACACGCCCAGCTTATCCTTCAAAAAGAACCCATAGTTATGTCCCTAAATCCGTCTTTGGTTCTCACTATTCCACAAGTTCGGATATTCAAGTGAAGAATAATCAAAAGAAAACAATGGAGCAAGGTTTGCCCAAATATCTTACAAGGGAGAAACTTGCATACATTTCAATGTTGATCAAGAAGCGGATAAGAAGTGTTTGATAAGAAGTGTTTGATCCTTGCAGGTTGTTGGAGGTATCACTAAATACTTTTGATAAGGCCTATTGTTATTATATTTTAGTTTAAACAAACTACATCAAATAGAGCTTTAAACCGCAATTATTTAGTGCAAAACCTTTCACTAGAGATCTTGATGTTAAGACCAGGTTATTAGTTTGTATTTGTATGAGTTACTTGTAATTTTATAATACTATCTGTTTCGTTTCCCTAACTTTTTGTGGGCGAAAACCAGCCGACAGTCCCAGTAAGATCCAAGCAAAGAAATGACTAGTGCCAAAAAAAAGAAATGATTAGTGCCAGCTTCTAACCACTTTGAGATCAAGCAGTTGCTGCTTGGAGTTTTATCTCGGCACGTAGAACGTGAAAGAATATAGATAGCAGACTGCATACTTTCTTAGCCAAAGTTCTCTCTATCTCTCTCTCTTGTTTATTCGATTTACTACTTGGTTGAGCCCGATCAACCAATTGACTAAATCCAATGGTGATCATATTAATTACTATGTGAGGGTCTATAGACCTCAATCACTCTTTGCTGTTACTACAAATTTCCTAGTTAAGGTTTTTATCTTAAGTTGGAAGAATGTAAGACTTTTTTATTTTTACTTTTTGGGTGGAATTTTATTTGTCGCGGTTGAGTGGGAAGATTTTAATCTTTTGGTCGTTAAATGCTCCTTTGTGACTTTTGGTGGTTATCATATGTCCTTTTTCTATCTAATCTAATATATATATATATATATATATATATATATATATATATATATAAATGTTGGTGGCTACCGCTTGGAATTGTTTTACTCCAGTCATTAGCATTTTCAGTCGGGAATCATCAACCTCTCTCAGCCCCTTTGTTTTTCTTTGCTACTCCTTCTATAATGGGCTGCTATTTGGGACTACTTTTAAGTCCATGTAAACTTTTTGGGCCAAAAATATAAGCCCATTCCAAAAATGAACCTTTTTCTTCTCGAAATCTCTCAAATTTGTTGAGAAACCTGATAAAAACAAAGATGGAAATAATAGACAATTTTAGCTCGTTTACTTTATTTTCTTCCCTAGTAATTTTTTTCCCCTCTTCTTCTTAGTGTCTGCAAGTTCAGCTTAGTAGTTAGTAGGAGTGTCAAATGAGCGGGTTTGAGCTAAATTGGATAAGTTATAAGTGGGATGGGTCATTGACCCACTTAGACCCAATTAACCCAATTAGTCAGGAATCCAATTACCTATACCGAACCCAACCCATTTATTTAAAATCAAACTCAACCCGCCCATTAACCCAATTAAAATAATAAATGGGTTAGATGGGTTTGGATTCATTCTAACCCAACTAATAAATGGATTGGGTAGGGTCTCTTTTTTAATAAATGGGTTTGGGTTTCTTAATGGGTTTGAGTTCAATTTGCCATCCCTACTAGTTAGTAGGAATAAACGCAAAAATCCTTTTAACACTCCATCTTTAACATTTATTTTCAAATTGGCTTACTCAAACACAGACTCTAAAAGCAATGCAGAAAAGTTTCTAACTTTTTTCTTTCGGGTTGTATTCCGCTCGCGCTTGCGTCTGTTTTTTACAAGGATATGTCGTGAGTTTTTAGATATTATGACGTTTTCAAAAAAAAAAGAAAAAAAGAACACAGACTGTAAAACAACTAGGTGACATTAGCATATAGCTCACGTTTTATTGCGATATAAGGATAGGATCGACAGAACTTACCATATTATTTCCTTTAGTTTTATTATTCTAATCCGATTGTTCATTTTAAGCTAGCTAAAACTTCACTGCTTGTTTGGTCAAAAGGTCTTTGATACTTGCCAAATTTGACAAGTCACACACAAAAGGACACTAAAGTAGGAGAAAAAAAATATAGACACTATTAAGGGAGTATAAATAAGCGGGATGTTAGTATGTTAGTCAACAGGGGATTAGAGATCGTCCATAGCTTTGAACTCCAAATGTTAGTGAACAGGGGATCAGAGATCGTCTATAGTCTTGAACTCCAAATTCGCCTCCCGCAGGGCTCGAACCTCCACCTTCATTGTGGAAAGAGGGTGAGACAATCAACTTCACTAGCTCGGAAGGTTTTTTTTTTTTTTTTTTTATGTCTTTTGAGGACAAAAAAGACCATTCATCATTTAAATTACGTCCACGTGCCTATATATACGTATATATTAATTAATTATACTAGTTTTCTATTCGTCATATTTCAACACAATGACAACACTGTGTTGGTTTTTTTTTTTTGGATGCAGTATGACAACATCACCACCACACTAACAACATTTTGCATTTAAGCTCGATTCCAAGTTTAGTGTCACGTTCATCCAAGAGCAATGCTTTTTTGGTCATTTTTTTTTCCGTAATGCCGTTTTCTTATCTATTATGACGGGATACTGAAACATCCTAAGTAATTTAAAAACTGCTTGTATAGTAGGATAATACAATGGAACAACTGATCTTATTTTTGCATAACATTCGGATTAAGAAAACATCCTACTTTCAGAAATTATAAAGGGGCTTCAATGACATATACAACTTGCAAATTAGCTCAAGTGGTTCAGTGCTTGTTCTAATTAAGTTTATATGTACTCCTAGGTTCAATTCTTCTAACCCCCACTAGTACACTAACACTTCTTGCCGTTCGTCAAAATAGAAAACTACTCAAATATATACTCCAATCTCTTTCATGTTTATCTAATTATTGCTTTGTTTGATTTAAGCGAATCTTACCAATGCATGACTAGTATGAAGGAAACATCATAATGTACACAAATAATTTTTTGGATTTTATCATGGCCACATAAGATAAGATACTTTCTAAGCAAATGACAAAAACTTTCTTAATTGATGAACATATGTGCAAATTAAATACGGCTTTTATGACCACTAAATATCATTTTTCTGGGTACATAAATAAATAAATACGATTATCAAAAAAAAAGGTCCATAAATATGGAAATTAATGAACACATACTCCTGTATATATTGGAAAGGCTGTTTACAACAGTAACTCCCGCTATTAACCTCGTGCGCCAACGCTAGGTGGCGCTTTTAAGCTCTCTCTCTCTCTCTCTCTCTCTCTCTCTCCATACATAAACACCAAATCTCATCAGCGAAACGAAAACCCCTACGTCGCCTCTGCTGTTTCCAAATCCAAATCTGTCTCTAAATTCTCTTTTTCTCTTCGATCGTACCCAATCCAAATTCATCGTAACTACTCACTCTACAATACCGTCGGACTTGCACAACAATCAATCTAAATAGATCGAGGGATTTTCACCTTTTTTCGATCTATACAGCGTTTAATCGATATAGAATTATACAAATCATCATGCACTTATATATGCAGGGCACATACAGAGTTTGTAAGACTTGATCGGTTTTTGATCCTACGTTTTATCGACACTTGTGCTAATAATAGGTAGGGTAAAATGGAAAGAAGATTATTCAATGAATCGATGAGAGTATGAAGATGCCAGGATTAGCGCAGGGAAACAATGGTGTTCTTCAATTCGGTAATGGTGCTACCGCGTCGTCGCTTTACTCCTTATCTTGTTCGAATGGATCGGCCAATGGATTCTGGTCGAAACATCGCGACGTTGTTAGCTACAATCAGCTCCAGAAGGTATACATAAATACATACAAG
Source organism: Rhododendron vialii (assembly GCF_030253575.1). NCBI lineage: Eukaryota > Viridiplantae > Streptophyta > Magnoliopsida > Ericales > Ericaceae > Rhododendron > Rhododendron vialii. The sequence goes on along the minus strand of NC_080559.1, from coordinate 378,181 downwards.
GAGTTTATATGTTTTTTTTTTTAACTGTATTTGTTTGTGCAAAGTAGAACTACAGTTGATAAGTCTGTTGTTTGGATGATTAGGGTTAATCTTGATTGACTAATTATGAGTTAATTTTGGATCTTATAGTGTATGCAATTCAATTATGAAGTTCCTTTAAGAATTAGAATTTTTCATTTTGATGTGGTGTGATTGTTTGTTGATGGTCTTGTTATGATAGGATTTTCAATGTGTGATTTTACCAGATCCAGTTTTTGCAATTACATTGGCTTTTTATATTGTGATTTCACATGTATGGATTTTTCACCTCAATTTTGGCTCAGCTTCTGCTTTTAGCTTGTGGACCAAAAATAACATGAAAAACTGAATTCAGAAAGCTCCATCTGGACCATAAACAACATGAAAAACTGAATTCAGAAAGCTCCATCTTAATGCTTTTTCACTTATGCTTTTCAATTTTCAATAATGAGCTTCGGGGGCTTACAATCTTTAGTGGTTTTGTACTGTTAATTGGGTAATGGCAGGTGAGATGACATTCATAACTGCAGTTAAGAGAACCAAAGAAAACGTGAGCGGTAGCTGGCCCGGACAAAATGAGTCACAAAAGAAAAGAAAATGTGAGGCTTACATGAGTGTAAACTTCTCATGTGTTAGCCTTCTTGCTGCTACATGCCACCTTAAGACTTCAAAAGTGGGGTTACATGTTTAATTATGTTACTTTTTCTACAATTGTAATTAGTAACCGGATGATTCTGCTAGTCTCTCCGTTATTTAATGCATATCAAGATGAGCCGATGACGACAAAACCTTTCAACTGAATTTGGCTTTTATAACGCGGGTTGGAGGAATTGTGCTGTTTTTGTCGCTCATTTAATTATTGTGACATGTGGCTTGTCACTGACAATGTGCTGTTACTTGTGATGTAGTTCTGGAGTGAGCTGTCACCACAAGCACGGCAAGAGCTCCTGAGGGTTGACAAACAAACGCTCTTTGAGCAAGCTCGTAAGAATATGTACTGCTCTAGATGCAATGGATTACTGCTCGAAGGTTTTATGCAGATTGTCATGTATGGAAAGTCTTTGCAGCAGGAGGGAACGAGTGGGCTCCTTTCTTGCAACAGGCAAGGAACCTTGGAAAATCAAAATGATGGTGATTTGGGAAGGACTACAGCTTGCGAAGATGAAGTCCAAGATCCATCAGTTCACCCTTGGGGTGGTTTGACCACAACTAGAGATGGGACTCTGACCCTTTTGGACTGCTATCTGTATTCAAAGTCCCTAAAGGGACTTCAGAATGTATGTTCCACCCTCCTCGTGTTACGGTTTGGGAATAGATTTTTACTTTCATGTATTCTCTTAGTCTTTCTGTTGTTTCCATTTGTTCATAGCTCAGTTTCCATTTGTTCATAGCTCAGTTTCCATTTGAATCAGTTCTTTGACACTGCACGTGCGAGGGAACGTGAGCGAGCATTGCTATATCCTGACGCCTGTGGTGGAGGAGGTCGAGGCTGGATGAGTCAAGGAATGGCAGGGTATGGCAGAGGGCATGGAACAAGGGAAACCTGTGCTTTGCACACTGCCAGACTATCTGTCGACACATTAGTGGATTTTTGGTCCGCACTTGGAGAAGAAACTCGGCAATCTCTTCTAAGGATGAAGGAAGAGGATTTTATAGAAAGGCTCATGTACAGGTGTGCACATGGCTTTCTTTATCTTCTCCTTTTTTTTTAATGCTTCCTTTTCCCACTTTTCCCTATCTGTTCAATCTGATATCTGTTTTGATGTTAGTAGAGTTAATTGGAGCAGTAAGATATATGGATATGGCAGGTGACCAGGCCAGAGTGTGCTAGAATAGTAGATATATGTTTGATTGGATAATTGGAAGCTTTAGACGATCATTCAAATGGTACTGTTGCGTTGAACAAAGTTAATAATGTGATGATCCTTGGAAAGTCAAATCATGATCACGTGTTGCTTTTCTAAACCATGCGAGTTAATACTATTTATGGAACACCTTAAAAAAAGGAAACAGTGAACCAGTTTGGAAGTGGATGACAGCATGTTTGGTTGGAGTAAGATAGCAGTGAGATTTCTCTTTAAATTGTGTCTGAAGTTAACTTTGGCAATGGTTATAAGAAAGACAAGGTTGCCAATTTTAAGATGTACCCATCTTCACGATGTAAAAATGGTCTAGGAAAATTTTGAAGAAATCGAAAGGGGAATATACATAAAACAATAGATTGTAAAGGCTATACCATTTAAGTTTGCAAATTTCACCCCTTTGTCCCTGTTTTTATATGGCCGAGGGAAAGTAAATAGGCCGCAAGGCATGAAACCTATTACAAGAAGAGGTGGATTGGTGGGGAGGGAAATAAGAAGACCTATAGAGAGAGAAGCTAAGGTTGAGGTCAGACACAACTACCAACCATTTGATGACCTCTTGGCTACCTTTTGACTCATTTGAGATAGCAGTGAGATTTAGCGTTAAAGCATGTACAAAGTTAACTTAGTCATAATTTTAAGGAGGACAAAGGTGCCAACTTTAAGATGTACCTATCTTCACGAAGTACTAATGGTCTGGAAAATTTTGGAAAAATCAAAAGGGGAAATTACATAACACAAGATTTATCATAATTTCATATTATACCATGGCTTTCTAATTTTGTTAATTAAAGGCTAATACCATTTAAGTTATGCAAATGCCAACCCTTTCGTCCATGTATTATTATTTTTGGCTGAGGGAACATAAATAGGTTACAACGCAAGACACCTATTACAAGAAGAGGTGGATTGGTGAAGAGGGAAATAAAGGACCTATAGAAAGAGCAAGCTGAGATAGAAGCTGAGGTTGAGATCTGACAACTTGATGATCGCTAGGCTACCATGCTTCCGCCACCTCCGCATACAACACACCCTTCTCACTGGCCAATAGTTATGATCCACACCATAGTTCTTAAGGGTGAGAGGCGCACCGAGACACAAAGATCTGTTGGGGATTAGGCGATAGGCGCAAGGTGAGGCGCGCGCCTTTTTGAAGCTAGGCGCACCTAGGCGTAATAAAATAAGAAAAATAGCAAACTCTGATACTATATAGCCTAATACACATACAAAAACATAAAAATGTATTGTTTCTGAAAACATTAAAAGAAAAAGCTTTTCCGTTTTTATATGCAGTATAATTACAAGTATACTCAAACAGACACACACACACACACACACATATATATATATTCTGAAAACATTACAAAAAAAGCTTTTCCTATTTCATACACAGTATAACTTCTGTCGACTATATACGCGAGGAGAGAAGAACGATTGATGATCGAGATAGAAGAGAGGAGAGGACAGGAGAGAGAGAGAAGATCGACAGATGATCAAGATGATGTCTGTGCTATTTTCATTTCTGGTGATCGAGAGAGGAGAGATTTAACTGAATTCAAGGCTCATGGAGTGAAGGTAATACGTTTAACCTAGCTTTGATCCTATGGCTGTGATTAAAATTGAAAGAGGCACGCCTGTTCTCGCCTTTGCACCTTTCTCGCCTAGGCGCGCCTTGGCTGCGCTTCATTGAAGGCGCCTCGCCTTGGCTCAGTCAAGGTGCTAACCCTGTGCCTTGATGCATCTCGCGCCTAGGCGCGCCTTTGACAACTATGATCCACACCACCAATGCTCTTACTTGGGTCTTTCACTTCATTGTTTTGCCCCACTGAGTTTAAGGCAAAGAAGAAGATTCAGATAAAATGATGCATCCAGATGTCAATATAGAGAGGTTGATAAATGGGGTGGGGGAGAACATAAGAGGATATGAAGTAGCAGCAAGAGAGGAGGTTGAGAAGAGGAGCAACAAAAAGAGGGAGAAGAGTAGGTGAGGGTGATTGTGGCGTCACCATTGGTGGATGGACTGGTGATGGTTGCAGGCTGATGAAGAGAAAATTGAGAGCAGAGAGATAAAGGGAGCCAGAGAAAAGAGATAGAAGCTCACTCTCAGAAAGACAACAAAAGAAAAGGCGAGAGAAGAGTAATGGATGCCACGAGCTAGACCGATTTAAGCTGCGTTAGCCACTTAATAGAGATGGATGGAGAGTTGACATAGACATAGCTTGTATAAGGTTTTACTTGAAAAAATTGTATCCCTAGACTTGATGCAGAAAAGCACTTGTTCTTTAAGTTCTTTTCGTGGTTGTACTTAAACGGTTATAAAATTAGCAAATAATGACTCATTTCCCTCCCATATGAAGCTATTACCGTCTTTTTACAATTGGGAGTGGTCTACAGGTTACCTTCTACCCATTTCTTTTGCCTTTTAAGTTTTAAATATCCTTTTATCCTTGTCTATCTGGTTATGATGTCATGATTGGCCTAAAGGTTACCTCCTACTTGTTTCCTGTGCCTGTAAAGATCTCTTTATCCTTGTCATACACTTTTGATGTCTTGATTCAAAACCCGATTTTCCATTCATACACTTTTGATGTCTTGATTTGAAACCTGATTTTCCATTTGAAAGGGATCTCATGGTGTGTTTCTACTTTCTTGAAACTTTAGTGCTTATGTTGCAGGTTTGATAGCAAGAGGTTTTGCAGAGATTGCAGAAGGAATGTTATCCGTGAGTTCAAGGAACTAAAGGAGCTAAAGCGCATGCGGAGGGAAACTCGCTGCACCAGTTGGTTTTGCGTTGCAGATACAGCCTTCCAATATGAGGTATATTTGGACAATATAGTTACATACTCTAGAACTTACTATTGACAACAGCCCTTATATTCTTATGAATTGATCGAACCAGAGCCATTAAAGCTGGTAGTTTTGATGAGTCAGTTAAATGTTAAGGAGTTTTGTCTGATAATTCTATCAAGATGTTGCAGTTTGATGCAATTGAGTTCTTTAATTTCCCAGGTGTCTCATGACACGGTTCAAGCTGATTGGCATGAAACTTTAACGGACAATGTTGGAACCTACCATCACGTTGAATGGGCTGTTGGAACTGGAGAAGGAAAATCTGACATTCTGGAGTTCGAAAATGTTGGGATGAGGGGAAGGGTTCAAGAGAGTGGTCTAGACCTTGGTGGTTTGAACGCATGTTACATCACCCTAAGGGCTTGGAAAATGGATGGCCGCTGCAGTGAGCTCTCTGTGAAAGCTCATGCATTAAAAGGTCAACAATGTGTACACTGCAGGCTTGTAGTTGGTGATGGTTTTGTTAGGATGACTAGAGGGGAAAGCATTAGAAGGTTCTTTGAGCATGCTGAAGAGGCTGAGGAAGAAGAGGTAATTAAGCTTTGTGACACTTGCATATTTTCTTCTTACGAGATTATGTATGAAGATGATATTTTCCCTCTTGGCATCTTTTTACAAGTTGTATTTACTTTCAGGATGATGACACCATGGACAAGGATGGAAATGAGCTGGATGGAGAATGCTCCCGTCCCCAGAAACATGCGAAGAGTCCTGAACTTGCTCGAGAATTTCTGTTAGATGCTGCAACTGTTATTTTCAAGGAACAGGCATGTTCAAATTTCCTCCTTTGTTTATCAATGATCTTATTTTAGTTTCGATTCTTGCACCCCCTATTATTTAGTTCTTCAGTCTCCTCTCTTTCAGCTAGTTTATTAAATGTATGAAGACCCAAACATGAAATGTGATATGACAGTGGGCCCATATAATTGAACAATGATTAGGTTAGATTCTTTGTGTGTGTGTGTGTGTGTACCGAAGTAGGTAGCCAGAATTTCCGTCACAAGTGTGTGCAAGGTGACAAATGTTCTTGCATGGCTTAAAAGAAAAAAACTGAGGTCAGGGAGACCAATCTAACGGACTCCAAAATGCATGGAGTTGAAAGTTTGTTGGGTTGAAATGAATTTTGTCAGTGCTGCTCATATTTCTTACCTGAAAACCAGGGTTGGCTTTTCCAGCATGCATAACTTTTTTCCCGTTTCGTAGAAGGTAATTCAGGAAGAGTGAGAATAGAGACAGAAAAAAGTCCAAAGAACCACGTTTAGTAATTGGGACTGTACTAAGAATTAAACGTTGTGAATTCATTGTTTTATACTGTCAGTGATCTGGTTTGTTAGTAAACCAAGTCTCATTGAAGAGTAGGATTCCTATCTATGATTGTTTGGCAAAGCTGCAGGCCACAGCTACATAAACGCAACTTGACAGATAGTAACATATTATGTGGATTCCTTCCAGGTTGAAAAGGCTTTCAGAGAAGGAACTGCTCGTCAAAATGCTCACAGCATTTTTGTTTGTCTTGCACTAAAACTGCTGGAAGAACGTGTTCATGTTGCATTCAAAGAAATTGTTACGTTAGAAAAACAGGTAATACTGATTGCATTTTATAATCATGTAATTCCAGCATGAGGTAGGAGAGTTATCTCCTATTATGTCATGGAATAATTCTGACAAGCCAATTGGCTTGTTTCTGCAGATGAAACTCGTCGAAGAAGAAGAAAAGGAAAAGCGTGAAGAAGAAGAACGCAAGGAGCGACGAAGAACAAAAGAAAGAGAGAAAAAGCTCCGAAGGAAGGAGAGATTGAGGATCAAAGAGAAGGATAAGGAGAGTAAATCCTCTGGATCACACCAGAGTTCTATTGTTTCTGATGTTCTGAATGTGCTGTCACCAGAACAGCCAGATGACATCAATGAGGGATTGATATGTGAAACAGGTGATAGTCCATCAAAAACTGATGAGGAGCTATTGAGTGAATCTATCTTTTCAAAGATGGAAAACCACTCTGGTAACTGTTCTGATGGTGACTTTTTCAATGTGCACGATGGGAGTTCATTTGCAATTGATCACTCAAAAGTATCTAATCAAAAGCTGAAGTTTCATAAAGAATTTCAGTCAGATCCGAAATTGAAATGGTCGGAGGAACGACAACGTGCAGTTGCCGAAAGAAGGGGTATGGTTAGTGACTTCGATCCTCGATATCATGGTGATAATTCAGACATCACTTCAAATAGTGTAAATGGGATGAATAAAAATTCGAGATGTAATTCAACAAAGTTGAATGTTAGAAATGGAGGGCTCAAGTTTGGTGAGAGGTTTCAGAGTGCCAACAACTGGATGAGTGACAGATATGACTTCAATGCTTGCAGCTGTAACCGCAACAATGATTACAGAGTCAAGGCACATGCTTCTACGACCAGATTAGGTCACGAGACCAAATCCGTGAGTAAGCCGGAATCTGTGTCAGATGTCTCTAAGCCATATTATCGCAGTAACAAGTACAATCAAATGGACCATGCAAAGGAGAATTGTGGGAGACCCAAAAGCAGAAATATAAATGGAAATAATCCCTTTACTAGAGATTCCCATTATGTGAAGAAAGTCTGGGAACCGATGGAATCACAGAGGAAGTATCCTCGAAGCAACTCAGACACTGAAGTTACATTGCAATCATCTACTTCTGAGGTCAAGGATAGTGAATCCGGTAATCGTAAGTCATCTGGTTCTGATTGTTTCAGTAAAGTCGCTAAAAAATCGGATGATACCAGTAATAGTGGGAGTGCCTTAAGTGGAACTGGAGACCCATCTATGAGCACCAATTCCAATTCTGACAACTGTTCATCATACCTTAGTGAAGGAGACAGCATTACATCCTCTTCGAACTCCCGGAATCCAGAATCTTCATCCTCATCGGATTCTGAAGATTCCACTCAACACTCAGGAGGAGAAAATTCAGTACGCATTCCAGATAAGTTCCCTGTATGTCCAGAGGCTGAAATGGAGGGAAAACAGATTGCGAAGGAAGCAGAGGCTTGTAGAAGCAGGACATCAGCTGGGTACTCGCCTGACGCAGCAAAAAGTACTTTTTCCACAAATTTTCAGCCAAATGCAGCCCCAAATCCTGAGATTGGAAGAATGAATGTCCCTGTTGGTTCTCTCCATCCAGGCGTGCTTCCACCAATGCACAACCCCTTTCCAATGTTTCAAGCTCCTTCGGCAATGGCTTACTACCATCAGAGTCCAGTTACATGGCCAGCAGCTCCAGTTAATGGGTTGATTCCCTTCCCACCTCCCAACCATTATGTACATGCAACTCCTTTTGGATATGGTTTAAATGGGAATTCACAGTTCATGCAGTGTGCTGCCAGGCAAAATACTACTACTACCACGCTGAACCCTCGAGCACCCTTTTTCAAGCCACTTGTTAAAGCCAACAGCATAAACTCAAAGGATCAAGCCAAAATTTCGAAGCCTTGTGGAGTGCAAGACTCATTTGGTGAACCTAAAGAAGCCTCACTGCCGAGCAGCGATGGCGGAGTGAAAAATGGGAACTCTGACAAATCGCAGGGTAATTCAGGCTTTTCTCTCTTCCATTTTGGAGGTCCGGTAGCCCTTTCCACAGAGTATAAATCAGACCCTGCACCTGATAAAGAGCGCTCTACTGCTGTCAATCTTTCTTCAAAATATTCAGCAGATCATGTGGAGGATGATTCTGCTTGCAATAAGAAGGATATTATTGAAGAATATAACTTGTTTGCAGCAAGTAATCAAATAAGGTTTTCGTTCTTCTGATATTCTCTTGATAAGATGTGCGGTAGCTGTTTGAAATTTCAGCCCCAATCCTCTTCCTAGATTCAGTAATGGATGTTTGAGTAATTCGTAATTCACAACACAATAATCTTCCTTTGAGAAAATTTTGAGCATAGTTTATGGCTCAGTTGATTGGTTTTATTTTATTGATTTCATTGTTTTCCCCTTGTGTAGAGAAAGAGAGAAAGAAAGAAAGAAAGATGGTTGAGAGATTGTCATAATGTTTGACTTTTTTCTGTATGAGGTCAGTCTTTTATTTTAAGGAGCATTTGTTGGCATAAGATATATCTTGAGTTCATCTATCTTTCTTTTCTCGTTTACAAGGAAAATAAGTCATGTTTTACTTGCACACCGTAGCAGAGACAATTTTAGTTCGGCTTGAGTGTGAATACTGATTGTATGTACTTTGGTTATCATGATTGAGAAACCTGATGTTTTCAAGGCTAGAAAATATCATTCCCTGAGAGCCCGTTTGTTAGCTGGACTGGTTTTGGGGTATTGGAGTGCTTGGAGAGCAATCTTATCTTTCTTCCTTCCTTCCATGTGAGGGTAAATGCTATTCATCAAGACCCTTGTGATGTGGCACAAGTTCTGAGTCGTGGTATCAATCCATCTTTCCTACTATCTCTTGTACCCAATTTTCAGAACTCCCGCCGAATTAACTCATCATCCCCTTCTGAACTAAAATAACAGCAACACTACGAGATGGGTGGAGTCGGGTGGGAGATAAGGCAAGCCCCTATACATTCTCTTTCGAGCAGTCTCATGGGTCAGGAGCATCATGTGCTTACGCCACAATGGTGATTCTGAGGAATCGAATAATTTTGCCTCTCCCTAACAACAAAAATGCTACCATTAGCAATGATGCAAGCACCAAACCATTCGAAAAATCCTATGGGGAAGAGGGCCCCTCTTCACTTCTTCCTTCCGGTTTTTGAAAATTCCAAAATTCAAAATTTTGAGAAATCAGTCAAAAATTTGGTAAAGCTCACGTACGTATCCCACTTTCCCAAAGAGTAGGCTTTTCCCTTTCTTGCTTCTCTGTAATTTCAGTCTAATTGTTTTTAATCAAACAAAACCCCCTTCCCATGGAGGAAACCAATCAAGGGGGCTGCACAAGCAACAACCATGCCTTAACCTTATTGGAAGCACTTTTTGGATGAATCAAGTATTTCTTGTGGCGGATCAAAAAATAAAAAAAAGGCATTTCTTGTGCATGATGGTACTAAAATCAAATGCATTTGGAGTGTCTCGTCAAGCGAAAAGCCTCATCTTCCAACTGGTCAAAAACAAAGAGGAAAAGAGCCAGGGAACAAGGCTTAATTTTGGGGCGCAAATCATTTGGATTAGAATCAAATTATACAGATAGTAGTGAGCGTCCCATTATACTTTTTTGGCTTACTATCAGCGATTCTAATATTGGTTTCATAAACTATTATTAATTATAAGAACTAAAACTGAGAGCATAGATATTCCAAAAACTTTGTTGGGCAATATATGTACCTGGACAATATCAACGGAATCTGAATCCACATCCTTGACAGACCATTCAGAAGTTATAACAGAGGATAGTCTGGAATTTGGGGGTCAGATGCATTAACATTGTTGATGACCAAATTAATCCCTTTTGCTTTGGTGGCAGAAGTAGTAGGGTAATAACATTAATTTGGAAAATAAATCATTTGGACTTTTAAAACTTCCATCCCAAACAAGAAGTGTGGAAATCATTAATTCGAAGGAGAATCATGTTGTGGGAACATCCTCAACTTAAATGGTCTAAGTTATGCACCGCAACCATAAAAGCAAGGAATTTTACATCATCCATCAACGGTCTTTAACTAAGAAATAGAATCAAAATGTACAAAACACTCCACTTATATCAACTACTACCCGAACCAAGTATTAGGTAATCCCCCTACTTAAATAATCACCCCTTATAAACATATCCACCTCTTATCTTATCTACCCTTCTTTCTTATCCATCCAAAACCTTATCTGTCCCTTCTTCCTTATCCATCCAAAACCTTATCCGTCCGACAAATGGGTCTTTAGAGCTTTTATCATAATCTATTACAACCAAATACCCAATACCAGGAAGTTCATAGAAAAGGTTGACAGCTAATCCAACATTTGATGGCAGTTAGGTTAAAACACTCTCAGTCACATCACCTAACATGTCCATGTAACTACATGTATCAGGATCAACATTCTTACCCCTACCTGCTCTCCCTTTATAGTGGAAGGTCAGATCAAAGTATGGATGAGCAAACATGACTGTTCAAGCAAAAAACAAAACCTCTAGTTACCATAAAATAACATCAATAATATAACACAAATGCATAACCGCATAATACAAATATTGCATAATCCTTTTCAAGCATCATGCAATTGTATTAATAACAACAACAATAGGAGAGCAATCTCATTTTTTTTCCATTCTTGTGGTGGTAACTAGTATTCTTCAAGACCCTATAGGAAGATCTTGTGCTCTTGGTAGCCCCTTGTTTCGATGGGAAAATGCCAAGCCCGGTGTTTCGATGGCAAAATGACATTAATTACGTTGGATCAAACTCTATAATAGAAACAGTGTGGAGCGGGTATTTGGCTAATGCAAATATCATTCTCCTAACTTGGAACAACTGCACTTGTATTGTTTCATGCATATCTAAATGGAGGCTAACAACTGAGAGAAGCCCCTATTTCAAATTACAACCAATTTCCTTTCCAGCTATGACATCTAAAAAAGGGTGCAGCGGTGCTAAAAAAATGGATTTAGATAGAATGCCAAACAATCAATGAAACAAGCAGTCACTGAGAAATCTCAATACTAGTATACAAAATTTCAAGCATTTTTCAACCGTTCCCGACTTCAGATTTGTTGGTCTACTTGCCCGAGTCATTTCCACTAAATTTCAAAACAGCAAAGGTAAAAGCCGCGTTTATCTACAAATTCAATCATCCGAAATGAATGATCAGCAGCCATGTTCTGCAATGTCATCTTATTTGGCAAGTCGGAGGTTACCACATCAGGGAATTGTCATCTTTATTGTTCTAACACCTCCCTCCCTTGCGGATGACTGATCACAATTCTTGCACCTACACAAGCTATTGTCAGACGCTTCTTGTCATACCAATGCAAAAGTAATGAACAATTTGAAGTCATGCTTCTCCACTGAAGTTATGTCGAGAAATTATCAGAATGCCAAACAAAACATTCTGGCATGCACCATCTTACACATAATCAAGTCAACGTAAACAATGCTGATTTTGAAAGTAAGTGATCTGAAATCAATCTCAAATACGTTAATTCTGTATTTGGATCATGGATTCCTGGAGGGATTTGTAGAGATCAATAAGGAAGCAGAAATAGCTTCACGCATCCCTATTCTTTTTGTCCACAGTTCAAATAAATCAAAGATCCCAATCCAGTCCGAGGGTTAAAGATCAAAGATCCCAATCCAGCAGAAACACCACATCAAAGGGTGCCCATTTCTCTGGCACATGAAGCAGTTCACCTTGCCAGCATTTAACCAAATCATACTTATCTTTTATGCAACACAACACTAATAATGAGTCATGGACAACCAGCAGTAGTTGGAAAGTCAATGAATTCATTATTTGGTCCGCAAATCCTTCAGAACCAATTGAAACCAAAATCCCCCGATGGACAAGTGACGATGGCGCAAGGAATGACAAGAAACGACTGGGGACTTCAATGAAGAGAACAAATACGCTGATGATTATTGTGACAGAAATTATATTGAGGCTGTGAACGAATGCAAAATGCAGACCGAGGAAGAGCTGGGGGATGGATGGAGGAGGAGAGTTGATGGTAAGAAAACAGAATTCATCGGGAGAATTTGATTAACCAAAAACGATTAGTTCTTCTGCAACTGCGACTGTCTGTTTATTGCAACTTGAGCATCAATAAATGGCACCGGCGAGCACAATTATATGGAAAACCCTTGAATGTTTCGGTCACGAATAAGCCCCCGCACTTGTACATTTTTTCAGTTCAAACCGTAACAACGCTTTGTTTGAATTGAGGGATTCAAAGTTGAGCCGGCGGATAAATGAACCGAACGATTCACGCATTGATCTTGAGTAAATTGGATTTTTTAACCTCACAAGTCGAACAAGTCAATTAGTAATTTGTTCGAGCTTGATTCAAAATATTAACAACTTTTAAAAAAATGTTTCGGTATCAAACGAGCGCACACGAGCTCAAACTCAAGTGATTTGGTTCATTTATCACCCTAATTTAGAATAACCAATTACATTTTGAGTTCATTGATTTAGCTTACATTTTACGGTGGGAAGAGAGAAAAAATTATAAAGTGCACTTTTAGCGTCATCACATGGTGTTTCAGGATTTTTTTTCATTGCACATTGGTGTGAACATAGCCGCACATTGGTAATGGGAAAAGTCTCTAGAGCACTATTCTCCAAGAACGTTCTTGAATAATCACTCGGACCGGAGAGGTATAGGGGGAAAGGAAGAAAAAAGAGTACTAGTAATATTTTTTAACTCATCATTTAGCCACTAAAATTGGAGAAAGATATCCATGTGTGAAGAACCACAAAGATCCTAAAACATAATAGAGCATTCTTCACTCTCCTTCGTCACCATTTTTAAACAAAACACTTAAAATAACACTTAAATTTTTTATTTCTTCTTGATAATTCGAACTAGCAGAGTCTCCCGTGCCATGATTGGGTAGCATCTCTCCGGAGCACTTGTCAGGACCACAAGGTACTTCAGGAACCTCTACCACTACACATACACATCTGGTTTCATAGGCACTCTAAGAACAGCTAATAATTTTTCCTCCGCCGCGTGTCATGAGTCATGACTCTGATACGAGTCATGACTCTGATACGATGAATGGTTTGTGCGGGTACGAAGCATGGCATGCCGAAAACTACACAAATTCTAGCAAATTATACATAGTGCATGTATGAATTCAAATTGCAACATTCTTCTAGTCTCCCTCTACGAGAGACCTCTCCCTCTGCAAGTGCATGCATCTCAGAATCTTCAATCTAGCTACTACAAACAATGGGGGCCATCTCTTGAATCCACCATTTCATACGATACTGACAATGTTTATGGTTTCAGTTTAACAACAAAAAATAAGGAGCTGGAAAACGTAGGAGGAAAGCTATTAGTTATAGAGAAAGCTGTTAGTAGTAGTTCTTAAGGCTGGGAGTTGGGGAGTCTGCTGAGAACGGAGTGCTCTGGCTTGTGGTCACACTCGTAATCAAGGTGAACAAATGCCCTCTCTACTTCTGCCAGTTCTTCTATCTTTATCTGCAGCGACTCTCCGATCGCGTGTGCTTCTTTCAGAGGCAGATCTTCCGGCAACTCTATGTCAACCTGTACGTATTCGTACAAAAAACATCATCAAAATTACTACTAGTGAAGAAAGCAAAAGAACCCAAGGAAGGAAAAATATCGATGGCCATTTGATTGAGCTTGAAATTTTGGCATGGAGTTATTGAGTTTGTAGGATAGGAGTAGCTTTAACATTAGTTGAAACTTGAAAGTGTAATAGTACATATGTTCATTGTTGTAACCTTGTGGGGTTCGTTTGTTTTGTTGTAAAATCAATCACTCCCAAAATTTAAAACAAGGGTTCCGATGCACGTGCGATAATTCACGAGGCACTTTTTTCAAGTTTTTAGGCGTCTTTACACCTTTTCAAGGTATTTTTCACAACATAATCGAATCTATTGACAACTCAATTGGTTATAATTGGAATTTTCCTTTATAAACAATGGGTCAGGGATCTTTCGAATACGTCAACCATCTCCTCTCTTGTCCACACAGTGCTCCTAACATGTGGTGGAAATCCCAAAACTCACGTCTCAAGGCTCAATCGAAAGATGAACTTTAAGAAACACATGCATTTCCTGCAAATAAAGAGCGAACCTTTGACCGCCTTGGATGTGGCACGCCACGCCTTTAGATGTCGTATCCAGTATCCACGGTGGTCATGTTTATGCTCTTTTAAGCTTTTCTAAAATCATTAGTCGCGTCAAATTTTTGTTCTAGAGAACAGGGTTAATATGATGACTGTGCCAAATGTTTACGAGCATTAGGAATTGAATAAGTTACTAGCTCTATAATGAATACGTGTTGCATTCAAATCCATACGAAGAGAGGTGAGAAAGAAGGAGCTTATATATTCAGATGATTTTCGAAAAGTAGCTGACCTCGACGAAATAGAGAACACCAAAGGTGTAAGCGCGTACAGTGTCGACCCGTTTGATTTGAGGATGGTGCCTCAAGACCAAATAGGTTAGCTTCTGCAAAACTTCTGGTGGAGCTGATTGTCCAACCAGGGACACTGCAAAGGAACAAGAACCCTCTTAACTATCCAGACAGCAGAACAAGTTGCAACCACGAAAAATTGAACTTAATATTAGAGTATGTTTTTTTTTTTATATAGATTTTAAATGTTTAGGGAACTAAAACGCAAAGCCGAAGCGTACAAAAAAAGGGAAGATACTGTTTACCAGTAAAAAGAGTTTCTCATTCTAAACAAGTTCTAGTTTGTGCTGAGATTTCTCTTTGAAAGAGAGAAGTAACCTGCATTTTCTAGCACAGTTCCAGACCAATTTGCGATAGTATAAACTGCAAGAATAATAGCACCAACTGGATCAATCCACCAATAGAACTTGTCACCAAGAACAGCAGCAATCAATCCAACCAAATTCGTTACCACATCGAAGTAATGATCCTGCCAATAAAATTGTTGCATATCAATAGAAACGAACGCCACAGAAAATATTGTGGTTTCCCCCAGAATCGAAGAATAAACAGCAATCAGAAAACGTTTCAAGGGTAAATAATACGAACAAATGTAATTCTAAAGATAATACTAATAATGTTGGAACAAATTAGTCAACCTTGGCGTAGGCACGGACAATTTTGTTGCCAGAGCTTCTGCAGTAAATCCAAAGTACCAGTTTGATTCCAGTTGCTGTTAGCATAATTGTGTACAACCAAATCAATTGCCCCAAATTCATTTTTTCAGATGGTTCGTCTTCTATCAGTTTTTCTACTGCCTGAATCAGCACTTGAAATCCTGCACAAATACGGGAGAGAACCAAAATCGTGCAAACTGGAAATTAATCATGTGGATGAGTGTCCAACTTCTTTTCTTGAATGGGGACTGACTGATCTCAAATCTAATTCTTAATCTCACATACACTTTCAGTACTTAAATTATCAGTTGAGTGAATACTCACTTAGAGTGTAGAGCATGACAGCCTTTTTCACATTCACTAATCTATTTTGATTTCTCTAACAGGCATGGGTCTACATATCAGAGAATTAATACATAACTTCAAGAACACGAAGATGAGGTGTTCTATGAATTAAAGTTCCTGGGTCCTTTATCAGTGACCATGAATTCTCATCTAGTCCATAACCGAATAGAGATGGTAACTTTGCGATTTCCATTCTTAGTGAGTTAGTGTGTTACTTCAGGTAGAGAAATACATTCAGTTTATTCTCCTTTGATAGAGGTCCAAAAAATTACCCCATTTTAGATTCTGCTGACCATGGTCTCGAAGGGGTACAGCGTATAGAGAGCTAACCTTTGGAATTGAACACCAATGATTGCCCTTACATTGGCAGGTAACCTCAAAGTTCATGGCTCAAGACCCTCTCTACCTTAACTTGTATGTACCAATGTGTCTCTGGTTTGGCCATTGAATCATATCTTAAGATTCTCACATGATCCAACGGAACTAAATACCTTGGAATTTGAGCCAAAGTTAATAACTCGAATTTAGCTACCGAACTGTGGCCCCTAGTTTTATGGCTCGCTCTATGCTGTTTATAATTTCCCTTCTCCTAATTTCTGGTGGATCATAAACAGAGGTTAAGGAACAATAAAATGGAGGAAAAGGTGCAAGAACATACCTAGAGTAGCCATGACAGCAGCAAAGATAATAATACCAACTGGTTGGACTCTCAATTTGCCAATGGGGTACTTATAGATGTTTATGTTTGTCATTGACAAGTGAGTGAACCAAAGAATTCCGCCAGCCATAAGATCAAGCAGAGAGTCTAGTGTTGATGCAGCTATGGCCAATGATCCACTTCTTACAGTAGCATATATCTGCAATTAATATGAACATTTCTTTCAGTTGGCCGCACCAAAATCATGAGAATTCATGTTTGGATGACAAGAAAGTACTGAGAAAATAAAACAATGTTGATGGGACAGGCTTCAATCACCCATGTGAGATGTTCTAAATTAGAAGAAAAGTTGACTTGGTGTTCCACCCCAATGGTCCTGTACCAGCAGTGCTTTGCAGTTCTGGATTGAGAGAATGGATAAATATCGAAATTATAACTCAGAGGGCCTAGATCAAGTTACACAAGCCTCAAACTAATCTCTGGGGACCAATCACACCGTCCACTAGCGGGAGGCCAATCAATATTGACACTATTGGTACTGATCTATTTCACTAACCCACTAACGCTACGTGGGACAGGAAGTAAATTAGATGAGAAAAGATGTCAATTCATGATTGGAATTAGTGAAGGAAAACTGACCAAACATAGATTACCTTGAATACAAGTAAGAGGACATTTGCCACATTGGAAATGTTCATTGCTCTTTCATGCTGCATTTGTTCTTCTCTATCTTGCTTTTCATCGATGACATGAGATGCATCTATAGAGTCAACTTCTTCGAATGATTTCAAGGTGGCTAATTGCCTCTCATAGTATTCTTTCTCCCCTGAAGCGAACACAAAATATGTGCGAAAGTGGGGAAGACATGAAACACTAAGAAAGTGGGAAGGAAATACAGTAATATCTCAGAGGGTGGATAAACATGCTTCATAAAATCCAGAATAATCATAAACTCTAAACGATGGTGTACTGTCCGTGTTAGCTTACGTACGATGGTGTACTGTCCGTGTTAGCTTACGTGCTAATACCTGGGAAACCAAATCCATTGTTCACTAATAGGTGCTCGATTAATTAAAGCTGAAGTTTTGCCCCGTATGAACAGACCCCACAACAGATAGGAGAGATTTTGAACCTAATACCTAGGAGAGAACAAATTCGAAGTCTCAAACCTTGCATCATAACCCTGGGATTCTCAACATACAAATTAACGAATATATAAAGGGAATTGATTTTGCCACTTTCTTTTTTTGTTAATGTCACTCTCCTTCTCTTAAAAAATAAATCATCTATTAAGACACACAAGGGAGTAGTATTAACAAAAAAAGGAGTGGCAAAATCACTCCCCTATATAAAACAGTTAGTCACACAAAATACTCCATTACACTAACTACACGAATAGGTTAGTGATTCTGCATGTGGAAAAGCAGTAGTTGATGAAGTTTGTCTGAAGGGCAAAGTCCACTTTTACCCCGTGGTTATCGCCATGCACGGATACCCCCTCATGGTTCAAAACTGACCACATAACCTACCTCTTGTTTTGAAAATGTGCGAATAGACCCCCTGCCGTCATGTTTTTCATCCATATTAACGAAGGTGTATCTTACACGTCTTTAAAATATAATCTGAGTCGTTCATATTGTATTAAAGAGTAGAGTATCTCTGTAAAAAATCATCTCGATCAGGCATCAATAACCCAGTGATTTAATTTTTAGTAAATTCAAATTTGAAATTTTAATTTCATAACAAAATCGATTCGACCTTGAGCTTTTCATTTTTTGATTGACTTGAATTTTGGCATAGATGTAGTACTCGTCAAAATTTACAATAGCAACAATTTGGATTCAATTTTTTGTACAGGGGATGATGTGGTTAGATTTAAAAAATAATAATAATCAAGGGACATGACAAGGGTATATCGGTCTTTTAATGTTGTGTCCGTTAATATGGATGAAAAACATGACGGCAACGGGTCTATCTACACATTTTCAAAATCACAGGTAGATTATATAGTCAATTTTGAACCATGAGGGGATATCCGCGCTTGGCAATAACCGTAGGGGTGAAAGTGAACTTTGCCCTTGTCTGAATCTATTTGAACTATGTCATCTTGTAAAATCAAAATTTTTATCAGCAAATGGAAATTTATAATTCGACACATATAAAAGAAGGAATAAAGGATAATATGAGAGATTGTGAGGGTTGATAAATATAATATACCTTCGATTAAGCCAGTGATTTTAGAAAGGTCAATTTGGAAGGGGGTCTCAGGATCAAGGCCGGACCGAACCTTTTCCGGCAATTTAGAGAAGAAATCACGTTTGATTGAAGCAACCGAACTCCGTTTCCTGTAACTTTTCGGACCTTCATTTGGCAACAATGGAGATTTCAAATCCATTTCCAGAGACCCAAATCAAATACAGAAACAGAAACACTTTTCCCTCACAAATCCACGGCCCCTCTCAAAAGGAAAGAAGAAAGATAATGCTGCCTCCTTCAATCTACTGAAAACATAGCAAATAGAATCAATAACCGACTCATAAATTTAAAAATGAAACACAACAAGAGATTAGTATTTCTTTTTCGGAAAGGATCCCACAAATGAAGTAGCCGGTAGAATCCTCCCCACAAAAGGGCTTGAAAGAAAAGGAAGCATACATAATGCAATAAACATGGCTCATTGCTCAAACAACAACAAAAAAAAACAACCATGCATCCATAACGACTCGGAAATATGAAAAAGCATACACAGAAAAGAGTTTTTTGGAAACGAACCCAACTCCTTCTGGTAGACAGAGATGAAAAAAGGATTCTATTCTATGGTAGAATCAACCCCCAACTCTAAAACATGAGAAAACAGAGGTTATATATAGATAAGGGAAGCCATGGAGGGGGTTTGTTATTCCTAGTAATAGTAAGTCTATGCACACGGACTTTGGCGCATTGGAGATCGATACGCATGTGTTCGGAACCGTTTGATGCAAATAATGAAAAGTTCATGTGCGTGCGTCAGATAATTTAAAAATCTCCGTATCCGAATTTTTCCATCTAAATCTGTGTAGATATTTCTTGTCCTGCGTACGGAATGCATGAAACGTACATGTGAATTAACCTCAATTTATCATTAATTTAAGAAAACATAGAAATATCTGATGCAATTTTTTGTTTTGTATGGTACTATTTTTTACTGTAATTTTTTTCCCAAACTGAAAGAAGTCTAAAATAGGAGTAGATTGTTGTCAGCTGGTTAACAGAATACTCCATCGTAGTATTTGTTTGTTTACTTGGCTGGCTGGTGATCGTTTGAGTTTGATGAGTGACACACGCCGGCCAGATTCATTGTTTCCGGAGGACAGTTTCTGCATGGCTGGGGACAAGTGCCACTTTTCTAATGGAAAAATGGAGATGCTGGCATGGTGTGATAAGGAGATGCTCCTACCCTGGCCTACTAGCTTACACCAAAAATAGGAGTATCAATCAAAGTTCACATCTAGTCGATCTACGGAAGAAATTAATTTACAATAAGGATTACATCGCTCCATTATCACTCTCTCAATCAATTCTGCCTCTCAATGACATAGCCAGAAATTTAAGTCGATGACAGCACCACTAAACATGATCTTAAAATTTTTTTATCTTTACTTATAGTAGTAAACAACCATAATATGAAAGAAATGAACTTAGAGCATAACATTTGCTATATATACATATAGATAACGAGTTTTTATGAAAAACGAGTATGTAAAAGAGAACTTTTTTTAGAAACTTAACAAAAATACTAAGGATGTAAGTGTTATAAGAGAAAAAATGTGTATTATTTTTAGATACAAATTGTCGTCACCTTTATAATTTGGGGTAAAATAAAAATTATTGAAATTAACAGTGGAGGCCCGTGCCCCCCACTAGTCTCATTGTGGCTCGGCCACTAGTCTCTCTCTGATCCATTTGATAAAAAAGAAATTTGTGATGGAAGTGAAAACAAGAGAAAGTAAAGTAAAAAGAAAAGAATAAAAAAAAATATTTTTTTTTTTTTACATGTGTTTGGTTAGAATGAAAATTTTTAGAAGAAAAGATATATTTATTAACTTACCATTAACATACATAAAAAAAAAAAGGATAGCAAATGCACGCTGGCAGCAGGCTATAGTCACAATGGAAGTTCGTATTTATTGAGATGTATAGATCGAATCAATACCACATGGGTGGTAGGCCATGGTTGAATTGGAACTTATGGGCAAATTCAGATAATAACTTATGCTATGACAAAATCATTGATTGCAGTTTGGTGGTGATGAAGACATAACCCTTCCAAATTCAAATGTATAATAACAACAAGAGGAAAAAAAATTAACGGAGGAAGCGGTGAATAAGGTCATCCACATTGGTATAATCAAAAGTCAATTATTTTTAAAATTAATAATGTTGGTGCAAAAGATGACTCTCAATGGTATAATCAAACTTAGCAACATCTTTAGAAATAATCAAATTTTGGATTTTGGATAACTAAAACTAGCAACATTTTTCAATAATCAAAATTTGTGGACTCCACACCACATAAGTTAATTAGTTCCAAAATTTATATACACGCGTGTTTCAATTGGTATTTTTTTCTTCTCTCCTTCGTCTACTCTATATATTCTTCACTTCACTCACAAACTATCTCTTTTTTCCCTTAAAAAGTAAAACTCATATCTCTCGATCATCTACAATTTAACCTATCATCGCCGGATTAAGGTATTTCACTCTTATTTTCTGTTTCTATTTTTTTTTTCCAAAAAAATTCATAATACGAAGGAAGAAAGTTACCGATTTTTTTCCAAAAATAAGAGAGGGAATCGATATATTCAAGTGCAATGAGATTGTGGGTTCTAACAGTGTAATCTATGGAGAGGACATGATAAGGATAACGTACCTAGCTAGAGTCCCCACCGTCAATTTGTGTGTATACTTATTTGTTTCATGTTTAAAATTTAGTTTCTCCTTACTTAAAAATCATTCGACAGGATCATCAACTTTCGCTCGATCTCATCCTATTGTGAATTCTAGCTAGTAGTTTGGATGTCATAGAAAGATGTTTTGTAAGCTTACGCTCGCGGAAGCGCATTACTATATGACTTGGGTCTAAACACATGCCCCTAAAGCGAAATAGAGATTTTCATTTATCGAATTCCCCGGCTGTTGTTGAAACTTTTGTGGGCCATGATTATGAAACATATACAAGAAATCTCAAATTTCTGCATAGGTGAGTCTGGTCTGATGGATAATCAAAATGTCGGCAATAAGAAATGAAGGGTTCCTAACATTGTACGTACAAGGACATAGGCCGGCCAGCTTCCACAAAGTCAACTTAATTTGTCCGATTCTGACGTTTGAACAACTGAACTCTGATGCCTAATGATCTACTGGTAGAAACAAGGTCCACCAAAAAACACTTACATGAATAAATACAAACTGTCATGCCTATGCTCAATCTCTCACTTAGGGTTTTATTCCTAGAATTTAATGTTGTTTCTTTGCTTATATTTTAAGTCCTAAAAATTCGACCATGAATTCGTTATAGGTTGCTTCCTCTATAAGATTTATGAACGAAACTAACAAAAAAGTTAGATTCATACCTTCTTCTTTTTTTGTAGCAGACAAGTTGTCAAAACAAACATATATCAAAAGAGTGAGAGAATTAAGCACGAACATTTTTAAAAGAACTATAGAGAAGAGGGAGAGAGAAATGAGGAGAGAAAGTGGAAGAAAAAAGGTTAAATTCTAGTAATGAGGAGAGAAAAGAGCAGATTTGACAAGAGACTGTAATGGAAGATGCTTTCCCAAGTCTCTTTGAGGCTGCTGGAGAATGTCTTTTGTGGTTAAAATGCTTATTTCGCTAGCCTGCTATACACACTTTAACAGGAGCAAGTTATGACATGTTCTTTTGACAACTATATATCCTACATTCACCACTTAACGAACTCCAGCTTCTATGTCTACCAGCAGGCTGAATGTACGCCCTGATTTTTGTGATTTTCCAAGAGTGAAGTATTACGCCATCAATAAAATGGAGCACAAGTAAAATTGCCCGTGCCAAAGCAGGTCGCAACAATGTCTAAACCCAACATATGGAATTGCAACCAATCAATATGAATTGCTAATGCTAATGCCAAGCCCCAAAGTGGTAGGCAAATGCCTGGCCATTGCTGTGCTAACCATCTGCTTTGACCTTTGCGGCCGGCTCAATATTTGCACTCTGCATTGTTGTTGGAACAATGGTCCCGAAACTCATCACCAATATTCAACAACGGTTCTAAGTTTGTCACTTCGGGTAGAAACGAAAAGGAAAGGAAATTGAACACACAACCACCACCTGCACCAGAAATATAATAAGATCAACACTAAAAAAAATTGACGTCATTATAAATGTCATGTGCCTCGTGCTCGTTAATTCCAGATCCCTATTGCACTCTATATTAGTGTTCCTGCATTCAATTTTACCCGGTATGATAATCACTAGGCTTTTCAATCTACCAGGTACTTCATACCTAGACGTCTACTTCAAATTTTCTGAGGTCCAAGTCATGGGCATGCAAAGGCAACAAAAACTCAGCTTGTTGATACTGGTTCAGCTACTGTTGGAATTTATTATATGACAATCACAAAACAACCATAATCAAAAAATGTCAATGAACATTAAAACCATGAACACAATTAAGCAAATACGGAGTATATTAGATAGTTAGAGTTAGGAAAATAGCCTGTGAGATGGATGAGAGGCACGTCATGCGTTGCCCTAAAGCCATATTTGTCTTCCTTCATGTAGATTTTAGCGGCTAAATACGACTCCAAGATAAAACCCACAAATCTCACAATGTGTCTCCTTGTAACACAATCAGTGGAAGATGGGGGTGCCAAGAATAAATCAAATTTTCCATAATATATTGAAAGTAGTAGAGAGAGAAGAGAAATCAAAACCATAAAACAAAGTGAGGAGATATCTTATTTATAGGATTACAAACACCTTTTCATAGGAGTCATATCCTTTCACTTGAGATGAAAGGTCACACATTTTAGACAAAAGAGATGTCTCTCCAATAAAATATTTCTTTTAATTTTAAAACTTAAGAAAGTTCCAACAGCTACTTCTTCTAAAACATAAATAAAAAGAGAGAGATCCGTATATAAGTCGTTTGCGGAGGCGTCAAATCACAACCGTCCGTTTCAAAAGTCAATAGTTCGGGTTTAAATGAAATTTTCCGGGGAAGAGTTCCTGAAAAAAATTTGTTTAAAATTCGGACTATTTAATACACTTTAGACGCATGCGATTGATCTCTGTAAACGATTATTCACAAAACTCTCTGTATAAAAGTTTTTCTCAAATAAAAAACCCATAATTGGCATTGGGAAGACGTGTATCCCGAAACTAATAGTCACATATCATTCCATTTCTCCACTTAATTGTTGGGGTAGTGATAATAAAAAAACTGTTTTTCTTTTGCTAAAATTTTAGTGCATAATAATTTTGTAAATTACATATGATACGATTCTTGTGTATTTAAGTTTTGACGCCAACAAAAAACAGTTTTGGCATTATCATTTTTCCTAATTATTGCTACCCACCCAACTGTCCAACCAATGGTACAATCTTTTGATGCACTTGAGTTTTGGTACCAACAAAAACAGTTTTGATACTATCATTTCCGTAATTATTGTTACCCAACCGTCGAACCAATTGAAACGACGTCGAGTGTTTCCCAGTTGCACAAATCCGCAGCTGTTGTCACTCGGACTCCGGTGACTGCAATCCCCCACCCACCACCCCCCCGGCTCGCTCTCTCTCGCTCTCAGAGACTACTCTTTCTTCCCTCCAAACACATATCCGCACCCGCACATATACTACAACGTGGATGAAGTTGAGAGCCAAGAGCTTGCTCTCGATTCTAAGAAACAGCAACCACCAACCTCACTCCCCACCCAATCATCATCAACAACAGCAGCATCGAACCCTAGTGAAAGTCCGTCTGAAATGGGTCAAGAATCGAACCCTAGACCACACCATCGACACCCACACCGACCTCAAGGCCGCCTCCCTCCTCAAATCCGCCATCACCCGCTCCTCAACCGGCTTCATCACCTCCAAATCCATCTCCGATTGGCAAAAGCTTCTGGGTTTAACTGTGCCCACTCTCCGTTTCATCCGCCGTTACCCTACTCTCTTCGAGGAGTTCCCCCACCCCAGGTTTGGCGGATTTCTTCGACTTGTTACTACTATTTCCTAATTGGAGTATTATTTCTTGTTTCGTTCATACCCCCAAGTAATGATTTTGACCTGAGTTTTAACCATCCAAGACTCTCTCTCCATCTCCTGACTAAAAATTTTCACTCTGAGTTGAATTTTAAGTGTGAAAGATTCATCGCACTCCAAAAAAAAAGAAGTGAATTTACAAAGTTCACACGTTGAGCATAATACTGATGCCAGTGCTTTAAAACTACCATAGGGGTTAATTTGAGAGGCACATAATGTCCTGGGTGTAGGGATTTGGGTTAAGGATATAGGTTTGGCCAAATAGTTAAGTATTGGTATCGTGATTATGTTTTGACGGTTGGAATTGATGATTTTCTTAGAATTATTCTGTGACAGTGAACAAGCATGTTTGTTTTTCCAGGTATCCCAGCTTACCCTGTTTTCGCCTCACAAAATTTGGTACTACTTTGCACAATCAAGAGCAGAGTCTTCACCAGACCCACGAAGCCGATACAGTCCAACGGCTTTCTAGGGTTCTTATGATGACTAAGAACAAAATGCTTCCTCTTCAATCAATTCATCCTTTGAAATGGGACCTGGGTTTGCCTGATGACTTCGATAGAACCCTAGTTCAGAAGTACCCTGATCATTTTCGGGTTGTTAAGGGATTGAATGGGTTGCTGTCTTTGAAATTAGAGCAATGGCCCGAAGAGTTTGCAGTTTCTGAGTTGCAGAAGAGTAGTGAGAATCGCAAATTGGGTAGTTTTAATAGTGAGTATAGGCAATTTAAAAGGGGGCAAACTGCATTGGCGTTCCCAATGAACTTTCCGAGGGGTTATGGAGAGCAAAAGAAAGTGAAGGCATGGATGGAGGAGTTTCAGAAGTTGCCATACATTTCACCATATGATGACTCTAGTATTATTGATCCGAATAGCGAGCTTATGGAGAAGAGGGTCGTTGGGGTCTTACATGAACTTTTGAGCTTGACTATGTATAAGAAGACTAAGAGGAACTACTTGAGAAGCTTGAGAGAGGAGTTAAATCTTCCTCACAAGTTTACACGGATCTTTACGAGATACCCGGGGATCTTCTACCTCTCTTTGAAGTGTAAGACAACGACGGTGGCACTAAAAGAAGGCTACCGGCGAGGGAGATTAGTGGATCCGCATCCACTTGTTCAATTAAGGGAGAAGTTTTATTATGTAATGAGGACTGGGTTGGTTTATAGGAATAAAGGTTTGGATATGATACCTCAACTAGACAGTTTGGCTAATGATGAGGTGGATGTTGCGGAACAAGAAGGGTCTGAGGAAGAAGAGTATGAAATTGGGGATGATTGCTCTGACGAGGAAGCTTCAGAGGTTGAGGAGGATTCCAATGAAGATTAGTGTCTTATCCGACACAAAGACAAAAAAAAAAAAAAGCAATTGTGTCTTGCTTTGTAAAGGGAGAAGTGTTTCAGATCTAAGGTAAGGAAGTTTGTTTAATTATCTGTGAACATAGAAATCAGTTTCCTTACTGAATGTTTGAGTCGCTATAGATATGTTATTTTCCAGAGCTTTGATAAGGTAATTTTTTTGTTCTGTGTCAGTGTTGACTCTGGAGAATCCCATGTTCTTTGCAGTTTTAGCATTCCATTGACAACGATACAAATATCATGTTCTCTACTCTATGCCATGACAAACTCAAAACTTCTACAATGCTCCCAAATAATATGGGAGTATGATGCTCCCATTAAATCTAGACCCTTAGATTGAAAAGTAGGTAAATTACAACCTTTAGATCAAAATCACTCACAAAAAGTATGGTGGGTTTGCTAAAACTGAGATGGTTTTAAGAATTTTTTTACCAAAAAAACGTAGTATTACTTACCACAGAAACAGGTTTTATAACTTCTATATAGTTTGTAACTTTTTTCTTTCATATACCAGTGTATTTAGTTTGAATGTGTTGAGACAATATCCAGGGAATAACTACCTGTTGTGGTTTTGAAGCGATGCTACTGCACATAATGCTGAATCCATGCTATGATATGACAAAACTAGATTCAAGCTTCTATAGTGCAAATTGCTGAAACCCATGCCATGATAATCACAAGAATATATCCGTGTAAAACTTAAATAAAGGAGCACTATTCAGCGTTTTTGCTCTGAGTCTCAGCTGCAGATTTCATTAGTAGCATATCGATGTTTGTATTCAGTAACTCTTAAATTTATCACAGAATAAAGGTACCTTTAACTTATGAGGCCGGTGTCTTTGCCTATAACATAATTGATGCTTAGGCCTTGGACGAGAGATTGAAAATGATGATAAAAAAAGGTAGCAGGCTCCCTAATGCATTTCATGAAGTAGAGAAAATTATGCTCGCAATTCCATTGATTTAATTTGTGGAATTTGATATATGGAATCTGCATTTTCTCTTATTTGGTCTGGTTGTGGCATTTTGGGTTTGTTCAGGCTTCATACAGTCTCTTCGTTTGAAGGCTCTGAGATGAGTGGAGGGCCCGTTTCGTACAGCAGATGCTATAAACTACCTTGTAGAGCAGTTACTTAGTGAGCTTCATTGTAGCTTCTGAAATGGTTCAGCGTAGCTTAACAACCCGCATCAGACATAATGAAGGACGTTTGGGCCATTGAAGGGAATTCAGCGAACTAAGAGGAGTTCTAAATGTCAGGTGAAATGGTGTCATTCTTATAGATGCTGAACTCGTATTTTGGTGAGCAATAAGGCATCTTGACGTTGGTAATCCGCCGAGTGTATTAACTGCTATTTGTTTCCGTTGTTATTTATTTTACTGTTGACAATCTAATTGTTTAAGTGGTTGAAAGTATCCTTCGAGACAGTTCTAATAAAGAATAATGGAACTGGAAATCAAGCCGCTTGTGATTCTTTTTCTTTTGCAAGGAAAGTGATATGTATGCTTAGGTTCTCTCTCTTTTTTAAGCATATTTAAATTGAAACTCTGAAATTCTCGGGCTTCCATTCGTTCACTCGCCTCCTTGTTTTTCAGATCAACCATAATCTCCTCTTGTATCACGTCCGGGACATTGAGAGTGCATCTCACGTTGCCCTCTGATCAGGCATGGAAATTGCATCAGCCTCGTATTGGCCCTTAGCATATTTCCCATTTTCGTCTGCACAATTGAGCCAAGCGGTAATTTCTCTGTCAGAAAACAAAAAGATGGCCAGTTGTTTGAGTGAAAACTTATTTGATGTGAAAACACATTTCGGTTTTTACTTTTTTTTCAGTTATCGAAAACAGTTTGCCACACAATACAAAACAATTTTGGTCATTGTAGCAGAAAATAGAAAAACATATCAAACGGGCATAACGAATGTTGCCCATAAGAGAGGTCATCGGGCATCCCCAATACGTCCCCTATCTCTATTTACTGGTGGTTAACTTTGAGGGATTTTCTTTGTTTATCAAATAACTTTGAGGATTTTCTTTGTTCAATATATAGTAATTCGTAATAACAATTTTTTTTTTTCTCATGCATAGAACGGGAATACGCTAGTATTTAAATGTAAAATCCTCTTTAATCATTGTCTCGGCAATATATCATCATTTCGCCCTGATTTTAAAACAGAATTTTACTCAATTCCAATCAGAATCTATTAACAAATACTGATGTTTTTTCAGTAAAAACCACTAAATCTCTACAAAATCAACTTGCAATACATTTCCCTTTATATCAGATGGAGGCAGACAAAGTCCAACAAGAAATGGTACAATGCATCACAACCTCAAGAGGGAGAAAAGATATGGTACAAGATCTACCACAGACCAAGCAATAGCAGCATACTGAAGAAACCTAATACCAGTATCAACGTCAAATGAGGCCTGTGGGGAGAAGACAAACAGCTTTTGGAGATAACCAGATTGTTTAACTTCATCCAATGTTTCACTAGAATTCGAAGCAGTTATAGGGATCTCCATAATTAGTGCCGGAATGTAGCTGGTTGATTTTATAGGGATTCCCAAGGTGTTTGCGACGATTGGCAGATTCCATTTCGCAAGAGCCTTGGTACAGAACTTCACAAGTAGAATCGTCGAGATTCCCACTAGCATTCTTCCCGCAAAGGCGCGGAGTGTGAGTTGAGGGGTAAAGATGCGCGCAACATTTTCATGGTGAAACAGATGATAAGTTTGCTGGACGCCACTTACCTGTATTAAATTCCTTTATGCTTCATAAAAATGTGCAATCGAAAATGATCTTCTCAAATAAAAAGAAGGTTAAACCAATTATAAATGTGCATCATCAACTTATTTTCCATACCCTGCGCTGTTGTTTCTCTTCTCCACGAATTGAAAATCTTGATGCTACAACTGACAAATACCTTACACCAGATTACATAGTTTCCTGATACCCTTTTAGCATATTTGCCGGTTTCTAATTTATGTTCATACAATTGGCACTGAAGGTACTCGAACAGGCACTAGACGTTGAACTAACAGAATAAGCAAATTTACAAATAAATTACTTAAAGTTCTCTTTTTCCACTAGCATAGCAAAAAAATTACTCAAATTCTGCCTGTTTAAGTTAGTATTTTAGAGAACTTTTCTACGGATTCAAACCCTGCACCAAAATTGAGACACAAACTGAAACCAATACTTGGAGAAAGAAATACTTGTGTCAAATAAGAGTTTCCCTGATCTCCAGTGAAGACATAACGGTTCAAAGATACCTTCCCGTGCTACCTAATACCCAAATAACTTAGTAGTTAAGATTGTAGTCAAGTCCCTACTTTACCAATATTTCAGTGACTGCTCAAAACCTCAGGATAGTGTTGCAAAACTTTTGACCGTTCGTATTATCAAAATTGAGTTGTGACTCTGAGAGCATTCAAAGCAATATGATCTAACTTATTAAGCAGCGCAATATTAGCATCTTAGATATGCAGCATCCAACTATTCACTAATCAATACAAAGGCACACTGGAGACTGATACACTTCGGAAATCCCAACATTTTAATTCTTGCATCTATGGCAAATCTTTCCGTGCAACTTCATCTTCCTAGAGTCTCTGATATCCACATGGGACAAAGTTTGTTTGAATAAGGGTTCAAAACGAAGCAAGCAATGCTCATTACAAGAACTAAGATGCCCAAGATTTTGACAGGTCAGAAAGAGTATAGTCTGATATTAAACGTCTGGTCTAACAAGCTACCCAAATGCCCGACATTGACCTCCTTTTTACCTCTTTTTAGCACAAGGTTATCATTGCTTATACATTTACCTCATCAACTAGTTGAAAACAAGTTTAGAAGAAAAACTAGTTGAAAACAAGACCTAGTTGTACTGTTTTGATAGAGCATACTATTTTGCATAACAAAATTGGTCAACCTGCAATTAAATAGCTACAGCAGAGCGTTGGGAAGTTCCACAGTAAGTCCCTGATGCATCATTTCCAGCCCAGAATAGGCTAGTTGATTTCTCCCAAAAAAAAGGCCATCCAGGAGTTTATTTTGTACTCTAACCTGTCAACAATTTAAGGTTGGCGAGCTTGGTCAAGGAAAATATTGTTTTGGTTGCAAGCCGCAACTCTAGGTGTGGGAGAAGGCACACTGTTGAGGTTACTTTAGAAAGAAGGAAAATTGAAATAGGGCACAACAAGCATGCAAGACTCCTGCTTTATAGTGGGTCTTGGGAGAGGTAAAGGTAGGCAGTCTTGCCCCAACCCCAAACTATCTAATAGAGAAGCCCATTTCAGAACCATGAAATAGCATAGGGACAGATGAGCATTAATGTGTTCTTTAGATTCTAGTCTTGAAAGTTTTCTCTTCCATTACTATATTATAGGGTTTATAAATGGCTAGCTTCCCCTTTTGATGTTTTATCCCTTGAATTTACAAAAAAGATCGCATGTTATGGGTTCTAGTGCCTTTTTTTTCTTGATCAATATATAAACAATGATCATAAACATCATTCTTCTTATCCAACCAGAGGTATAGAAAGGAAGAAAATGTTTAATTTTCTTTTCCTACAAATAATCTCAAGTTAAAGAAAAGAAAAAACTGATATGAAAGTAAGTACTAATAGTACTATAAACATGAGAAAGATAGCTTGTTGTGCTTACAATTCCAAATGCAACACCAGTAAAGGATGTGTGATACTCAAAGCTCGGAGTTGGATTCTCAGGTGTTGGGTAGGCAAACAGCAGCAAGAAGCTAAGAGCTGCCCAAAACGTCATCACTGCCACAGCAACAAAGTGTGCATAGTCAGAAATAAAGAAAGCAGGCAATCATAACCAGTTTGCACCACACAGGCAGCATCTAGCTTTGATGTTGAGCCACTTTGATTTTCAAACATTTCACATGAAGAGTCAAAGCAGTTTGTATTCTCTCCGCTGTGTAGATTACCTACACTTTTGGAGCTTTCTCAAACTATCGAGGGACACAAAAAAAGGTTAGCACCCTCCATCCTAGCAAGAACTGGTCCTTGCCATTTACGTCAACTACTTATTTTTCCTTTTAAAGCGTGGCCAACTGCGCATAGCTCTCTTTGTTTACTTTTAAAGCACTACATTGTTATGCCTGCTATAGAATATTGCCTCTTTAACAGTTCACTGCTCTCAAAGGGGACCCCACTTTCCATTCAAAATGAAGGAGTAATGTTTGTGGAAGCATGTTCACATTTTGTGCACATACCAGATACATCCATAATCCATTTGACCTTCTCCATCTAAGAGGCCAAACTATAACTGGTACATATTTTGTACATTGTCTGGGGAGAAAGGGGCTATAGCCAAGGTCAGCCTAAAAGTTGGTAGAAAAACCATGTTTAGGGCTTTTTGTTTGTTTAGGTTCTGTTGGGCCTTAGAAGCATTCTCAGAAGCCACAGTCACCTCAATCAAGATTTTTCAGAATTCAATCCCCTTTTGGGGCTTCTCCAGAACCTAAACTGCTTTGAATATATTCCAGCTATTGAAAATTGGCTACCAACATTTTCACAATTTCACACAAACTACAGCTGACCCATAAAAAGTACTCGTAGGAGCACGATCGCAGACAGACTTATTTGGATATGTGCATACTGAAAAGACCTATACATACCATTTTGCCCTGAAACAACAAAATTGTCAATATGTTCATGAACAGTTAACCAAAATGCCAGAATTGCCAATCCAAAAGCAAGACCTCCGATGATGTCAGCCAAACAGTGCATCCCAAGGCAAATTCTTCCTAACAAGAGAACCACATTCCAGTTTCAACTTTCACAAAGAAGAACCAAAAAACTTATAAAAGAAACCAGAAACAAGGGAGAATCCTAACTTACCCAAGCCAATGAGGCCAACAAACAGGCAAACCATGGCGAATCCCGAAAACAGCATGGAGCTATCTGTACTCTGTGTGTACATTATGACATAGTGCAAAAGGTAGCTGGATCACAACAAAAAGGGATTTATTTAGTTATCCCTCCGATGTATTAGAATGCTAAGAATGGTATCACAAAGTGCAAGGAAGAGCTGTGCTTCAACTGAAAAAGGAAACCCCTCAAACTGGTGACCGCCAATTATCAATTACTAACAACTAAAGATATCAAGACAAGTTGTTCACGAATAGTCTGGAAAATTCATCCTCGGTTATTCATTGTTATGGTAGAAACTTTATATCCAACCCAAAAGCATAAAGTTATTTGATAGACAGGTCCCAAAATTGTATTAGATGATCGCCCATTCCATACCCATGCAATGTGGGATTGTATTCTTTAGCATCCCCTCATGTGCAGTCACGTTTGAGGTCTATCACTTGTAGCCTCTTTTTAGGTTTTTCTATTACACAGTCTAGGGTAGAACTCACCCCAAAAGCTAGCTATTGAAGTGAGGGTACCCTCACGCTTATATTCTTCATATTACTTTGGTACCCAAGCGATGTGGGACTTCGCTTCACACCATCCCTCACACCCAGTGTGCTCACTCGGCAGCACCTGCAACGTGCAGGCCAGGGACACGCACCCTACCCATCCTTGGCATACCCGGCTCTGATACCATGTTACATGGTCTTGGGTAGAACTCACTCCAAAAGCTAGCTAATGAAGTGAGGGTGCCCTCGCGCTTATATTCTTCATATTACTTTGGTACCCAAGCGATGTGGGACTTCGCTTCACACTTTCATCGTGCAGCCTTTTAATTTTCATCGTGGGGCGTGGATTGTGAATTTTTTAAAAAGTGGGGTGATGGACTCCGCTTTGATACCATTTAGAAACTTTATATTACTACTAATAGTAATCAACATGTTTTTTCTTAATAAGTTTGTTTTAATGAAGCTAATTCAAAAATACCATGTTCATGCAACAATTCTTTTGGAAAATGCACCTACCCAAACCACCAATCAGTACCATATAGCTGGCCTCACCCATACCCCGAATGAGAAACACAGAATGAAGAAACAGGAAGAAATCATAATACCCAGATAAGCAAACTGTGTTGAGAGTGTGAGAAGAAGGCATTCCATATTCCATTGCATTCTCTTTCTCATCTTTGGTAGCAGTCACTCTCCTAACAGGTGGACAACTGGGTCTAGGAGCTGATACTACCTCCTTTATTCACACATAAACATCCTTCAGAGTTATGCTTCGTGTCAATTTCAGAACTACTGGAAAATCCAGATGTAGAACGAAAATACCTTTACAGAGTTCCCTAAATAATCACAAAATGCCATCAGCAGGGTCATCTGTCTGGCCAATTTACTATGTCCACTCTACAAAAAATTGCCAAAAGAAAAGGAGGAAAATTTCACAACATGCTGGCAAAAGATTGAACAATTATGACCTTAATTAAAGGGAAGGGAGGGCATTACCCAGAAGAGCAAGGGAAGAAAGGCAGTGTAGAAAGGCACTGACACAACACAAGACAGTCCGGAGAAAAAAACGTCCAATGATCCATGATGATATTTCTGCAATAACCAGTAGACTGAGGCTCCGTTCCAGAACACCTTCTTAAAAAATAAGTACTTATTTCATATTTTCAAACTCAAAAATAATGTAAATAAAAAATAATTTTTCAATTTTTTTTGCATCGTATTAAAGATCTCAATGAGATCTATCAAACAAGATCCATATTGCATATTTTTAGATTTCAATGAGTTTATAATTTTTGAGCTTGAAATTGCCTTCTTAAAAAATAAGCACTTAAAACCCGTTCTGGAACGGGGCCTGAAATCCTCAAAATTGTCAGATAACATCAATAGAAAAAAGGAAGAATAGAAACGCAAAATTCAATAATAATTGATGAACTACGTCGTAACTTTCCTAATTTAAAGGGTTAGGTTTTGAGTTTTAAATTATGGCTGTTTTTCAATGACTGTTTTTCACTTAACTTTCCTAATTTAAAATTCAAAACCTAACCCTTTAAAGTATTTATTTGATAAAGTATTTATTTGATGACAATAAACTCTTTTCGTTAGCAAAATGTTAGTAGAATTTTGGACAGAACCTGTCATGTAAAAAAAAACCCATGACATGATGAATAAGATTTTATGACGAAAATACCCTTTTATCTTTCTTTTTGGGCGCTGCTATTCGCAGCCCTCTATTTACTCCCATAGCCCGTTAAAAATTTTCAATTATACTCGACAGTTAGTTACCGAAATTGAGATATATTTTCAGCATCCAATTACCGAAATATAATATTTTTTTCAACAGATGTTTACCGAAAATGCATGTTCGGCAGTTGTTTACCGAAAATTGAATATATTTTCGACATGCAGTTACCGAAATATAATATTGTTTTCAACAGCAATTTACCGAAATGTTATTATAATTTTCAACAACCATTTACCGAAATGTAGTGGGCTACGGAAGAAAATAAAGGGCTGCGAATAGCAGCACCCTTCTTTTTTTAATCTACTCCTAGAAATTTCATTTAAGAACATCATATGACATCTACAAAAGAAATTGGAAAAAAACCGAAATGGTCCCTGTAGTTAAATATTTGTATCAACTTGGTCCCTGTAGTTGTAATTGGCTCAATTTATACTCTGTACTTTTCATTTTGTTCCAATTTGGTCCAATTGCTAACTGCCGTTAGTTCTTTTAAATAAAGACAAAAATAAGCCAATAAAGACAAAACTAAGCCAATTTTTTTGTATTTATTCAAAAAAATTGATTTCGATGGTAATTTTTTACTTTTTAGGTTCCTCTCGTCCAAGGACGGAACCAGGATTTTACCTTAGTAGTGGCGAAATGTATACTAAAAAAATTTAGTAGTGGCAAAACTATATAAGTTGGGCATAATTTTTATTTTTACATATAATAATTGCATTTTCTAAAATTCTTGTCGTGACGGTCGCCACCACTAGACCCCCCTTAATCCCATCCTTGCTCTCGTCATGACGAAATAATAATCCCGAAAAAATTGACAAAAAAACTAACAAATGTGAAAAAAATTGAATAAGGACAAAAAATAAGCCACTTGGCTTATTTAGCCGAACAACCCCTGAGTTTATGTAATATTCTGACTTTTGGACATAGTTCTTTATCATGTTGTAACTTTTGGATCTGTCATATTGTGAATTTTGGACATGGTTCTATATGCATTTTCAGTACCATCAAGAAAAATAGGCATCTCAGTATTTGTCCACAAGTTGAACATGTAGACAATACCGGTGGTTATGTTGCCTCATGGCTGATCATGAAAATGTTGAATTAGAAGGCAACTTTTTGCAGAAAACTATAACTAAATTTCTTCTCAAGTGCCTCCTTATCAATGGAGAATGGAAGAATGAGCTGTATTTTGGTTCAGATGTGGATTAGGTAAGCTTGTGCAAAAAATTTGTCCACCCGTGACCCGACCCGAAGGATCCCGGGTGGGGTCGAACATGTGCTTCGGACGGGACGGGTTCATTTTCTATTAAAAATCAAATTTTGGTTTGGGGTCCGGGCTGGTAAGTTTCTTACCTGACCTGACCAATTCATAAAGATTAATTAGGTTTTTTGTCAGACCTAACCCGACGTAAAGAATCGGGCTCGCGGATGGTTCTTACCCCTTTTCGGTTCGGTTTGCGGGCCTAAAATATTTGTTACCTGCCATGTCAGGTCAGGGGTCAAACCCGACCGCCCGACCCGTGCACACTCCTAATATTAGGGCAAGAGGGGAATGAGAGAATTACTATTTTAACTCCAGAAAATGGGCCATTTGATTTTGCTGTTAAAAGGACTAACGGCGGACTAACGACAGTTAGTAATTAGACCAAGTTGAAATAAAATGGAAAGTACATAGTGTAAATCGAGCAAATTACAACTACAGGCACCAAGTTGACACAAATATTTAACTATAGGGACCATTTCAGTTTTTCTCCCAAAGAAATTCATAACAGAAATAGAGGAAAGAGCTACATCACCCCTGATTCAAAATTTGGATGAATTAATTACCCTTTTATCTTCATGTAACGATAATTTATCAAATTTGGAAAAAGCTACGGAAGGAATAAAAGAACCTAATTGTTGGGATCACTTGTGGAGAAATTGTAAGTGATTGCGAGCTATGAGGTGATTGAGTTGGAATGTGGCGGGTGGCTGGATTTAATTTTGGATGTGATGATTTTAGGGAGGTTACAAGTGAAGGTTAAGGTGACAAGACATGATTGATGGGCAAGGAAGTGGAGTGTGGAGTTTTAAATATTATATAAAGAGTAAGTGAAGATGGATCTCAGTTGAACGGGGTTTAAAGTAATTACCATATCCTTCGTCGTAGTTACAGTTATTATAGTTACAGTTAGATGGATTGTAATTTTGGCGCCCCAAAAATTGATGAAGAAGCTCCAAAACTGAGCTGTATTAATACACAAAACAATATCGTTTTGGAGTTTCTTCATCAATTTTTAGAGTGCAAAAATCAATTTCCAAAATGAATTGAGAAATACGATATATCGAATTAGCCAGACCTGGATCAGCAGGATAGTAGGAGTGCCAGAGACTACAAGACTAGAAACCCAGGGTTGGGTTAAGGATCTAAGCTTCATAGTCAAATTGAGAATTGAAGAAATAACAATCCATAAACCGATTCCACACAAGAAACCCACTTGCCACATCCACCATGGTATGTTCCCCAGTCCCCCTCTCTCTCTCTCTCTCTCTCTCTCTTCAAGATGGAATCACGAGTAACATGAACAATTTCCAAACCCAAATAAGATAAGTGGACAGAGAAATAGTGGTGGATTGGATTTAGTGGCTACACAATTGGCTGGATTTTAGCCGGCGGAGAATAGACATCACACAAACACAGAGATCATTCCGAGAGATGAGTAATTTTTTTGTAGCGCAATACTATAGACGCTAAATAGTTTATGAACTCGCAATAAATATAGACATGACACCATCACTTCAACACATGATGCAATACATGGATAGCCTCACCTACTAAAACAGTGCCACATGCTCATTTCGTACATTAGTTAGTACATTATTCAAATGTTTATACACTCTTCTTGTTGCCGATGGTTTGCCCAATATCTTTTTCTTCGTATGTTTCAATGATTATGGCATAAAACTATAGTAATTAAATGATGGTTGGTCAAATATATTTTGGCTTATAAAGAAGTTTTAAAATCTTTGGTTCCAATTGAGTTGTAGTATTTTAACTACTTTAATGTTGCCCTTTCAATCAATTGTGTAGTGAATTAACATGTTATTAGCCGGCGGAGAAAAAAACATAGACACAAACAAAGAGATCATTCCAAGAGTGAAATATTCACGACGGTATGCCAAATGTCTTTTTTTGTTGGTTATGGCGATTATTTTTTGTTGGTTATGGTGTGATTATGGCATAAACCTATAGCTAGTAATTGAATGATGGGTGTTTTACCCGACGAGAAAATGAAATGATGGTTGGTCAAATAGTTTTGGCTTTATAAAGAAGTTTTAAGATCTTTCATTTCGATTGCATCGTAGTATTCTAACAACAGGGTGGTAACCAACTTGAAAGTAGGTGCTTGGGAAGCTAGCTAGGCCTTGTGGGGAATCAGATTTAATTAGCTCCCCAAAACTTTGCTTTTTTTTGGAACAAAACCTTTGTTAGCTCAGCACAAGAAAAGTAAATAAAGAAAACCACAATGAGCGTAGCTCATCACAAGAACTGAATCTCTTAAGCTGCTAATGGTTTTTTTAAACGGCCTTAGGCTGCTAATTGTTGCACGTAACTCTTCCGACCCGACAGAAAAGCAAGGGTCACCATAACTCTAAAGAATCATTTTCCGGCAGTAATATGTGTTGGTGCAAAAGTCGTCGTAGCCGATGAAAGTGGATAAACAGAGATGCTTCAAGTCACATTACTATGTCGCTATTCTTAAAACGATATTCACCCCCACCAATTCAAGAGAATTTGGTGTGCACCGGATTATAGCGAAGCCGCCTCCAAGATAAATTGAAGCCCGTCTCCAACTGTCGTCTAACTACATTATGCACAAACGAAAACAGATCCGAATACTTTTGGATTTTGTGAGCCCCTCAAGTATAATCATAGGAGATAATTCTAGAGAGAAACAACAATCAGAATGATTCTGATTTTCTCTCCACACTTTCAATTGGTAGAACCATTTGCCTTTTATAGGCATAGATCATGACTGTTAGCGAAAGATCACATCTCTTGATTTAATCCCAATAGTCATACCTTTTAATTAGATCATGTCTATTCATTTAACTTGAATAGACACATCTTTTGCCTTTAAATCCAATAACCATGTCCATTCATATAACCTGAATAGACACACCTTTTGGATTAAAACCGTTCACCAATATTCACATTTAATATCTATTAAATATTTTGGAAATGTTCCAACAATATGCGCTCTACTCCAAATGAGAAAAGAAAAGGGCAAAAACATGGAAGAGAGCTACTTCTTCTTTAGGTCGATTCCAAAATTGGAATGTCTACAGCTATAGAAATCAATGAAGAACTATAAGACAGTAGTGAACACAAGGCGAATATCCCATAAACACTTCAAAACTTAGGCAACACCAGATCCTAACCAATACAAATATGTAGAAGTTAAGGTTTTGACATACTTCCATACCAGCAATACTCACTGTAGGGCTGACCAATCAGCCTATTGAAAGATCCATTTTCCTACTTAATGAAAGATTCCTTTATCCGGCCAGCTTAAGGGATTGAATGGGCGCGCTGTTGTATTTGAAATTAAGGCAATGGCGTGAAGAGTTTGCAGTTTGTGAGTTGCTGAAGAGTATGAGAATCGGGAATGGGCTGTTTTAGTAGCGAGTATAGGCAATTTAAAAGGGGGCAAACTGCATTTGGCGCTCCCAATGTGTTTTCCAAGGGGGTTATGGATCGAGCTCAAAAGAAAGTGAAGGCATGTATGGAGGAGTTTCAGAAGTTGCCATACATTTCACCATGTGAGGACAGTCTCTGGTGTAATCGATTCTATTAGCAAGCTTATGGAGAAGAGGCTTGTCAGGGTTTTACGTGAGTTTTTGAGCTTGACTATGTATACAAGACCACGAGGAACTACTTGAGAAACCCGAGAGAGCAGTTGCATCTTCTTCTTTTTTTCCTCGGTTAAAGTCAGTATTTGTTAATTGTAGTTAGTAAGGGTTGAACCATAGTGGAACCCATGAGATTACCCTCCACTTGCAAGAGGAGTTGAATCTTCCTCACAAGTTTACACGAATCTTTATGAGTATCCGGGAATATATAATAAATCAGAAATGATATTGGTACCGACGGGGTCGGTACCGAAATCGTAGGGACGGCCGCGCCGGGCTGTCTCCGGCCACCGGACGGCCGATCCGAGCAGTCCAAAAATTCTATAAAAAAAAAACGAGGGGCTACGCGGAAATCAACGGCATCCGAGGTGTATAAAGTGCTTGATCCGAGCACCCTTTTTTCGTGTATTTATGTATATGCGGGGATCAGCCGTCCGGTGGCCAAAGACGGCCCGGCGCGGCCGTCCCTACAATTTCGGTACCGACCCCGTCGGTACCTGTAGCATCACTCATAATAAATGGGCGGATGGACATAAGCATCAAAAAGCTCTGGACTAAGTTCTAAAATTTTGTTCCTAGACTGTTTTTTTTTTTTTTTTTTTTTTTATCCGCTTGTTCCTAGACTGTTTGCTAAAGTCATAGACTTGACTTCTTTCAAGGCTAGAATTTTTCTAACAACAACCGAATCGATATGGGCAATACACAATCTCAAAACAAGTTCGAATTTCAATACCGTATTGTCCTCATACCAGAACACATTGGCAGATTTCTATGCATTTTCTAATAGACAGATAGAGGCACTTTTTGCATACTAGCGACCGCCTTCTAATATTTTTCAATTGTTGATACATATAATTTCTTCTGATAAAAAACGGATACGTATAATATTTCTTATGAATAGAACAAAGAAAAAAGATCGAATATGTATGCCTATAGGTACTGACCCAACTATCTGAAAGTTCTGGCTCCGGTCCTAGATATTCTACCTATCATTGAAGTGTAAGATGACAACAGTAGCCGTTAAAGAAGTCTACCGGCGGTGGAGATTCGTGGATGGTACAGAACAAGAAGAGTCTGAGGAAAAAGAGTTTGAAACTGGGTACGATTGCTCTGATGATGAAACTTCATAGGTTGAATGAGGATTCTGATGAAGATGATAAGTGTCTTGTATCCAACAACAACAACAACACAAACACAAACAAAAATGAAAAAGAAAAAAAAAGGGGGGTGGGGGAGGGGAAGGAGAGAATCGTGGCTAGCTTGAAGAAGGGAGAAGTGTTTCAGGTCTAAGGTAAGAAAGCCCATTTTCTATAGCTTTGCTGAGGAAATTTCGTACTGTGGACTCACTGTTGACCTAGAGAATCCATGTTCTTTGCATCTTTAAATGATCGGTTGATGACGATATACATATAATGTTCACTCCTCCCTACAGGGAGAAACTAAATATAGTTTGTTCTTTGGTAACCAAGCATATTTAGTTTGAATCTAATGGGACAATGTTCAGGGCAAAACTCTCTCTCTCTCATGCTTTCAAAATGACTCTTGTGCACAAAATGCTGTATACATGCCATGATAATGACAAAATGCTGAATCCATGTCATGGTAATCAAAAGCATAATAATAGATATGATGACCATGTAAACTTAGATAAAGGAGCTCTACTTGATGTTTTGGCCCCGAGTCTCAGCTTGGATTTCAGTAGTAGTCAGGTGAAATGGTGCCATCTTTTTAGATGCTAAACTCGTATTTTGGTGAGCTAAGCATCTTGAGTTTGGTAATTTCCTCGAGGGTGTTCAAATTTTGTACCCGTGTTATTTATAGCAACCCTTTGTTTACAATCCATCTTGTTATACCTTCAAGTAGAATCGAAGAAAGAATAACGAGAATGAAAACGGAATCTCTGGAGGTTCTTTTTCTTTGGTAGCAATAGTGGCATGTAAACGTACTTCAGTGTTGATACTTGTTTATCTTTTGCTTTGATATTCAACTACTTTTGCAGTTTAAGCTATAAACTACTGACTCTTCTCGATCGAAACTTAAATAATCAGCTGTGCAAGAATAAGAGGACCATGGTAGGCTTGTTTCTCCCTTCAATATGGTTTTGAGATGACAATGTCAGCAGTTATTTGCTACCCTTTATGCTAGGAAACCTCATAAAATACATCTCCGATCCTTTTTTTGGTACAAACTAACAACTACAACTACGCAAGAAAACCTAAAACCTTTCCAACAAGGTTCCTGCTTCCTGCACAAAAGAGGTTCCACTTGGTATGTTGGCATCTTTGCTTTCATCATGCTTACTTTCCGATATACCTGTGATAACGGACTCTAACATACTCCTATTCAATATCGACTTGCTTCATTTGGAACCCATCTATTCAAATGGACCCCAAAATCCTGTTTAATCACTGTATCTGGAATGATATCACCATTTCTCACTGATTTCAAAACATAATATTACTCAATTTCACTGGGGATCAATTTATATACCATATACTGGATGTGTTTTTAATAAAGAATCTACCCCATAATCCCTACAAAATCAATTCACAATATATTTCCCTTGCATATCTCCCACAGGAAAACAAAATGTCAAAAAACCGAGAGAGAGAGAGAGAGAGAGAGAGAGAGAGAGAGAGAGAGAGAGAGAGCTACAATGCCTCACAAACTCAGGTGAGAGAAAAGAGATGGAACAAGATCTACCACAGACCAAGCAAGACCAGCATACTGAAGAAGCCTAATACCAGTATCGACATCAAATGATGCAGGCTGGGAGAAGAACAACTTTTGGAGATAACCAGACTGTTTAACTTCATCCGACTTTTCACCAGAACTAGAAGCAGTTAGTGCTGGGATGTAGCTGGTTGATTTTATAGGGAGTCCCAAGGTGTTTGCAACAATAGGCAGACTCCATTTTGCGAGAGCTTTGCTACAGAACTTCACAACTAGAATCGTCGGGATTCCCACTAGTATTCTTCCCACAAAGCCAGGGAGTGTGAGTTGAGGGGTAAAGACGCGTACAACATTTTCATGGTGAAACTGATGATAAGTTTGCTGGACGCCACTTACCTGTATAAAAAATCCTTTTGCTTCATAAAAATGTGTAATCGGAAATGATCTTTGTCCGAAAAAAAAGTCGGTTGAAGTAATTACAACTGTTTATATTACATTATAATGGACATCTTTTACTTTTGGGCTTTCCTTCTATTTAACACCAACTTCTTTTACATACCCTCCCTGTTGTTTTTCTCCACGAATTGAACATCTTGATGCTACAACTGACAAATACCTTACACTAGATTTCATAGTTTCCTGATAAACTTTTGGACTAGTTGCCGGTTTCCAATATGCCTAGATATAAATGGGCTTAAGGTACTCAAACAGGCACCAGAGGTTCAATTAACAGAATGAGCAAATGTACAAAAAAGTTACTTCAAGTTCTCCTTTTATACTAGCATAGCAAAACTCTCATTCAACTTCTGATTGTTTAAGTTAAAGAGTAATTTAAAGGACTTCTTTTCCATGGATTCTAACCCTGGAGCAAAATTGAAAAACAAACTGCAACCAATACATGGAGGAAGAAATACTTTTGTCAGATAAGATTTCCCCTATCTACATGGAAGAAAAACCTCACAGTTCAAAGATACCTTCCCATGCTACCTGATAACTAAACAAATTACTAAAACTATAGTCTAGTCCCTGATTTACCAATGTGTCTCTAACTACGACCTCATAGCCTTAGGATAGTGTTACAAAACTTTTGACATCTTATATCATCAAAGTTGAGTTATGAGTTCTAAAAAGTATCGCATGTTACAAGTTCTAATGTCTCTCATAATTGCATGAATTATTTCCTTAAGTTTCGTTCTTCTTATCAAACCAATGTCCAAAGGTATAGGTATGAAAATCTTAAATTGCCTTTTCCTACCAATAATAATATAAAGTGAAAGAAAAGAAAGACTGAAATGAAACTATCACTATTGCTATTAAACAGGAGGAGTAGAACATTGTGCTTACAATTCCCAATGCAACACCATTAAAGGCTGTGTGATACTCAAAGCTTGGAGTTGGAATCTCAGGAGTTGGGTAAGCAAACAGAAGCAAGAAGCTAAGAGCTGCCCAAAACGAAGTCACTGCCACAGAAATAGTGTGCATGGTAAGAAACAAAGAAAGCACGGAACGGTACCAGGTTCACACCAGCACGGGCAGCATCTTGTTTTGATATACATAGTCAAAGTCTTCCCAAATTATATTTTCTTCCTCTGCGTAGATAGCTATTCTCTATGACCTAGAATTTTGAAGCTTTCTCAAACTATCAAAGGACACAAAAAAGGTGAATTCTCTGTTTTAATACCGTCCAGTCCACAGGGATCCAGTCCTTGCCGTTTAGGTCATCCATCTATTTTTCTTTTCAAAGTGTGTCCAGCTATGCATGATTCTATTTGTTTACCTTTTAAGAACTACCTTGTTTCACCTCTACAGCATATTGCCACTTCTAATTGTTCTCCACTTTAAAAGGGGACCCCTTTTCAATTAGAAATCAACGATTAAATGTTTGTGGAAGCTTGTTCATGTTGTGTGCACAAATCAGATACGTCCATTTGACCTTGTTGCCAAGCAATGACTAGTACACATTTTATTCATTGTCTTGAGAGAAAGGGTCTTTAGCCGTAGTCAACCTAAAGCACAGAGCTTCTTTTTTTTTTTTTTTCGGGGGGGGGGGGGGTGTTCTGATTAGGCCTTTAAACAATTGTCTGAATCTACGAGACAATGGCTCGCTTTGACCAAGATTTTTCAGAAGTCAAGCCCCTTTTGGGTTTCTACAGAGCAGTTTACTGCTACGAATATGCTTCAGCCGTTGAAAGTTTGCTGCCAACATTTTAACATTTGCGTAAAGTCTGGAACTGTGCATACTGAGAAGAATTACACGTACCATTTTGCCCCGAGATAACAAAATTGTCGATATATTCATGAAAAGTTAACCAAAATGCCAGAATCGCCAATCCAAAAGCAAGACCAGCGATGATGTCAATCAAACTGTGCATCCCAAGGTA
The DNA here is from genome assembly GCF_030253575.1 of Rhododendron vialii. Taxonomy (NCBI): domain Eukaryota; kingdom Viridiplantae; phylum Streptophyta; class Magnoliopsida; order Ericales; family Ericaceae; genus Rhododendron; species Rhododendron vialii. The sequence continues at coordinate 333,995 of NC_080559.1, read as the reverse complement.
AATTCTTCCTAACAAGAGAACCAAATTCCAGTGTAAACTTCCACAAAGAAAAACCCAAAGAGTTAGAAAAGAAGCCAAAGCAAGGTAGAATTGTAAGTTACCCAAGCCAATGAGGCCAACAAACAGGCAAACTATGGCGAATCCAGCAAACTGCATGGAGGCATCAGTACTTTGTGTGTACGTAACGATATAGTGCAGAAGGTAACTGAATCACAACCAAGAGGGATTCATTTAGTTATCCTTCCAGTGTATTAGAAGGCTAAGAATGGTATCACAAAGTGGAAGGAAGAGCTGTGCATAAACTGAAAAAAGAACCCCCTAAAACTGATGACTGTCAATAGTCAACTACTAGTAACAACTAAGATATCAAGCCGATAAAAGAGGAAAACAACGAAAGATATCCAGACAAGTTGTTTGTCCATAGTCTAGAAAATTAATCCTCGGGAATTCATTGTTATCTACTTTTTAGCCTACCAGAGGTCCAGAAGTAAGCTTTAATGAATCTTACACAGTATATACTGATTTTGAAGACCAATGCCCTTTTTCTACTGTATAAGAAAAAAAATACCATGTTCATGAAACAATTCTTCTGGAAAATGCACCTAACCAAACCACCAATCAGCACCATATTGGTAGCCTCAGCCAAACCCCGAATGAAAATCACAGAATGAAGAAATAGGAAGAAATCCCAATACCCAGATAAGCAAACTGTGTTGAGAGTGTGGGAAGAAGGCATCCCATATTCCATTGCATTCTCTTTCTCATCTTCGGTAGCAGTCACTCTCCTAACAGGTGGACAACTGGGTCTTGGAGCTGATACTACATCCTATGATCACACACATAAACGCCATTCAGAGCTAAGGATCATGTCAATTCCACAACTATTGGAATATCCCAATGTAGAATGAAAATACCTTTACAGTGTTCCCTAAATAATCACAAAATGCCATTAGCAGGGTCATCTGTCTGGCCAATTTTCCATGTCCACTCTACAAAAATTTGCCAAGAGAAAAGGATGAAAATTTCACAAAATGATGGTAAAAGATTGAACAATTATGACCACAATTGAAGGGAGGGCATACCCAGAAGAGCAAGGGAAGAAAGGCAGTGTAGAAAGGCACCGACACAACACAAGACAATCCGGAGAAAAAAGCATCCAATGATCCATGATGATATTTCTGCAAAAAAAACAGTTGCCCGAAATTCCCAAAAATGTCAAATATAATCAATAGAAGCCCAAGGAATAATACACCCCCATAATTCAATAACAACTGATGAAATGCGTCGTTTTTTTTTTTTTTACCCCGTGTGTATATGTAGGCATATTTATATATACAAGAACGTGTGTATATCGAATTAGTCAAACCTGGATCCGCAGGGCAATAGGAGTGCCAGAGATTACATGGCGAGAAACCCAGGGTTGGGTCAAGGATCTAATTTTCTGAGTCAAATTGAGAATTGAAGAAATAGCAATCCATGAAACGATTCCACACAAGAGCCCCACTTGCCAACCGGGTATGCTCCCCATTTCTCTCCCTCTCCCTCTCCCTCTCCCACTCTCTCCAGGAAGGGATCAGATTAACAATTACAAAACCCAGACCAAGAAAAGTAAGCGAATTGTGGACTTGGACTTTTATTAGGTAGGTGCAGAGAAATAGTGGTGGAGGTTTTTCTCTTTTTTTCTTTTTTTTTTCTTTTTTCTTTTACTAAATCTTTTAATACTATAGTACTCCTACTACTTCCAGCCTTACGAACGTCGGGTAGTATTTTTACATTGGGAATAATTTTGGCGGCTACACTTAATTGGCTGGATTTTAGCTGGCTGAATATCATCAATACGAAATTCCGTTTGACCCAAAAAAAAAAAGAATATCCTCAATACAAAAAACAAAGGTCTCATTCCAAGATATTAATGACCGAATGTCTTTTTTGGTGGGTTATGGTGTTCATGGCACAAAACTATGAAGATTGGTCAAAGATCTTTGGGAAATCTTTCTGGCTTATTATAAAGAAGTTTTCAAATCTTTCATTTCGATTGCGTTGTTGTACTACCCGGACGTCCTCATCGTTGCCCTTTCTCTCAATTCAATTGAGTGCTAAAATTTTTAGGTGAATTAACGAAGAAAGTGACAAACAGAAGAAGAGTCTCCCTTCTCCCAGTCATGCTACCGCGTTGAACTTTTCATATTCCCTCTTCCCCATCCTTTTGTTATTATATTATTCGTATAAAAAGAAGTCCTGAATTTCTCTCTATGAATAAAAATCAGCCTGAAGGCTGAACCACACCCGCCCACCCCCTGAAATTTAATGCAAAAAGATTTAATGCCGTTGTGACAAACTTACATAAGAAAATAGTAATCTTCGGGAATTGATTTTGTCATTCCCTTCTTTTTAATGTCATTCTCATTTTTTCACAAAACAAATCATTTAATCAAGACACAAAGGAGAGTGTCATTAACAAAAAGATGAGTGGCGAAATCACTCCCCTAATCTTATTGTGAAACATTAAAGTCTACACTCATCACACGAATTCATCGCTTGGTCCACCGCACGCCTACGTGAGGCCCACTCCGGACTCTACAAAAATACAAAAAAATATTCATAAATTTTAAAATATTATTTTACGGGGTCTTGTAACAATCGCATTTTGATATGTTATATGTGATTGAGCTGACTTTTTTGTCCAATAAAATAATATTTTAAAATTTATAAATATTTTTTTTGTATTTTTATAGGGTAGACATGCGATGGACTCGTGCAGAGGATATAGAAGTATTGATTATGAAATGGATTGCTCAAACTATGCCAGCAAATAAATCTCATTACGACATGGACTGCTTCAATTGTGTCATAACTTTCATCACAAATCTTATGAATATCATTTTTGTATTTAAATAGCAATTAGTCTTGGATTTGATGGCTACAATTGGCTGGATTATACTAGCTGGCACATCAATTGAGGATAATAAAAAATAAAAAGAAACGAAAAGAAAAGAAGAGACGTCAACTTTGGATCAAAAATAAGAAAACAGAAGAGACATCAACGTAAAAATAAAGAGATCATTCCAACAATGAAATAATTCATAATTAATATACATGGGGCCCTGGGCCAATGTGTTTTTTGTTGGTTGCGGTGATTATGGCATCACACTATAGTAATCAAATGATGGATGATCAAATAATTGTTGGCTTATAAAGGAGTTTTAAAATCTTCGTTTCAATTGTGTGATAAAAAAAAATGGCTTCAAAACTATGAAAAAAAATATAATAAAAGTAGAAATGGTACCATATTGTTGGAGAAAATATATGCAATAGGAATTTCTGATAGAGTAATAATTCTAAATAATATTCATCCATCAAATTGACTAAATCAAATAGATAGAGAAAGGAATAGAACAGGGACGATCAAGGCGTGTGATAGCACTCTCTTAAGAAACGATATATCCCCTCTTGCACAGGGTTGAATGGTGCTTGGGGAACGTGATAGCTCTCTCCTTTGCACAGGATTGAATGGTGCTCCTTCCCCAAGATACATCAACCTTCAAGTTTTCTTCTGTGCATTGAAGCAAACTCACGAACCAATAATTTTCCGACACTCGAAATAATAAATGGCATTCAACCTCAAAAATAGAGAATTAAAAGGAAGACGAATTGTAGCTTTATGGAAATTGCTCTCTGATCAAAGGAGGAGAATATTAGCTAGGTACAAACACAAAAGTGCTACACACGACGGTTTTGTAAAACACAACACACAACCAATCTCTAGCCGTCCATTACTGTAATAAATGGCCAAGATTCACTCAAACTCTTCCCCGGAAAAGTTAAACTTTTCCCTGGAAGAGTTTTTTTTTTTTTTTAAGGACGGCCAGAATTATGCACACAACCAACATAACGGTTGTGCTCGTAGCATTTTTGGTACAAAATAGTGTCAACCATTAAAAGAATTAAGAGAGAAATAAGAGTTCTACTTTCCTTTAGTAAACCACCGAATATATATAGGCAGTAATAGTAACAAATCAATCCTATTACTTTGCAAGTAGTATAAGAGTATCCTGGATAGTGGTTTGATTTGTTAAGAGAAAAAATAGGAGACAAAGTCAGGATTTCACCAAGTCTCACAGTTATTACTTTTTACTTGGGGAAAACTCTCTTTAGGAGCCCACCTAAAATCACACGTAGGTGACAAATGTCATCTCAATGACCAATTAAATAATATATAAATGTAAAATATTAAATTAGTAACAACAATCCCCATCACTGGTTGGTGAAAAACACAAATGGATATTCTCAATAAAACCCTAATTTCATGGCCTAATTCCAACTTGTACAAGAGTAGTTAAAAGCTGACAGAGAAAGGAACTTGGACGGTTCGGCCCGTACAGATTATAGTGATGATATAGCTCTTCAATCACCCGACAAACACCGAAGGCATTGACATCTAAACCCAAAACCTTCATAAAGGAGTGTTTGGCGGGCGTCATGGTCCATACTAGCATCAATATAGCAGATCCGCAGCTCTTCATCTGCAGCCCAAAAAAATCTTCATCTTACATTGGACAAGATCTTTAATGAACATTTCAGAGATAATGTCCTTTTTCCCCATTTTTTGTCCAACACGAGGAACTCATATGTATCACTGGTAGCACACATTTTTTCCCAGTTGCAGCTAAAAGAAATAAACTCTGCATTAACTTTTCAAAGGTCCCAATGATCAATGAGTAGAAGAAGGAAGGAGAATACTTAAGACTAAAGCAAAACTTAAGGTTCACTGGCAAAGGGAATTATTTCCTGCGTTTTTTCAGAACCTGTCGTTTTAAGAGTTGCTATATTGTCCTAGATAGATCTCAAGTAAGGCACTTGCTCGATAATGATGGAAATGACTTGTAGTTAATGTTTCCTCATTGAGCAACTTATCAATAAATAAATGTTTGATCTCGTTTCAAGGCAAACCTAAGTATCCCGTCCAAGCACAGAAGTACCTGTTGCATCTCAACCCACAACTTAAATTTGAAAAACCATAATATGACTGCAGTTATTAGAATTTTTCTGATAACTCGAGGTGTCCGGGGAAGCTTACACGCAACTCAACTAATTCATGGGGAACCAATCCCACTATCCACTGGAGGGGAGGCCGCTTAAAGCAGGGACAAAGCCCAATATAGACGGGACCCAAAAGAGTTATACAATCACCTCTTCAATGCAATAAGAAGCTTCGTATATGAGGAAGGAAATAAAACAGCCATCATGTTCGAGAAAGCAATATCAAGAGGATAGAAAAGTTGATGAGTGTATAGGTGAACAAGTACATATTCATGCAGAATCATGCTCCACAGACAGGATGATGAAGCAACTTTATGAATTATTATGGCCTTATGGGAGCGAATGTTGCAGTTGCTTATATTGTTAGGGCAAAAATAGAGTATTTAGACTACTTAATGGGTTTTTGTTATTTCTTTGTTATAATTTGACATCTTTTTGTGCTAAGAAAATCAGCCCAATATTTTCAAAACAGAATTAAAGAAGCCACAAGAAATAAACCTGCTTCAATATCGCGGAGAGCCTTCACTCTTGCATCTGAATTTTCAATCCAAACAATGTGTGCATTTGGATCTGCAAGGAGAATAACAAGCGGGATACAAAGAATACGAGTACCACTGGAATTCAGCAGCGAGTACCAATGAGAAAAAAACATACAGTAATAACAAGACGTGAACCTGCAACCTCTGGAATCCGATACCATAGTAAGATTCCAATAGCCAAAAAATCTTAGGTTGCTAGGAAATGGACTAACAATGCATATCAAACCAAACAATTACAAAATCCGTTACATCAATCATTTCTTTTCAGATTCGAGTGTTCCCGCACCAATGTATTGTCCTCTATGAATCAAATGACAAGCAAAAACATCCTTTCATTTATAAAAAAAAAAACTCTCTCTTCCTGAAGCAACTTCTCGTTGGGCCTGGATCATGGCAGAATGATTTGACGCAACCATAGGACCCAGCCAACATGTCTTCAGGAACTTGGTCAACAATCAAACAGTTCTAGCTATCACGAATTAAACTACACAATCTAAATGACCTACAAAGGCCTAACAAGGCATATTGTGTTCCCAAAAAGTGGCACACTACACACCCCTTTTGGTTGAAAAAAAAACAGAGGACACAGATTGTACTTAGGAGTTGGTAGATGACTTTTCATCTGGTCTGGATTTAACTGGAAGTGAATCTATTTCACATCCTTTATCTTGTGATAAGGTGTCCAATACGGAACGTAGTTAAACATTTTGGCAAATGACTCCCATCAAACTAGAAAGGATTCACTATGAAACTCCACAGGAACTCCCCAACAAAGTGTGCTCTGTGATAAGGAGATACATAAACTAAGGGAACTGAAGCAATATAACTTGGGACCCTTACAAGCAGCCTATACTTTATGCATGAGGAGAAGAGAAAAAGCTTACCACAATCATGATTATAGAATGACGGAAGCATATAAACAGCATTTCCGATAGCAGCTTCAGCCTCTACCAATGCTGCCGCTGATGAAAGAAGATCTTGATAGTCATACAAGCCTCCAGCCAATTCTATGCGAAACGCATTAATTCGAATACGTGCTAGCACACCAACGTACCATTGCTTGGTGAGAACTATCAAGTCAAAGATAACCGATGTTTCAAACTCAAGAATTTTAGGCATGGAGAAGGTGAATAAGAAATCACTCAACAAAAAACCAAGTATGAACCTTTGACACACACAAAGGATACATGCCATCTGTTCATCTGTGACATTTGCTTCTTTAAAGGCACTCCTTAATAGTGTAAACTCCTTTTCCATCTGGGAATCATCATTTTACATGTCCATAGGGACAATGAAGGGAACATGTGAAGAGTCTGAAGACAAAACCATTTCTCATACTTCATCATGCTGATGTGAGATGTCATCATTATTTTACAACTCATACCTGTAAGATCATCTCGGGAGATAAAATAGCAGGTTGAAGTATGTCAAGACTCTCTGCATTAGCTACACCGGACATAACCATACAAGCCAACCTCTTCGCAAGGAGTGGATACTTCAAACCCTGAGTGCTTTAGAAAGAGATGTTTGGGAGAGATAGCATAAGATATTTATTGCTTAGGTAGAAAAATATCCAGCAGCACAAAGGAATATCATTGCATCTCAGATCTCTGACAACGAAACTACAAAAAACTGTTCTCGTAAATATTACTAGCCTGATCATCAGAGCATTGGAAAACATGTTTGACACAGATCTCTGACCTGGTATTCACTTAATAGACCAACTGATGCAAGTTCAAGCCATTACAGTTCAGTTTCAGTGAGATAGCAATAACTTTGGCGAAATTAGAGTTATTGAAGGTGATTTGGGTACAGTACAGAATAAACTAATTAGAGATAGTGTAGAGCAAAGTACTCAGAGTTATTAAGGTGATCAAGTATGGAAGGTGTAGCTCCAAATAATAACAGATACTGAATTTGATGATGGATTCAGTGAAAGGGGCTGGGCATAATTACAAAAGATTCAGACTTTGGGGTAAATTCTGGCCAAGTGCCCCCTTGCTCAGACAATAAAATTTTCAAAATCGCTCCCTTGCTCATAAATCCATTTTCAGATGGACACATGCATATGCATGTAGTATATAACTTTTCAGGTAGGTAAAATTTTTAGTTGCCAACTTGAAAGTAGGTGTTCAGGAAGCTAGCCCTTTAGGGAAGTGGATTTAACTCCCAAGATTCTGCTCTTTTTTATTAACGAAACCTTTGGTTGCACACCACAAAAGTTAATAATAAAACTATCAATTCGTGTATGCAAAACTAGCACTACGAGAGTTCACGATGATTACAAGAACCACAAATTTCTTAACCAGCTAACTAATTGGTCGTAACTCTTCGACCAAACAGTGAAGCAATAGGGTCACCATACACGAATGAATCATTTCCCAGGTACTATATGCACAATTCTCCAAAAGGAAAAAAAAAAAAAAAACCATGGCAGAAAGCTACAGCTTCTTCTTAAGACTTAAAGAGCATAACTTCTGGAGTAGGATTCTAAAACTGGCATTTAGTTCCATGTCTAAATTTAGGGAAGAAAACTAGGAGACGGTAGTGAACGCAAGAAAAAATATCACATAAACACTTCAAAACTAATGCAACACAAGATCCTCAACAATATGAATATGTGTAAGTTAAGGTTTTAAGTAACTTCCCTACCAGCAGTACTCCCTGTAGGCTGACCAATCAGCTTGTTTCTCAACTTCGTAAAACACCTAAAACCATGAAAAAGTAAAAGTGAAAATTGTTTGAAATGGGAGGTAAGAGAAACTTATTTAATCCCAACCATCATGGATTAAATCCAATGAAGCATGTGCACAGGTAGTGGTACGGATGCCAGTATGTTATAGGAATGTTGGTACGGTAAAACCCCCCAAAAAAAGCAGGTACCGCTGGAATACGCCCATAAAACATATGTTTAGCATCAAGCTATGCTTTATATGTGCTCTAGACAAAATCAAATGAAAAAATTTGTAAACTGACTTAATCCATAAAGGATGGCTTTGATCAAGAAAACAGATTAAAGGATAAGGCCAACAATAAGGTATATGACGGCTCCGTTCCAGAACACCTTCTTAAAAAATAAGTACTTATTTCACATTTTCAAACTCAAAAATAATATAAATGAAAAATTATTTTTCAATTTTTTTTTCACCGTATAAAAGATCTCAATGAGATCTATCAAACAAAATCCATATTGATAGGAAAATTATTTACGTAAACACATGATTTTTGAGCTTGAAATTGCCTTCTTAAAAAATAAGTACTTATTTCCGTTTCCGGAACGGGGCCTCATATACACGGCAAACAATGTAACCCAGTTAAAAACAGTTAGGCATACTACGTATGCAAGTAGAAGTACCATGTAAAATACTAGACCATGACCAAATGAACTTTATTAACAGGGAACATAGAGCAGGAAATGCCTTTCTTCCGTTACTCTACATAATAGTATGGTTTGGCGACTTAGCGGGTGTTTGGAAAGATAGTATCTTTTACTCAAGGACCATATTCACCAAGGAAATAGAAAATAGAGATTGAAGCATGAACCAATCAAATGGAAGGAGTTCCGAAATGGGGTTAAATGAAAGTTTTTTTTTTTTCCCCTAAGAACCAATAGTTGAACCAAAGAATGATAACCGGCACCAAAAGCAAACAAAAATGCAATTGATTATAGATGGAGAACAAGAAGAATTAGATAATGATATTACAAAGTAGATTTCTTTGTTATTCAGGAATTATCTTAACAATTAATCAAGGTCCTTAACTCTATCTGTAAGACCTTCTTTAAAGGACTCTCATAATCATGCTTTGCATAATTAATGGAATGAATTAAGTTTCTGTAGCTTGATCAACAAAAACTTTGGCATTGGTCCATGAAGTTCGAAGTCCCATGAACCTCAATTTCCCAGAAAACTTGACAAAAAACATAGCACAAAAATCGAATTCCTTCAGAAGCCAAATGTCAAACACTTGGTAGGCATATATACCATAGATTGTTCCTCACACTCTTGACTGCAAAATGAGACACACTGAGCTTCAGACGTGATTCTGTTTCTGAGACTTTTGAGGCACAAATAGCAAACACTGGTGGTTGAAGATAGAGAAGGGTGAGAGACAATGGGTTTGGCCGTGTGGATGAGCTCACCAGCCCCGATCGCCCGAGTCGCGAACACACCTCTACCGGCTGACTCAGTGAGCGAAACCCGGATTGGAGGTGGTGAAGATCGACTCGGATTCGACTCATTGTGAGCTGTGGTGGTGGTGGTGGTGGAGGAGATGTAGAAACCCAAGAGCAGGTTTGATTGAGATTTCTTCAGGTTTTTGAGCGGGGATTTCCAACGGCCATAACGGACTAATTGGAACATCTTATCACACGTCTCTCTGACCACGGCCAAAAGGGCGCTGCTACTCCCCCCCCCCCCACCCCCCCCCTGACACACCCCCCTCCCCGGCCCCACCTCCCTTTCCCGAAATTACCCCCTCTCTCCCCCTCTCTCTCTCTCTCTCTCTTCCTTTTCTTCCTTTCTTTCTTTCTTTCCTTCCTTCTTTCCAGTTTCTTCTTTCTTTCTTTTTTTTTCCTTTTCTTTCCGGTTCCTCTATCTTTTTTCTTTTTTATTTATTTAAAATTATTTTAGTGTTCCAATTTTCAATCCGGTTGAATTGGTGGAAAGATCTTGTTTTCTTTATCATTTTATCTTTAATGGTCATAATGAATTTTTGAACTCATAGAATCAAATATCTCTTAGGGCTAATCAACGAGAGCCCCAAAGTCAAAATTTAATTATGGCCATTTAGGATAGAATGATTAGGAAACTAAAATCTTTCCACTGGTTCAAACGGATTGAAATTTGGAACACTTAATTTTTTAACTATATTTTTAAATATATAAACTGTTTGAAAAGGTTAAAAAAATTAAGTGTTCCAAATTTCAATCCGTTTGAACCGGTAGAAAGATTTTAATTTTCTGATTATTTTATCCTAAATGATCATAATTAAATTTTAACTTTGTAGCTCTCATTGATTAGCCCTAATAGATATTTGATTCTAAGACTTTCTTAAGGCTATTCAATGAGAGTTCTAGGGTCAAAATTTAATTATGACCATCTAGGATAAAATGATTAAAAAAATAAAATCTTTCCACCGGTTTAAATATATTAAAATTTGAAACACTTAATTTTTTAACTATATTTTTAAATATATAAACTGTCTAAAAAGTTAAAAAAATTAAACATTGGTTCAAAGTTGCCCGTTGGTTCAAAAAAATTAATTATGACCATTAGTTCAAACTTACAAACTGTCTAAAACAGTCTATGAAGATTGGAGAGTGGACTCTGTTCCAGAACACCTTTTTAAAAAATATGCATAACCTGAAAAGAGGAGACAGGAACTGAAGCGAGGAGGAGAGAGAATTTTTTTTTTGATCCTTAATTTAATTTTTTATTTACTTATACCTCATTTATTTAATTTCTATAAATACACCCTTTGTATATTTAAAAATATAATTGAAGAATTAAGTGCTTTAATTTTCAATTCAGTTAAATCAGAGCAAGGATCGTTTTTTTTATTATTTTATTTTAAATGGTCATAATGAATTTTTTGGTTTAAAGCCTTTCAACAAATACCCTAAGACTTATTATTTAGTTTCAAAACTCTCTTAGGGTGTCCATTGAAAGGCCTTGAAGTCACAAATTTATTAGGACCATTTAGGATGAAATGATCAGAAAAATAACAACTTTGCGCCGGTTCAAACGGATTGAAAATTGAAACACTTATTTTAGTAACTATATTTTTTAATCTATAAAGGACAAAAAAATAAAAATAAAACAGTCGGATAAACATGATCAATTGAAACACTTTTTTTTCTCTCAATTACTTTACAAAGCCTAGAATTAGACTTGAACCTATTATTAAAGAGAAAAAAAAAATTCAAACTGAAAAGAAAGAAAAGGAAATAAAATGAAAAAAAAAACGAAATTGAAAAAAAAACGAAACTGAAAAGAAAAGAAAAAAAAAAGAAGAAGAAACAAACGGTAAAAAAAGAAAGAAAGAAAAGAGAGAGAGAGAGAGAGAGGCGGGGGTATAATGGGAAAAGGGAGGTAGGGCCGGGGGATGTGTCAGGGGGATTAGCAATTTACCGGCCAAAAGCATTTGAACAAATATTACTATTACTAGTATAAAGCCTTTTCAAGTTTTAATCCGGTGTGCCCAGACAACATTTTGTCATTTGTTTCCAGTACCTATGTTCTCCGATTAAGTATAAGAAGGTATCCGATTGACTTGATTTTTTCTTTTGTTATAATAATTAACAATATCTACAATGTGGACAAATCGGATCATCAAATGGATTCCAAAATAAGTTGAAATTTTCCAAAAACGACTGACAGGACTCACACGACTAAAAGCCTGTTATTTTTTTTGATCCGCCTAAAAGCCTGTTATTTGAACGAAAAAAAGTCTACTCAAGTTTAATCCACTGCGCCCAGCTTATTTTCCCCCCCTTTTTGTAAGAACATATGATCTCTGATGAAGTGCCATTGGGTATCTGATTGATTTTATATCCTTTCCAACTATTTTAATTGACAACATCTACAATGTGGACGAATTGGATTATTAAAGAAATCCCAAAATAAGTTTGAAAACGGCGGAGAAGCCTTCTTCTCAACACTTCGCAGATTGAAGATGCGAAGTCTATTCAACACAAAACTCGCACTTTGAAAACCCGCGCTAATGGACGTTTTTGCATTCTTTTTGAAAGCGTTATCCCCCGACGTGATTTTGGCAAAAAGCATACATCAAGACGCGAGGTTGCGCAGTGCGCACGGTTTCTTCGTCCCCCCTTCCCCCTCTCTCTCTCTCTCCGTACTTGTATACAAGTATACATTGTTTATAGCAGTTCAATCGACGGGCACTAGGAACCATAATGAAACGCTATCAGTTTGTTTGGAATCACAGCAGTTGGTTTGAACACTATATATCTTAGCAATTGGACTCCAAGTTGAAACAAACACTTAACAGCAATCACGGCAGTTCTGGCAAAGCAACAGTACCTGCTAAACTGGAATAATTCTTACAAAAACCAAACACTACTCGAGCAAGAAACTATGGCCTTCAATTCATGGCCCAGAAAACACAATAGGAGAGAGAGAGAGAGAGAGAGAGAGAGAGAGAGAGAGAGAGAGAGAGAGAGAGATTAGCTGAGACGCAAAGGAACTGATACAAGCCCTCATCTCAAACTTTGTTCTGCAAAAACTTTAAGGCTTTTATTGTGAAACCAAGTCTTTAATTTCTTTCAATCCACAGGTTATGAAGAAATTTTTTGACAGGCAGGTTATAAAGAATTGCAGCCATTTACTATCTGAAGATGGCGTGCTTCATCTTCTTCCCTCACTATCTTGTAGAGCCCAATCAAGTACTTCCTCTGGCAGAGTGAGAGGGGACTCTATATATACAAGCCATTCTTCTGTAGTCTGTAGAAAGGAAAGCCTGACTCTATCTGAGAAGGAGCTAGCAAATGGAAAATACAAGCCATTCTTCTGTAGTATATAGGTGATCATGCATGGCTCTCATTACACATTCCACACCAAATACATCCTCCAACATCCGGGGTAATAATACCCCAACTTGGTTACCAAAAAATAATACCCCAACTCTACAAGATTGACATCCATTCTAATTACAGTATATGATAGCCCATCTTGGCACGTAATGTGTGAACCTCATAATCCCTAGCCCAAGGAACCAAGGGAGCAGGGTCTCTGAAAGCATTCCATGCTGACTTAGCATTGAGCGAACCACTAGGGATGTAAGTAATTAAACCCAATTCTCATATTATTTGTTTAATTTCTCAGGGAAATTACATCTCTCACTAGGAAAAAGCGGTAGACAATACCATACTCATGACGCCAAGATTCTAAATGTTGCCGACTGATCCCTTCACACGGAGAAATCTAAAGTAAAATTGCAAACATGGAATGTCTGCTGGTCAATGTAATATGCGTAATGAACTTATTTATATGCGACCCTTAGACTTTCATGCATATTTTAGGACACCTATTACAAGGGATTAGGAAATCGTGTGCTTCTGTTTCTTAGCTGCTTCTTGGTCATCCTTTCACTCATTGAATCCTGATCTCCTTAATTTGTCTAGGTACAGAGATTGTGATACATTTCTGTTGACTTTTCCGAATTAATTCAACGAGTTTAAGGGTGACCATAAGTAAGTAAAAAACCTTTTTGCAGAAAAACGTTTTATTTTTTAACAAAAAACAATATTCCTATCCTGTGCATGAAGCTATAGCCCTATAAAAATCTTAAGATTGTCTACGTAAACCGGAGTTGGTTGAGTGGAAGCATGACAACAAGTAAGAGACTTATCCTTCAAAGATTGTAAATATGATCCCACCTAAAAAAATCATGCTATTGGACGTTTTCATAGTCGGTAACTTTATAATTTCAAAACTAATTGAGGCAAGTAACACCCGATATTAGAGAGAAGAGAAAGAAAAAAATAAAAAAACACTGTCCAGGTATAGAAAAATGAGCAACAAAAACTACTCCTGGTATTTAACCAAATGCGCAAAAGCAGCAGCTGCTGTATTCTTTTCGTCTGAAGGTGCGATAAAGCAGCGAGGGGGTCCTTATATGTGACCAAGCTCCTTTCACTCACCTCTGTTTAGCTGATGCAAATGCCCTCGTCCTCTTCCTCTATTCACTCCCTCATCTATGCTTGTTCGAAACTCAATAACTTCAAGCAAGTCCTGAGTTTGTTTTCACAACTGCTATATCAAGGGCATGTCCCCGATGCCTTTCTCCTCCCCACAGTCGTCAAGGCATGCACTGCTCTATCCAACATCAAAGCTGGACGACAGGTTCATGCCATTGCGTCCGTATCCGGGTCAGATTCAGATCCATTTGTTCAGTCATCCTTGGTTCATATGTATGTCAAATGCAGTCAATTAAAGGATGCCCGCAAACTACTCGATGCAATGTCTGAACCAGATGTGGTTTCTTGGAGTGCTTTAGTCGCAGGGTATGCTCGACTTGGACATGTAAGCGAGGCAAATGAGGTCTTTGAGGACATGGAGAATAAAAGGATCGAACCAAACATAGTTTGTTGTAATGGGTTGATCGCGGGATTCAATCAAAGTGGGTATTACTCAGAATCAGTGTCGATGTTTCGAAAGATGCATTCACGTGGTTTAAAGCATAATGGGACTGGTATATCAAGTGTTCTTCCTGCAGTGGGGGACTTGGAGGATTTGATTTTGGGTAATCAAATTCATGGGTATGTGATCAAGATGGGAACTGTATCGGACAAATGCATTGTTAGTGCCCTTATAGATATGTATGGGAAGTGTGGGTGTAGTTCGCAAATGTCACAAGTATTTGATGAAATGGATGCATTGGATGTGGGCGCTTGCAGTGCACTGGTTAGCGGGCTTTCGAGAAACGGCCTTGTGGATGAGGCATTGATGGTATTTAGGCAATTCAAGGACAAAGGGGTGGACTTGAACGTCGTATCTTGGACGTCAGTGATCGCTGCTTGTTCTCAAAATGGCAAAGACATGGAGGCTTTGGACCTATTCAGAGAGATGCAGATTGCTGGAGTGAAGCCAAACTCGATAACAATCCCTTGCCTTTTACCAGCTTTTGGAAACACTGCAACATTGATACATGGGAAGGCTGCTCATGGTTTCTCTATCAGGAGTGGGATCTCTGATGATGTATACGTGGGCAGCGCATTAGTTGACATGTATGCTAAATGTGGAAGGATCAAAATATCTCGTCTTTGTTTTGACAGGATGCCTACTAAAAATTTGGTTAGTTGGAATGCAATATTGGGCGGGTATGCGATGCATGGAAAAGCTGAGGAAGCTATTGAGATCTTTCATTTGCTGCATAGGAGCGGGCAGAAGCCCGACTTGGTTAGTTTCACTGGTATATTATCTGCTTGTAGCCAAAGTGGCTTAACAGAAGAAGGGCAGTGCTACTTCAACGGCATGTCCAAAGAGCATGGAATTGAACCTGGGGTGGAACATTATACTTGTATGGTGAGCCTTCTAGGTCGTGCTGGGAAGCTAGAAGAGGCTTATTCTATGATCAAGAAAATGCCATTTGAGCCCGATGGTTGTGTTTGGGGAGCTTTACTGAATTTTTGTAGGGTTCACAATAACATGACATTGGGTGAGATTGCCGCCAAACAATTGTTCAAATTAGAGCCTACAAATCCTGGGAACTACATTCTTCTGTCCAACATATATGCTTCTAAAGGCAAATGGCGTGAAGTTAATGGAGTGAGGGATATGATGAGTAAGATAGGTTTGAGAAAGGACCCAGGTTGCAGTTGGATTGACGTCAAACCCAAAGCACACATGCTTTTATCTCAAAGACACTTTACATCTCATATGACCTGCCCGCATGAGTAGAATGAAACAAAATTCCATCGATTGTAACATTACGTTGCAGTCAGTGATTGCCCTGGTCGGTGTGTAGTCTCCTTTGGTGAAGCAACCCTTCAGATGCTCACCCTGTCCATGTTGTGACATTGAGTTTCTCAACCTTATGATTCGTCATCTCAGTCTCTCAATGGAGGTAGAGAAGGGATAGGAATGTACATAACTCAACAGTAGAGTGTCACCTTGACACCCAGTGATGATGAAAATCATCGGTTCAAGCTGATTATCCTCAAAATGTGGATAAACTAAAGTCTGCACAATAAATGAAAGAGAAACGCTTCTGTTTATGTTCCTTGTCGATAAGAAAATCCCAAGGCCAAGCTGGTAAAGAAAATAAAGTATAAAAAATGTCTTGACTTTCATGCATCTTCTATGTGTTCATTTAACCAACAGAAAAAATAATCACGTCTAACTTCCTCATGCGTTTAGTTTTCTCTCAAAACTAGTCTTTTAGAAAACACAGATTAGCGAGAATCTTACTTCCACACTATTTTCAAAACACAATAAAATTTTGATTTTCAACTTTCTCACAAAGTTCTTTCTTACCAAATGAACAGACAAAATAAAATGCATTTTGTTTTCCTTTAATTCCACTTTCACAAGAATTTGCTACAAAACAATATTCCTGCAGTAATTTCTTGACATGGAGCCCAAGATTCAAATCTTCTAAAAAGCCACATCTATATAATACAACAAAACATGTTACGTGCCTTATTTGCTTTGCAAGGGAAAATCTTACAAAATTGCGAGTCTATTTGGGCTTCAAAAGAATAATAAAAATGTCATAAAGAAAGAGAAAAAGCCAATTCACCTACAACACAAATCAGTTTTGCGCTAATCATGGGAGTTCTTGAACTTGTACTGTACATATGGAAGTTAGCGATTCCATCGATATTGTGAAGCAGGAGCGCCACTCAAGCTATGCTTAATAGATATCTTCCCTTAATCAGCTGTTTGCCCCATTGAAGGACTCTCTCTCTCCGGTTTCGTCCCGATTGCTTCCAACCACACATCTGTTTTGTACACAAGGGGCCAGGTTGGCGAATCTTGTGCAGGGACTTCTTCACTCTGTAAAAGCAAGAAGCGAAGATAATGTCCCTGTCTTGTATTTTTTGAAAATTCCTTCTCTTGGAGGCTTGGAGGGCCATTTCTTCAGAAAACCGGTAACCAGGAAAATGAGACTCAGTTCAAGGCATAATGAACTCGTTCAAGAAGTCGAACCACCTGGTTAACAGTAATTGGTGCAGGCGAAGAAGGTGGCTTTGAACTCAACATCACTGTATCTGGTGAACCAAGTGGTAACTCTAGCACCGCCTCTTGTTGCATACTTGTAAGCTCCAAGAACTGAGCTAACATATCCCCATCAAGTATCTTGGGTACTCCAGCCTGCCAAAAAAACCAAAACAAAGTGTTTGCCATCTTGAAAAAAAATCCAATGCAACCAGAACGTTGGAGAATGTCACCAAGAAAAGAAATATGTGGTCCAACTTTGTTTCCCGGCAAAGCG
Source organism: Rhododendron vialii (assembly GCF_030253575.1). Classification (NCBI taxonomy): domain Eukaryota; kingdom Viridiplantae; phylum Streptophyta; class Magnoliopsida; order Ericales; family Ericaceae; genus Rhododendron; species Rhododendron vialii. The sequence continues at coordinate 316,458 of NC_080559.1, read as the reverse complement.
GACATCATACTTATATAACATGTAGCGAGATTCATAATTATGTTCCTTATAGCTTCCTTGTTTGTAGACAAAACAGTTACACCTAGAGGAGGCCATAACAATGAGCCCACAATCTTAATGAACATAAATCTGTCCAACATATAAATGCAAGTCCATCTCGGAACATGGTCAGCCTCAACATTAACATTTTGGAGAGTGAGATTTAAAAGCAGGGCCTAAACCACAACCAGCCTTAGTTGAGATCATATCCAGTCAAATCTCTAGGTTGCATCTTGGGGCTTGAGAGTGCAGTGTGTGCTATAACCATGTTCTTATCAGAGTAGCCCACAAGAATGGTGCCAAAATAATCAATTTATAATAAGAAACCAAAGTTCTTATAGAGAAAAGGTAAAAAGAACAACAGATGAAGAAGGATGGGAAACCACATCATATAAAACTGCAACCCGCTGATATAATTCCCAGATAGCCTCTATAACATGAAGGGAAAAAAGAAGCCCTCTTACCCTGAAAGCATTAACTTCCTCATGTCAATTAGACATAACACCCTTTCTCCATGTCAGATCTTAAATAGTAGCAAACATGAATAAACTCGACGTGAATTATTGGTTTGAATGGTATCTGTAGAAAAACCAATGTAGTTCTTATTTCTTCCCAAGATTCATGAACCTATGCATTACGGACCTTCAGCAAATAAATGACCTCTATAAATTTTAAGAGTCCCAAGTATGTAAATTCATGGGCACTGCCACAAGGTTCAATTTTGTAGCTTGTATCCATCATGCTAGAAAAAATTCCAGCACAAGGACCTACATAGCGCAGGCAGGGTTGGTAAGGTTCTCAATGCCAGGTTTATAATATCAAACACTTCTCAAAGAGCATTCACACTCCTGCTCATCAAAAAGTACTAAAGATATCAGGGCGACATGATTTCTCATTTCTCTTACCGAACTTTCACGGTTGCGGAATTCATTGTGATCATTTCCTAGAATAGGAGCAGTTAGGGGATGAACCACCAGTCTAGCTTGCAAAGCTTCCAAAAGAGCATGCTCTTCCCTATAAAAGCAAGCATTTTGTCAAACAACATTTCTGCAACCCAGAACTATTTTTAGCAATAGAACAAGTAGAAGTCATAATAAAATGGGCTCTAAGCAGCATCAATACAAAGAGTCGCCATCTGTATCGCAATTAATAGAGAGAATTGGGGCTTGTGCAATTCAGGGAATATTTCAGCTAGAATCTTCAAAGGTGTTGGGATGTAAAGTTCTTGTATTTATTTTATTTTATTCTGTTTGGTGGCAGTCTCACTGTGAGCATCCTCCAGGGGTACCGCCCCTGTTGCTCGTGTTTTGTGTGTTTCTTCTTTTGGTATAAGATCTGATAACCAAAAAAACACAGAGCCACAAGTAGGTATAATCTTCACGGAGAAGATAGGGTACATGTAACTATATTTGGCTGTCATTCATACTAGGATATCAAATAAGAAACCTATACTTCAACTCCTTAGAAAGTTCTAGGCCTATCGTAGGTTGGCTTGTAGCCCACGTATACAGCAAAAAAAAAAAAAAATTTACAAGTACCATAAATCTCCCTCACTCTCACACGCTCCAAGCCTTCAGATCAACGAATACCCCTAGACTATCCATGTAATAACATCCGACAAAAAAGTCAACCTTATTACATACCTTGATATAGGAATGAAGACTATTATGCTCCCTAATAGCGTACTGGCCATAATACTATTATGAGACAAATCCATAATTGTATTAGCAACATCAAAGCCCTTCAGTATGTCATCAGCTGGTAGTTTGTACGAAAATGAACCCTACAAGGAAAGAAAATGGCGTGTTCACTAACATGAGGCAATATAAAGACAAGGTACAATCCACATAAAACAGACGGTAAATAATATCCATGGAAATATACAGAACAAAGCAGCTTATCAAGACCCATGATTCTTACTTTTCATAAAGATGCTATCAATCATATGATCTAGAAACTTCAAAATATATCAATGACTCGAATCACGCGACCATGCGAAGAGTGTGTGCCCATGTTGGGATGGTTCAAATTCCAAATAAATCAAAAGTCTTGCACATGGTTCACGTTCTCTGTTTTTATGTGAGTCCCGAAGTGCTAGCTGCTATCTCTTTATTTTTTGCCGTGACCTTCCAACTTTCTTTGTTGAGAACATGTACAATAATATTTGTTGGGAACATGTACAATAATATTAATGCATGGGTTTGGTGGGTGCTTATATAATGACATGAGGAAGAGTTGTTCGGGATTGGGGGAAAACAGTGTGTGTATGCGTGCGTGCACGTGCACGTGCGTGTGTGTGCAAGTGTAAAAGAAAAAAGCTTGAGGCCTGTGAGAGTGGGTTCTTGGTGAGAGTGGGTGTATAAGGGGTTGGGTTTGGGTCTTCAAACTCAAGAGTTTACTAATTCTCTCATAGTGAAGAACGGGATCCTCTCCGTGGAGTAGGTGGGTCGCAGGTTATTGCCGGACCACGTAAATCTTGCGTGTCTCTCTCTATTTTATATTTTATCGTACTTCCATTGGGTGCGATTGTGATTGTCTCCTGAATCTCAATTCTTGGGTGCTTCCGCGCTTTATCCCAACAGCCCACTCCATGAGAAACAATTCCTTCGTGCTTATAAACCAAATTATCCATATTTCCTACAGCAGCATGACCGCGTGAGGTCTTTAAAACATTAATTCTTACACGGAACGAAATCCTTTTCTTTTTGAATTCTATCAGTTGGCAACTTCTTGATCAAGTTAGCTGGCTTAACTGCAAAATCAGGGCGTGAAGTACCAAAGTAATATGAAGTATATAAGCGTAAGGGCACCCTCACTTCAATAGCTAGCTCTTGGGGTTGTGTTCTACCCAAGACTGTGTAACACACGACAGCCACATCTCCTATGGTAAATAGCACCACCTGACAATTAATTCCATCATCGATCTTCGTTGCATAGCTTTAAGAAGCACAGACACTTGTACAGTGACAGCCACAGACGGTTTTATTCTGCCTAACTAGGGGGGGAAAGCAATAATTTCCACCACTTCAAGGACACTTGCAGATGCATCAGTAACACTTCATGGATAAGACATGTAAAATTCTCAAGACTAGCTAAGGTTGCATCTTCTAATCAAAATTACGCACACAAATGGGTACCAAACAATATGATACGTGAACAATATGACCACAAAGGCTTGAAAGAGAGAAAAAAGAGATGTGAGAAAGTGAAAAAATAGGAGAATGCCTTACATAACAACAATGGAGCACTAACTTCCACTAGTTGCGGTCTTAGTTTAAATATATAGCTCATAATCAGATTATGCACTTCACTTTCATACCACGAAGAACAATATAGTGAGTTATCAATGTGTCCCTTCTAAGAAGCACATGCACTTCCATGTAGGAACTCCAGTACTCCTTGGACACTCCTAAAAGCATTTTAACTAATAACCGAAATGACAACATACACATTACCACCAACATGTCATCAATATTTCTTATACCCTCTGAATGCATCCTATGTGATGAATCTCCCCATCCTAAAACATTGTTTCGCATTCTTCTGAATGCAACTTACCACTATAATATGTTTAGAAACCTTTACAAAATGAGTACATAAACTATGTAATGTTCTAAAATTGTTTTGTATTCCTTAGAATGCAAATTTCATGTAAATCATATCTTCATTAATATATACTGTTCTCATGTTGTTAGAATAATGTTACTAGTATAATGTTCTCATGTTATTTCTTATTAAGTCTCATTAGAATAATTTGCTAATAAAAGTAACCCGTCAGCGTGTCCATTTCCTTGCAGTGTCACAAAACCGTGTATGTTCTACTTAGGTTGCCTCTGTATGTGCAAATTCTCAACGGTTTACAGATCAGCATACATAGCACCAGGGACATTTAGACATGACCCTGAAATGTGCATTATCTCTAGTCCTGCAGGGGCGAACACAAGGAGGTGTGAGGGGGTGCTCAGGCCCTTGCACAACTCCAAATATGCCCACATATTACCATATTTTTTCAGGTTAATTTGAAAAGTTTTATGGGATTATGGGATTGGCCCTTGCAAGTCCCTTAGTGGAAAAAAAAACCTTAAAATTCCAACATATGGGTAGAAAAAAATCCTAAAATTTCAAGTTATCAATCATTTTTTGGGCGCTCGTACAAAATAAAATGATGCATATGCATAAATATACGAGCAACCTAGTCTCTTCCTCGGACATTGCAAGGATCAATATCTACTAATGGAATATATTTTTTCTATCCATGTACAAATGCATGTGGTTTGGCCCCTATTAGGCACAAATCGTCCACTGCCAGAGTGTCCGACATGGATACATCAATCTCTAGGATTGTCAGTGCTTCATAGCTAATACTCTAAATTCTTCTGGAACAGTCTCCTATCACTTGACTTCTAGTAAACAAACTATAAGTCTGCTAATTACAAATGATAAGAAAAAGCATTAGGAGTAAAGCATACATCATCGGGTTATGCAACATATCACCGATCATGCCCAAAGGTACCCCATTAGAGTAAGTGCGCTTTACTAATATGAAAAAATGCACAGAAGTTATGCAACTGAGCAAAAAGATTATGCAGTCACGGATTCCGTTTTACATGTCTATTTATGCAACGTTTGGAATCTGTTGAAAACAGTTATTCACCATCAAAAGAGCTACTCTATTTAACTACACAAAAAGGGCCATTTCATGCTTCTTACTCTTTGTGCTAGTTCATCCGTACCCACAGGTCCTAAAGTCAAGTCAGTTTGTGGCATTGACCTAAATGAGTTTAGTTGGTAAAACAGCTAGACAATGGGTATAAGAACTTACTTTCCTGATGCTCACAGCTATCTCACCCATATAGAATGAACAACTTCGTGTTAGATTGCGTTCTGGACTTGCATTATCTGCGAGATGACATTACTGCCAATTACCGAAAGAAAAACATGCATGTATAAAATCATTGAATAAGCAAGTCAATATGCCAAAAGGAAATTAAAAGATGTAGTATCATAAAGCCAGCTCATCCTGCTGACTTCAAGAAAAGAATATTGCATCACAACCAAAAAAGATTACCCTGAGACATGACACTCCAAGCCCATAGCTTTCATTCTCATTTCCACCCAAACCCCACCTTGTGCATTAGCGCACGCAAGCGAGAGAGAGAGAGAGAGAGAGAGAGAGAGAGAGAGAGAGAGAGTTGTTTCATCTTGGCAAGAACTTCAATCGGATTTTACTCTACATTTGATCCAAACTCAATGAAGACTTGCGTCCCTGACTCCCAGGCATCTGGGTTAACTATGACCTGTTTTGCATTTTGTCTATCAAGATTGAATACTTGAATTAAACCATTTATCACTGTGGTTTTGTTTTATTCGCCTCACCTTTTTCATCAACTTGGACTAAGGCACTCTTTCTAGCTGGTTCAAGTATTAGTAACCATGTGTGGTGAATACCATCTTAGCTTCTACCACTAAATTTTATACACATCAATATAACAGCAGAAGGAGCCAGATGGGTGATCCTATCAAGCTGCATACTTCAACTTTTCTCCACCCACCAATAGAAGCACGTACTTGTCCCTCACTGGACCTCCCTCACTCTTGCCACACGTCCTCCTCCTCCATCTCCCATCACCAAACTGCCTTGGACATGTTCCACGTCATATTGAGTCATCAACTCATTCATCACCAACTCCCAGCAATCAGTTCCAACTACTGCTGCCTTCCACTGGCTGTGATTGAGAGATCATCAACAATCCTTACATCCATTTGAAGCACACAATCTTGGATATTAATACTCACATCACCCATCACTTCAACACTAATAGTGAAAAGTCCATCTTGAAAATAGATAAGAGATGAGACTGTTGCAGGAAATTTAAACTAGTTGACCTTGTTGATGTGAGACAGTATCATGTGCTTGCACTGAGACTGCGATCATTCAGTTGGCATGAATGTCCGGGGCTGGGGCCAAACTAGTTTTCTTAAATCGGCAAAAGGAACAATAGTTACAGTCTGCAGACTTTTGTGTTCGATAAAACTTTAAAGGTTTCAGAATAGACGTCTCTTACCGGAGAAAATTAAAAAAAAAAAAGAAAAAAGTTCCACATTATCAATTTTATATTTCAATTGATTTATGAGTAAGCATCAGCACTCCTATTGTCACAGGTTCTTTTCTAGCCTGATATCACTTGTTATGAAGTCTTTTTTAAAGGTTTGGTGAATTTCGAATATATGGAAATTGTTTCTAGACATTACGTTTTTTCAAGCCATTTTATGCTTTCTAATTTTGTGGGGCTTTCGTTGATGTTGTTTTGGTATTAGGTACGTTGGGTAAACTTTGTTTCTTGAATCTTGACTGAGTTATTTTGCCTATTCATGTTAGTTCCTTTGAGCTTTGTTATAGTCCAAAAACCGAATAATCCAAGTAAACCGGACCAAACCAAATAAACCAAACCGGACCAAAACTGAAGCTTGGTCTCATTCCAGTTTTGAAATCTCCAAACCAAATAAACCGATGTAGTTGTAAAACTAGTCAAAAAAACCAGAGCAAACCGATCAGATATCACCCCTACAAACAAGTGCATCAATGAATAAATTAAAATACCTTCTAACTGATTTGAACATGACAAGAGAGCAATACTCCCCTTACGATCTGAAACAACAGCAGTATCAACATCCATAAGAATACAATCAGCCACCAACCTCTGAACAGGGTCACAATAAAGTTGATCCAGTTTCCTTGCATCCTGGCATTTGAGAAAGCAGATTGGGTTGGTACGTGTTAGATAACCACTTTCGCAAGACGAGGACTTAACCCTATTTTATCACTCCAAACTATAGTTCTACTTAATCTCTAATACCAGAAGATTAAGAATGTAGACTCAAAATTTACTAAGCAAGGCTAAGGTATGGAAAACAAAATACTACATAACTGAACAGAATCACCTACAGTTAATTGCAAAATAAAATACTACATAACTAAATGGAATCACCTACAGCTAATTACCTCATGGTAGGTATAGAAAAGGATCCCATCGCGGCAATCACCAACAGCAATTCTAGTAAAGTGAGCAGTCAAAGTCATTATCATAAAGCGTGTCCTTCCTACAGCCAGCCTTCTCACCCTTTGAGAATTATCATTTGGAAAACCACAGACATAAAACTGAGACAAGAGGAAGACACACCATGATAAGACATGGATACTGCACCACCGTCATCTGAGAATCTTATAAGAAAGCATAAAAGCACCGTGCAACTTACAGCATTACCAGCAGATGCCAAGAAATAACGATCAAGGTATGGGCAGACGGCAAGTACCATTCCAGGCCATATGGTCGCACAAGCTAACCTCAAATGCCATGATTCAGTTTCTTCAACCTTAATCCCCTCAATGCTATTATCATCTGGGCTACTGCAAAGACTACTGCTTGATAGCTGTTCAGCAGCATACCCAACAATTTCACGGAAAGGCGAAGTTCGTTGAGAAGATGAACCAGCCTTTGAACAAAAGGTCATAGAAGCACTATCTGAGTTTTGCATATGTTCAAGGCAGAGGACAATCAAACGACCCCTTGTACTGCAAAAAATATGTCCGGTTAGGATGCATGCAGAACATGACACAAATTTTCGTACAACAAGATTGCGAACTATTTTCACAAGAGAGGACTTGAATAAGTATTCTGGGAAGATTTATACATAACAATGGGACAAATAAGAATCCAAAATACATAGCTACAATCACCATTAACATAAACCGTATCTTCACAAGCAACACAGAACCAGGAATATACAAGATCACTTTCATCAGCTTTTGAGCTGATAAGCTACCAATGAATGGGCATGAAGCCGCTGAGAGTCGGAGACTAATCATAAAAAATGGTTTTCCCATAAATAAATAAAAAAAAGGTGAAACTTCACGTACTAGAATGATACAACAGCAACAGAAGTACAAAATTGTGAGAGCAGAAGAGCCATTAAGGCATAGTGGATAGATTACCTTTCAGCTTCACCACTAGGCATTATAGCTGGACCAGCAGACAGACTAGTTCCAATCACCAAAACCTGTTCATTTCCAACCCTCACTAAATCCATGCATTTTCCTGTTTCCCCAGGATCAAGTCTAAAAGATGATAAAATTGACCCACTGAGCGGATCTACACAACATATATCAGAGGAAGATGAATCATGGCTTAGTTCAGTCCTCATTACAAGCAACAACCTACTTTCACTGTGATATAAAACCTTGCGGGGAGTGCCTCCAAGATGAAACTTCTGCACATTAAGCCTTTTTGTGTGCACCATTTCCACCTACAGTGGCAGGAACGAAAATCATTCATGCACATACCATTAACCAAAGGAAAGACGTTTGAGAAACAAACATTAAAGCATCATTAGATAATAGAAACAGAACCAACCGCTACTACAGAACCCATTGGTCAAATTCTTGTTCCAAAAATACTCAACTCAGCGTATCAAATTTTGAACACTGTCCGCAATAATGAACATTATATGCAGTTTGTACCAATAACACAGGTATCATTCAAACCCAGTCTCCAACAAATAGATATGGAGATGTAAGCGAGAAGAATTTAGCAATGTGTAAGATCTAAAGAGTCTAAAATAGGACGACCGTTTAAGGAATCATACGAATTAAAGAAGTATACCACCATCATAACATTATAGTCATCACTGCAAAGATTCATATCAATGAAAAAGTATCCTCAGTGTGCAGATACAAATCCACTATACCATATAAACAACAGAATGCGACTCTTACCAAATGAAGACTGTTTTCTGCAACAAATAGAATTCCTTTGGGGCATTCAACAGAACTAACAGGGGTTACGTGTGTTGAAGGTTGAAAAGAAATCGATGTATATGACAGGCTGTGCCTGGCAGTTTGCAGTAACCAAGGCCTATCACTGAGGGCAATTATGTCCGCATCGAGGGAATCACTCAATGGAATTAGGAAGGCAGGAGTAATGCCAATGCGGCGTATTGCAATTAGCTGTAGATGAACAGGATTGTCCCTTGACTTATCAGACAAATCAAACCCTCCAGTCTTCAATAAGGAAGCATCCAAGTTCACCAAACAGGAACTGATGCAAGGCCTCTGATTGGAGGATACAAATGAGAACATTGTGGACGTAGCAGGCCATTCAAATCGAAGTAGCATTCCATTCCTCAATCCTGAAAGAACATAGAGCCGATCAACTAATACAAGCCTTACATCTTGAGGAACACAACCACTAATCGCAGTTCCTACGGTGTTTGTTAAAGAAATGGACCCCACACCAAGAACTTGTAGACCTTTATTTGGTTGAAAAGACAACACTTCCACTGAAGGCTTGTGTGTACCAATAACAAAGGTATTACTAATGTCAACCCCAGCCGGAAGGATATCTATTACTCCCTTATCCCCCATATAATCGCGTGAAGTCAATGGTTTTTGCTCAAAATGCTTCCAAGGAATAGAAACACAGGATAATTCATTCTGCAATTGCACATGTTGCATTTCATATACTTCCCAATGACACGCTGATAGAGATCGGACCCCAAGAATAAACAAGAAGCTTGGACTGGAAGTAGCTACAACTATCAAATGATGTCCAACGGCCCCCAAACTGATATTAATATTATCAGGAGACCAAGATGTACAAATTGGAGATGAAAAAGGACTAGCTTCAGGCTGGGAAGCAACAATAGGTAAACAAAGCCTAACAGAATTTTGGTATATCTGGACCAGCAAACCATCATCCACAAGGCCACATGCCAAGGTACAAACATCAGGCTGGAAACCAACTATGTCAGTCACGTCCGTAAAGCTTATGCCAACTGATAGCACCCTTGTTTGTTCAACAAATGATAACACTAGCAAGGAATGATACAAATCACTTGCTTTCATCTTTACTGTCCAGGTACCAGTTATTCCTTGATAAATTGGGGCAGTCCTCAACAGCTTTTCTACACTGATGCCACTTCGAATAATCCTCAAAGATCCTTCTGGTGCCATCCCACAGCAAGCAAATACTTGATCATGTTTCTCATCATGGTAATCCATGACTGATATATCTAAGATTGGTGCAATGTTTTGAATAGGACTTCTGTAATCTAGCCTTCCATCTTCCAACTTCAAGACCATCCCATCTCCCATCTCAACAAGTGCAGCCAAAAATCCATCTTCGACCCATAATAGTGCTTTGCATGGAAGACCTTTGTAGAGACATTCAGATAGATCAACTCTGGGGCCATTAGAATCAAAAGTAATTTCAAACATAAAAAGTTCTCCGCTATCTACACAAAAAATCATCCTTGGATTCTCTCCATTTCCTGGTTCCCAACTCCATGAGCACACGTGGTTCGAGATTGACTTCAGATTGTCACATTCTCCATCTATACTCATGGGATCATCATTTTTAAGCAAGTCACCCAGCTCCAGTAACGCAGAGGCAGCTACATTAAATATTTCATCAGCATCATGTACTCTACATGATTCTTCAACAAAATTATGTTCCTCCACTGAACTAGGCAAAAAACTTAAGGTTATTCTATGGACACAGCAAGGGTTGTGAGCATCCCTGAGATCCATTAAGAGAGCATCACCAACCCTGAACAGAAAGGCAAATCCATAAGAATGAGGAACTTCAACCACATTATGTGCTAAAGGTCCAGCTTCAGCATACTGAGAAATTACATGAACAGCATGTTCCTTCATATTCCATTCCAATAACAAAAGCTCATTCAGGAATGATCCCCTCCTGCAGCAGCCAAAAATAGCCTTCTAAGCATTCAAACAAACTCATAGACACGCAAATAACCTGAACAGACCACAACTGGGGCGAAAAAGCTGAAGAAACAAGAGAACGAGTAGCCATCCCACGGCCACTAAAACAATGGAAATACGAATATCAAGCCTAAGTATTCGCAACGTATCATCATACCTATTCAATATAATGGCTAATACAGGGTTGTGCTCCTTACTTGCATACCGAAAATCTCTGGAAATAAAGCACATGCTCCATATGGTACCACAAATACTGGTGAGACCTCTGGAAGTACTTGAATCCTCTTCACTTTCAGAAGGATAAAATATTCTCTGAAATGATTGCACGGGGAATGCATTTTATTAGCTCCATATGAGATGGTCATTTCATCAACATAAAAAAAATGAAGAAAAAAAAAAACAAGTAACTCTGCCTTGTCAATGATATCACTGCCCGCAGACATTGAAACTGAGAACATAGCCAATCGATCCTCATATGCACTAGCAGCAATGAAGCAGCCACTGCAAAGACAAGCATAAGAAATGCTACATCAATAAAAATTACAGATTCATGGCTTTGCTAATTGCTACCCTCCCAGCCATGTACATACTCCCGACATAACAAAAGTATTTCCGTCAGTTCCTTTATTTTGAACAGTGATTTTTTTTATAATTAATCTTTGAAAGTGTTACAAAGACTAAAAGGAGCAAGGAGAAAGGCAACAAGTGCCCATCCGAGACCCAAACCTTTGATTGGCAATGTGCAAACCAAGGAGAAAACCCCAACGGCCAAAGCCCAACACGTAAAATCCACTACAAGATAAAGAGGAGACAAACAAAAGTTTTATCGCATCACTTTGTCTTTCGGGGGTTGACGGTGGGAGCATGAAGCATAGACCAGCAGGTAACCAGATCAAGTTGCACAAATAACAAAATCTATTCCTGACTTCTTTATGTACAAAACATCCAAGGCCATTGATAAATATTATTTTCTAGCAAGAAGGCAACTTACGAAGAATCAACAGCCAGCATCCTTCCAACCTGATACCTTGAGTTGCCAGGAGCAGAAAGTTGTATATGTGTCAATGGGAAAAACCTATACAACAATAAATGTAAAGCAAAAGTAAGGGTCATGTTAATAAAACAATTCTTACAAAATGGTCTCGGACAGCTCATGCTTTTTCCAAGAAAACAAATATAGCAATACTTAGAGCAGGAAAATAAAGACCTGTGCATTTCATTAGAAAATGTGAGAAATGAAAGCTTCCCAGAATCAGAAATAACCACCAGAAGGTCTTTCCCCGTCATCTACAAAAGCAAACCAGAGTGAGAGATAGAGCCGAGAAAATCCTCCCGAGAACAACTTGATAACTACTGGCATCATAGAACACACATACTCCCACCGGCAATTACCTTCTGACTATAGAATAATCTGAAAGAAATTCTATAGAATTCCTTCAATGATCAATGAAACCCAGAAATAATTTCATCAACAATTAGGTAAATTTGAACAAACAAACAGACCTGTGGGCTTCTCGCATGAAGGTCCTCATTCCATGGTAGAATGGCGAGATCTTTTATAGTGCCAAATACCGGCTGCTCACAGATGGATTGTGCAATTCCATCTTCATCAACTACCACCAATTCTATGGATGTCTCCTGAAAGAAATGTCATTCAAAAACCATGCATACGATTAAGCAAGTGGTAGAATGGTACATCATTGCAACTCGCAAAGTAAACACCTACTCAGACAAGAGGGAGAGAGAGAGAGAAAGAGACTTTCCAAAAGCAGGTTTAAGAATCATGTTGAACATGATGCATCATTACAGAATAAAGTTAACATACAAAAAGATGTAAGCTTTGATAACTCATGCATGTCAAGACATTATAAAATAAAATGCCTTAATTATAAAGTTTATCTAATTTTTTCCCTTAGATAAAGGTGAACAATGCCAAACTATACGGTCTCAATTCGGATATATACATGCCAATACATGCACAATGCCCATTCACATCCACACGCATAATTAACATACAAAAAGCAATTTTAGCTAAAAATTAATGATAAAGATGCTAAAGAATATTCAGAACAAGCCAACCTAGCACACCTTGTTTCCCAACAATCATGACAAGAAGAGCAAAGACTGCATAGCATATTAGAATTACGCAACCCATCAGGAAAGCCATAAGCTTGTGCTCAGCTCACTCTCTGAATTACCCATGAGCTTGTGCTCAGATCACTCTGTGAATTACTCAGTACTTGTAGGTACCTGTATGTCAGGTCCAAACTGGCCCTGCCTAGGAAGGCTCCCTGGCCATTATATCTACACGCGCGCGTGCGCGCACACACACATCTCATGTTTACGGTTCTTAATTTTACATCCTCCAAACTTTTCAATGCATCAAAATAAAGCTGAGTAACGATCAATTTCACTGAATTACAAAGGATATGTTATGTACTCCACAAGTGTGCAACAAAACCTACGCGCTGGATACAAGTGCATGTATAGAGAGGGAAGATAGAACAGACCTTGCCGAAGACGACGTCGTTGGAGGAAGGAGAGCGGATGTGGCCTTGGACAACCTGAAGAACAACGGTACCTCTGAGTACACACTTGGCGAGGTAGTGGACGCCGTTGGATCGAGACTTGGCCGACGATGACTCTTCCTCTGACACCGCCATTATTTATTCAAGTCCTCGAAGCTTTATTATTAGGTTTTACGCTCCGCTGAAAAACGAGGGCAGAAAATTCTAGGGTTGCATAACAGGAGTTTTTGTGAGAAGTGTTTCATGTGTCTCTCGATTAGACCATCAGATGTCAAGAGAGAGAGAGAGAGAGAGAGAGAGAGAGGTGTGGGGGAGTTTTGGAGGATATCTATGGAGTTGGTTGGGGAAGCAATTATGGGGGGAGATATCAATGGAGTTGGGAGCTTTGTGGGAGTGTGAATTTGGTTGTAAACCGAGACGAAACCGTACTGTTACTGTGGCACACTTCTGCAAAAGACTTTTGGTGGCTCTTACTTTTTTTGGCAACGGATTTCCATGCATTCGGGAAGTAAGAAAAAATTAGCATCGTAAGTGTAAAGGTGTTTTAATTAATTCATTTTAATAAAAAAAAATAATAATGACATTAACAAATAGGACAGTGAAAAAATTATTAGCTTTTTTTTTTATAAAACGGTGGCGGTTCAAAACTTAACAAGCTAGCTCCACATATCACCCAAAAAAAAAAAAATTTAGGCTCCGTTCCAGAAATCTTCTTAAAAAATAAATACTTATTTTAAAACTTCTCAAAGAAAAATAAGAAGGGTTGTTCCAGAAAACTCAAATAAGCAGCTTATTTCACATTTTCAAACTCAAAAATAACGTAAATGAAAAATAATTTTTCAATTTTTTTTGCACCGTATTAAAAATCTTAATGAGATCTATCAAATAAGATCCATATTGATAGGGAAATTATTTGCGTAAACATATAATTTTTAAGCTTAAAGTTGTCTTAACAAAAAAATAAGTACTTACTTCTTATTTTGTGGAACAAGCCTTATTATTGAACAAAAAATAAGAACTTATTCAAGTTCTGGAATGGGACCTTAATGAGCTCGAAAATATATTTAAATTTTAGGATGTTTATGAGATGAGCTCAATTAAAACCAATTTTAATTGAGCTCAACATGAGTCGATGCAGAGTATCTAGAAATTTATTCTTGGCTTTATTGTTGGATTAATCTCCTTGTATTTGGATTTTTAGGCCTGTTATAATGTTTGGGCGGGCTTTTAAGTCTTTTATGATGTTTGGGCTGCATCTCATTTGGTCTTTATTATTTTATTTGAGTTTGTGGCCTTTAGGTAATGGGCTTTGGCCATTGGGTTTTTCTTTAATTGGCATTTGTCAATCAATGATTTGGGTCTTGGATGGACACCTATTGGCTCCCTATGGTTTTTGTAATCTTTCAAAGATTATTTTTTTTAAAAAATAAATCATTGTTCAAATAAAAAGGCTAGAAATTTGTATATACAAGTATAAGTCAAAACAAGTCAAATAATAACTTGCTTGAGTTTGATTTAAAAACATAACGAGTCTAAAAAAAATTTCCAGTCTTGTTTGTTTATGTAACAAAATATACTATATGACTTTCCATTTGCTAGTGCATAATGAGGGCTAACTAAGCTAATTCAAGTGTTTGGAAAAATGTCTCCTCCAATTGGGATACTTTTTAACACTCATTTTTGGCCAAATTTTAAAAAGAGGGTATATTGAAGAATTAATGGCCAAAATACTATTTTTGGGCCTTAGTTACAATTATGGTGGACTACAATTGGGCCAAGTTTGATTTGGAAGGGCTGAAAGGGGTTAATGGACCGCATTAATATTTGGAGCATGGCCTAATTAGTCAAGGCCCAAATTAGTTTTCAGAGTTAGGCCTATTCTTAGGCTTATTCAGCCCAATTGAGTCCAGATTAGGTTCAGGCCTTGGCCCAAACTAATCAAAGCTCGAACAAGTTTTTCAGACCTATTTAGCCCAATAGGGCCAAGATTCGTTTTTCAGGTCTGAGCCTAATTTTTCAGATTTATTTAGGCCTGAAAATGAAGAAGTCAAGAAGGCCATAAGCTGCTTAGTAATGTTTGGGAAGCAAGCTGCTCACAAACAGCTCGAAAGCGTAGAAGGTTCTCTCTAGCAGGTCTAAGTAAGCTGCTCACAAGCAGTCTAAGACCTACAGGCATTTTCCTTCAGCATGAGCAAGGACACATGGCATTCGTGCAATCCATGTGGTCTAAGCAGCCCAATCAAGCCTGCACAATCAACTTACTTAGTCTTGCTTGGTCTTTTATTACAAGAAAAAGAGGGCACAAGTACCAAAAATGCCTTTTGACTTGAATCTTCTGATATAAGGAATCAATTTAGAGCCTTCAAGGGTCCGCAAGAGACAAAAAGTGGCTGAAAAGACTCTCATTTACGAAAAAGTTTCAACTTTTAGCCTTAAAATGTCCCAAAACCCTCTTTTTGGCAAGTACCTATGCAAAAAGAAAGAATTAAGGCCTAAAATAGTTGATTTCAGGCCTCAAGCAAAGCTTGTTGGCGAAGTCTTGGAGTAGGAAGCAAGACATGGACATACGGCAGCCATGCAAGAAGGCACGTGGAGGCCATGCAAGCACCTCAAAGCCACACAAGATGATGCCGGTCAAAGTCCTTGAAATTATTCAAGAAGTCATTGCGTCAATCGAAGAGTCTTTTTAAGTTTCTAGAGTCAAACACATCTTCCAATTAGTTTATGGTCAAGTCTTTTTAATTTTTGTATTGGAAATCTAAGTTTATTTTTCCTATGTTGGAGGGATGTTCCAACAAGTCCTATTTATATCATTTCCTATGAATGAAATCATTAGAGAGTGTGTTTGAATTAAAATAGCCTTTGGCTTGTGAGAAGATAATTCTTCTTGTAACTCTTATCCTTTGGTGGATTCCAATAGGTGGCGAGTTTCCCCGTTTCTGTATCTCTTAGGTGGATTCCTTTGAGTGGTGAGCGGTTCCCTACGCCCTGTATCCCTAGTTAAATCCTCGGGTGGTGATATCTGTATCCCGTTGATTCCTAACTTGGATGGTGAGCGATTATCCCTTTATCCCTTTTTACCTTTCTTCCGTCCCATCTGAAAAAATCCGCCGTCACAAGACCTATGTTGCTGCCTATGAATACCATAATTGAAGGACTTAGCAAAGGTCTCCGAGTCAATTAAGTCCACGGCTTACTGAAATTATCTTTATTTTCCAGCAAAATTTGTTACTCCATCTTTTAGTCAAATCTAGCCCAGCTTAGATTTTATTTATTTTCATTTTTTTGTACCCAAACTTTGTTAAACTGTTAATGAAGTTCTTTTAATTTCATCGCACCTAGTTTCTTTTTCTTTCGATTTTTCATAACGGTTTTAAGTTATTTTTCGTTAAAGGCAAACCACGAACCATATATGGCCTTAGCCCTTAAGTTGTACGCAATCGTTCTAGAAGAAGTTAGATCCAAGATATTCAGGCCTTAGCACGAATTTAAACTACAATCCAGTCTTAATACGCTCGCAACACAACCCAATCTGATTTTACTTTTTTGAGGAAAACAGAGACCAAACGGAAACCACCCTTATTTTGATAGTCAAAGTGTCAAACGACTCAAACCTCATAAAAGGGCAAAAAATTGAAAAATTCAGCGAAGCCTCATCAGTGTCCTTCCCTTCCCACCACATTGTACGCTCCCTCTCACATTGGTACCTGAACAAACCCAAAACTACTTGGGGTCATATCTCTCTCTCTCTTCCCCCTTCTTTTTCTCAAACCCAATTAATCTCCATTTCCCCCCTTCTCATCCCAAGGTAATAACTTGTTAATCTCTCTCCCGTTGTTGGGTATTTCTCAACATGCATGGTATTGTCATGATGTAGTAGGATTGAACGTCCAACGCCATGGTGTTGCTTCCCTGATTTTTTGTATTGTCGCCATGTCTCTTTGAAGTTGTTTCTTGGTAGATTGCCTCTGATTGTGAATTTGGTGCATTCACTCATGCATTTTTATTTGCGTGAATGTGGTTCAAACCTTTCTGTTGTTGTGGGTTTATTGAATGGTGCAACTATTCTGCAAGGCTATCTTGTTTTCTTGGACCAGCTTACGCGCACTCTTGTCTTGTTATGTTGGTCAATTATAATGGGTTTGGGGTTGATTTAAGATTTATTTTCCCTGGTTTGAATGTGGAAGTGGGCTCTGCATTTGATGCTTTTTTGTTGGTACTCGCTTGTGATATGTAATGTAGAACACCACAAGAATTGATATGGGTTGTTTTTTAAGGTAATTTTTTCTTAAGACCGTGTTACCTTTTACTCCGTAGTTTGTAACTCTCTCTGTCCCCAAATTTGTGCATTTTGGTTGGTATAACTTGGAAAATAAAGATCATAAATCACTTGGAAGAAATTGGAATTTACGCTCCCCCATCAAACAGGTTCAGATGTTGTTGGATGTCATTTTAACTTTGCTTACGTTCGCCATGTACCACTGTTCCGCAACACATCAACTCTTGAATTATTGTACAGATAATCTTAATACAAAAAAAATTGTTCTTATGAACAGGTATTATGACACCATAGATCTCATTCTATAAAGAACTCGGCCATTCGGAGACCTGTAGTAGGATCTCCCCCTATTAATTACAAAATGGGGATACCCTTTTCCTGTCCCTTCACTGATCTTGATGATCTAGATAGACGACTTGAAGCTTATTTGATGAGATCGATGAGCTTTGAATCATTTGATGGGAGTGAGATCGGGACAGCACTGCGATCCGTTAGTTTCAATGGTCGAGATTCTGAACCTGCCATAATGAGATCGTTTGGTTCTGGAAAGATGATACTTGAAGGGTCTCTTAGCTTGAATGGGAGGGAATTAGAGACAACATTCTCGTTTAGAGCTCCTTCGGATACGGAGGAAAATGCATTTGTTAGATGTTCCAGCTCCATGAGCAGAGAAAATGGTGAAAAACTGCCAACAAGTAGCAAAATGTCCAAAATGCCCTCGTTAGAGTCTGATAACAGAAGATTTCACGCTGCATTGAGGTTGCAGAAGGTGTACAAAAGTTTCCGTACCAGAAGACAGCTAGCAGATTGTGCTGTTCTAGTGGAGCAGAGATGGTTTGTTCTTTGAACTCAGCATGTGATTTTCTTCTAAGAGAGGCATGAAGTGGATTTGTGTTAATATCTTCTGCACTTACCATCCTTTAGAATGTATTTTCCCACAAAAATATAGAGTGGAATCTATCATCTAGTGTGGTGCACTGAAATCCACTTTTCCATCATATTATCTCCGTCATTATTGCCTTTCAATATCTTTTCATAATTTTTTAGGTGGAAGTTGTTAGATTTTGCTGAACTCAAGCGGAGTTCTATATCTTTCTTTGACATTGAGAAACCAGAATCTGCTATTTCACGTTGGTCAAGAGCAAGAACCCGAGCTGCCAAGGTAAGCTTCACAATATTTCATGCACACTTCCTACCTTATTTGGATGGTGAAAAAAGAAAGGATTGGGGTTTCTCACTACATCTCATCAAAATGGTAAGTTGAGTGAGCAAAGAAAAATTGACTGGCAGGAACCCCTCATTTCTCTTCATCTCTCACTGTTTCTTACTTTTTTATGAATCCAAAAGAGTAATAGGATTCTCCGTTCTTCTTCTTTTTTTCCCTCACCCTTTCTCACCATCCATAGGAGCAGGAGAGAAATCTCTCCTGTACACATGACTACTTGGCTTTTTTCTCCATTGCCAGGTTGGGAAGGGCTTATCAAAGGATGAAAGGGCTCGGAAACTTGCTTTGCAGCATTGGCTTGAGGCAGTACGTCCCCTTTTCTGGCTAAGATCATTATTGATAGTACTATGTGCCACTTTTAGTATTTTATTTGTTGATTTTGTTCCTTATCCTAAACAGATTGATCCTCGGCACCGCTATGGTCATAATCTTCAATTCTATTATGTCAAATGGCTCCACTGTGAGAGTAAACAACCGTTCTTCTATTGGTACGGACGAATGTACCAGAAATCAATTGAGAAGAGAAGCACAACTTTCTTCACGTGTAACTTTGTATTATCATTTTGAATTGGCTACCTTATTCTGCAATTGCAGGCTTGACATAGGAGAAGGTAAAGAAGTCAACCTTGACAGATGCTCTCGATCAAAGCTTCAACAACAATGCATCAAATATCTTGGTCCGGTAAGCCTCATCTTCCTTCACGGTGCTCCGTACTCCTTTGTTATGGTTCTCCTACAGCTTCGAACCCAGTTGAAACCAATATGTAATGTAAATGGTGGCATAAGGTTTGCACTTTCTTATTTCCCTGGCTTCACCTAAAATAAAATGCCAAAAACTATAAGCTTCATCATGGATCAAATTAACATTTGAGTGTTTGCTGTTTCAGCAAGCATACTTGAGAACATTTCAAACGAGTCGAAGAACACTGAAAATACATTATATGTCTAGAACATGACTAAAACTTGCCTTGGTGCATAAAAGCTAAAATGGATAATCAAGTATATTACTTTCCGAAATACCAAAAAAACATATTAAGATCAATAGATTGATGCATTCTTTTCTGAAAATGAACAAAGTAATATACTACGAAATGAAAATTTCAAATCCACGTCGATGCAACTTTTGTCTTGCTATGTTTCCTTGTGTTTTGATGGTTTGTTTTATATTTTGCCATCCTTCGTGGGGAACACTAGAAAATCATTATTCCTTCGATGTTTCGCTTTGGTCTCTTAGGTAACGAAAACTTTTCAGCTGTGTGGATGGCAACAAAGAGAAATTATGTTCCATATTTTAGTTGACATTTGCTTTTACCTCTAGTTTTTCATTCACTATGCAGACAGAAAGGAAGGCGTATGAAGTTGCGGTGGAGGATGGGAAGTTCTTGTACAGGCAGACAGGGAAGCTTTTGGATACAAGGGCAGGACATGAAGATGATAAGTGGATTTTTGTCCTCAGCACTTCCAAGACCTTGTATGTCGGTCAGAAGCAAAAAGGCACTTTTCAACATTCCAGTTTCTTGGCAGGAGGAGCCACATTATCTGCTGGGAGACTAGTCGTGGAAGATGGTATTCTTAAGGTATGTAACTGAGATACATGTGTTCATTTCTCTCTCTCTCTCTCTCTCTCTCTCTCTCTCTCTCTCTCTCTTTGTTTCACCTTTTTCTGATAGCTGTTTGAAATTTTGGAGGAACTTATATTCTGATATGTCATTCCAAATTTGATTTGACAGGCAGTTTGGCCACACAGTGGGCATTATCTACCAACACAAGAGAATTTCGAACAACTCATTTTATTCCTGAAGGAGCACAAAGTAGATCTCAGCATCGTCCAGGTTGAAATAATAACTTTTTTCGCCTTTACTTTTCAAATATCGAAAGTGTGGAGACATGTCAAAAAATTGGAGCAATGATTTGACTGAATTTCTTCGGAAGTAAAGCATGCCCAGTAGCTAGCTAAAATCCTTATCTTACATTAGCAAGTTCTTCTGTTACTAAAAGGTAAGATTAGGCCTCATGCAAATCTCTCTCTTTTTCTGTCGTATTTAGAAAAGCGCAACAGACAATGAAGAAGAAGGACTTGACAAAAAGAGAAGTGAAGGTGCCATACATGCTTATTCCAGAACACAAGCTTGCAATAATAATGCACGAAATCAGCACCTACCTTTGTCACGATTCTCTCGAAGATTGCCACTGAAGATAACAACACTAGAAATACCAGGAAAGGATGATGTGATCAAGATGTTCAAGAAAGATGAGCAACAAGAAGAACAAGGGCGACGTGGCAGCATTCATCCAGTCCAAACTCCAGTGGACGGATATGAAACTGCAGAAGAAATTTTATCAGATGACGAGGATTTCATTGTTTCGAAACATAACTTGTTTGATGAAGGTGAAGAATCTGATTATGAAGAACCCATACCGAGAGAAAAGATTATCCAGAGGATAAATTCACACAAGGGAATGAAATCGTATCAGTTGGCTCAGCGGTTATCTTGCAAATGGACCACAGGAGCTGGCCCCCGGATTGGGTGTGTTAGGGATTACCCAACAGAGCTCCAAAACCGAGCTCTAGAGGAAGTGAATTTGTCTCCAAGAAGCTCTTTTGCCTCTCCAAGGAGATCATTTCGCCCTAGTCCTAGGGTTGCGACGCCAACAAGTTTGTGTAGGGAAACAACTTCTGGCAGAAGTCCTCTTGCTATAGAGCAAGTGATGTTGCATCAAATAGCAACACCATAATCTACAGAATTTTGCCGTTGAGGTGTTTGGTAGGTATTCTTTTCCAATCTCTTCTGTACCATTCGTTCACACCATTCTTTTGTACATCTTCATGTAAGACATCGTGTGAAAATCATAATAGTTTCGTGGGTTTTGCCACCTTTTCATTTAAAGAAGTGCTTTCTGTGACCGAATTCATTTTCTGTTCTGAAATTTATCTGCCCTTGGTTCTTTCAAGCATGATGCTTCACCAGCTAATGACTTTGTAGTTGAATCGTGATTAACTACGTACCAGGCATCATAGCTGTCTGAGACTATCAAATAGATTAGAGACTTATTCATGATTTTGGAAAGGCAAGTAGCATGGCTCCAGATCTACGTGAGCAAATTTGGTAAGTTAATTTGTAAGATATGAGATTGGTGGGTTGATTCGAGACAGAGTGGAATAAAAGGAGGCGATTCTCAAAAGAAGAAAATGATCTAACGACTTCGAAAGAATTAAGCGAGAAGCCATATGAGGTGAAAATCTCATGTACATTCTGTAGAGTGAGTGAAAATCTCACGTACGTTTTGTAGAGTAGGGGAGACTTACCTGGGAATTTTCCCAATATCACCCAAAAAAAAACAAATGTCACCCCCAGGTCAATTTTAAAATAAGTCATGTGGTAGTTGTAGAATACTATCCGAGTCAAACTTAAATCTTACTAAAAGTTCCAACAATCTTGCTACCTTCCGTCAGACATGCATAAGATGGCTGAGCCTGGTTCAATCTGCTAGTAGACTACCTCCACATAGAGAGCATAATTAATGAATTTGTTAATTTGTTTTCCATCGTTTGCGACACTCATCAAATCAAGTTGATGGCAGGCAAAAATGCTTGAGAACATTCTAAGGTCAGCAAAAGTTCAGAAACATTAGATAGAAGAACCCACCATTCCTCATCCAGTAAAACTACGAAATCCACCATTTCATGGTCCATAAAACTCTCAGGGCTCTGCATTTTCATGCATACATCCATTGATGGAAAATTGTTTTGATATGAGCTGATGTTCACGTCAACGAGGTACGTACGGAAAAGAAAGAAGCAAAATACAAAAGTATAAAATGAAAACAATTACAAGAACATTCTCTTGACTTCTTATTTTCAGACACTTGAATCTGTTCTAGCTTCACCATTTTGAAATGCCGGAAACCTTCCAAAAACAGATACAGCCCATTGGTGAAGAGTGACGCTTTATAGGAAAGGAAACATGATATACTCAGCGTAGAAGAGATTCCATATAAACCGATAGAAACCTGAGATTGCTTCCTGAAAGATGGAAGGATAAAGTATGATGACAGTTTCTTCATCACAGAACAAACTCATGAATTTTCTTGGAATATAGAGGATGTGCAATAAATTACTTTGTGCTTTCAGTGCAGTGGTTGAACCACAACATGGACCTATTTCACAATGTAAGGAGATTCACACCTATTTAGCCATATTATATCTGACCATGAGCTGACATATCCTCGATGCTTTCCACGTTAAGCTAGATAGATTCTATTCAAACGTTTAGCAAGTAGAGATCACCTAGGGCATTCTTGCGCATCATAAAAAATATGCTCAGTAACTTCCCCATAAAGGTTGGCAGAAGCCTCGAGCCTAGGAAATAAAGATACAGCCAAGGAACTCTTTCCTATTTGGCCATAAGTCAGTATCGCTCACGAAAGTGCCTTATTACTGAGGGTACAAAATGCGAGGAATAACTCTATCTCAAGCAAGTTCAGACAACTTCGAAGGAGGTTATTCAAATGTCGCAAAGCTGAAAAGCCCTTACAATAATTTAAAAAGTTTAAGATAGGTAATACCTTGGTATAATTTGACTTTTCCAACAACCACGCCTGAAATCACACAATACAAAATACTATGTAAAAGAAATCCATCTGATAAAGAAAACAGATCTAATAAAAGTAATTACTTGAGACATTCTGCAAGGCAACACAAAGTCCACAGAAAAGCTCTTCATTCAATAAAAGACTCAAATAGGAAACATATGCATTGCCTCAAACAAGAGTAATAGAGAGGGAAGAAAATGAAAGAGCCTGAAGATCCAAAAGAACAGGTAATTATGAGAGAGGAGTGGAAATCTAAAAATGAACCTGGAAAATTAAACTCGAAGCTAAGATGGTATGTGCAGGTATCATTAAGCTGCGCCTGAAAGCCTGCAATACATAATGTTTGGCATAAGTTGTTGAAGAAACATTTCATCGTATGGCCGTATATGTGGTGCTAGTAAACAAACCATGAGATGAACAGGAATCTGAAAAACCATCCAGCCCAAAACCAATAAGCTAAGTTTGAAGGAAGATGAATTCACCTGAGGAATGAAAATCGCAGCCAATAAAGCACCGACATAATTTAACAACAGAAGCCCAGAACCAAGGAAAGAAATATTTCTAACGCCAAGCTTTGTTGCCAAAGTAGATATCTGAAACCTAGGAAAGAATGAAATCAGCAACAGAGAGAAATACTTAGGAACAAGTAGGAACCATCGAATTAAGGAACAGGTCATCTAGCACATTAGAGCTTTTAAGAGAGAGTGAAGAAAAGGTCAATTAAATGTGGAAATACTTTTAGGGCCCGTTTGTTTAACAAGATATGAGCATCGGATTGGCTAATAGATCCAAGGCAACAGACTATTCGGTGGTTGGTTAACATATTTACAACCTAGATCAAACATGCCCTGGGTATATAAACAGGATATATTATATACATAACAAAGGGGGCGGTACTATTTAATCCGATGGTATTGTACATATCTCTTCATGATTAGCACTGTCAAACAAATGGGCCCTTAAAGTAAAAGTTGTCATTATCCAACAACTCAAAAAATCGATACTGATACGAAGACGAGGACAAAATGTATCGCACAATAACACTCAGAAGAGAATGTAGCAGACATTTTCTAAAATTGGTCTGCAACTTACTTTCGATCCCCCTCTACATCTGGAAGATCTTTAGTTATGGCAATGACCAGTGCAAACATTGTGACGAAAGTTGTAATGAAAGCCACTGGAAAGCTGCAGTAGAAATTAATAACATGCACATGAGAAACTTTCTTAACAGTCCAAGTATAAAACAGTTTACTTTTCAGCTACCACTCAAACCAAACCAAACCAAGCCTTGTGTCCCAATCAATTGGGGTCAGCTACCACACAAGGTATTTCAAATGGTTATCCAGAATCATGGATTTCTACGTGGTTATGTAGACGTGCAATAGAGTGGGACCAATAGAGATGGTCCAATCTATATGCTGAATTGCTTATTGTGACTTTGTGAGTGTTGGTTTACTTGTTTATATAGCTTCCTACTTCCTAGGGCGAAGATAATAAAAGTCTGCAGGAAGCAAGAAATTACAAGTGACAATATACCTCCATTCAAATGTAAGTCCCAAAGCAGCTCTTGTGGCATAATATACACCAAAATTAAGAAGAAAACCTCGGACCTGTGAAGATTGGTTTGGTTAATTTTTAAATTACATGTATATCATTAGCATGCAAACAGAAAGCCACTGTTTGTTATTTCTCTACTTCATAATATGTGCCTCAGTACAAACATTTTCAATCTAATGATAAAAAGGTTTTCTACTGCAATTTTTTTTTTTTTTTTTTTGTCAATTTCAACCTGTGAATAAAAAAGGTTTGCTTACAAAGTTATGATTTCCAAAAGATATCATAATATCCAAACGGATTGTATTATCAGTTTTCCGAGCAATAATAAACCACTTTATGATGCTTCTTTATTCCCATGTGAAGATTTTTTCCTCTCAGTCCATTAGGATTTTCATCTTTTTCACTAAATGATATCAACTAGCTTCACCTAGTTGGCAGCGAAACAACAAATGGAACATTTTATTATTGCAAAAGAAAAGAGGAGAAAATTATACCGTTGCTATGATAAGAAATGCAACAACAGGAAACCTCTTCATTCGGAACGGGGGAACAGAATAGATGGTGCCAAGAAATAGACCAAGGCAGTAGAGAGAGGTAATGAATGGACCAAAATTCACCCCGACGGTCAAAAGGCCTGTCACTGCGAAAAGTAACACCAAAAACCATGCAGACTGAACTGAAAGATCTCCTGCAGCTATCGGTAAATAGGGTTTATTTACCCTGCAGTTGGAAACAGAAAGCTTTCACCCATATGCAAAAGAAATCTGTTCATGCATATGTCTGGCAATTAGGTAAACGAGAAGAACCCATTATATTGATAGCAATGTAGCTTACTTGTCGATTCCAATATCATATATCTGATTGATTCCCACTATGTAACCATTGCCACATATTAAAGCCAGCAGACCAGAGAAGGCCTTAAACAGCAATGACCACCTTATCAGATTTGGGTTTTCGATCAAAGCTCTAGCTACTAAAGAACTGAAACAGAAGAAACATGAACCACGTCAATTATTGCTAGCATAAATTAGCTAAAACTGAATAAAGAAATATAGGAACAACATTTACATGTTTGTTACTTACGTTGACCCTAGAGCTGTTCCCCGAATAGTGTGGGGCCTTAGGAACCTCCAGAATGCATTTTTGAACTCAGAAACTTTATTCAGAACTGAATCAGATCCAGCAGCACCACTTTGTGAGGAGGCCTGGCAGCATCCACTTTCACATAAATGCCAAAAATCAAAATCTTTGAATCTCAACAGAGGCATTTCAAATAACAGAACAACCATGTTAAATTAACCATCAACCACGTCAAAACATGCAAAGGAAAGCTCAGTATTAGCAAGAATAACTTCAACCAGATGAACTTGACAGCATTGGATAATAAATGAAATTTCTCTTTATGTTCCATGCAGCATTTTCTTTGAATTCATTGAAAGGTAAATCAGAAAATACCAGTCTTGGCTCCTCAATCAGCCAGATTACGCTCTAGTGAAAGAAATAATCTAAGGAGGTTGAGTTCAGGTTGTCAGTTGCCCCTTCCACACACCTTGGGCCATTATCAAACAGTAATACTATGGGTAAACTCATAAGTCATAATGTTGTTTTAATCATATGAATGGTCAGTGGTCACAATATTAAGTTATGTTAAATAAAATATTTGATACATGTAGCAGTGAAAGGTATTTAAAACTATACATTTCTGTTAGAGCTTGTCCCACATTGGATAATAATCACCTCCAAAACCTCTCCACTCACTGCCAATTGGTTTTGAGTTGGATGCTTTAACAATTTCCAAATGATACTTTTAACTCTGAAATTTACTTATTTACAGTCCTAGTTGTGACCTAGGAGATAAGCCAGACAAGTAAACCAGATAATGAAATCAACCAATTGACAAAAATACCTGGGAACTTTAGTCTTTTTTGAGTTAACTTTACATTTTGTGAATGAAGGGTGTTTGCGTAACTAAACACACAATACCATGTCAACCTTATTAATCCATCACTGACCAAGCCAAACCGAGCCTTAAGTACCCATAAATTGGGGTTAGCTACATGAAGCCATTGTCTCCAGTGAGTTCTGTCGAGGGATATCCATAATCAGATTCATACCATGAGGATTTAACGGGATTTTTTGCGTGCTGGCTACAGCTACCTAATACACAACACTCCTCTTTAACCCGGGCTTGGGACCAGCTATGTAACAGATAAGACTAGAAGCATAACAAAAGTGGAGTTTATATCCAACACTCACATCAAAACAAATGCTAAATTGCATTGCATATTAGTTAGTAGTTACAAACTTGCAAGCACAAAATGTGAACTTCTAGGAGAAAGACAAAACAAAACAATTGAGAGTTGTTTCAGGATCAACTTTCAACACAGTTAAGTTGTGTAGAAGAGACATCATAATAATCCATCTTTTGATGCATCCAAACAATCACATTATGTGTTTGAGGCTGTCAAATCTGCTTTTCTACGAATAGAATGGGGAAAATATGCCCCTCTTTCAAAGTATTCGGTACTAGAAATCAGAAACGAAAGATTATGAGAAATAATTTGGGAAATAGAATACCAACTTTATCTATATATCTCCCAACTGCATCTACCATACAAAAAGAGCCTGAAACTTAACCAGAACCAATTTTTAAAATAAACTCTAAAAGAATAGACCATATAAAATAGAAGAGATGAACGTAGTAAATTGAACTCCATATCAGAGGCCCACTTGTACAAGATTAGATTAAAGAGTTCAATTTTTCTGGTAGTTAAATAGCAGGCTTTCCTAAAGCGGTTTTAGCAGTTAACAACCGAAGCTACGATTCTCTGGAGACCCTGGTTGATTAAAATCACATTGCATCAATCTGAAAGACTTAAGAGTAAACGTTAACTTATACAGAAACTTTGCATGAAAGACTGTGAGTTCAAAATGAGTACTCACACCATCTGCATAGCAATGAATGAGAAGAAGATGAACTTATGAAGCAGCGATGCAATTTCCATATATATATATATATATATATGAGTTAGGTTCCGGTGAGGGATCCCTCATTTTATTAAAATGCGGGACTCCCCTTCCCGATTCAATTTCGATGATCCGAGCCGCTCAAAGTGATCAGAACGTGATTTTAAGGGTCCCTGTGTGAAATCAGCAAAAAAAAAAGACCGGGAAGGGCTTTATCCGAGCAGTTTTCATTGAACGGTTCAAAAAAAACTGCTCGGATGATGCCCTTCCTGGTCATTTTTTTTGCTGATTTCTCGCGGGGACCCTTAAAATCACGTTCTGCACACATTGAACGGTTCGGATTTTCAAAATTTGATCAGAAAATGAAAGTCCCGCATTTTAACAAAATGAGGGATCCCTCACTTGAAAATTCCTCTCTCTCTCTATATATATTTGTTTCTTTTGCTAGTATTCCTAATTATAGACATATAAATTGAAAATTCGAGAATTGTTTTTCTAAGAATCTGGATTTAACAGAATGCATGTCACAAAGTGATGAATGAAACCGTATGAGCAAACTGACTTCTAAAGTTCCGAGACTACCATAGTTTATACATCAAGAGAAACATAGGAGTAGAAGAAACCATGGTTATGGTATGAATAAATGCTGGTGCAAGTGGTTGCCTAAGAGAGAAATCCTGCAACATTAAGCTCAATAAGAAAGTCCCTAAGCAATAGGGTATGTAACAGCAAACCCCAAGCGTAGGTGAGAAAAGTAGTTCGACGAGAGAGTGAACAGCCCAGCTGAGGTTGTCGTAAGCAGAACTTAGCATGACTTGAGGGCATATAGAGATTGGACAATGGTAATCAAAGCTTGCCAAAAATTCCTTAGCTGTACTAATCATCTAATAAAGATATCTTCGTGTGTAGTGTACTTCTCTCTACCCTCTGTGGTGGACACTTTTCATTAAGATGCACACATAACTGAACCCCACCCCGCCAAAAAAAAAAAAGGGGAAAGATTTTGGAGTATCCGAAAGCAACTTTACCTAGCCAATTTGAACATTGTAACATATAACATCTATAGAAAGTAGCAATGCAGGTCTTGGGCAATCTTTTATCTTGCTTCTTCATAAAATTAATAATACTAATAATAAGGAACAGGAAGAAGAAAGAAAACGAGGAGGAGGCATCAGAAATATTCCGAAAAAATATAGTAATTAAGTGCTCCACAAATCAATTAGTTCATATAAAAGTTTACCCACTCGCTAAATAAGTTCATAGATTGACTAAAAGAAATGGTTCAATTGTTCAATGTCCCTTTCTGTTTTCCAAGAGAAACCCGAGTCAAGATATCAATTCCCCAATACAAAAGTCCAAAATTCAGCTAATAAAGCCAATAAATTAAACATACCCAGATGGAAAGACGCTTATGGTGACTCTTAGGACCAGTTCTGGAGCAGCTTCTGAGACTGCACAAATCAGCTAAAGAGTAGTTCTTGGAGCATTTCAATGAAGAATGAGAAGAGATGCAAGTGTGGTTGATTGGTAATCTTATAGAGCGACAAGGCGTCGTACGGTGAGTAGATATAGCTGAAATTCGAATGGATGAAGGCGAGAGTGAGAGCTCCATGAGAGAGAGAGAGAGAGAGAGAGAGAATTTATTAACCAGAGAACTTTCTGTGGATGCTCCCCTATAGCGCAGCATCCACTCTCCTCCGGCATTGTTAATTTTGGAATGGTAAACTACCCAGTGGTCCTTATAGTTTTCATATCATTTCACTTTCGTCTGTCTAATTTTATTAATTGCAGTGGTGGAGCTAAGATTTAAATTTGGGAGGGGCCAGTTTAAAATGAAAAATTCCAACCTCAAATTAGTGAAATGCCTTAACAGCAATATTCAAAAATTTCAAAAAAATAAATCTTAATTTCTAATTTTCTATGTCATAATCAAAATTAACAAATCCATACTTTAAAAGGTAAAAAAAAGAGAGGAACCCAGCCCTTATACACCTCCGTCTATGATTAATTAGAGCTTTGCACATTCATTTCCCTTTCAATGTAGTATCTCTGTCACCTCCCACTATTATTTCAAACAAAAAAAGTTGCATTTCGCAATTTAAATGACCAGGGAGAAATTTAGGAACTCGAGGTTTAGCTCAGCAAGAGAATATTTTGCATATCGAGCATGAGCTTTATCGCTCAATCTCTTTGGGTCAGCATGTTGAGTGTCAACGTCTTTCACTACTTTTCAAGCTTCAACAAAGTGGATTGGACTTTTGTGTTGTTTGGTGGTAGTGTTTGAATTTCCATTACATGGCTTGAGAGATCGGTTATGTAATACGATCAAATGGCATCCTTTAGAATTAACCCATGAAATTACGACTTGAAGTGAAATAAGTGAATGTATTAAAACTATTTGAGTAATTCACTTTTTTTCTTGCTTGAATATGAGCTTTGTGAATATATTTTTAGGAAATTGTCACCTGTGTAGCACATTTTAAATTTTTTTTTTGTGTAGCATTCCAATTAAATAGAAATTAACCCTTTGCAAACCATGTGGACAATAATAGTAAGGGAATTACCGAATTCATAATAAGAGCATCCATCGTGGAATAAGTAAAACAAAAAATTATTAAAGTTAGCAATGTTGGATCAAAAAAGTGTTCACATTGAAATAACCAAACCTAACAACCTCTTAAAAACTTATCAAATTTTGGCTCTTCAATAATCAAAATTAGGAATATTTTGTCAATAACCAAATTTTATCTCTCAATCAAATACACCAACATTACACAAAAATATTTTCTCTCTCTCTTAACAATGTTTTCAAAAAATAATTTTAAAAAGCTGTAACTTTCAGATTTTTTTCTTTTTTTTTTCATAAACTTTTTTTTTACAAAAAAGAATTTTAAAAACTTAAAAACTGTAAGTAAATAAAGTGTATTTTTCAAAAAACTGTTTTTGAAATTTCAAAACTCTTTTATAGAAAATTGTTTTTTACACAAAATCTATTTTTAAAAAACTGTATTTATAGTTTTTAAAATTTCAAAATTATTTGTGTAAATATAATTCTTTCAAAATTTCTCAAAATTGTATTTATAGTTTTTAAGTGAACAAAGTGTGTGTTTTTTGAAAAACTGTTTTTTCAAAAAATATGCGCAAAATCAAACGAAAAAGTTTGGAGGGCCCATTGATTTTGATTATAGGCAAAAAATAACCAACGAGGGATTTGACATTATTAATTTTAACAACCTCTAAATGGATAATCAAAATATGTTACATCAGATATAACATATTTTGATTAGGGTGGCTATAATGCCACGACAGTTGGAATTAAATGCCAATTCTACCCTTGCAATTGATTGCTGGACTCCATTTTCTGCTTTTCAAGTTAACCCAGTTTCATAGTCCATACCCTTGCAATCCCGTCTCCACCGTCTTCCAACCCTGCTGGCTGCTGCCTAGTCCCTCCTCTGTGCTCCACGACATCTAGCACTGTAATTTAACGCCTCTCTCTCTCTCTCCGGTATCGGGCTCCAGCGACAACCCGCTTCACCAGTCCACAACTTTCTCTTGCAACCACCACTCACCTCACCCGTATCCCATGAGCATTAAACACGGCAGGAATAAAAAATGGATGAAATGTGTTGGTATAAAATGGTATGATTACCTTCAATCCCAACAGCTCAATTCCAAAAATAAAAAAGGAAAAGGAAAAAGAAGCAGCCCGACAACCCCAATTGTAGTTTCAAGCAAAACCCCAAATGACACCAAACCCTATTTAACAGTGGCTTTAATTCGCCGTGGAATCAGCCAATGGTCTTCAATTTGCGCCGAGGATCCCCTGTCCGAGTGAAATCCGGACAGGGGCCTGTTCCACTGCTCGGAGCCGTTGATCTCGCAAATCAACGGTTGAGATCTGTCGAGCCAAAACGACGTCGT
Source organism: Rhododendron vialii (assembly GCF_030253575.1). NCBI lineage: Eukaryota > Viridiplantae > Streptophyta > Magnoliopsida > Ericales > Ericaceae > Rhododendron > Rhododendron vialii. The sequence goes on along the minus strand of NC_080559.1, from coordinate 284,566 downwards.
TTTGGATCAGAAAATGTTCGGCAGATCTCAGCCGTTGATTTGCGAAATCAACGGCTCCGAGCAGTGGCACAAGCCCCTGTCCGGATTTCACTCGGATAGGGGATCTGGTCTCTTCAATTTGGGGCGTCCATGGACCACTTACGCTCCAAACTTGATTTCAGCTGCAGTACTACCGGTTGTTTTCGCCTGCATCACTGCCGGGGAAATATAAAACAGAGAGAGAAAGGCCAACGACTGTCCATTGCCATACTAGAGAGGGTAAAGTTGTCAGATGGTTAAAGATGTCGTGGCCGAATAAAATTTGATCGTGACATTATTATTAATCTTTTGATCATTCACATTTACTTATTTCACTAATGCTGTAAGACCTGCACCCTCACTATCATTATCATGTGCAAGTAGTTTCAATTAAATTAGATTTACATGACTGTACGAATAAAATCGATTTTTTTATTCCATTAATTGTCTTCGACTATCATGGGCAAAATCGTCATTTCATTCCGACTGCGCTATAAAACAAGCATTAGGGTTTCGCAGCTTCCCATTCGAGCTCAAATCTTCAAGCCAGCCAGATTGTCTCGACTGCGGCCGCCTCATTTCCTCTCTCTGAAACAGGTCCATTAAGATTTTTCTTCACATCACGCATTGTTTTGCAGACTTCTGGTTGATTAGTTGATTTCATTAATAATGTCCTTTGAAGATTGTTTGGAGCTATGTTATGGTTTTTAGGCATTCTGTTTGATTTCACCCGAATCATTGGCTATCTGATTTCATCATAAGATTCGAGATTCGTTGCTTGAGTTTGAATCTCTGGAATGAAAGCTGTTTGAGACAAACCCATTTATCTTTTGGTCTTAGATACGAAACGATTCGATAGTATTGGTTACTGTTTGTTCAATTTGGATTTTCTCTTTGTGAAATACGTACTAATCAGTTGTCTCATCCGAGTTTGCGAGGTTATTTTCTTGTGGTTGTTTGTCTATCAGATGGTATATATTGTTTCTTAACTGTGGAGTATTTCTTGAGTACAGAGATGTTTGGACACATTTATATATGGAGAGCAATCGTGCCTGTCTATGCTTGTTAATTATGCCATTTCTGATGCTTGAGCTATGGGTCTATGGCCTCTTGCTCTGGTGATTAGATCTCTCTAATCACCATGACCTAGTTTATTGATTGGGAGAGTGAAAAAGTTAACTTTATTGACTGCAGGGAGAAGGAAAAAATATACCAGTGAATGGGATCCTAATTCCCTATACAATGCATCTGTTTTCACTTTGTTCATCTCGATTTTAGTGTGGTAAACATATCCAATTTTAAATTTTTAGGTTAGTTGAATACTATCAGAATCTACAGTAATCATCTTAGCCCTAATCTATCAGCTGTGGTAGTTCTCGTTTTCTGGAAATCCATGCTAGGAGAATGTTATGTATTGTTGGTGAGGCCCATTTTTCTGTCGTTCAAAGAGCCAATCCACGTGTGCCTTTGTATTTTAAGTTTTATTGTTTTGATATTGCACTCTCTGGCTTTTTGTGTTGTTAGAATGGTTGACAATATACGTTAAATGAAGGCAGTGCTGACCTTTTGTTTTAGAGGTGGTTCCAATATATATCATCTTGGATTAGTTTCAAGGCATTAACTTGAACCATTATGGTTTTTTTGTAAACGAACCAAAAGTTTGTGGGAAAATTTTTCGTATTGGTTGTAACCTGTAACAATCCAGTTGAATTGGAAATACTCACGGGCTTCTTTTTGGCACCCGTAATTTGCGCCTATCTTATCTCTCGAATCACTTCAGGGTCCTTGTTTATGCTTTTGATCTATGTGTGCGGAGAAACACGTGTTCAAAGACAATTGATGGAACTGACTTTCTGTTTGTCTGTTTAGAATGGAGTCTGCGATCAAGCATGCCATCGTGGTGAAAGTCATGGGTCGCACTGGATCAAGGGGGCAGGTGACCCAGGTGCGAGTGAAGTTTCTTGATGATCAGAACCGGTATATCATGAGGAATGTCAAGGGCCCTGTGCGGGAAGGGGATGTGCTTACCTTGCTTGAGTCTGAGAGGGAAGCAAGAAGGTTGCGTTGATTACTTTTCTTCTTACTATGCTTCAGGTTTTGATAGCTGGCTATGTAGCAGTCTCCATGTGATACCTAAAACTTATGTGCTTTGACATCTATGTTAGATGTAAGGTGCTATTATGTACTTTTTTGTGTGTCATTGGTAGAGACAATTTGGATGGTTGAGTAGTGTTGAATGTTTGGATCATTTATGCTTGAGAGAGATTAAAAATGGTTTGACTTATGTTACCTATTGGTACCAAATTTTGTTGAGCTTCAGCACTATTAAGGTCACACGTAGTATTGAGCTTGTGTGATGCGGCAGTATGGCACTGGTTTTGTTTCTGCATTTCATTTCCGTGCTTACACTGTGCAATTTTTGTACATGATGACGTCGCGATGAAATCTATTACTCATATTTTACCGCTTGAAACTTGCTAATGGCTTGAGTGGCGCGTAGTGTGGGATAATACTTTGGTATATAGGACCAAATCGATGATTGCCTTTCACATGTTTTACTGAGAGTGGACAATGTTTGGTTGTTTTCTTGTTATGGGTAGGAGCGTGACTGGTGTTGTACGGTCTATTACTTGTATTTTTGGTAAGTACCGCTTGGTACTTGATAATGGCTTGAGTGGCTCGTTGTGTGGGATAATAATTGGTATATAGGACCAAATTGATGATTGCCTTTCACATTTTTTACAGAGAGTGGATGATGTTTGGTTGTTTTCTTGTAACGGGTAGGAAGGTGACTGGTGTTGTACAGTGGATAATCATATTTGTTAGAGTTACTAAATACATGAATGAGCAAAATGAAGGTTGCATTCGAGGCATTGCTTTATTGTAGTGGGTCCTTCGCTTTCATTACATTGATGTGGATTGCCCAGCAAAATAGCAATGTAGCTGCTTGAATCTGGGAAATTACTCCTGGTCCAGGTGCTATGCTACTGGTTGTGAACTCAACCAGACTCAAAGTCTTCAACCTGGGGCTACAGATTTAGAAATTTTTGTATTCCCCCCCCTCCCCCCCTCTCCCTCAGAATTGAATTCTTTTTCTAGAACGTAAAAGCGATGCAGATCCCATTTACTGGTAGACATTTGAGATTGTTATCAATAATGCCAATGTCTCGTAAAAGTTTTTTATTTTTTTATACGTTGTTAAATGCGTCCGTTGGGTGGAAAAATTTAGGAGAATGAGCATTAAAGTCTAAACAAAGCCAAGTTTTGCGGGGCAAAGTGCGATGTGTTACAATCTGTGATTCTGGATACAAAGCACAAACTCTAATAACTTTCGGAGTGGTTTTTTTTATTTGAATGGTAAAGAAACATCATTAACTTTCTCTCCAAGTCAGTTGTTACTATCACATTCCCTTGTTTCGGTTTCGAATTCAACTTGAACAAAACTTGAGAGCATCTTCAGTTAACCGATTCTTCAAATAAATAAATAAAAACTTCTATAGTAGAATTGGTTGAAGGGGAGGGGAGTGTTTATAAATGAAGGGGAATGTTACTAGAAGAAACCAAAACCTAAGCCCCAATGGAGGTTTTCTTCTTGTAATGGGTAGGAAGGTGAAGTGGTATTCGCAGCTCCTTGAATTGAGACATACTCTTGATCTACAAATCAATTAAATTTCTATTATTTTTTCTTCCTTAATTGATTTTATCGCTTTTACGATTTTCTCTAGCATATAGAAATGATGATGTAAACCCATTTAAGAATAGAGATTTCAGAGTATCATCAACAATGCTAACGTCGTAATCCTTAAAGTTGTAATCATATGTTAACGGAAAATTATTAAGGAGACTGTCAATAATCATAACACTCCTTTATGTTTATATATTTGAAATTTGTGATAATCATACGTTCGAGTCCGGGGAGTGGAGGAATTGAAGAAATAAAAACTCACTTTGATAGGAGTAGTATGAGTAGAGTGAGTTTTAGAAAGAGAAGAGAAATTGGGATCGGCCCAATGTAGTCGGTCCAGCCCACGGAATACTAAAACCTAGCCCGCAAGCACTCCATCGCCTCAAGGGGCCGTAACTTATAAATTCACAAGACGCCGCGAGGGATAGGGCTTCATTTTGTTCCGTCGTTTGGACCTTGGATTGGATTGGATTGGAGCTTCTTCCCCGAGCCTCTGATTAGAATACCAGGTTCGTCTCTTCTGTGATCCCGATGTCTGTCTCTGTTTCTCTTCCTATATATTTATGATTTTATGCATATACATTGCAAGTATTACATCTTGATCGCGAATCAAATGCAGGTGAAGCAGCAGCAGCAGCTATGGCGGAAGTCTTAGACCCCCTGAATGTCGCGGTGAACTATCAGAATGAAAAAGCCAGCAGTCAGCCTCTTACTGTTGTAAAGCTCTTCAACAGATGGTGTTTAGACGGCCCTGAAGGAGTTTCGGTACTATTTTCTTAATCTTTCGCCTTACTGGGATTTCCTTCTGTAATGATAACCGTTTCCATTCTTAACTTGATTTTTTTGGTATGTATGCGTCTAGATCCTTCGTGTTTTGTGGTTTGAGTTGTCGTGATTTTGTAGTAGATTGATCTAATTATGACGTGTCACTGTCTTATGACCTGTTTGGATGCCTTTCCGAAGCTTAAATTTCCATGTTAATTGGTACCAGACGTCCTCCTCTCCTTCTGTGGATTGACTACTGGATCGACTAAGTGGTGAATGAATTTGTGTTTGTAAATTGGCCCCAAATGATCCGCATGCATGTCCATTGCTACGAATTCTAGATTCCCTGAACTCTGCTATTGGTGTCAAGTACATGTTTGTGTCATTGTTTGCATATAGTTCTCATCTCAGGCGAGAAACAACTAAATTTTCGTAATTTTGAAATGCATTTATTTGGTTTTTCAAGGTAAATGGTGCTTATAAGATGTTGTAGAGCATTTCAGGCTTAATATGTAATACTTAATATGGTACACGTCCAATTGCTAAATATGTCGGATCAGATGTATATCCCATCTCTCTGCCCTGGTGTTGGGTGTCCAATATGGGTCTTACATACAGGTAAAAAGATTCCATGTAGTAACATTTAAGATGTCTCTGAATTTTGTACTCATTGCAACAATTCAAGGCAAAAGGCACTCATCTTGCTTTCAACTAGAAGAGTTGTAAAGTATAATAGGTCATATTGCAACAGTATCGTGCAGAAAGGAAGCTGGGTTGTATAGAGATGGGTTATGTATTGAACTCGTGCATCATTTGATTTGTGTTTTTTTTTTTTTTTGGCTGTTCTTAAAGCAACAGATGATGAATGGGTCATTTAGGTGTCTGTCTATTGGAAGCTGAAGCGGTCCATTGTGTGTTATTTGGTGAACAGTGAACTCAATATAGTTTATGTTACCTTGCCTTAATTACATTTTCTTTCCTTTTTCACAATTGAAACATGTTTCCTGCGATGAATATAATGTGATTTTGGTGTTATCTTTCACTTGTTCTTTCAATTCATATGTTTACCACTCTACTTGAATTGGTTTTAACTTCATTTGCCGTGATACCCCATCCTTTCGTTGGAACATATACGCTTGTTATAGATTTCCAGTTATAATGTGCTTTTCGGATTTTCTACCCAGAATTAAAGTTTAAAGCTATATGTGTCGTTAAATAGTTTGTTGTGGGGGCTTGTACAGTTCACCGAGGTGTCTCTATTGGATTACATTGCTGTGAATCCTACTAAGCACGCTACTTATGTGCCTCACACTGCCGGAAGGTATTCAAACAAGCGGTTTAGGAAGGCCCAGTGCCCAATTGTGGAGAGGCTAACTAACTCTCTGATGATGCATGGGCGAAACAATGGCAAGAAGCTGATGGCAGTCCGCATTGTTAAGCATGCTATGGAGATTATCCACTTGCTGACTGACCAAAATCCTATTCAAGTCATTGTTGATGCTGTGATCAACAGGTATGAGAATTTGATTTATGTTATGTTTATCTCTTGGGTTAAAGTAAAGGCGCTTGTCACTGGATAAATTAACATAAGTTTGCATTGTTGTTTTTAGTTTTGTATTCGAGTTTACATGATTAGTACCTTTGCTATTGGGAGTAAGCTCAGTGCTGGCAATTTTATAGTCATCTTATTCCCTTTGCTGACATAATTATCCCTTTGATTTGAGTGTTAATATAGTGGACCGAGAGAAGATGCTACTCGTATTGGTTCAGCTGGTGTTGTGAGGCGTCAGGCTGTTGATATTTCTCCATTGCGGCGTGTTAACCAGGCACTATATCTGCTGACAACTGGTGCACGAGAGAGTGCTTTCAGAAACATCAAGACCATAGCTGAGTGCCTAGCAGATGAACTCATAAATGCTGCCAAGGGGTCTTCCAACAGGTAAAAGAGCACTTACCTTTTCTTTACTCATATATATATTTTTTGTCTGTGGATGTTTTTTGTGGCTGGATCATTCTTCTCATCCCATGTCTTCTGCTCCCCAATTAGTTCTTCTTAGTTATTGTTAGTATTTCCTTTTGCAACCTAATTTGGCCTACGTTTGTGGTGACACTTGGTTGGGGTACATTATGCAGCTATGCTATAAAAAAGAAAGACGAGATCGAGAGGGTTGCAAAAGCCAACCGTTGAGAAAGAGGATATTTTGGTGGGAAGGAAAAGAAATGCAGGACAATTTTGTTTATGGGGCTTACTAGTTTTTTTTTTTGGCTTTTATAGGTGGGAAGATTTAGCATGGAGGAACTTTTTCTGTTTGAGCTATTTTCCGCCCTTTTTTTATTATTATTTAATGAAGTTCATTCTTATCCTTTTTTTTTTTTGGTCTATTTAATGTTGCGTATACTGAGGAGCCTAGACTGTTTCTGGGATGGTGATCATTCTCTGTTGAGTTACAGTCAACATTGAGTTGAACTTTGTTCTTGGTTTCGTGCTCGAGTTTATACTTTTTGATTGCCCGTTGTTGCTTGAAGCTCTTTGCATGCGTTTCTGCATTGATTTTATCACATTTGATGGATTCTGGGCATGGACCGAGGGCTGCAAACGATCCGAGCCGCTCGCGAGCGGCTCGGAGCTCGGCTCGGCTCGGTTCAAGACAAAAACGAATGAGCTCAAGCTCGAGTCCTGGGCTCGTTTCATAAACGAGCCGAGCTCGAGTTAGTCGAAACTCGGCTCGAATTGGCTCGCGAGCTCGATTATATTATATATATTTATATATATATATTTTTACATATTTATATTTATTTATATATATATATATATATATATATATTTATATATATTTGTTTCATAAACGAGTCGAACGAGCCGAGCTCGAGCTCTGTAAATACTTCTCGAGCCGAGCTCGAGCTCGAGTTCTGCAGCTCGTCACGAGCTCGAGCCGAGCTCGAGCCAACTAAATTTTTGGCGAGCCGAGCTCGAACACTCTAGAACTCGGCTCGGCTCGGCTCGTTTGCAGCCCCGATGGGTTTATTAGAAATATATGGAGGGAGATGGAAAAGTAAATGAATAGCTGAGCACCAGTCACAACTCCATTTTTGTATCGAAGCCCGAATCTGTTGTGGTTTAAATAGTATTACTTTGGGCTTTGTCTTGTGCCATTGTTCCGAACAAGAAGTTGTTTGAGTGGTACTTTTTGGTCATAGCTCATGGGTTTGGTGATATGTATGCTAGACTACGTTTATCTACTGGGATGATGGCCCCTTCTGTTTCTCTTCATTTGGTGATTGATATCCATGTGCACTCAAAAGAAGTCTGGCTCCATTGAATAATGAAGCCATGTATTTATGAGGGAATTAATGACGCTGGCAATAACTGTGGTCTCAAGTTTCCAAATAATTCGTGCCAAAAAAAACAAAAACAAAAACTCAAGTCTCTTACAGATGTACTAAATTAAAGAGATTTGAGATTGGAAAATATGACAGTTTCTCTCTTTTGACCTCTTACAAACCATAGTAAGCACCCGCCCCATAGCCACCACCGGCCCCATTTCCCCACCCGCTCTTCCAACCCTTTCCCTTCTAGTTCTCACCTATTGGCGGCAAGAACCGTCCAATACCCGATTCACTCTTGTAAAGTTTAGACAGCAATTTGCCGATGTTCTTGATTGTGATCATCACATTCAGAGTGGCGGGCGTGGTCGTGGTGGTGGAGGAGAGGGAGATGGAGAGATGGGCGGCTCATGGTGGTGGCTTGTGGGCGACCAATTTTTTTATTTTTTATTTTATTTCTAAAATTGTCTAACCAAATTAAACTTGTTAAATAGATGTACGATAATTATGGTCCGAGAATGAGGGGAACAAATAAAAGGAGAATCATTCTTGCACTCCCCTTTTCCTTATGCAATCTCTTTTTCTTGTTCTTGTTCACTTGAAATTTAAAAATTGTCCAACATATATGTAAAAAGAGAGTGAAGTAGTAAGAATAGTTGGTGATGTCACATTAATATTGGCAACATAGCAAGTGCAGAAGGATAAAAAAAGAAAAGAAAAAGAAAAAGAAAAAGGAACATGAAAATCATTTCTCCAAGTAGAATCAGTACTCTTCTATTATACAAGTAGATTTTTTCATGGCAATTGATGAATCAACGTGTGCAAAGTATTTCATGTTGAAGTAATTACATAATGCATATATGCCTCTTCAACATTTGTAATTTGAAGAGTCACAGGAGGCAAGAAATAAACTGATAATTAGATTACTTACATTAATACGTATTATGTGTATCTGGTAAATCCTGCATCATGAGATATTCATGGAATTATTCCCACTTGTGTAGGTTTATATAAGGTTATAAATAAATGCTACCATGGCTGCAGGTCAGTTCAAACAACCTTATACTTTTAGTAGTATTTACTTTTCCTTAAAATCACAATTAAAAAAATGAGAAATGGAAGTGACATGAATTTTGTCTTCTTTGGATTCAAATTTAAATTTTTTTGAGTTTGGTTTTTTAAGTAATGAGTGGAGAGAGAAATTAGGATAATGGTTGGAGATAGGGGTAATGAGTAGGGAGAGATAGAGAGAAAAAAATGAGAGTAATGATTAAAGATAGAGGTAATGAGTAGAGAAAGAAATGAGAATAATGATTGGAAGTAGGTGTAATGAGTATTTTTTGAATTGAAACTTTTTTTTTCCAAGTTTGAATCCAAACAATGCATTAATTTTATTCAACTAAGTTTAAACACCAACTCAAATACAACTCTGTGGGATCCTATCAGCCGTTTAGTGCATGTATATGTACAAATTAGAGCAAGTTTACCGGGTTGTGTAAAATAGCTATAAAGCTATTTTAGCTCCCGAAAATGAAAAAGTAACCATACAGCAGTGTAGGTAAACAAAGAGCTAATTTGGCTCCATCTACGGTTGTAAGCTAAAAATAGCTTACAACTATTCACAAGCAATTCAATTTTTTATTGTTTCCTCTCTCTCCCCCCTTCTCTCTCTCTCATATTTTAATAATAGGATAAAGAAAAAGGTTGAAAAATGTGTATTTTAATAGAGAGTAGGTTAAATAGATAGTGTTAGTATAGTGTTAAAAGAAATATGAGTAGGTAAAATGAAAAATGTACACTGTTCACAAGTTTTTTTAACTAAGTATTACCAACTTGTTTAAAATAGCTATAAAGCTATTCTGGTTCACAAAAAGAAGAAAAGTACCCATATATCAGTGTAGGTAAACATGAAGGTAATTTGGCTCCATCTACGGTCGTAAGCTAAAAATAGCTTACAACTATTCATAAGTAATCCATTTTTTTTTTTATTGTTTCCTCTCTCTCCCCCCTTCTCTCTCTCATATTATAATAATAGGATAAAGGAAAATGTTAAAAAAATGTGTATTTTAATAGAGAGTAGGTTAAATAGATAGTGTTGGTGTAGTGTTGAAAGAAATATGAGTAGGTAAAATGAAAAATGTACACTATTCACAAGGTTTTTTAACTAAGTATTGGTAAACTTGCTCTTAGTGTTTTTGAGCTTATTATTCTTTACAAGAACCATTAATTCGAATCGAAGAGGAAAAAAACTAAAAGTGACATTTAATAATTCGGTCTTGCTATTGTTAGCCCACTGGGCTGACGATAAACGCACTAAAATACAAGAAAAACACGTATTTTTGTGCACTTTTTACATTCTTTAATACACATTCACACACCTACTATCGTCAGCCCATTGGGCTAATTTTAAAATTTTCCTTAATAATTATATTACACAGGATCTTAAATCGAGGATGAAGAACAACGACATATTGAGATACAAAAAGCATATTATGTGATCGTACCAAATGTATATTAATCACATTTCTCATACACTACGTTTCTATATTTAATGTGTAGATGTACTCAACTACTCATTGGCTCACGGACGGACTAAGTGGAAGATGAGCCCGGGCGATCAACCTATGCAATTTTCACAATTTGTTTAGAATAATTATTGTTTTTGTCAAGAAAAGTTTCTAAACCCGCTCTTAAGATTGTATATATGGGTCTAAAAAATTTGTAACTGCATGTATGTTCTATGTTTTGCGCCCTCTTAAAATAGATACGGGTGGCAAGTGAAGTGCAGTTGGTGTCTCCCTTTATACTCCTATATGCACATGAGCAATGTTCGATTCCTGTAAACATCTCTCCTCCTCCCCCAATCGATCCCCTAGGATAGAGTAGGATAAGTTTAATGAATGAAAAATAAAAAGAAGAAGAAGAAGAAGATACGGGAGCATATATCATAGTATAATTTATTACTACAGGTAGATCGAAAAAATCTAAGTCAATTATTTTGGTAGAATTTTTGCAGCTTCATTGAGAGAAACTGAGATAATCTTTTACAAGTCACAAACTTTTCTTTATAATGTTTGATCCACTCAATGATGAACTCAAAATTATTGTTTTGTGAAGAAGACAGTAACATAACATCACATACTATATGTTAAGAGGAGTTGGTTGGGTGATTAGTAGTTGAACGTTTTACATAATCAAAATTAATTAGACTAAGTACGTACCCAATCAACTGAACCAACTTGCAAGTCCATATTCAACTCAACTTAAGAAGATAGATTTAAGGGATTATCTCTCTCTCATGTGACGTGAAACAGGATCCACTGTGATCCTTTTTGATGATCTGATCAGCTAGCTGTTTATTATGTAAGTCTCGATTTTTAGAATATTCCAGCAAAAAAACACCACATTGATTAGAGATTGTTATCTATGAGAACGAATTATATTTGTCATGAGAGAAATAAATGGTACTAGAACTTTGACCATTCGTTCTCTCAAGACATATCTTATTCGAACCAAATCTTAGTGATATCTAATTGACATACATTTTCTCAAAGATGATGCGCGCGTTGAGTCTTACAAAAATGTGACCTCCACTAATGGACAGTAGGATTGGTCCTCAAGATTATTCAAAATGCATGTAAGTTGGTACAGACACCTGAGTCATAAAAAAAAAAACAACAACTCAAATCATTATATGATAGTACCTTGTTGGGTCTTATTACAAATCATACGAGGGATCACATGAGGCATGATCGATCAGTTGAAAGGATCCCAGTTATTCGCTCACATGACCAATAATTTATTAGTTAATTCGTCGCCATATAAAATTCATTGGCATTTTTTTTTTGGGCTAAAACGATAATAGATGATATTATTAATCTCAATCAAAATATATCAAGTAGAAGGCTCATTCTTAGATAAGGGACCAAGAAACCATGACGGCGTGGATTCAATCCAATGGCTATACCGCAAACCAGAAAAACCTTTCTCATCCAAAAACACACACTTCACCATAAGTTTCGATTGAAATCCAATCGACAAAGTAAAAAGGAAAAAATTCCATAATGTCACAAACCATCCTAATTCATCACCGGTAGAACCATTGTGACCACGGCCACAAATCACGAATCTCTGACGATCTTGAGATGCTAACCAGAATCACAACCATGAATGCCGACCCACTGGCGACGATCGAGGAGGAGCAGCGGAGGAGGGATCAACGGCGAAGAAAAGCCGAGAGAAAAGAAATGAGGGGTTAACCCAAAGAAAACTCTCATAAGGGCTGTGAAAAAACCATCACCGTAGAAGAAGAAAAAAATAACACTATCACGGCCTGTTTGGATGGCGGAGAAGAAGGGGGATTTGTGAGCCGGCCGGATTTGGAGTCCTGGTCCCACTCAAATCCGGTGTTTGGTTGAGTTTTAAGGAAGTTGGAGTTGAATACTGTAGCGGCTTCAAATCCCCTTGGAGGTGGATTTGTGAAGAACTGGTCTGAACCCGTCGTTGGCAAATCCGGGGGTTTTTCAGACGTTTTTACCCCTCCAAATCCCCCTTATCGATCCAGGTGGCCCTCGTTTTTGTTTACTCAGATGATTTTTGTTTTCTGAAAACCAGACCGACGCAGAGGGAGAGAGAGTTTTTGTTTTCTCAGACGATTTTTGTTTTCTGAAAACCAGACCAACAATGAGAGAGAGAGAGATCTAGAGAGAGAGAGAGAGAGAGAAGAGAAGGAGACCGAACGGAGAAGATGGTCGGCGGAGAGAGAGAGATCTTATAGCCAGAGAAGACCCCTGATTTCTCTGGGCTGGGTTGTTTACGTCGGCGTCAGAGAAGAAGTAAACCTGCGATGGGTTTTTTTTTTTTTTTCTTCTTTCCCTTTGAGGAAACGATAGAAACGAGGTCTTGTGTACCTATATTTACATATACATATGTTTTTTTTCCCCAGAAAACGAAGTATATGGGGTCCATGGGTGCCATTTTTCCACTTTTGCAATTACGTTTTTTTAATTTTTTTCAGAAAATAATATTTTTTTCTAATAAAAAACATGATTTCAACATTTGTGTTCTAAAATGAAATTATTTCATCATAAAATTAAAGATAAATATCAATTTATTCTAATTAGTATGAAATAAATCAATTTTGAGCATTCCAAAAATCAAAGTAGGGGCAATTCAGTCATTCGATATCTAATCCCATCATATACACCTTCCATATCCTCCTTGTCAACAAATCATCCAAACACCTCATTACAAATTCACCATTTTTAAGAGGTGGGGCCACCCTTCTTAACATATCACCCCTCATTACATATCTACCTTCAAATCCACCCTCATTCTATATCCACCCAAAACAAATCCTCCATCCAAACGGGCCGTCAAGGTGAAGCCCTCCCCTCCAGCGCCTCATAAGGGCTGTGAAAACTCTAGGGCAAGGGAGGGAAAGGAAGAGAGTCGGCTACGGTTTTTTCTGTGAGAGAGAGCGCTCCAGTGGACTGCCAACAAATATCTTGACCCTTTGGAGTTGATACGTACCTAGCACTCTGGTTAATTGATTTCCTGATTTTTGCAGGGATGTTCTACGTAATCGACCTAAATTTTTGCACGGATGTTCTACTAATCGAGTTCTACCCTTTTTTGTTCTCAGCGAAAGTCAGAATTGTTAATTAAAAGTTAGTGAAGTTTGAACCTTTCTTAAATGCATGAGAATATATAGTGTCCAGGAACGAGTCTTCTACTTGATAAAGTTGTAATCATTGAAAATATGAAATTGAAAAATAGAATATACCAACCATTCTAATTTTTTCAGTTGGCATATTTTTTGAAGTGATCAATTTATCGTCGGATGAATGTTTTAGTTGATAAATTTATCCAATGATAATTAACTTTCAATTTAGATAAACTTTTTTAATTTTCTTTTCGAGTAAATATAATGTTTTCGGTGATCTCCGGTTAGCTATGCAATATGCACCATTAGGGGGCATTTCTATTAATCTATAAGTCGCAGACTACAATTTTTTTTTGCATTTGTTAGTTTTACACCAAAAATTGGGAATTAATTTTGCCACTGTCCTTTTTGTTAATGCCATTCCCATTCTCTCACAAAATAAATCATCTAATCAAGACACAAAGGGGAGTGGCAAAATCACTCCCCCAAAATTTTATGTATTAGTTGTTTGTCTCGACGAGAGGAATCGAAAAAATAAGAAAAAAATTTGACTTTTACCCAAATGTTTTGGGAAATATCTAAGGACAAGCCCAAAAGCTGACTTTTTGGACTTTTCTTGGAGATTTCAAAAAATACTTATATAAAAGTCATAAATTTTTACTTTTTCGATTCTTTCGTCGAAACGAATTAATAATACAAAAAGTTTGACACAAAACTAACAAATGCAAAAAAAATTTGAATAAGGACAAAAAAAAAAATATTGTCCACAACTTTTAGATTAGTAGAAACGCCCTTATTTTCATTTGATACTCTTAGATAATACGTGAATAAGGTAAACACGTATTGAACATCAATTATTTTATTGTTGTAGCTGAGGCTAGTTCAGTTGATCAAAACTCCATCTTCTCACTAGTAGATGAGGCGTTTGAATCTCTGTACCAGTGTATGAGTTATTTGTTAGGATTATTTATTCTCTTAATGATGCTATTAGTTCGGTTGGAGGATTGTGAACATCTTTCTAGTTTGATGTAATTCTAATATTTGAATTCTCGTTGTACATAAAAAAAAAAAAAAGGAAAATTTATATAAATGATCTTTCTAATTTTATCTGAGTCTCATTTTTGTCCTCCAAGTATCAATTACAATTTTTTTAACCTTCAAGTTTGGTTTTCGTATCAAATTAGTCAAATTGATAACTTCTGTCAGTCAAACTGGACGGAAAAAAAATCAAATTGATGGCAGTTTGGACGTTGTAGTTCATACCAAGTTGGTCCAATTGATGACGTTTGGCCTCAATCTGATTTTTTCCGTCTAGTTTGGCTGACAGAAGTTATCAATTGGATCAACTTGGTACGAAAACTAAACGTGAAGGTCAAAAGAGTTGACTAAGGTTGACAAGCATTGACCGGCGTTAAAAGTGCCTAAAACCCTAAGGTACCCTATATAAAAAGTGCCTAAAACCCTAGGGTACCATATGAAAGTGTTTAAACCGCTAAAACTCTATAATAGGAAAGTATACCCTAAAACCCTGTGAAATTGTCTAAAACCCTATGGTACCCTATGAAAGTGCCTAAAACCTTAAGACACCCTATTAAAATGCGACAAGATTGAAAAAACACGAAAAATATATATTTTGTGTTAGCCAAACAATGCCCTTGTCTCATTTAAGACAATTTAAATGAAAAAAGACATTTTTTGTGTTAGTCAAACAAAGCCTTTGTCTCATTAATGGCAATTTTATCTTTTCACAGACTCTAGACTCTAAAATATTTTTATTAATGGACTCTACACATCACAAAAATTTACGCTGGATTAAAACTCATATAAGGTTGTTTCATTTGGACTTTAGACTAATATGTTGGTATATATATATACTATCTTGAACTCGGAATGGTTCCGCATAATCTGTTCTATATATTGATACAAAGAGTAGTAACAAAATGTTTTTAGAATTGTATGTATGGTCAATAGTATTTTCGTTAATTGGTAGGATTAACTAATTAATGTCACCTTCATTATATATACACACACACACAAATCTTCTTATAAGGGCGCCCTTATTAGGATGTCCCCTTTTTCCGATCGAATTTCAATGATCTGAGTCGCTCAATGTGTTCAGAACATGATTCTAAGGATGTCCGCGAGAAATTGGCAAAAAAAAAAAAAAAGACCGGGGAGGGCTCGATCAGATCATTTTTTGTATTTCTAATAAGTTGTTTAATCGTTGGCATGTTGAATCGTACAGCGTTTTGATAAAATGCAGATGCCCTTATAAGAAGGGGACTCATATATATGTTGAACCAATGCACACAATACTTTAATTGCGATGTGAGTAGTTCCAGTTGTTATCAGAGTACGTAATTGGAAGTAAACAGCCTCTCCACAAAAATAGGAAGAAGGTAATAAGTACTTGTGCAGGCTAGGCTAGGCTAAGCTAGGCGATGCAAGCACTGGCCCCGCATAAACGTGTGGTGAGAAAGTGGCAGTGCCAATAGGGAACTGAATAATCTCCCCTATAATTTACTCGATAAAAAATAATTTAATTACTACACACAGTTATATTATTTTACCATTGATCCCGTGTGTATAAACGACGTGGATTTCAAAACAGAACCGCTCCCATTCTGTTCATATGATATGATATGATGGTCATCACATGATGTATATGATTGCATGAGATGATTCTTTCTTTTAGAAATATCACGTACTGTATAATGGTTGACGAATTCTTATATAATAGTATATGTTTCTCTTTCTTTCGTTTTTTCCAAAGAGATCGAGGATCGATGTAATTAATTAACTAGATATTATTACTGGAGGAGTACTACATATATATATATATATATATATATATATATATATATATCACAAGCAGATAGAGAATTAATTAATTTACTTGATCATCATCATGTTTAATTAAGAGTTGATTTTGACGGGTGAGGTAATTATTAGAGTGTAAAGAAAGAGAATGTTAGAAAAAGCACAGGATCGGACATGGTCATTATCTCTTAGTAATTATATATATATATATATTGGTTTAAACTTCAAATTAACCAAATTAAGTAGCTAGCTGGCTAGCTAAGCTGGTGTTGTTTTTGGGATCACCCAAAGGATCCCTAGGAAGCCTCCAAGTGGCATTGTTTGGTGCCTTGAATCGATTGACCTAGTAGCTAGTTACTCGTAGTTGATATATACTTATATATATATATAGTAGTATATATGAATGAAGAAGACGATCGAGCTGCAGGCAATTGGAATTAGGAAACTTCGTGCCTAGCTTGATATTGATAGATAGAGATACGAATAGGATGTGATACAGCTAGCTAATACGGAGATACGAGAAATAAAAATCTAAAGCTCGATCTGTTTCCTAGCTCAATGACTTCATCAATTAAGTACTACGTACTGTAATAAGATGTTACATTTAACTAATCTGTTAAGCTTTTCTTAGGCAATGAATTTGTCAACACAAGATATTGAACAGATATCATCCGTCTATTTTGTCTATATATTGTACTATTTCAATATTAATAGAGTGCAAAGTGATCTTTTGATCGAGAAGCGTCCTGCCATTTGGCAGCTAATTACACCTAGAATTTACTTTTTAAAATTGAATATTTACACAACTACTTATAATGATCTTTTTTAAGCACCCCGTTTGGCCGCATAACATCACAGGGTCTATTTATTTAATCATAGCTGTCTTTAAGATTTGCCTTCTGGCATTAATGATACGCAGTAGCAAAGGGAAAAAATGATATGGATGAAAAACAATGACTATGACATCTACAATATTTTTTACTTGCCGTGCCTATAATTCTCATATTAGTATTCAATATTTAAAGTTAAATTTTCCAGCCCATAATTACCACAACAATAGAATCTAAATTGATCTTAGTTATCTTTAAGATTTGTTGTTTGTTGTTATTTATTATGTATACTCCAATAATAATCAACAGAGTCCTTTTAGCTAGTGAGAAAGGTTTGCAACGAGGACAAGTATTGATTATTTAGGGCAGTGATTTTGCCACACTCTTTTTTGATAATGCCACACCCTGCAAATGTATTTTTTGGTGCAAAAATACACTTGCAGGGTGTGGCATTATCAAAAAATAGCGTGGCAAAATCATTTCCCATTATTTATTAGTTGTCCTTTTACGATAAAAATTTAGTAAATATAAATGGTCGGCCATAATTAATCCTACTTTTTATTTTTAAGCATTCTGATTTCTAAAAAACACTGAACAAATCTTGTTAATCTAGTTTAAATTTCAACCGAACTAATCATCTTTATATGCATGAGTAAGTATCATTTTACGTTTCAATTTTGAATTTTAACTAAACCAAAACATCCCCATATCTAATAGACTTCATCTACCTATTAAATTTTCAATGGCCCAATGTTATTATCAAACCTAAAAAAAATATAATATCTTAAAGGGCTCTATCTATACCGTATTTTAAACAAATTAGCATTCTTTCTACGAATGAATTAAAAAATTAATCAAACCGAAACAAATTTATTACAAAAAATGGGGCTCTAATTCTCCGACTTCAATATCTAAATCTAAAAAAGCATGCATATTGGTTTTCTAATTCTTAGATCACATACATATTTCCTTCACCACACCACTTGCATGCCCACTTCTCTTTTATGTTATGCATGGTTCACTATTTCGATCGAATTGAACTAGCAGTAATGAGTGCTTGCGGTGACAGCGGCTCTAGGATTTTCATCCACCGGTGAAAACCTTATACTGTGTTGGTGTAGAAAACTCTATGGAAAAAATAAACTTCAACTTGGCAAGATACAGTGTAATAAGAAAAAGGAAAATGTACAAACAAATTCAACGGTTTTGCAAACTGATAATCCAAACACAAAACCCTTACATAATATCTAACAATATCCTACGACGAGTCTTTATACGTTAAAAATTCAATTTCCCAAATTTAATTAGACTTTCACTCATTATTCTAACTCTGCACGAGTGATCCACTGCCGAAAATACTAAAGAAAAAATTATTTATATGTAAAAATAATAATTTTTTCAATGCATTTTCTTAACCCAGGAGATTTGATTGAACCCCCAAAATAGTGGTAGAGCCGCCCTGTTGCTTGACATATTAATGATACGGAGTATACAGCAAGAGAGGCGAAAATAAATAGGATATCAATATATATAGTACTAACACTGGTGGCTAATTTCTTTTATTAGTCTTACAATTTTGGGTTCAGTCACATTACAAAAGACATATTACCATTTCTATTTTTAATATCGGTTTTGCCGTTCATTTTGTCAATGACAATGTACTTCGATCACTGAGTTATTTTTGTCCAATAGAAGTCCTAAATTTTTGCAGGGATGTTCTATTAATTGATCGAGTTCTACCCTTTTTTCTTCGTAGCGAGAGTCAGAATTGTTAATTGAAGTTAGTGAGATTCGAACCCCTCTTAAATGCGTGAGCGTACATGATGCCTATTTATTACTTGGCTGCCACTCCATTTGAGATCGAGTTCTACCTTATGAATGATTTGAATCAACTATTTAGGTTTGGGGCGGTCCCCGTGATAGGCTATACATGAATACAGCCTATATAAGATATGATTTCAAATGGATGTTATTTGTCCCTTTAGTATACGCACGCAAAAGTATAGTTTTTTTGTTCTGTTTGGACTTGCTTTCTTTGTCAAACGTATGTTTTTGAGTTCGAGTTTTCTGTAGTTTCGATTGTTCTGATTGTTCCTCTTCTCCCATCTTATTTTGATTTGCAAAAAAGAGAAAGAGATAGAAACGGTGTTGTTTGATCATACTTTTTAGTTCAAACAATTTTCTTTCCGACATCGGAATTTCATGCATCAAATGCATACGATGCTTAATTACAAAGAAATTAAGTTTATTACAAAATATTGGTTAAGAGCTACAACCACGTACCTACGTACACCAAGACGTGAGATTCATGAAGATCAATAAACACATACTATTGCAAACCAAATGAAAAATATGAGTCAAGGACTTTTTTTATTTTTATTTTTTCTTCTGTCAAACGAAAATTCATAAAAACTTACGAAACAAAGTACTACATCAAGAGTATCAACATAATAAACATATTGTGCAAGGAAATAAAATAACTACTAAGCCTAGTCTAAAACTTGCCTAATGTTCAAGCTATTTCTAAGCACAAACTCTCTTATAGCAATGGGCATTTCCACAAGGAATACAAGGTTGACATCTTGTTCAGTACCCCATCGAGCAAGATAATTTGCGCACTGATTGACTATTCGGTAAGTATGGCTAATCGCGGTGTTGGTCTGATCAATGAGTCAAGGACATTGCCAATCAATGAAAATGCAATAGAAACCCCAGCAAACCCGAATCATTAATGGGAATAACTAACCACAGGCGCAATCCGCAAATCTCTTATAGCTAGAGATGCAACAAACACTAAACAAAAACCAAAGAAACACAACTATAAAACCACCGCTCTCGTGCAAGCCATCAAAAATCGGTCGTTATTGCTACAACAAGATCTAGGGCAACTTCACCAGATGTTGTGCCCGGCCATGAAGGTTCCTAAACTAAACCTCCACACGGAGAAAAATACTACTATAAACCTCCCCCCCCCCCCCCCCCCCCAAAAGAAAGGGGAAATTAAGACCACACTCATCCTATCCCGCCAATAATATACTATTCTTTGTTCTGTCCACCCCGCCAAAACTATAAATGCCTCCAGATATGAAATTGAAGGGATGGGAGTGGAGGTGGCGGAATAGATCGGTGAGGAAAGGGAACGGTGAAGGCGAAGGGAGAGAGATGTCAGACAGGAGAGGAAGAGAAGGAAGGGGGGAGTGTAACTGTTTCTTGTTTTTTTTGTCTATCTCTCTAAATAAAGAGGAACAAAGTTTGGGCTCAATCAATCCTGTGTCTAAATCCATGTCAAGCATCACCTTGAGCTGGCAATTTAATCTGGCTGGATGATGGAAGAGGATTCGACACTCACTAGGCATTTTTCTAATACAACTCAAATACATAGTTCGTCTTAGAGCATCTCCACTCCTCACTTAAATCTTGATTCAAACTCAAATTTGAGCCAAAACTCTCATCCATTCCTTACCCAAACTTATACCGAATTTGAGTTTTACTCAAATTTGATTATACTCAAACCTTTACTCAAATTTTTGAAGGCAAATTTCACACATTTAAATTTACAATATTGCTATTAATAAAGTTTTTACTCAAATTTGTGTATATTTGTGCTTGGATTTGCGTTTATCCATTGAAACACACAATACCAAATCAAAAATTTACTCAAATTTGGGTAAAAAAACTGAGTAAGGAGTGAAGATGCTCTTATGTTACAACCTCTCTTAAATTGACCGGTCATGTAAGAAAGACTTGATTTACCATTTGGGTCAATGAGAATTCATGGGTACACAAGATGTTAGCTGGCACAGTCAAGGATAGATCAGTCTTTTTATTAAAGAATTGGCATAAGAAATTGTCATCCCGCAGCAGAAGAAAGGGTCAAGATACCATTTTTTAAAATTGAGATTCAAGAGAATCTCCATAGGAATACAAACAAACAAACAGAAAAAAACACCAATGCAGACCTTCCAAATTACTAAAATCAATAGTTTTAAAGGGGTGTGTGTATGTATATATATATCCATAAACATCCCATACACATGACACCAAACAAGGACATGTAGACAAAGCCCTTCGATACTAAGTTCCAGAAATATAGAGTAGTTCCCATTTTTGTCTCCCTCGATCTTTTAACCCATAATAATATTATCCCATGGAAATTCAATTCCAGCAACAGCACCAAAAGCATAATAACCTTCACAAAGGGAATAATCCAATTCCAGTGAGTAAAGTGAGCAGTAGTAGTTTCAAGGGAAGGAGCAGAGGGACTAATGCCATTAACAAGTTTGTTGGGGTGAGACAAAGGCCTTCTGGGAGATGGGTAGCTGAGATCAAAGACACCACCCAGAAGATCAGGATGTGGCTTGGCACATTTGAGACTGCTGAAGAAGCTGCTCGCGCTTACGATGAAGCTGCTTGTCTTCTCCGCGGATCCAATACCAGAACTAACTTCATCACTCATGTTTCTCATGATTCCCCTCTCGCTTCTCGGATTAGAGATCTTCTCAACAGTAAAAAGAGTGACAAAAAACCAAGTGCTGATTCTAATTCTAATTCTACTTCTACTTCTACCAACCCCATATTGAGTACCAGTACCACCACCACCACCACTACTACTAGCAGAACAACTACTAGTATTACTAGTGCTCGAAATGGTAATGTTGGTGGTGAAGCTATTTCTTCATGCGAGAAATTCCAGCATACCCAGTTGTTTGATGTTGCATACAGGCCTGATATGAGCGAATTTGAATTGGGTTCTTTTCAAACTGGCAATCCATGGGGTTTTGGACACGGAATTGATCGGTTTCCTTTCAATCAGGAACCGTTGGAATTGCCAAGGAATGTTATTTCCTCTGAGACAAGTACTGCTGAATTGGAAGAGTTCTCGGAGTTTGATCGGATGAAAGTGGAAAGGCAGATATCTGCTTCACTTTACGCGATGAATGGGGTGCACGAGTACATGGACACTACTCATGATCCTACTGAGGCCTTCTGGGATCTTCCTTCTTTGTGTTCACTGTTCTATTAACTTTCTATTAGAACTTGTCCCACATTGATTAACTATTCTTTACCTAGCTTAGTATGTCAGTCTAGACAATATCTTCACTCATTGTCAATTGATTTTTTGAGTTGAATGCTTTGTTTCTGTATTTCAGTTTAATAAACGAGCCATTGAATCTTATTCTTCTTTCTTTCTTTCTAGTTTATATTTTTTCTCACTAAAAGAGTGGAAAGAGTACCTTCTTCTTTGGCTTCATCCGAGACTTGAAAATGAGCACTTGGTTTGGTTAATGATTTCTTCAACTTTCTGAGGGAGTGGAGGTAACTGTGTTCTTCTGGGTGTTGTTAACATGTTGTTGGGAAGGTTTCTATTATACGCTTTCTCCGTCTCTCCATATTTTTTTTTTGATCACTCTGTCTCCTTACGTAATTGTTTCCATAATTAATTGCATATGATGAAATTGAAGAATGGATGGATCAACTAACATAGTAGTAGTGGTTTTATTTGTGACAACGTAATATAAATATATCCCACCCCTTCGTATACCATTGACTGATTATCGTCTCATAATTAGTTACGCCTTAAACTAGATAAATTACCATAGTTGGTGATATTTTACTTTCATGTGAATGTCAAGAAGATCGACCAATTATTTGCTACTCATAAGTTGCACCAGTCTATTATTTTTCTTCACTCTTTGAAAAGCAGAAAATATTATTTTTCTTCACTCTTTGAAAAGCAGAAAATAAATAACATGGACAACAATTAAATTCGTTGGCTAGTTTGGAAAGTAGGGGTGCACCCTGATGAACTAGCTAGACTGTTTTCTATCTTGTGCATATATAATATTAAATGAAATGGGACGAATTAAACTAATAACTGCCAATTAATGTTATACAGATTTGGAATATTTTTCACTGGTTAGCTAGAATGCTTCCTTAACTGGTGGCTAGCTACATTTTCGTAGTGGGTTAGTGCACTAATGGAACTCATTATTGAGTTGAAAGTATGTTTGGAAGCTTGTTTGGAGAGTACAAGACTTAAATTACCCGATTATAAAAAAAATTGAAGGCTTAGAGTATTTTTTAGAGGATTCTTCACATTTTATCATCAAAAGTGTCATTTGATACCTTTTATAACTATTGGAAGGATGAATCTTTGAAATACACTCCAATAGATGCTGATTCCTTCAAAAAATACCCTTCAAATACTATTTTTTCAGCAAAAATGATCATACATACATACATACATACAAAGGATAAAAAGTTCAAGCACAAAAAATAAGAAAAACAAAAGGTTAGATGATACAGTAATACTAGTAGGAGGTTTAACTTTGGAGGGGTGCTACCTACCCATGCTCCAAATTTGAAGCAATTGAGGTATTGGAGCATTTAAAAGACACTAAATTACCCTTCAATTTTTTTGATAGAAGTATATATATTAGTAGGTGTTTTGAGGGGGTTCTGGTGGAGAGGCTCATCCACATTGTAATAAGGAAATTGATATGAATAAGCAAACTTAACAACAATGCTAAAAAAATACCTCACATTGTAATAAGCAAAGTTACAAGTCTTTTAGCAAATAATCAAATTCCATCCATTCCATAACCAAACTTAACAACTTTTACCAATAACCAAAACTCAATAACCAAACCCAATAACCAAACTCAAAACTAAAAAACTAAAAAACACCCCACATTAGAATCGTCTCATCAAGACGAATAATTTGGTGTGGTCGGGTGCGTGATTAAAACTCGTTTGCAATTGGACATAGGTGTATTGCGTATTGTGGGGGTTTTTTTTATAGGGATGCAAAAATAACCAATGTGGAGGTAAAGTTTGTTAAGTTTGATTATGAACTAAATGGATAATCAAATACTGACATGGCACATTTTGGTTATTGAATTTGATTATTCTCATTGCGGATGCTCTTAGATTAGAAGAAAGAACATTGCTTAATTAATACTATAATACTACTACTCTATTATATTAGCATGTGATTGTGATATATATGAGAGGGTCAATCATTTGTTAGTTAGGAGCAATTTTTAAGAGCCCGGCCGGGGATGGATTCAATCAAAGGAGAAGAGTACATACATGTGCATATATAAAGTTTGATTGAGACGTGTCGGCTGCAGGAGTGGCAAGCCACGAGGCAGCAGACCAACGTTTGTACACATCAGCGTAACTAGCTAGGAAGGGAAGTTTGTTCGTTTTGTGCTCTGCTTTCGTGGGTCCTGTCCTGTCTCGCCGTCTTGGGAGTTTGCCAGAAGATACTCTATCTATCAGAAAAGGAAACCGAAACCAACTCAAACTCAATCCAAGGAAAAACTCTGAACCTCCCTGTGTCTGCTTCTCTTCACATCTCTCTCTCTCTCTCTCTCTCTCTCTCTCCATATTACTACCATAATAGGAGTACAATGGAGAATAAGTGGCAGTGGTGAAAAATAAATGGGGGAAGAGAAATCAAATTCAGCAGCTGGTAATTCTGTATCTGTATGGCCTGCTGTCAAGCCATTCGTCAATGGAGGTGCCGCTGGCATGCTCGCTACTTGCGTCGTTCAACCCATTGACACCATCAAAGTTACTACTACTACTCTCTCTCTCTCTCTCTCTCTCTCTCTCTCTCTCTCCAGCATTGTCGATAATGAATATATTTGGGAATGAATATGTATGCAGGTGAGAATTCAATTAGGGGAGGGATCAGCAGTGGAAGTCACCAAAAAGATTATTCGAAATGAGGGAATTGGCGGCTTTTACAAGGTTCTTCTTCTGCTTTCTCATTCTTATCACATGTTTATATGTTGGCTGAGGATCTGTTACCAAAATTCTTGTTTTCTTTCCAATCGACGGAGAATCGACGGAAAATCGTATTGTAAAGCTTGCTGGAATGTGGATGTGAAAAGTGGAGTTTGGTTCCTTGCCGTATTTCAGGACTTCTTTGGAAACAAACAATGAAGTGGATGAAGTATGGAAGAAGATTAACAAAATGGACTTTATTAACCCTCAAGGGAGAAGAACAACCAATCGAGATGATTGAGTGAACAATTACAAGTTAATTCTACTCCTAAAAAAGAAAAGATAAAGGCCTGATTGGCGTTGTTTGTGTGTCCTTACAATGAGGCCTAAAAGGCTATTTATAGAAAAACAAAGATACGCAGGAAATAACTTCCTAACTTCCTAACTTCCCACTACTCTTTATTCTTTTCTTTGCTTCCACTTGTCCAAATAACTTCCCACTTCCCTTCAAATGTGTAGGAGCATGACAAGTGTCATTTTAACCTCCAAGTAAATAGAGATACGCCAAGTGTCCTGCACATGTTATTAAAATACAAATACCAATTCTAATAATAACAAAATAGGTTGCATTCCCATAATTCCCACCTTTCGGCCAATTATCGACGGGCGGTGAATATATGGTCCAAACAATGCCCCCCTTATTCATTTGGGTGAAGTGCTAACGTAACCCAAGTGAATAATGAACTAGTACATTTTAAATCACCCTTCTGTCGATATCGACGGGTGATAACTTATAGTGGTGTAAATAATTTGCCCACCATTCTGGAAGAGTTACCAACACAATGCCCTGTAACTTACCTAACTAATCAGTTATCATCGAAATTTATTTTGATAGTTGGCCTATAAACGTGACTAAATTTATAATCAAAGGCCAATATTTGCGAGCAAAGCCTCATCCATTATCGACACAAGCACAAGTGCAGAATCGACGGGAACTTGGCTTATTATCGACAGAAACATCCCACTGTCGACGGGAACCATTGACCTTATTAGTCTTCAACCAAAACCACACATATGGCTCTGGAAATCCAATAGGAACACTTAGTAAAGATGCAACCTCATATTTGAACAAATAGTTGTTCACAATTCACTGCCATAATTGGCCTGAACTCATACTCCATGGGTAAGTTTTCACTATTCTTAACCCGTATAGATGGAGTGGAGGGATCATTTTCTATTTTGACCATTCATGGTCTAAATTGAAAAACTCTAGTCGAATGACCATTTTCATGATTCAACTTGCCTGAGTTTCAAATTTTCGAGCCCTTTAGTGAATTTTGCCCCCCCAAGTTCATTTGGAAAAACCAAATAAAACTGGGCAAGTAAAGATTTTCACATATTTTTCAAAGGATTCTTTTGGCTCATAAACATGATTACAGTTTATAATCAAGGGCAATTACTACCAGAACCATGATGCCAAATAGGTTGTAAGCCTTGTGAATTATGATCGACAGAAAAATGTTCCTATCGACGGGAGCATAACCTGCTATCCATGGCTAAACAAATTGATTTCTTTTACCGTCGATATCCAAACAAATTGGATAAAGTTTGTCAGCCTTGGGTAACTAGAAAATTCAGAGCAAAAGGCATCAACATATTGGCCACTTTACTGCCATTGGTAGTTGTAAGGCCAATTTCCTTCCAAAACTAACACGTACTAGTGCATTGGTCCTTTTGGTAGCCATAATCTTCAACAAATGGCTTAATTTGGCCAAACAAAGGGAATGGGTACTGGATCCATTTATTTTGTTTGGCCTTCTCATTTATCGACGGAATTTTTTTTTTTAAGAATTGTTCCAAAATTTGGCCAACAAATAGCCAGCCTTCCTTGAAAAATTTAACTGTTCAAACTTTCCATTTAAGGCTGAATACTTCAACATCCTAAGCCATTTTGTTTTAACAATTTGGCTTTCTAAAGATGAGTTTGCCCCCCAAGCAAATTCGAAACTAAAAGAGGGCTTATTTCATTTCATAGTTTGGCCATGTATGTCCTGATTTCGTGTAAAAATCTTGAACGAAATCAACCATTGGCCTTCGTTTGGCCAAAATATGAGTAACCGCCATTTCATTATTGGCTTTTGTTTTCTCCATGAAAATCACCATTATAATTTTCCACATCTCTAAATAATATATAGGAAACCATTATCATAATTAACAGGATTGGGGCAATCTCAAATCAATTGATGCCCCCTAGTGAATGCTTTAAATTATGGCCAACGTTTCCTTTTCTGTTTGAACAGAGACCAACCATTACAATTTGACAAATGGCTTCTCAAGCCATTTATAAGTCATACCCTTTCAAGGCTTGTACTGGGTAAATCATATATATACGAGAAAACAATTTAAAAGCAAAAGGAAAAACTGTAGAAAAGCAATGAACATATATATCTACACCTCTTAACCAAAATTGGGCATGTTTCAACCAAAACCAATACGGATACCAATACAGATGGCTTCTAAAAAATCCATTCCTCTTCCGAATATTGTTGATCAATAATTGAACAAATAATTTTGGGGTCCTTGTGATTGATGTGTAGTGTGCCATAAGAGGCACATATTGACTTTGATTAGTTTCAACTCCAGGCGGTACTTTAAAACCAATGGGCGCGTCTCCAATTTGGCCATTCCCATATTGAATTCCAATTCCATTATTTTCACTAGTATTTGGAAGTGGTTGATAAAAATCCGTTGGCCTTGGGCTAGGCCTAGGTTCAAAAATTGGATTTTCAAATACTTGAGAAAAAGGTACCTCAGTAACATGATTTGGACATCCACTGCTTTGTCCAAGGTTAACGTTTACGTTAATTGGTACTTCCATTATTGGCTGATTTCGAGCCATTGCAACTTTAAACATAGCCATCAATGTTTTGGCTATTTCACTCTCTGGATCATTTAAAACCCTCGCAAATCGTTGAATCAAATCAGACGATTCAATCTGTGAGCCATTTGGTGCCATTGCTTACTTCCCAATTAGTAATGAGCCCTTCCTTCTAGCGCCAAAATTGTTACCAAAATTCTTGTTTTCTTTCCAATCGACGGAGAATCGACGGGAAATCGTATTGTAAAGCTTGCTGGAATGTGGATGTGAAAAGTGGAGTTTGGTTCCTTGCCGTATTTCAGGACTTCTTTGGAAACAAACAATGAAGTGGATGAAATATAGAAGAAGATTAACAAAATAGACTTTATTAACCCTCAAGGTAGAAGAACAACCAATCGAGATGATTGAGTGAACAATTACAAGTTAATTCTACTCCTAGAAAAGAAAAGATAAAGGCCTGATTGGCGTTGTTTGTGTGTCCTTACAATGAGGCCTAAAAGGCTATTTATAGAAAAACAAAGATACGCAGGAAATAACTTCCTAACTTCCCACTACTCTTTATTCTTTTCTTTGCTTCCACTTGTCCAAATAACTTCCCACTTCCCTTCAAATGTGTAGGAGCATGACAAGTGTCATTTTAACCTCCAAGTAAATAGAGATACGCCAAGTGTCCTGCACATGTTATTAAAATACAAATACCAATTCTAATAATAACAAAATAAGTTGCATTCCCATAATTCCCACCTTTTGGCCGATTATCGACGGGCTGTGAATATATGGTCCAAACAGGATCGATCTAGTTTTTTTTTTTTTTTTATATGGAACTCACAACTTTACGCTTATCTTCTGAAGGTTTGATGAATATTGTGGTGTCTATGGAGGGAGAGAATAGGCGATAGTTGGAGGGGTGTAGTTTAGATATTCCAAAGCTGAAATTATACAATTTTATATACTGATCTTTTATTTTGTTCTATTGTTCCCCTCACGTTGTGTTTTGCGGTTTAGCCAATTTCTCAACACTTTAAACGGAAAATAACAAAAACTGAAAAAACATAGATTTTTTATGGCCGAATCCCCATGTAGTCAGCGAAGTGGCAATCCAAAGAGGAATCTGGCGCGACATATATACCTAACATTATAGACCTTACGTGTGAAACTTCCTATCTTTTCATAGATTTCATTGCTATTTGGCCTTGAGCATTTTGAACGAGTATAATTTGGAAGTTTTCATTTTTGCGAGGGATTGCAACGTAAGTGTAGGGCACAATAAACAAAAAGACTATTTGCAGATAGTCTTGCACCGTGGGGATTCTCAATTTGAGTTGAAGTCAACTCACGCTATCCCTAGAGATAGCAGTTCATGGTTCATTTCAAGAACATTAGAAAATAATAGAACAACGTAATCAACAATTCTAGCTCAGATGTAGCTGCGCACCAATGATGTAGTCATTGATTTTGACTGCAGAACCGAATTTCCAGAAGGAAATTTTTTGATGATTGGGATAGTAGTTCTGCAATATCCATACTTGCAATATTGTGGTTCAATATGATAGTTAATATATCTCTTCATAAAACCAAGGTTGTTCCTAAGTCATTTTCCCAAAGTACAATAATTTCTTTAAAATTGATTTGTCCAAACGTCTGCTTGACAAGTTAACAAGGAGAGGTTAACCTTGAAATTGCAGGATCTATCTGTAATATTGCATTTGGGATAAACCCACTATTTTTACATTGCATGAAATCCAACTTTCCTCCCACGATTTCACTGCTATGAAGGACAGACCGGATTGCAACATGACTATCATGACATGAACACGGTGAACGATAAACAAATCAAGACACAGTAATTTTGTTTAAGTATACATGAAAATATCAACTACTTCCATCCTCTTATAAGTATGCATGGAATTACGATCAAACTGCCCTGTCGGCATTTACCAAGAGATAACTTTATCAGGGGTAAGCGGCCATTTAACATAAAATTTGTGGCATGCCCCCAGATAATCATATAGGCATAGTTGAGAACTAGTTAATATTTAAGCCTGCAAAGGAAAGAAAGAAAAGGTTTAAAGAACTACTTTGAGTATGGTAGACATTATTCCTCTAGGCCTATGTATTTGTTGCTTACAAACTTTCTAATTGTTCTTTCGCCAGGTTAATGTTTGCCCAAAGCTTTCAGATTGTGGCATTGTGTTCTCGTATTTTTGGCTCAGCATGTGCTTTTATTGCTTCATTTGTGTTTGCTACTGAACTTTAAGGAGCTTTGAAGTTCTACCATCTTGTCTCATGGTGTAATGGGTAGTTATTCATTGTTTCGTAGAGTTGTCTATCCTTAAGTTTATTGGTCCATAAACAGTAATCATTGTGCAGGGACTTTCTGCTGGTTTGCTAAGACAAGCTACTTATACAACCACACGGCTTGGAACTTTCAAGTGAGTTTCCTTGAGAATGAATGAAAATTTTGAAAGCGTGTGGGTAATCTGAGTGGTTTATTTGAATTTTTCATTTACTATAGAGATTGTTCTGTTTCATCTATGATAGTAGAGAAAACTGTATTTTGTTTTTGTAAATCACTTCTATCTATTCCTGGGTATTGCCTAGTGAAATTGTTTAGATATATCATATAATAACAATTTAGGTGTCAGATTTTTTTTTTTTTTTGGTAAGTAATTTAGATGTCAGTTTTGATCTGATTGTTATTTTAAATTGGTTTTCATGGTAGCTCTCTCTCTCTGTCTCTCAATCACACGCTGCTTGCCAGTTGCCTTCTTGGAGGCGTGTTGGTACCATCAAAGACAAACGAATACAGAGTATGAACTGGCTTAACAATGGGGAGTTGGGGTGTTATTTTGAGGACGTAATCAAGAATCTTTAAAGACGACTATTTTATGTCAAAATTGTTGTGCTGGGATCACGGAGTGCTGGGATATTAAGAAACAACATGCAAATAAAATGAGTGTAACCGAAACGACAATTAGACGGATGTGTGGTAAGACTTTGGAAGATAGAATCGGATGGTAGGGGTAGCACCAATAGAAGGTAAGAGGAGAGAGAATAAATTAAGGTGGTTTGGACATGTTTATTGTAGATCGTAAATGTGGTAGTTGGGAGGAGTGATATGGTTACCGTAAAGGGTAGCATTAAACGGAGTGCTAGACCAAAATTTATTCTAGAGGCGGTAGTTCGAAAGTATCTTCGTTTGTTCGATATCGCGGAACATGATGCCTTTTGCAGAGCTCAATGGAGGGAACAGGTTCATGTAGTCGACCCCAATTGATTGGGATTCAAGAAGTTCCCTTTGGCGCCATTGAATATATTCACTTAGCTGATACATTCCAGTTTATCAATCTAAACTTCAGCTTTGCTTGGAAAATATTCTATGCTGGGATCAACAACATTTCTGAGGTGATGGCCTTCTTTCTAGTGGTTTCTAGTGGAACCAGACCACTATATGTAAGAGAGAGCAGGTCCTACAGCTTCTGTTGGGGGGCAATTGTGGGGCCTTCCTGCCTCTCATCACTGCACTGGACCGTCCAGCCCAAGGGACATCATCCAGAACCATTTACTAACTAGCTTTGAACTGAAAGATTTTTAATTTCCGCAGATTATTAACCAAAAAAATTTCATAGGCATAGTTGAAAACTTGAAGGTCCACATGTTTTAGAACAGGGTTCAACGTGTAAAAGGTTGCACTTCTAAACAATTTTGGAAGGAAATGGCAGGCTCATTCATATGAGGCAATTGATAGCTCTTGCTTCGATAAAAAGGTTTCTAGGGCCTTGACGTCCTTAATGCGGTGGTTCCCATTGTTGACAAAATGTAGTAGAATAGTTTTGTCAAGCAATCCAGCTATTGTGCCTAAAAGTGGTAGTCTTTATTCTTTCCACATCTGCTGCTTCTAGGGCTTTCCTAGGCCTGCACAGATTTGGTCTTGGTAAAGAAAGTCAAGGATGGAACTGAGATTGAAAATCTTGATATTCTAGCCGCTTTTAGCTCGACAGGCTTTCTTTGCCTTTTCATTTTCAGTATCTCGGTGATTGATGATATGGTGCTATATATAAATTCCTTAACTGGCCTGTAACATGTAGCTCTATATGGGAGTTATCCACATTTCTAACTCTCTTGTGTGTGTGGATGACTGGGAAATCTAAGTCTCTTGCGTAGTGTGGATGATTGGGGAATCTAACTCTCTTGTGAATATAACCAACTATCATTAAAAATCTCAACCTCTGGAATAAAAATCCGTTAGAAAATTGTTTGGGTTCATTTACTAACAGAGAAATGTGGCTAAATTTTGAATACACCATCTCAGTAATGTTGGGATATCGTCTACCTTGGTACCTAATTAGTGTTACATATTTTTTAGCACAAAATATGTCTTCTCCTTTGCAGTCTCTTGATAATGCGTTTCAATTGATTGAAGATCATATGTTCTCTTTTGCACAAGATTTTGACAAAAAAAGTAGTTGTTGCCAATGGTGGAAAGCCCTTACCTTTATATCAAAAAGCTCTTTGTGGCTTAACTGCTGGAGCAATAGGAGCTTGTGTAGGAACTCCAGCTGATTTAGCACTTGTCCGTATGCAAGCTGATGCCACTTTACCACCTTCTCAACGGCGGAATTACAAAAACGTTTTCCATGCCCTCTACCGGATAATAGCAGATGAAGGTGTTCTTGCACTCTGGAAAGGTGCAGGTCCCACTGTGGTACGAGCAATGGCCTTGAATATGGGAATGCTTGCTTCATATGATCAAAGTGCTGAGTTTTTTAGGGATTCTCTTGGTTGGGATGAAACCAGAGCTGTAGTTGGTAAGATGATTGACCAAGTATTCATTGTTTTCAATTGCTTCAGTTTACTTTAATGTTTTGATTTGAACCAGTATGTTCCTCTTTGGAGTAAGTTGAAATAATATGTTAGGATGAACTTTGTTGTGTAACTCTCTTTATTCTTCTACAAATAAATGACATTTTGGAGTTTTAAAAGGTTGAGATTGTCTTGGTAAGGTCAACAGGACTGCTGGTCCTTTTGCAGGTCAACAGGACTGTTGCTGGTCCTTTTGCAGGGCACACAACAACAGTACACTTCTATTTGCTGTAAGATGGTTATGGTTATTCGCTCGAAAAGACCCTGTTGGAGTAAAGATTCAACTTTCCAAGTAGATGAGTTTTGAGATTCAGGTCAACTTCAGTTTAAAGATGCAGTGGAACTGCTATTGGACTCTTTAAACTTATGCATGGATATGTAGATCCATTTAGCTGTGCAGCTTCCCAATTTGCGAGTTCTTCCTTGCATGTTCCATGAAGGTGTAGAACTTTGGATAAGGTCTAGCCTCCAACCACTGGGGAACCTTGACTGGAGTTAATTTCTATCAAATTTAGAGAAACAGTTGAATCAGAGTAGGTTATTTTTGCAAAGGATTGGAGACGTTCATGGAAGTGGAGTTTGAAATGTACTAAGATATGTATATAGTATGATTAAGAACTATATTCGGACATTGTTTTTCTTCAGGTCTTGCCTCCAAGAAATTTTTTCTTCATGTTCATCCCTTTTACCATAAGAATTTCAATTTTCTTAACAGAATGTTGTATTTCATGTCCTGTTGGCTTGATCTTTCTCTTGCAGGAGCAAATGCAGTTTCGGGATTCATTGCTTCGGCGTGCAGTTTGCCATTTGATTATATAAAAACTCAGATACAAAAGATGCAGCCTGATGCTGAAGGGAAGTATCCCTATACTGGCTCCTTGGACTGTGCCATTAAAACATTGAAATCACGAGGACCCTTGGAATTCTATAGAGGCTTCCCCGTCTATTGTGTTCGAATTGCCCCACATGTCATTGTATGGTACTCAACTCTGTGTGTGTGTGTGTCAGTGTATGTGTCCGCGCGCCAGCTTGCGCGTGTTTCGCAATTTCTCATGTTTTTTGTTTTTATTTTTGGCAACTATAACCTTACAGTTTGGTTTTGTTTCAGCTAATCACATCAATATTTATTGCTCGACTCAATCTTAAAAATTTTGAATCACCCGTGACTTCCATTCCTTTTAACTTATTTCTTGTTTTATGAATCATATGTGACTTCCATCCCTTTCAAGTTATTTCATCAGCTTTATCGATGGTTTGCCAAATACTTGTCTATAACTCTCGACAAAGAAAATACGGCTTGGATCATGGTAATTCGAGGAGATATACCCCATTTCTCGTACCTGGATCCCCTTAATTTGAACCATTTTTTCCCTTGTTCTTCATCACACGGTTGCTGGGAATTTGTCATTACTAGTTCTGTAGTTCTTCTCCAATGCCAATTTGAAACTTTATACACCCATAATTTAACTACCTGCTTTTTGACTTGGTGAAAAGTTTTCGATGGATGATTTTGCAGCTGACATGGATATTTCTGAACAAAATCAAGAAGCTGGAAGAAGCTATTGGGTTGTAGGACCCAAGTAGAGGAAACTTTCAGTACATTTAGCAACCTCAACAAACAATTTTCTTTCCTTTTTTTCTCTGTGTGAATGAATACCTGAACAAAGAAGTTGACCAATTCTGATTTTGTATGAGTTCTGTGTTTGTTGTAAGAATTCTTGTAATTTCATTAGTTGTCTTCTTTATTACTCTGCCATAATTTTGAGACATTCAGTACTGTTAGGTTATCTGTTCTATAATGGTACGAGTTTCACATCGACATTTCAGCTTTAAGTCTTTGGATTAACAAGCGAAGCTGTCGTGCCGATGGATCATGGACGGTAATGGAAATGTAGAGGCTTACCATCTACATATGGGTATTGGGGCAAAAAATATTTATTCCATTCAAAAATTGATATGTAATATGATAAAATGATAAAATGACGGAGGAGCTAACAAAACACGTACTGCGTCCCAAATTTTAAACTGAAACGAACTATAATTTAGCAGTTAGTAAAAAAGCAAAGTACCGAAATAACATTGTACTATGGCCAATACTCAGTACACAAACCACAATATGTTTCGTCGTATACCAGTATTATTTGGTTGTGATCCTGATCCCCATGAAAAGCAAGCACCATAATATAGGGCGATTGACACAATACCGAACAGCTTGCAACCTTTTTATGCCTACCTGGTAGAATATGAGAGAATGCCTCATCAATATCCTATCCTCTCAACCAAGTGTTTCTATAGGAGGAGTTGTCACGCAGGGAAGCATCATGGGGCTTATATTCCATTACATAGCTATGGGGAAGCTTCAAGTGCCGTTTTATTGCATCTCTTAATGCCATCACAGCCTGGTTAAAGCCAAAGCAAGGCCAACTTATTAAAACATAAGGCTTAAAGATGAAAATGAAAATGCAGCAAAAGCAGAATGATGACTCGCGGAGCTGACCTGATGATCCGACGCATTACGGTTCCACACGCTCAGTATGTCCTCATTGAACCGAATGCTTAGTACCACACCACAAACGTTGTCACCATAATCAAGTTGGTCACCCACTAAGGCTAGAACCTACATAAATATTCCAGACCAAACAAATGAATTTAGAGTTCTTCGATAATCGAAATTAGGGAGGAGAGAAAAATTTGCTCTGAACATGACATCACTTCTTGGGGAAATCTTAATCTAACATTTTCTCTTCGTGAATTGGTGCACTAAATACCTTACTAGAGCAATAACAGACTTCCTAAGAGGGAGATAAAATTAGGGAGAGTATAAACTGTACTCGTAATATCAATTCAAAATTCGCTAGTGCCTCCGCGAGGAATAAACAAAATGTTCATAAAATGCAATAGAGGCCAAAGAGTGAAGACCATTAGGACATATTAATAGTGACAACAATAAAGATAGTGACAATAATTCTACCATTCATCTATCCTTGTTTTCTCCCTGCGGATGGGTAAAGGAGTTGGTTGTGATTTAACTGTTAGATGGTGAAAGTTTGTGAGGCTTCTATGAGACTAGAACCCAAAAGTCTCCAATATGATGTCTGAGAGAACCGGCAAACTCACAAAAGGAATTCATGAATTTGGATGCAACTATTCTCAGCAAGGGTTTGCATCCAACATCAAGGAAGTTGGCATCTACAAACATGCAAGTAAAGCCGTTGCTGAAGTTGGCACCTGTATTCAAGCAATTAAAGGCTTTGAGTCTCTTGGAAGGGGATGATGTGAATTAGAAAGAGATTAAGCTAGTGTAGGTGCCCCAACAAGCTACAATAAACCTCGACTTTAGCATTGATTCAGTGATGGTCAGAATATTAGCGCAAAAAAAAATATATATATATATATCTTGGAAGACAAGCCAACATAACCCAAATCGGGAAAATTTGAAAGAGTTGCAATTGGGAAAACAGAGATAATTCGTCGAAACTTTAAAATCAGTCATGAATATGTCTTGCCAATGATCACTGTAGAAAACTAGAATAGCCAAGGTGAATAGAAAAAGATAAAGAAAAGAATAGTAAAACGACATAAAAAAGAATTGAGCTGTGCTACACTTACCAAATCCTCCCAAAAGCGACCTGAGATTGCCTTCTTGAACCGTATAATCCACTTACCACCATTGCAGTTGGCAGAATCCTGATCAAATAATAAACTCAGAAACTGTCTGTATTCGAGGACATATTTAATCTTCCTATTTCACATCTTCTGCTTATTGCTTACTATTTTAGGGTGTGTGGGCAGGCAAGTGAGAAAGGAAACCAGTGGAAGGATGATCACGTAGCGGTTTTCTTTTCAACTTTTACTATTTGGTAGGTAATCAAAATGAACCCTAAATTAGCACAGGTAAATATATATGTATCACATCTAATTACCTCCCACAGAGGGCGGATTCCCTCCTTAAAAAGATGCAAATCAGTTGGGTTCGGCAAAGATGATGGACGAGCCAAATGGCAATAGCAGACCCAAAAAGCTTCAACCTACAAATTTGGTCATATTAAGCTATAAGATTAACACACTAAACCAAGATATAGAAATCAAATTAAGGTCAAGGCTACTGATTGAATTCGCTGTGGCCTCACTAAAAGAGAGAAGAAAAATTACCGTACTAAAATCCACAATTTTCTTTATATTATCTTCATATGATGTTTGACTCCGAACTCCAGGTGTTCGACGAGTGTACCAAAAGACAAACTTGTGCTGCCCATGAAAAATTGTAGCAAGATGAGTTGCACTATTGAGGAATAAATATGGAGAGAGAAAATAATACACTAAACAAACAAACTGAACAAGCTTAAGATAAATTGCCCCCACATGAAAAGAATATGCAAATAAAATCTTAAATCATTTGTTTTCAGGCAGTGAATCTCTAAAAACCATTTCTCAGGTCCTCAAAGATTCAAATATTCCTTAGAAAGACACCCCGTTATGATATAATGATGCAGCGGAAGCTAATGAAAACGCGAACTACTACATCGAGTCCGAATCCGTTGATTAGTAACGAATACCCGGAGATTGAAATCCTTCTCTAAACCTGTTTAGTCTGAGAATACCCAGGAATAAAGGCATGAAACACTTTGTTGATTCCGTAGAATACCAAAGAATGGCATAAAAGAGAACACTCTTTATAATTTCATTAATCATCAAAACTGAATAGCCCTAAGGCTTACAACTCAATTTATAGTAGGAGAAACCCTATACACTAGGAAATAAAGAAAAAGGAAACTACCAAAGTTAGAATCGAGTCTTCTTAATCAAATAATTCTTAAAAGGAAACTAAATAAACTAAATTGAAAAACTAAATAATGTAGACACTTATTTCTATAATTGCAAGATTCCTAACAAAATAAATAAAACAAAAATAAGGAACTTTATATTCTTTTTTTAAATAATATAATCTTTTCATTCTGCATCATAAAAACTCCTACCCCTGAGGCCCTAACTTTTACTGATGATTTACAGAGGTTGTTCTAGAAACCAGAAACCAGTTCATTTTCACAAAAATTATCAAATCAATCCAGTCGCCTAGGCTTGCATGAGCAGGTTGAACACGGTGTAATAGTTCGGAAAAAATTCTAAGCAACTAATTTTCCCGTACACAGTTGACCAAACCCAGGATTAAAATTCGGAATATAATAGTAAGCAGGAATCAATCGCAAGATAGTAGTAATACGTAATTGTCCACAATTCAGAATCAACACGAATCGATAATTAATTCATGTTTAAGACACAAAACAGTGAGCAGTAATAGCAAGAAACTACAAATAAGTAGTAATGAATAAAGCAAGAGCAGGTCCGTATAACTACAAAGAGTGAGAGAGACACTAGTAGTACCCTACCTTGAGAGGGTGGAAACCGGCCTTGAGGTCGCGAGCTTGGCGTTCGCGATCTTCGGCCTCTTTATCTGCTGCTGCGTTGGCGATGGTGGAAAGCGTAGATGAGGGATCCAATGCGTTCGAGGAGGAATTCTTGTTGGTGTCGAATTCCTTCTTCTCTGCCACCACTTCCATTTAACTACCTTCTTCTCCGACTACCTTCACAGTTCACACCCTGCTCTGCTCTCTCTCAAACCCTAGTTTCTCTTCCCCTCTCTCTCTCCGGGGCCTCTACTTTCACACTTCGCAAACCCACCCATTTCGACGAGGGATTAGGGATATATTACACCTTTATCCCTTAAGTATTCAATGTTGGTCTATTTTCGTCCTTATTGTATTGATTGAACTCATTTAGTCCCTTTAACTACCTACCTTGTTACTCCTATAATCCTTTAATGCTGAGTTTGGAAAATAGAGAAAAGAAAGAAAAGTTTTAAAATTTTATTTTCCTTTGTTTGGGGTTTGAGAGAAAATGACAAAAATTGAATGTTGAATCATTCATTTCAATGAGAGGAATCACTAAAGTATGAAAATTGTAAATCGTAGTTGAAATTTTTTTTTATATAAAGTGACACAGTAGACAAAAAAATACCAACTGCTAGGTACTTTTTGTCTTAGCGAATTTTTTTTTACTTTGGTTATAATTTTTACCTTTTAGACTCCTTTCGTCGAGACCGATGATTAATCCAAAAAATGAAACGTGAATTTGAGAACAAAAATTCAAAAAAGACTAACAAAAATACCAAAACAAATACTAACACAAAAATTTAGGGAAAAACCTGTTTGGAGTGATGAAAGGAAAGTATTGGTAGTGCAGTCTGTTGTGATGTGATCCACCATCTATGGTTATGGTTTCTTTTACACCGGTTCATGACCTTGAACCCGACCACGGTTCTCTTCTTGATAAATTATATGGTCTCTTCTTGATAACTTGCAAGGACAAGTGAAGCTGTTTTTTTTTTTTTTTTTTGCCCTTTCTTTTTAGCAAGTTGTTGTACTGTATGAGAAACTTAAAACATCCATGTTAATTTGAGAACAACTGAATAAGTACCATCGGTGTATCTCCATTTATGTTCAAAATTTGAGATTAAACACCGTATACATCTTTGGGAGACTCCGTACTTGCGTATGCACGTAAATGCCACTCTTTGTCACGCACACACTCATGTGCCATAGAGTGTATGTTGTGAAATCAGGACAATGGAAACCTTAACAAATGTAGAGCCATGGGGGGTTTATATCAATGTTACGGTGGTTGAGATTTTGTGTTTAGAATTCCATTTGAGATGTTGATAGGATTTTGGGATTAAAGCTAGCTAGTTAAAAAGGGTGTGAGAATTCGGAATGGATTGGAATGTTGGACGACTAGCTTTCTTCCCCATGCATTGCCAATTTGGCATTGATATCATATCTCAGTTAGGTGGGTTGCATTAAGATAAGTGATGTGATGGGGAACATCAACTAGGGGAGGGGAGTCAGGGGACCCATTTACTATCACATAGGAGTACTATATTCACGTTCAATATATAGCTTATTATAGCAAATGCATGGACTATTATTAGTATATCATTCCTTCACTCTCTTGGATTAGGCAGAGGAGAGGCTCCACGTCTGTGACTATATTGTGGCCTCTCACGTTCCTTCCCGTTACTTTTCCCCATACAAAGCGTCAATTTTATTGCCGTTTAAGAGTTTTTGGCCCAATCGGCATATAGAGTGCACTCAGATTTCATGATTTCAATTTCTTCCCATA
Source organism: Rhododendron vialii (assembly GCF_030253575.1). Taxonomy (NCBI): domain Eukaryota; kingdom Viridiplantae; phylum Streptophyta; class Magnoliopsida; order Ericales; family Ericaceae; genus Rhododendron; species Rhododendron vialii. Next base: position 244,808 of record NC_080559.1, on the reverse strand, counting down.
GTGTTAATTTAATTGTTCTGACGATACTTACTTCGCCAAGGAAAACAAACTTCTTTGCAATTGAGAGAGATGTACTGAGAGTCAATAAAAAATATGTACAACGTACGATACAGAATATTTACAACGAAGGAATTAACCACATAACTAAGCCTACACTACACGCAATGAAAACAAAGAGTTTGGATTGTATCCTACCCCTACAGATCGTCCAGTTTAAGCCTGCTGTTGGCTCTTAATTTCCTTGTAATTTGATTTGATAGTGGGTATCGATTATTTTTTAAAACTCATCAAGACATTCATTTTTTTTTTTCAAAAGTGAGAAGATTATATTGATAAACGCACAACGCACTTACAAAATGGAGATCATTACAAACAACTTAGATAAAGCCAAACTCATTGTCTAACAAATACAAAATAAGTAAATTACAAGGCAATCAACGTCTTTCATCCTAACCCAGACATGGCCTGACACAATAGCGACACTTTTAAACTGCCTAACATTTAATTAGGAGGCTCAAACAAGAAAAAGTGCAAAGCTAAGGACAAATACACCAAATATCCAGATGGTCCGATGCACTCGAACCAAGTACGAACACACCCAGGGATGGAGCCAGGGAGGGGCCAGTAGGGGTGGTTGCCCCTGCAAGAAGAAAAAAAAAACCACTACTACTATATGTAAAAAAGAAAAAATCCTAAGAAAGTATATAGGCTCGCTTCTGTGTAGAATTTTGAAAAAATATATATAATAATAACCTTTGAAATACGAGGATACCAACATTAATTACTAAAAGCTAATGGCTAAAATATAACAAAAAATAAAACTGTAGGATTAATATTGTGAATATTCAAGTAATAAACTTTCACCTTTCATTAGATTAGGGATGGCAATCCTGGCCGCCCCGCCCCATTCCCCGCCCCAAATATATTGGGGATTCGGAAATTTTTCGGGAATCGGGTAGGGGATGGGGATAATTTTTAAAAAAAATGGGGAATGGGTAGGGGATGGGTATGAGTCTGTCCCCGCCCCATCCCCGCCCCGCCCCGTTTGTGTGTGTGTGTGTGTGTATATATATATAAAATAAATAAGTTATATACATAAATGAAAATTATATAGGAGTACTATATATACATAAGTGAGGAAGAAAGAAAGAAACTAAATCTCACTGTCAATTAACATAGAAGTAATTGAATTCACTTACCACGGATAGAAGATTAGTAGAAAAAAGAGCTCAAATCGATAGTTCTAGTCAGATAAATATTGTTCACGTCTAATAAATATTGTTCACGTCGGAAACTCATGAAATAGCGTCGTGTTGAGAAACTAAGAAACGAAGCTTTAAAGAGCTTTGCGTGTGTTGTTTGTTCTTGGCGTCTTGCTGCAGGAGGGATACCGGATTAAGAATACCGATTTTGCCTGTGGTTCCAGTTGGATTCCCGATTCCCCACGGAGATCCCCGTTGCCCGTTTGGGGAGGGGATGGAGGGTAAAAATAATTCCCCGATGAGGATCGGAGAGGGGATGGGGATGGATTTGGATTCGAGGATCGGGGACGGGGATAGTGGTATCCACCCCCTACCCGCCCCATTGCCAACCCTACATTAGATGGGTTTGTGTTTTGCAGTTTTATTTTATTTTTTGCCATAAAATCTCAATGGCACACCAAATCTCCTTTCTCTCTTTCTCTCAGCACAAACATCTCCAATTGTTAAGACTTTAAAGGTAATTTCGAGAAAATAGCGACGGAGGAGAAGAAATTTTGGAAACCCTAAGTAATTTGATGAAATTTAAGTTGTAGGTATGTTTTCCTCCAATTATTGTTTTAGACTTCTACTAAATCTTTATTTTTTGACTGATAAAATCAAGTAACATGAAAGTCCATATACCGAATTCGTCTAGTTATGATGAATGAAAAGGAAGAAGATGAACAATGAAGAAAAGCAAGACACATACATCAAGATCGTTCCCATTAGTTAAATCGATTTATATATTTACGATATTTTGAATTTTAATGTATTTACGTGATTATGCATACGTATTTTTTTTTCCGCATGCACGGTCGCCCCTCTGTGGTGAAATTCCTAGCTATGTCCCTGAACGCACCAATGAACTTCTAAGAACTACAGATCTGCCAAGCACCTCTCGCCACAAACATCGTGTAGGAATAGAACGCTGAAGCACAGATATCGTTGTGAAGCAACCTTGATTGAGAGAACCCGATCTGTAAAAAAAATTTGTCCAAGGACGAAACTAATAACTCTCGTAGAACGAGAGACAAAACTCTCACAAATCAGATGACAAATCGTTGATTTGGAGAGACGGAAGGAAAAAGAAAAAAACAAAAAAAGGGAGTCGATAATACCATGGCCTCCCTCTCCTGCCGCCGCACACGGGTATGGAACCCAGCAGAAAAAGGGAAAGGGAGAAGATCGAAAAATTGTGGTGACTAGAATTTTGAGAGAGAGAGAGAGAGAGAGTACTCTCTCCCGTCCCCCCAAAAATATGCCACTACAAAAGACATGCATTTTTTTTAATAAAATAATAAAGTACTTTTTTTATAATTTCTTAAATTTCTCTAACACTAAATCAAAGAATTAAGATATTTAATTTGGTGTTTTAAAATGATATTTAATTTGGTGCTAAAAAATGTTGAAATTTATACACAGAAGTACTTAATAGACTATCATCAATAAATACATGTTTTTTCATAACAGAATATCATCGTGGGACGGAGGGAATAGTATATTAGATTCGAAACTCATTTATATTAGGTGAGAGTAACAAAAATCTAGAAGAGAATAGCAAAACTCTCTTCTAGATGAGATTAGGTCGTTCAGCTAAATAAGCCAAGATGCTTATTTTTTTGTCCTTAGTCAATTTTTTTTTTGCATTTGTTAGTTTTTGCGTCAATTTTTTGGAAATTATTGCTTCGCTATGATGAAATGAATCTAAAAAGTAAAAAATTATGATTGAAACCTAATTTTTTTTAATAAAAATAAAAATAAGTCAATAAGCCAATTTTTCGTCTTTATTCAAAAAAAATTAGATTTCGATGGTAATTTTTTACTTTTTAAATTCCTCTTGTCATGAAGGGGCAATAATCCGCCAAAAATTGACAAAAAATTAATAAATGCGATTTTTTTTTTGAATAAGGACAAAAAAATAAACCAAGTGGCTTATTTAGCCGAACGGCTAGCTTTGCTGGGTACACGTGTCCCTTGCAGCCAAGTGTCAATCTCTATTATAAAACAGAAGGGTGTGGGGACAAGTTGTTGGAATAGCTATGATTGATTTGATCCAAGGGCTGAGAGGCATTCTCCTCATCTCATTAAAGAGCCCATTTCATTAAAGAGCCCACATTTTAAAGCTAATTACACAACTGCCATACATGCCTTGCCACCACATTCCAAAATGTATTCACCGTACTTCGTCTTTTGAAACCCCCACGCCATAATTCCTCTCTCTCTCTCTCTTCTCTCTCAAGGCACACCTCCATCACCATCGTCCTCTCTCCCTCCTTTGTAAGTTTAATGTTTTATTCGTTTAGTACCCTCTTCTGTTTTGAAGTTTGTAATTATTGCTAGGTTTTCAGTTTCTTATTAATCACCCATGGCATACATTTACTTTCAAAGTGTTTGTTAAAATACATGGTAGAAATAAAATGAACTCCATTCAGACATCTTAAAAAAAGCCAAGGAAACAAAAGCAAAAAAAAATTTATGGGCTCTTCAAATTCCAAACATCATTCAAAACTCCCCAGCTTATAGGGTCTTTTTCCTCATTCAGGCATTTTTTTTCATCCCTTTTGAAAAAAACATAAAATGAAATAAGCAGCAAATTGTAGACGAAAAGCAGAACTCAAAGAAAAAAAGACCTACCAGCATTATTTTTTTGATCGGTACTTACTGGCAATTCTGGTGCAAGAGAAGTATTCTTAAACCAATCAAGCAAAATAGGCCCCGAGGAAAAACAGAAAATAGTTTTGGAAAGAAATCGGGGGAAGTGTAGGGACCCAGAGGTTCGGATTCACTTGATCCAATAGTCTTTTTCCTTTTGTTCCCTTAAATTGTGGTCAAGAAGCCTATTTTTGCATATACAAGTTGACGGGTCAACTGTTTCGAGTAATAATCTTCACACCTTTCTTATACATTATAACTTTTGGTTGATGCTGTGGAATTGTACATTGTTGCAGGGGACCAATTTTGCTTTAATGATTACCAATAATCCTTCTTCCTCGATGGTTTTAGCGCCTTACATTCTTGGCCTGAGTTGATAAGAAAGATTGACAAATTCTATTTATTTCGGTAGGTTGCTTATGTGGTGGTTCGGTGAGTTTTTTTTTCTTATAATTTTTTGATCTTTTGTTTGGAGACCGTAGCTTAATGATTTCCTTCTTGAGGTGATTTCTTTTGGAGGCCGACACTTGAACTGTCATATTTATTGTAGCTTCTCATTGTGGTGTACCTCAGACTCTTATGAACTTTTTTTATCTCTAGGACACCTGATGGTGTTTACATGATTCAGTACCAAAATGCTTGGTTGCTATGGCTTATGGACAATACCCTGGTAGCTTGGATCAATATTGATTTTGGTTGCTGCACTAATTTCTAGGTGGTGCTCGGCATTTTCTTGGATCAATATTGATTTTGGTTGCTGCACTAATTTCTAGGTGGTGCTCGGCATTTTCATGCTTCAAGCAGACAGGGGCTCATTTTGGATCAATACTTTAAGTTGGTTTGTGCTCTCCTATCTCTTAGTTGGGTTTATGCACATTCTGTGTCGGGTTGTGATCTGAAAACTCTTTTCCTTTTTTGGCTTTGTACGGTTCCTTTTTTATTTTATCAAATTTGTGCTGAGTTGCAGATGACTGTCGCGGGGTAATCTTTTTTTTTATATCAATAAAAAAAATCTTCGCCATTCAAGAAAAATGGGTTAATTTCCAACAATTTGAAACTACCTAAAAAATTTTAGCTACCTACAAATTGAAATAATGTTTTGAGCCACTATCAAGATTCAAAGGGTAATTATTTCAATTTCAATCGAGGTGCGTAGTGCCGTAGGCACGGACAAGCACTAGTAAGGTAAATTTAAGGACAGAAGTCACAAAATTGAGAAAAAAGTAATACTAAGAAATCAAAAAAAAAGAAAGATACAAGAGCCAATGGGAAATCCACAAATATCCTCCCACCTCTTCAAAGGCAACACACCACAGTCTCTTTCGCTTTGTTCGGTTCGTGGTTTAGTTTTAGTTTTAGTTTTGTTTTCAATCATTACCCTATTTCTTTCTCCAATCATTATCCTATTTTTTCAATTATTACTTTCCCATCTATCTCTATCTCTCTCCAATCATTACCTTTATCTTCAATCATTACTCTATTTCTCTCTCCATCCACTACCAAAACTAAACTAAACTAAACTCTCAACCAAACACAACCTTTATTTTTTGATCCGTAACACACACCAGTCATTATCATTCCATGCCAACACCCACACGCAACCGACACCTCTTTTTCTCTTCTCCTCAAATGCAAGGAATCAGATCTAAGATGAGAATCACTTCCCTTTTTCCTCCTAAGGACCTCGGGGTTGTCGGGAGTGTTTGGGCCAACTTGTGTTCATTTTGATTAATTTTCTTCTCAGTTCGGCCAAACCAGGCCACCATGCCGAGAATTCATCAAAAATTATTTTTTTGGCGTTCTGACCTCAAAAAGCGAATCTTGATATGTTACGAGGAGACCAAACCGACTAATCAACCGGACTAATTTGGGGCTTAGAATCTCCTCCCTGTTTCTGTCTGTAGAACTGTTTAGAAAGAGAGTAACCCTTTGATTTCCCAATTCTAACCCTCTGATCTCGGTACCTTGGACGGTTCATCTTTATCCAAAAATATTGCTAAATACAGTGATAAATAAAAAACCTATATCGAAAATTGGAAAGAATATCAAAAGGATGGGATTTTGGTCTTTGGTGGGCCACTCTGGACCATAACACTTGCCGTCAGCTTTCACAACAAGATAAGCTCTCATCACACTCATGAATCTTCTTTCATTTCATTTGGCTTTTATAGCCATGGGAGTGGCTTGATCCAAGTGAAATTCCTACACTAGATTCCATGGAAGCCACCTTCATTGAATTCCAATAATTCAACCCAAACCACCCCACCACACCCCCCCCCCCCCCCCCCCCCCCCCCCCCCCATAAATTTCAATACCCACCTCTTGATATTTCACTACCCATCTCTCCTTTCCGAAGAAAAAAAAGAAAAGAAAAGCCATCTAGTAGATGAAAGATGGATCTTCAAGAGTGGGAACTCCTTCCCGATGATGGGTTTCTTGAAATCCATGATGATGGTGGGAAGCAAATTTTCTCGAGAAAATACGGGGGTGATCCCAGAACAAATATTTTCAATACCAACTACTTCATATGCCCATCTCAAAAATCCCCAAATCCACCTCATAATCTTCCAATTGTGCCAATTCAATTGGCAAAAACTGGTGCTAGTACTGAAAAGGCACTTGATCATGATGAACTAGTGATCAAAGAAGTGATCACCAAGGTCCCAATTGATCAGGAGGAGGCAGAAGCTCCTAATGATATAGTAGGGATTAATGTGAAATCTGATAGGGAACCCGTTTCCCAAGTTTTCTTCAAAAAAATGGAGGAAAACGAATTCGTCGACATGAAAATGGACTCCCCAAGGTCCAGTGGCAGGGGAGTTGTGGTGCCTCAAATAGATGCAGCAGGGATATTCCAGTTTGAGGAAGAGGAGAAAGAGATTGAGATCAGGAGGGAGAGTACTCAGAGTACTAATAAGACCAAGAAAACAAACCAGGATTCAGATTCCAATACTCCTCCTAGCCATCAGGATAAAGAAGGTGGGGCCGTGAATATATGGAAGTGGAGCTTAACTGGAATTGGTGCTATCTGTTCCTTTGGTGTAGCTGCTGCCACCGTTTGCATTATCATCTACGGAACCCACCAGAAAAACAAGCAACAGCAGAATCAAAAGCTCCGGTTTCAGATCTACGCTGAGGACAAGGTTTGAAATACTAGTTCTAGTATTTTCTACCATTCCTTAAGCTTCACGTAATTTTGCTTACCTGTTGCCTGGTTTAGAATGGCGAAACATTATTATTCATCCAGTTGACCTGGACCAACCCAATACATAGGAAGATCAGAAAAAAAAAAAACACCCAATACATAGGTGAATTCAATTACTACGAATGAAGTGATCGTGTCAAACCCTTCAATTAAAGATCAAGTGGATTGTGAAGTAACCATGCCCGGGTTCAATTCTCATTTTTCGCCGATCCTGAAAGAAAAATAGCAAATTTATGTCTTCCCTAAATGTTCTCGTCGTAAGGCTTAGTTCTGAATGTGCATATGTTACGATATGAATAGATCTTCACAATAGAACTCATGATTTAGAGTTCATTATATAACATATTAAGGTATATAGCCAATTTCAATAAGCGGCGGTCTCAATGGATGTTCATCCAGCAGGAGTTGAATCTACGAAGTGACCAGTTATGAGTTGGGCACTTTTTTTTCTTGGCCAAACGGAAATTCATGAGTGAGGCGCTTTTACCCATTTACTTACGGATGCTTAGTGAATATCCTTGGTGAATACCCAAATTTGAATTTCAATGTGATCTATATCGTAAATTGAACATTCACTGTACTAGAAAAATGATGCGTTGAAATTGGATTTAAATGCAGAGGATGAAGGAAGCGGTTCACCAAGCTACAAAGTTGAATGAAGCAATATTAATATCATCAGCAGTGAGAGGTGTGCCCCTGACCAGAGGAGCTCAGATTGCCTTTGGTGGTTACTATGATGGTCTTTAGACAGAGAAATCATGGAAGAAAGAAGACCGAAGACCAAGTTCAAGTGTAATTGAGATCAACCATCCAGATTCAGCAGACCGGTCCTACGTATCAGTACCCCCAGAATCTTGGAATATGTTAATAATACATGTCCTTTTGTTAGGTCTATTGCATGCCATGAATCTACTACTATATAGGATCTTTCTATTTGAATGTAATTATATGCTGGATGTGTAAAGATTCTATTTACTGGTTTGTATTCTAGACTTGCATATCATTGGTGAATCGAATTCTTATATGAAGAATGCCATGACACTAGTTTTTAAATGCAGTCTGTGTCAGAGTAGCATTTGTTTAGTAAACTGCACTAAACAAATGCTAACTAGGATTAGTAATTTTCATTGGCATGACACAAGGAAACGCGGATTTCTTTACATATTGTAACCACATTAGGAATGGGATTCTGGAAAGAAAAAATAAAACTAGCAATTAGTACAGTTGTTTTGCAAATGAAAGAATCACATTTTTATTATGGACGGACACCCTACCCTTGACGAAAAGAATGTGATCCCATGTAAATTTTTATTAAAAAAATTTATGCCCACCGTATCATCTGCTAAATCAAACATTGCCAAGATTACAAACCCTCCCCCCTCTCTCTGTTCAAATATGGATTTGCACCATTGAACATGATTACCAAATTATACTAGTAGTATTCTAGCATTGTAGCACTCCAAAATTTGGCTGTAGCGGTGCCAATTTATTAACTTTCAGCCACTGGAGATGATTTAAGGTTGCTCTGCAGCTAATTGGGAATCAAAAAGGTTCGAAACAGGAATACAGGAAATTCACCTCCGGCCCTCACTCTTCTAGTAGATGTTATTCCTTGCTCACACATATCATGATTGAGTTGTTTAAAAAGGATAGGAATTAAGGGCATTCATAATGGTACACTACTTTTACAACCTGTCATTTGCCCCTAGTGTCTCTGTGGTGTCAAATCCCAACATGTACGAGTTCATCCCCTTTGCCCCACTCCCCACGAGAAATTTTTTGAGTGTCGGGTGGGTACCACGTCATCTGGCTGGTGTGGTGCTCGAGCAACACATTCGGACTGTCCAAAAGTGTATTAGACGGCTTAGATTGAAACACTCTCTCTCCTCTTTCTCTCCTTTTTTCTCTCCAAATCTGAGCCGTCCAAAACCGAAATGGACGGCCTAAATGCGCCGAGCAGGCACCACGTGGTCCTCGCTCGGCACTGAAAATCTTCTCCCACTCCACGTAGAGCTGGTATTCTTTTTTTGTTTCAATCATTGTACAACCACAATCATTTCACATAAACACACACATACACCTAAAGTGTCAAGGGTTCCACACATAGATTGTGAGTGTGCGTGCATTTGGGTGTTTGAATATGGGTGTGGTTGTAGATTACTTTTTCTTATTCCGTACTATGAGAAGTAACAGTTTCATCTACCACGGTTCCTATGAATCATTCGTATTGTAAATTGGATTGTAGAGTTCAATACAAGGAACAGAGTGACAAACTCACCAATGTCAAACAAAGAATAGTGCGGGAACATATGAATTGCACACATTGGACACATATGGGCTCCATATTATTTTATGGTATCTATGTGCATTTACGGTTTCTGACATATATATCTATATCAGAATTTATACACATATATTCATGTTTGAAGTATCGCTCATTTGCGTTTAAATCCTCTTGCAGCTTGGCTGCCTTTGGCATTATTGCTAGAGTTAATGGTGGATCAGCTCTTCTGTGGCGGTGTGGTCGTGTGTCGGTTTCTTCTGCTTTGGCTATCGAAGCGTGGGCCTTAAGGATTGCTTGTATTGTGGCCATGGAACAGGATTTCACAGAGGTCATCTTTGAATCTGATTGTCAGAACTTAATTAACTCGATTTGCGACTCCGGGATGCAGTGTTCATGGGAGATCGAGGCAATTGTTAATGACATTAGGGAGTGGGCTATTTCTAAAAAGTGGTCCTTTGTTTGGTGTGGTAGGAAGTGTAACAGTGTTGCGCACTGGATTGCTTCTCATTGTAGGGAGAGGAATCTTTTGAGTCCTTCGGGTTGTATTCCGCCCTCTTTAGTTTCTGTTTTGTCCAAGAATGTCTCTTGAGCTGGGTTTTTTGGATTACAATGACATTTTCAAAAAAAAAAAAAAAGTATCGCTCATTTCAAATTACAAGTTCTCTTGGCAAAACTCAATTGAAACCTCTCACCCATAACTCTCTCTCTCTCTCTCTCTCTCTCTCTCTCTCTCTCTCTCTTGTACTTTTCTTTGCAGAGTTGGTTTCTCCATGTCAGTTTCATAGTATATCTTTTGGTTTGTTTCTTCTCATTCAGTTATTATGGTGATCAACTATCCTTGTGCGGTTAGATTCTTCGGGGCTGCCGCACAACCATGAATATTAGTACATTCCATACTTGAAAAATGCTAGTACAATATACACTTTTGCATAAAATTTCAAATCATCAAGACATCAACACTGAATTCATTACTTTGGTTTATACAATTCATACCACCAATTGTGAATTCATGACATTGGTTTATATGAGTTTTCATGCAAATGTTGTGAATCTTTGAACAGGTATCGTGAATCCTTATAGAAATGTTATGAATTGAATGATAATGAAATGAATTTCCATACAAATGACATAAATCCAAAGCGATCAGGGGGTGCAAGCCATACAAACCCAACCAAAAAACATACTAATTATAGCATTTCCCAACTTACAACATTTAGTAGTAATTGTTTATCTTGTACTTGTTGATATGAGATCTTATCATGAGCCTCCAATTTCACTTGTATATATTCATGAGGCATTTCCATTCTTTCGTGTCCGTCACAACCCATTAGATTAACTTTTATTGCAATTGATTTATTCCGTAGGGATTGCAATGAAACGGGAATATTAATTCGAGTTGTTAAGGGGTGTCTTGATGCAACTGCAACCATTTATGTGTACCTTTTTTCAAGGGGAAACTTATTAGATGCTCAACGTGATTCACAAGAGAGCTTTGCTTTAATTGGGCTTCCTCCGCAAGTGGCTGATGGGATTGAACCCCAAGATTAATCAAAGAGTGTGTAAGCTAACCCGAACACCTGAGTTATTAAAAGAAGAAAACCATCCCGTTGAGCGGGTTAGCAAGACTTTAGTAAAAATATTATGCCCATCCAATAATAACTGGGTCAGTCACCGATTATTGTTGACTGCTGCTTCAAAGGGTTGCTAACATGAAAAATCAAACTTAAATATGATATTAGGAATTTCCTTTTCTCTGATCGAACTGAAGTGAAATGATTGAAGAAGATTTTACGTACAAAATACATTGAACCCAAGACATGAATGGTTCCAACAAAGTTATCGCTGTCATACATTTGTAGTGAACCCCACTACGTAGCTGTTGACAATGAAGCCCCGGTTTGGTGTTACTATTGTTCAATCAATTTTCTGTGGTGGCTTTTTAATTGGCAAGAGAAGAGAGGCTTTGCTTTGCTTTGTTCAATTGGAGGAGGTGTTTCCTGTTCCTTTCGTGTCTTGGAAAAATATCTGCAAGACGAGAGGTTTATAAAAAGACAAGTATGCTAAACCCAAAGAAAGTTCCCCTACGTCTTGCTCTGCTGTACGTGCTTGGAGGCATTTACTTTTGTCTTTATTCAAAAAAAAATTATATTTCGGTCAAAAAATTTTACTTTTTAGATTCCTCTTGTCGTGAGGATGCAATAATCCCCAAAAAAATGACAATAAGCGAAGTGATACAAAAAAAATTTAAATAAAGACAAAAAATTAGCTATTGTAGCTTATTTATCCGAACTGGGCCTAAATAAGACGTTAAGCTTGGCCAAAAAAAAAAAAAGACGTTGAGACGTCAAATCAAACAGGCTTTTAATCCAGCTTTGCAGGTTGAAAAAACAATGGGTAAATTTCACTGACCTCCCCTGAGGTTTCTGACACAAACAGAAAGCTCCCCTGAGGTTTCTGAAATCTCAGTAACCTCCCTTACTTTTGCTGACATTACCAAACTTTTGCTGACATTACCAAAAGTCTCCCTTCCGTTAATTTAACCTTTAATGGCGTTAACTATTGTGACAAAATGACATATATGCCCTCTACTTGTATTTCCATTTGCCCTCTACTGAATAATTCTTCCCCTTTGCAAAGAAATCCAACGGAAATTGCCGATTTGGACGCTGGCATAAGCAAAGAACATAATTGGAGAGAAATAATTAAACCTCACTTGGGTGGGTTTGGATTAAAAAATTAAGAGTGACTTTTTTTTTTTGCCTTTATTAAAAAAAATCGCATTTATTAGTTTTTCTTCAAAATTTTGACTTATTGCTTTGTCTCGACGAGAGGAATCAAAAAAGTAAAAATAAAATTGATCGGAAGTCTTAATTTTTCTAAGAAAGAAAAAAAGTAAGTCAAAAAGACAGTTTTTTTGATTTTTTTTTGTCTTTTTAAAGAAAATTATGAGTTGTGTAACGCCTCGATTTTCGGACACGTTAATTAAATCATTTCTAATTGATTTAATAATCCATAAAACTGATTTAAGAAATAAAATTTTATTAAACAGAGTTTAGCAGCGAAAATCTCAAATACTGAATTCAAAACAACTTAACTGTCTTACAACCCAATGAAATAAAAACAGAGTTTGACAAATGTGATAACACTTTTGGAAATTCAAATAACAATACTTTAAATTAACAGAGCTTCTAAGGGTAGGGTATCCATGGCTCGACAAACTCCCCTTCCTCAGCTGGGAGGTCCTCACCTTGATACTGATCATCTTGGAGATGATTCTGCTCTTCGGTCTCTTGATTACCTGACATAAAACGCCAGCCCAACGGCACCATAATGAGTTTTGAAACTCAGTAGATAATCCCAACCCTACTAACCCCTTATTCTACAGTTAGCAGTTCGATGATATAAAAATTGACAACATACAGAAGGTACAGATTAATAGCACATCATTCTTTTTCTTTACTATCCATCAACTTACATGATATCTAAGGATTCTCTCCACGAGATCCTTTTCCTCCCACATCTACTAACTACAACCGTCTCATGGGTCCACCCTTCCTCTTGCTTATCCTGTACCAGGATCCTAGGTGAGTTCACCTAAATTATATATCTAGCATGTTCTCACTTAAGACCATAACAGGAGGATCGAGTCATCCCATGACGCATCGTACATTAGGGTCGGACATCACCTACCACTAACTATAACCGTCTCATGGGACCTATTTCCTCTTGAACAAAAGAAGTAAATTTTCCCATGACGCATTATACATTAGCGTCACAACATCTCTCAATACAGGGCCCCATTGGTTACCCTTGCCATAGCCATGTCTCAAATCGAAATCCACAATCTCACACCTTAACACTTTATCAGTTTCCATTTACTTAACACCGTCTACGTGAGTTACTACTCGTAACCACCCAGTGAACCTAAGTCCGACTAGCATGTCCAATCATATATCACCAACAACAACTGAATCCAACATGATACATTTCAATAAAAACACAAGCAAAGCAATTTATAAGTGCAAAATAATTAAACATGTAGATGTTAGGATTGGGCCGATGCCAAGAAAAACAAAAAAAAATGTACGTGACAATACCTAATTCGTTAAAAGGGTTAACTTGATTTACTTAAGTGACTTTAGTATGTTATACTTTTTGATCTTCAAACTTCAGAAAAAAAAATGTGTACCTTGTTAGCTTTCTAGTGCTTAACTCACTAATATATTGTTTCACTTTAAAAAGAATCTATTAATTATTACTACTCCTATTTATTTAAAAATAATAATAATAATTAGTTTTTTTTGTTTTGTCAAGAGTATTCTGCTTCTTCCCCCTATCTCTCAGCTTTATTAGGTTAGTAGTAGTCTCATTAAGTATAAACGATTTTAGTTTAACTTGAATACAATCATTATCTTTTCTTTTCTTTTCTTTTCTTTTCTTTTTAGGACTTAGCTACTACATATGTTATTGCTAACATTCAAATAAAATCTATACATTCCAAAATAAAATAATCCTACCATGTATTTATCTTATATAACATTCAAAGTTAATACAAGCAGAACACGACAATGCAAACAGTAAAGTGAAACAGAAATTAACATTTGAAGTAATGAATCCTTCTATGGTTAAAATCACATGACTAGATAATACAAGGACTAAACTGTAATAACATCATTTAAGCACCCAAAGGTTTTGGACAGCCTCGTCCGTTTTTCCGAGAAACAGAGCATGAGTTGGTTTAATGGGTTTTGATGCAAAGGCTCCATTTTTAAGGTTATAACTCATCAAATACACAATGATAGGACTTAATATACTTAGGAGAAAGTAGAGAAGCGATTATCCTACCTCGGATTCGGCCGAAAAAGCGATTAATGGATTCGGTCAATTTTTAGCGATTTGAGAAGATGACGGAATCGGAGGACTTCGGGACTGCCTCGGAATGAATGGAAGATAGGCTGTGGATGCTTGGTGATGTAGTGGTTGTTTGAAAACTTGAATTTGATGTGTGGAGTAGTGTTATGTAAAAAAAAAACGTTTTTCTCTCTCTCTCTCTTAAAACTCCATGAATGAGAACTCAAGTTCTCTCCCTTTCTCTCTTTTTCTTTCTCTGGACTGAGTAGGAAAATGGAAATGAGTAACTTTTTTTTTTACTTTGATTTTCGGAATATATGGGTGTGTATAATGGAAGGGAATGAGATAGTGGGGGGTGGGGAGTTGTAGACTTGTAGTGGGTTCATGGCATAGAGGGAGAAGTGGGGAGTTTAAAATTTGCACATGGGGTGATGGGTAGCAATATACTCGGCTGGGATGGGGGAAAAGAGTAGTTGGTTAGGAGTTTTTTTTTTTTTTCCTTTAGAAAGGTAAATAGAATTATGAATGCATGTACAATAAGTGTAAATTATCATGTACTAACATAATCATAAGTTTTAACTAATTAATTTAATTAATCATTGAATGTGAATTTAACATTTCAATTTTTTTTATACTACTTATTTATTTATTTAAATTAGGATTGTTACAAGTTGCGATTAAAAGTTTATACTTTTTTTATTCCTTTCGCTAAGAGGAATCAATAAGTCACAAAAAAATTGACGCAAAACTAATAAATGCAAAAAATTATTTGAATAGAGAAAAAAAAAAGTTACTCCCGACTTTTTAATCCAATTGTGCTCTTATTCTGCATACGCAATTACTACTCGAATGAAATAAACATACACACATTTTTATATAAATCGAGTGAATTATTCTTTTCCGGTGAATGGAATGAGCAGCATGCGAAATTGGTAAAATAAGGATAAAAATTGGTTGCGCTGTGGCAAAATTGGGTGCGGCGGTTTTGGGCACTTTTTACGATGGGGCATTGGGTGGTGATAAGGTGATGGAAGAGGTTTATGGAGGTTTACAATTTATGCTGGGTTAGAGGTTTTGAGGGCTCATTGTCTATATTGAACAAGAAAAATGGATAGAATTGCTCAATACAACAAGTTCATATTCCAGAATTTCTTATTGAAGACATTTTAGATTTTTTTAAATAACTAAGGTGTTCGGGCTAACTTAAGTGCACCTCGAATAATTCTGGGAGCCGAATCCTACCGCCCATTTGCAGGGAGCCCAACTAAAGGTAGAAATGGGTGGTCCGAAAATAGTTGATTGCACTCGAGAGATTTCAAACTTGAGACTCTAGAAAGGAGCAAACTCCTAAGTCTCAAATCTTGACCACCAGGCTAACTCCTTGGGGTTTAAAACATTTTAGTTTTGTGTTCAATTTTTTTAGATTATTAGTTTATATCAAGCAAAGAAATAAAAAAATTTAAAAATAGGAACTAAAATTGAAAGAATTAGAATAACAAAACATAATACTACAAAAAAATATTTTTCTTTGTTTATGTCCTTAGTCAACTTTTAAAAGTCTGTTAAAAAAAACTTTTAAAAGGTTTTGATCATAATTTTTTACATTTTATGTTTCTCTTGTTGAAATGAATAAAAAATCCATCAAAAATTGACGCAAAACTACTAAGGCAAAAAAATATTTGAACAAAGACCAAAAAAATCCAAAAGAATTATTATGGCAAACCACACCTTAGTTTATTTTACAAAGTAACTAAAGAATTTGTTATTTTTCTTTTTTGAGCTTATTAATATAGTCATTATTATAAATATTTTCAATTAAATATTTGCATTTGAAATAGAATAATTGATAGATTCATATGCTTTCTATCTAATATCCAAAATAAGTCGGCTTCATTGCGGCAAAATTAGAATTTGAATTGTAATATGGGTGGAAGAACACATGAGTTTAGAAGATTTAGAGGTCAAAGGGCATTTTTGGCAGTTCAAGGCACATATTATGACATCATCAGCAAATTTTGTTAGCATATGTAACGGCTGGTAACAGAAGGGGGACTTTTGGTAATGTCAGCAAAAGTAAGGGAGGTTACTGAGATTTCAAAAACCTCAGGGGAGGTTTCTGTTTGTGTCAGAAACCTCAGGGGAGGTCAGTGAAATTTACCCAAAAAGAAACCATCTAGTTGTAATTAGTATGGGTTAGGCTGTGTTTGGCTCTTGAATTTTAGGATAAAAATACAAAAAGAAATAGGAAAAGATAGATATGTTTCTATTTTTTTTCTTTTATCAAGTTTGGTTAGGAAAATGAGAAGTAAACGAATAGGTGTTCATCAAGAAAACATTTGCTTGGATGATACCCATAGTGTACGTTGTAAAGAAAGGCAAAATTGCTATTAAATCATGTAGTCTAAAGATACAACTAATGACATCACTAAAGATTGTGTTCTTAGATATGAGTCCTTATCCTTAGTGAGGGAAATAATTAAGCAAACACATCCAGAACTTTTACCTTGTTTTCTTTCAGATAATCGAATGTTCAGATTAGTTTACGTGCATCTCAACTAATCAGGTGACCTTACAAAACTCTACTATCAATAAGTAGAACCGTCCCTCCACAATAGTCAATAATGATAACATACGAATGTTACTTGCAGGGCATTGTTATTCTCGAAATCTCTCTCCTTATTTTGTTTTCTTTAGTTTAGTTATGATATTTTCCCTGTTGATAGGCATGTTGTTTAGTTCGTTTATCAAGTCAAAATTCACTTCTAATACTAGTACATTTGTGGAGTGCTGATGCCCTAGGAACCCAATTGGCGGAACGAACAAAGGTATTCCAAGTCCGTGGCGACTGTCCTCCTGAGGGAGGGAGGAGTCACGAATCCAAGAAGGATCAAGACATGTGCTACCGAAATGATTGCTATTAGTTCCATCAGCCAGTCCGGAATCGTTCACAAGAATCTTGCTAAAAATATTGGCTCCTAACCATGGTTAAAAGAGTGATAACCAGCCCCAAGGTCCATTTGCCTAAAAGCACAAAATGGAGGAAGAGGCAAGTGAAAAAATTCTACTTCAGATCAGAACATGCAAATACTCCTTTTTTAATTTCTGATATTCGGGGATTCTCAGACGACAAAGTACTCATGGTCCAATTTACCACAAAAAAAAAAAAAAAAAAAAAAAGTAGTCATGGTACGTCAATGTTTTCTGTCTTAGAATGAGATTCAAGTCGGTAAGGGAAATCAAACGTCTTCCAAGTAGGAACTTACGAGTGATTCATTCCCATCGCTGAACTGGCCGGCCAGGGGAAACCTAAACCTGGCTGGCTGGTAGAATCTTCTACTACCAGGTAAGACATTAAATCTAGACTAGACTCTATATATGAGAGAGCTCACATTCAACAAACTCATCATCAAGATTTCTAAACACGTGTAGTAGTATCAAAATTCAAAAAAAGATAAGAAAATGATTCTATACATACACAATTAAAGCCAAAAGAAAGTGGGCTATATATAGAATTAATTAAACTTCAGAATTTGAACAATTCATTCCTCAGCAAGTGAATCTAGCTAGCACACAAGTAATTAGTCATTTCCACCCCCAAAGGCATTGCAATTCCTTCAACTGATCGAGTACAAAAGAAAGACCATCAAAATCACAAGAAATGGTCAAGAGTACTGACATTCAATTTGAGAGTAGAAATATATTCGTAATGGAAATTGTAATACAACAATTTGAATATATTCATACGATGATTTACAAAAAAAAAAAAAAATACAAATAATAACAAATGAAAGCCTAATCAAAAGAGTCTAATCCCCTCCCCCTCACCCAAACTCATGATACTGCTATTTTCGATCTAGTAACTGCGACTCGGAATAGAGACTCAGAAAATTATTCCACACACATTCCACCCCGGTTAAATAAAAAATAAAAAAAGTGAAAGAATCTGCAAACAGAGAGAGAGAGAGAGAGAGAGAGAGAGAGAGAGAGAGAGAGAGAGAGAGAGAGAGAGAGAATTAGAAGAGAAGACCAAATGCGAGGGCGGCAAGAGAGGCAAAAGCCGCGGGTAGAAAGACAGTGGCATCGGACACAGGACTAGGGGCAGGGGCCTCTGCTGCGGCTACATTCCCGACGGCCGACACGGCCATCAACAGCATCACCACCGCAACAAAGAGCTTCATCCTCAATGCCTCCATTTATCCTTTTGGTAATTAATCAGTTGTTGAGAAGCTAGCTAGCTAGCTAATTTGCAATTGTAGATGAAGAGTGTGATGTCAGAGGGAGGCAGAGAGGAAGACAAGTACTGATGAGTGAGCTTCATTAGTACAAGGTAAGTATGGCAGTTATATAGCAATGGGGTAAGTGCATGTTCAGGGGCAGGCGGGCAGGCAGGCTGCCCGAAGCGACCGTTAATCCCAACCCCCACATGGACGGACGGACGGACCCCCTTTTTTTAGCTTTTAGCTTTAGCTTTTTTTAAGGGCATTGGACTGTCAATTAATTTACAGCTAGGGTACTACTGTCCTACTCCTACTACTGGTGGACTGGAGTAGTAAATATTAATATTAATTAGGTGCCATATGATATGATATGATACAGCTGTCTGCCATTGCCAACAGCATTCTGTCCTAGCTTGTGTGGACAGGACTCCATTCCCTGATCTCCACTCTCTCAGTTTGCAAATGCATGGAGTACTCAAGTATCTAGGCAATTTTGCCCCCCACATATTTGGACCTTCTGAGATCCTGCACCAAGTATCCTAGGGGGTATGTTTGACTTTTCGGTTCCAATACAACAACATTAGTACTGAAATTTCCTCGTTGGAAGATATTTTCAATGGGTGCATGACTTGTAATTCACTCCTGTTCTCGATCGTATAATACTAACAACTTTTTGAGTTATTTATGAGGCCAGGCCAGGCCAGGCCAAGCCAATCCAAAGGGTAATTAAGGTGATGAGCTGTACATGTTCATGGGATGGGATAACTTTTTTGCTGGAAATGGTGGTGGTTGGTTGTCTCAATGGGGTTCAATTATTGCTGTGACTCTGTGAGAGTGAGCTGACAGGCATGCCCCTGGAGTGGATAGAGCAGAGCCCAGCTGATTTCATCAATTACTACTACTTCTTTTCCTTTTTCCAACTAACAAAAGTTCTAAAAGATCCATTCAAGCCCCATCCATCCCAATACTCTATTCACTTAGCCAAAAAATAAATTATAAAAAATAAAAATCCCAATACTCTATTCATGCATTAGCCTTTTTTCTTATCTATATATTCATGCATTACAGAGGAAAACGTTCATATGCATTGCATACCCATAAGGCTTAGCATATGATTATGAATCATGATTTACAGGTACTTACAATCAGTCATGTTAAATGATGTACATTGTTGCCCCATCAACAAGTTTTTGCTTATGCAACAGTACTCCACTTGATTCCATTAGCTCTTATTTAATCGGTGGATCACAATTGTGGGTACACAATCAGGATAAATAGTACTATCAGATTATTATTTCTTATACTATGGGTCTCTGAACTAAAATCGTGCTCCTCGACTACTTTCAGAAATTCAAAGTTAACAATCAGGTAAACTTCTTGATTCCAAGAGGTTTTTGTTAGCAATAGGAGATAAACTTGTAAGCTCGGAAGTAAGCTCCTAGTTATTACTCCATAATGCTACCACAAGACAAGACCTACTTGAGAGTTAACCTATTGTGCCTTTGATTAATTTGCACTTATCAAGAAAGTCACGTCCTTTTATCAATTCTCTCTGCCAAATTTGCTTTTGCTCAGCTGGACTTGTGCTTTAATTACCTTTTAACGGTCAACAAACAGTTTGGCCATGACAAGAAAGAAAGAAAAGGAGCAGCAAAGCCTGAAGAATCTGTTAGAGCATCTGCATGTGTCTCGCTTCTTCTCACTTGAAGCTAAAGTAACGAGCTAACGATGAAAAAAGACCTCACATCAGCCTCGTTAGTGGTGGGGACCACTTGCCAAAATTTTTGTTTTGCTACAGTTCCTCGTTCTATTTTCCGAGCAACTGTTCACTTTTCATTCTGCTGTTCATGGCTACACGGCTACAACAGTGACTCTTCTTGACATTTTTTTTTATATTTTATTTAGTTCTATGTCTCTCTAAGGAATCTCTTATGAAAGCCTTAGGAACAAGTATTAATTATAACCCTTTAAATTGTTTATATCTTGTTGGGCTTTAGGAACAAATATTAATTAATTATCTATCTTGTTGGATGGGTGGAACACTTAATTTTTTTAGACTGTTTATATAATAAAAAATACTAGATAACAAGTGAACATTTGCTCTGAATGAGATAGTTTGGTATTTTTTTTGGAATAAAGAAATAATATTTTTAATGAAATAGTGTTAATATAGAGAGTCTGATACAGTAGAAATTTTAAAAGTAAATAACTAAAGTAATAAAGTAATTTTTTAAGGTATAAATTGGTCCAAAATGTAGAGAGCATGGATGCTCTTAAATTCAAACACTAGCCATGGAGGAGTACTACTGTTTTTTGCCAATTTCCTGAATTAATAATGATGACTTTAGAAATGGCTTTCTAGAAAACTTTGGGAAATTTATAGAAATGGTCCTCCTAGTTTCATTCGAGTCTCATTTTCATCCTTCAAGTATCAATTAAAACTTTTTTGGACCTTCAAGTTTGGTTTTCGTACCAAGTTGATCCAATTGATAACGTCTATCAGCCAAATTGGATGGAAAAAATTAGATTGAGAGAAGATGTCATCAATTGGACCAACTTGGTACGAACTGCAACATGCAAACTGCCATCAATTAGATTTTTTCCGTCCAGTTTGGCTGATAAAAGTTATCAATTGGACCAATTTAGTACAAAAACCAAACTTGAAGGCTAAAAGAGTTATAATTGATACTTAGAGGACGAAAATAAGACTCGAATGAAACTAGAGAGACCATTTCTATAAATTTCCCCAAAACCTTCGATGAGGTGGGCCGCCCTCTCATCTACGGAACCTGAGATTATGACGAGGAGGAATTCTGGTTGATATTTGTAAGCTTCCATGTCTTCCATCCACTATATGTGGGAATAGGAGTACTGCATGTGGTGTATATATATATACTAGTGCATATATGTGCCTGAAAGTACGACGCAATGCATGCCCGTGTCTGAAGGGATGGCGCAACACTTTCTAAACACAATCTAAATGAAGTATCAAACACCGGTTGTTTTTTTATCAAAAAAAAAAAAAATCACTTTTTCAATTTCTTTTCGATACAATGGTTGTTTTTAACTCCATCTCATATGGACTGAATTCCGTGTATATGTATGTCCCACTCTATATGAGAGGACATTAACCGTTCAATGAAAATGTACCCATATGATAGAAGCCAAGGTAGAAACTTGAAAACCTTTGATTTGGTTTCTCTCTTTGTAACGTTCAAAATTTAAAAATAACTTAGAAAATGTGGAAGGTTAATCTTTTTCTTTTTCTTTTTTGAGGGGGGGGAGGTGAGGATAGATATCTCAATTTTGAACGTAAAATCTAATTAATAGCAATTGTGCAATTACCACTGTTTGAGAGAGAGAGAGAGAGAGAGAGAGGGAAAGCGTAGGATTCATGGGGCAAATTAATAGTTACTCCTTCCGTCCCTTTTTTAATGTCCAGTATTTCATTTTGGATTGTTCCTTAATAAATATCCATTTTGTAAAGTTAGTGGGTAAAAGTGAGTACATTTTCCATTTTGCCCCTAAAAGTAGAATCTATTTTGAAAAGTTAGTGAGTAAAAGTATAATGATGATGTTTTCATAGAGAGTAAATAGGGAAAGTGGAGGTAAAAGTTGATGTGAAAGGTATAATGATGATGTTTTTTTAATAAGTTGAAATTACGAAGCGGAACACTTAAAAAGGGACGGAGGGAGTATAATTTATGTAGAACATAAGATTCAAAAACCGTTCTCCTTTATTTTTTAGATATACGTCTTTGTGTTCCCCTCGATCAGCATTATATTAATGGTTACATATAGGGAGCTACATTGCTCCTGCTGACCTCAAACACAAATTTCACTTTCACCACGCTTTTTTACGGAATTTTCCATCTCCAAATGGAATATTGCATGAACGTGAAAATAAACAAGAAGAAAATAAGTATACTACCACAAACAAGTGTCACGTACTGTGATTGTGTGTGTATTTGTGAACTTGATTGTGGTGCTAGAAGAATGATTGTTTTCACAAATACTACAACATTTGATTGGCATGGTTACTTACTTACATAAGGGATGGAATGGAATTACAGATGATCTCATGGAATTGCATTACCAAATTTACTCACTCCCATAATTTATAGTAGGAGAGGCCACACACACACACACATATATACTATTTATTATATTACTGGGAGTGTTTTTTTTTTTTTTTTGATCCGCCTGGGAGTGTTTATTTGTTGGTAAGTTTTTCTTTCTTATTTGAGGAATTCATCTCTATGGGTTGGGTTGGGTTCGGCCACCTAACTCACTCCACATTGTTGAGGGAGGCCCAATGAAACCCAAACCAAATAGTTAGCCCATTTAGAGCCCAGTGACTCTTAATCAAAGGAAAAGTAAAGGATCCAAAGCCCAAACTTTATTACTCTTAAACAATATAATTGGTTGTTGGCATCGTGAAGAAGTTATCCAAAGCCCAGCAAAGGAGTTTGCCTTCTTGTTGAAATGGATCCAGCCAGCGAAACAGCCCAACAGATGACGACGACGACGACGTCCATTTGCAATCCGACGGTTAGGATCATCTTCGCTTCACTTATCAGGTCAGGAGAAGGAGAAGAGAACACAACACGCATTCCATTCCACCACGACACACATATAAATGCAGTCAGTGACTCAGTGTAGGAGGAAGAAGAAGAAGAAGATGGCCTCCTAGGTGTATAAGAAGAAAACAATTACCACCCCCCTCCCCCCCACCAGAAGATAGTCTTTCTATAGAGAGAACTTGGTCGAATTGTGATTAATCTGGTTATTTCTTTGATTCCAAGGAAACAACAACCAACAATGGTTGTTTTTCTTCGTCGGAGAAAATCGCATCTTTCTTTCTGGCTTCTCTGACATGGAAAAATTCATTTTCTGTAAGCTATCTTCTCCTGCTATTTTTCTGCTTTACATCTTCTTCATCTTCCTTGAGACCCACAATATTCCCCCAATTTTCGGCTTTCTAATCCCCCATCTGTGGATTTTCAGTGATTTTCTAGCAAGATTTGCTCTGGGTTTCTTTCAACCGCCGTAGATCTCAAGGTTACCCCTTCTTCATCTTGATTACTTTCAACTGGAATTTTCCCTTTATATATCCGTTGTTGACGAATGAACCACTAACGGGTGTTCAGAAAATTTCACATTTTTTTTTTCCTCTGTTCTGGCAGATATGGAGAAAGAAGAGAAGAATCAGAATCAGAACGTGTGTAGCAAGCCACCAGAACTAATGAAGTGGAGTGAATTGAAGAGAAGCAGGTGTCCTAGGAGTAGGAGAGTCGGAGACCACGGAAATTCCTACCAGTCCTATCTCGACAGAGTTCGCCGGAAAATCACCACCACTCCCTCCTCCTCCGACAAAGAGATCTCTCTTCTTCAACCCACTCGCCTCTCCAGGTATCACCACATCCCCCACAAGGCAGATGAAAGAAAAAAGAAATCAATTTTTTATTTATTTATGAGAGTTCATCGTTTGTATTGAATGATTGGGTATAAGAAAAGAAAGAACTAGAGTTTCGCACAAAATCACTTCTTTTTGATAAGTGATTTGGTGAGGAATGTTCCAAAAATG
Organism: Rhododendron vialii; assembly: GCF_030253575.1. Taxonomy (NCBI): domain Eukaryota; kingdom Viridiplantae; phylum Streptophyta; class Magnoliopsida; order Ericales; family Ericaceae; genus Rhododendron; species Rhododendron vialii. The sequence continues at coordinate 220,771 of NC_080559.1, read as the reverse complement.
ACATTTTCCGATTGATTCCTTCCTCTTTCTCACGAAATCTTATCCAAAAGAAGTGATTTTGTGAGAAATTCTAGTTGACACCCTTCCTCTTTCTAACCAAATCTTACGAAAAAGGTGATTAGATTGACACCATGCTCATCCTCCAAAGATACTGTAAAAGTATTTTCTGAATGAGCATGGCTAGATTTGCGTTACTCTTGAATAACAGGCCTGGGTCTGTTTGGTTGTAGGAATTCTGAGGGGGTTGCTCTGCTGCAATCGGAGAATCGGAAAACTGGATCTGTGTCACCGGAGAAGGAGGAGAGAAATTACGCGAGGAGAGGGTCGGCGGCGGGGTGGTTGGATGAGAATAGTATTGACAAAGCTGGTGGTTCAACGGATGGAGGAGGAGAAATACAAAGAGAAAGAGGAATTGAAGAAAATAGAAGTAGGAGGAGGGTTGTTTGGCCAAAGCTGTATATTACTCTGTCAAGCAAGGAGAAAGAGGAGGATTTTATGGCCATGAAAGGTTGTAAACCCCCTCACAGACCTAAGAAGAGGGCCAAAATCATCCAAAGAACCTTACTCGTGAGTCTCCTTTTACTACTGGAGTACTATTTTTTAACAGTGTAGGGAAAATTAGGAATTCATTTTTTTCGAATTGGGGGGTTTTATACCCAAAATTTCCTCTTTCCATCTCTTTCCTAATTTTGGGTAGAAATACTAATTCGGTAATTTTTTGGGGGGTGTTGATTCTCCTTCCATATGTGGTGGAGCAGCTGGTAAGTCCAGGGGCATGGTTAACTGACATGTGCCAAGAGAGATATGAAGTCAGGGAGAAAAAGAGTTCTAAGAAGGTATTTTTTTTAATGGATTTTGCTTTTGATCTGAATTTTCTCCGTCCATTCCTATCCTAATTATCCTGAAGGAAAAATTGAGGGGACCATAAAAAAATTGAGGGGAACTTTTATGGTCACTCATCTAATGAAGGAGACTAAAAATGATCTTAATTTCAGTTGTTGTTAAGTAGTAGTATGTGTGTGTGTTTGTGTCTGTCTGTTACAGAGACCGATGGGATTGAAGGCCATGGGAAGCATGGAAAGCGATTCAGAATGAAGAGGAGGAGCCTAGGAGGTGATTTCTACTTCAGAAACGGAGAGATTTGCTTCCTTTGGATTCTTATTACTCCATTGTTTCTGGAATTTTTTATTTTTATTTTTTGGTCTCTGTTTCTTGTTTTATGGTTACTATTTGTCAATCTAGGAATAGTTTGGGGTTAGGAGAGACCAGCCTCCACTGTTCTTGTATAGTAGGAGTAGCGTACTAGTATTGACTTTTTAGGCAAAGAAATTAATTTTTAAATATTAATTTTGACATTATCTTGTTTGTTCCATGTGGTGCTACCAGAACAAATTTCTTCCTTTTTCTCTCTTTTTTTTTTGGTATCGGAAAGGGGGAGTGCCTAATTATATTATAACTCGGACAAAAAGTTGATCAACGAAGCACGTCGATGCACAAAACTCCCAAGAGGGAGAGAAAATGCCTCCCCGCAGGAGGGAAAAATGCCTCTGGAGGATCACAAACCACCCCAGGGGCGGAATCATTAAAAGCAACAGCTAAAAGAGAACCAATCTCCACTTTAACACTTTTCTGTATCCATGCCGAGGGGTGCCTTAGTTCCCACCTTTGCTTAACAAGATAAACCTCTCTAGCGGTCCGCCTAGCGTGCATGAAGGCGATAAATGTCGTCCTAGTGAGGACTTCTGGCATATGTGAAACCAGATTGGTAATTGTGTTAACAACTTGAGAGAAGTGAGAACGACAAGGCCCAACTCTTCATCCACTTTCGAGGGATCCAAAGGATCTTTGCCTGAGTACAATATCTTGTTTCGTTGCTCTTTCTCATAAGGTTGGCTTTGCAGTCATCGCAGGATTCATAGTGGTGCTATTTTAGTATGCGTAGGAAACAGTCAAAATGGACTTTCAGAAAAAGAAAACAGTAGAGAAATCAATTTCAACCTCATTTCATTTGTTCAAGTCCTCTCAAACCAATATTTGGAGAGTTATGGATGCATTTGTCTACATCAACATATAGTATTCTCGATCCAACTTCCGAAAAGAAAATTGCAGTCAAGTCAATTGCTACATAGAACATAATAAAGGAGTTATTGGTAACGCAGGCAACGCTTTAATCATAAATAAAAACTGGCCATGGTGAGATTATATCTATCCAATTTATACATAAACCATAAGGTGCTATACGCATATCAATATTACAACTGCCAAAGATGTAAAAGACCACCAAAAAAAAAAAAAAACAAATAAACAAAATAGGTGGTGAACCACGAAGTACTACCAGTGATCTCACCACAGCTTTGAATTAACATGGTTCTCACTATTTCTGCACTGAACTATTATTTTGCCAAGAAACGGTTTATAATCCAAAGAAATAAAATAAGCAAAAAAAAAAAAAAAAAACACTCTTCAATCCATTTGAGCTAGTAGCTCGTACATGCATGGCTACATGTTGTTATCCTGCACAAGAACCGTAGGGTCCCTCCTCTTCAGGAACCGTGGCATACATGAACTGTTCAACTCTGAGTTCTCTGCAAGCACGTAGAGACAAAACAAGCACAATCCTGCTTCAACAAGAACAAATAGGTTAGAGTCACAGGGGTATATATATAGTTTAGAAGAAGATAACAACAAAAGATGAAGAAATGGAGAGATAAATCTGAATTGAGTGTCATCAGGGTCAACAAATTACTTTCTATCCTAGTTAGTAACTCCGGCATGAAAGATCAGAGGAATGGAAAATAATAACTCCATTTGCGCAACGTCAATCCACGTCCTATTTTGTTCTGAATAACACCATATTCTTTCCCCGGTCAACAGTTAGGACATCAACCTTTTTGCCTAATTACAGCACTTAAGCTAAACATGGGCGCAGGTACAACAATAGGCCGATGTTGCTCTATCAACTTGAACCTGAGACCTCTCCTATGGGCATCCCAAGGCCTCAACGACCGCTTGGGATGGAGCCCTTGGTCTACTCATGTATGCTTGTGACTCTAAAACAAGTATTTCACGCAAGTATTGGTCAAAGTGGTTACAGAATCACTGGCTAGATGGAAATAATTGGAAATAGCACAACAGCTTCCACAAGTGCACACCTAATACACATGCACCCTTATGGGGCTATTTACATCAGTTATCTTACTCCAGAACTTGAAAATTAAGCTTGAAGCAGGGAGTTCATTAGTGACAAGAAAGCAGCCAACTCATCTTATTGAAAGTTCAACTGCTATGCATACTTTGAAATTGTCAAATGTCAATACAAAAGAAAAAAATATTTAAGTAATTACCAACACTAGGGAGTGGCAGTTCCTCTGTCCCTCCGCAGGTGCTACCAGGGCTCCTTCTACCATCTTGGTAGGCTGGTCCAAACCAACACCAGGGCGATTCAAATTAAATACAGATTGTGCTATGAGCAACAATGGGAAAAGTGCAGCTGGAGGTATTATTCGAAACAGTGATGGGCAGCGGATCAAAGGATTCAACAGGAACATTGGAAAAACCTATATTCTTGCAGCAGAGCTTTGAGGAATTAGGGATGGTCTTTATATGGCTTTGGAGAGTAACATACAAAGCCTGGACGTGGAAACCGATGCAATTACAGGAAAAGGGAAATGTGCAACATCCTCTTTATCGATTAATTTCTGATTCCAGGTCTCTAATGAGGGGGTTTATGTCAATAACTCTAAAGCATGTGTTCCAGGAAGCTAATGGATGCACGGATGTGCTCGCAAAGTCAGCTATCGGCAATGGTTTGGGCTTGTCTATTTTTACTTGTTGTCCAACTGTTTGAAGTGTTTTATTCCACGAAGACTCAGAGGGGTTCAATACCCTAGACTTGTTAATTCTTATTTTTATGCAGCCTTATTCTACTAAAAAAAAAATCCTGTACATGCAAAGCATTCGGCCCGAGTGGGAAAAAAAAAATCAACTGATTGTGCAATGATACAATAGGCCGACAGAAAACAATCCCTGTTTACACCAAAAGTTGAAACTAACAAAATAAAAAGAAGATGCAAGTTCTTCACATACCAGTATAAGCCACTGTAACACCAGAGACCACTCTTCCCACAGCAGACAGAAAGTACAGACTCGCAACCACCTGTATAGAACAAACATAGTCATGGATGTTTGATACTCTTTCCTCACTATGAGGGCCCAAAAGAATACTGAATACCCGATAACCCTATTCAAAAGATATGACCGTTGGCACGAATGGACACAGAATTTCAACAATTAACATTCAACTCTTTCTTCTCTTAGATATTAACAATCAAATCTCGGGCAATGAGAGTCAAGCTTAGAGTATAAGGATATGTCCTGAAAATTTAAATTTTCTTTGCACTAAATAGTACATACAACTGCACCCAACAGTTTGGAAGGTCAAGCTCTCAACCTTGTGCATATCCCTGAACCTCATTGTGCACCCAACCTGGAGGCACCACTGATGCAGAGTTCAAGAGGATATGAAAGGCAAGGAAATCGTTTACCCAATTTGTTCTTAATCACAGTTTTTACAAAGAGGCCACAAAAAATTGGGTGCTAAGTAATTCTTCGACAAATTTCTTAGGCTAGTAGTACTGCATCAATAGTCGTCAAATTCGACATTTGGTTTGATCAATTTCTGAACTAGATGAATTTCATGGCAACATAGGACAAATAAGCAATAAGAGGCGCATGGAGAAGGAAAAGATCTGGTGGTAGCAAAGGAAGCACTCAGAGTCTGACATAAAAAGAAAGCATTAAGGTGGAAGCAAAGCTTAACCCCTTCTTTAGTAAATATTCCCACTCAGCAAACACACACTCAAAAGACATGCACTATGTTGTTAATTACAAGAAATTAGTGAGGTGTTCCAAATCTGACACCGCTGATGTTGCCCACAGGGACGGAAGTACATGTAAGGGTGGGGGTGCTCGGGGCCATTATTACCCTTACATGTATGTATATTTATTGCAAAAATGTAGTTAAGGTTTTATTTAATTGGCACCCCCACAACACCCAAACCCGAAATGCACTAAATATATGCACTATTGAAGTAAGATTCCTAGACGAACTTTTAATTTTCGGCACCCCTGTTTGAAAATCCTGGTTCCTCCACTGGTTGCCCACTTGATCCATCAAACTCGCATCAAGGTTATTTTACTAGGGTTAAAATTCGGCAGAGGTCAATAGCACAAATAGAATACTATAATTCACACCACGTACAACACACATGAACATATTATTGCTGGTCATAGAGTGTTCCTAATTGAAGACTATTAGTAACTCTTTGCGGAACATAAATGATCCTGAATTTGGTGAACTAAATAAATACCTTGAGAAACAACCTCTTATCATGCCCAGTGGCTGCAACCCTTAGAACAGACTCAGCAGCACCTATAGTGTTAGCCAAGCATGCAAACATGTTATTGGCAGTATCTTGAGAGATCTGCCATTCAAGGGGATCCACGGGCACCCTGTAAGAAAAATATAAAATATATATGGCATCAAAACAACATATCCCCAATCCAAGCATCAAAAACCCTAGGGGGCTTGGCTTGGCTTGGTTGGTGAGAAATGAAGATGAAGAAGTCAAATAAAGTATGCTGGAAATCCTCCTAAGCGACGCGTTAAATAAAATAAAGAAATAGAGTAGATTAGTACTCGATTTTGATGTGGCGGAAGAGGAGGCCGAGGATGGCGAGGGAGCAGAGAAGGACGATAAAGACATCGGAGACTAGGGAGACGATGCTGGAATTCCTGTAGGCGCAATGGTAGTACACCAAACTCCCGCATATCATCACTACCAACGCCTTTCCCACTCCTCCACCACCTCGTCTTGCTTCCCGAAGAGTACTATTTTTACTACTCCGACCGGACTCCGGCTCCGTCATGCTTTGCTCTCGCTCTCTCTCTCTCTCTCTCTCTCTCTCTCTCTACGTCCGCTAGTAGTAGAATACTATTATCTTTGCCTACCCTACCCTACCCTACCGGCCCGCTCTCCTTGGCCAAACAAGAAAAGAATTCTCAATCGCGGGTTACATAGGAGTATTATTTGTTCTTTCCCCATAATAAATTCAGGCATCGTCAAAGTCAATTGGGGTTGTATGTACGGAGTATTTATCCGATTGGGATTGGGATTGGGATTGGGGAGGTGCGTTAACGAACAAATTGTGACTAACCAACTTGTATTCGGGTGGACCGGACCAACTTCTGGTCCAGTTTTGCATCCCCCGATACACTATGTATTCCAGTTTTTCAGTCGTTGTGGGCCTACTCTTGACTCAAATATGATCGAAACCATTCATTCTAAGATCTCGCAAAAAATATATGTTCTTGTAAAAAATTGGCTTAATCAGACACATATACTACATATCTCAACAGTTGAATTGTATAGACTGTGTTAAAATGGACAATGAAAGTTTGAACGGTTCATTTTGTCTTCAACAAACATAAGCTATTGACTTGTTATGGAAGCTAATTTTTAAAAAGGACGAGCATATTTACAAGATCTCTAAACTGTGAACCGCTCCAATTATTATTGTAGGCCCGGAGCAGGCCCTAAACAGTCCAAAATTGGACCACACTGGAGCATATAAAACTGGACCAAAATTAGTAGTTTGATTTTCTTTTGAGCGATTGAAGTCCTATTCAGTTATGATTCTTATTTTTTAAGTACTTATTTTTCATTTTACAAGACAGATTAATCTCTTACAATACATCACCTTTAATTCAAAAAAAAAAAAGTAGTACTTATTTTTATTTTTATTTTTTGATCCGAAAGTAGTACTTATTTGAAATGAGTTTTAGTAAGTAGAACACACCCGTTAACTCAATTCAACTACGTTTTAATATTTGCTATCTGATAAGTGACAACTAATATGTCGGAACTTTGAAATTAACTTTTAGCTGCGATCTCCCAAATTCGTTGTTTCCGTAAACTTTACATTAGTGTTTTTGTTTTAAGGAACTTGTTTATGCTATTTTTTGTTGGTACTTGGCAGCTTAATTTCATTCACTAAGAAGAACACAGGAATATCCTTGAGTATCCCAAAACAACAAGACCATACAGCCTTACGAACAGACAACAAACAACAACTACCATTGAAGATTATGACCTCATCGGGTTGAAGCTTCATCTTTCTGTCCTATGTTCACTTGGGGAGCTCATAATGCCAAATACTTGACATATAGTTCATGCAGTGTAATTAACATTGATGTGGAATGGTTTCGACAGGCAAACTTTTTCACCTTTATCATTTGAAAATCTGTATGCGGTATGTTGAATTTCTGGTGAAAGTACTATTTACTTAGCTACCTCATTCATGCTATGTTGCAGCAATGTCAACTTCCCTTTAGTTTGACGCGTGCATTGTTTTTCTCTTTCGAGCAGGTTTCATTTGTGAATTTGAAGATGTCTATGATAATAGTATATGTATCCAAAACATTTGTTCTTCTTTAGCGGACAATCCTCGAATTTTCCAGCCAACTGGAGTAGTTTAATCCACTTGTTGCGTTCGAAAAGCAGAGGGGGAAGTGAACAGCTAGGCAGGAGAGAGAGAGAGAGAGAGAGAGAGAGAGAGAGAGAGAGAGAGAAGGGTAATTAGATGACGGTTGTGAAGAACAATCATGTGCCTGTTTCGTTCTATTTGTTTTCTCGTCCTCTCAAGCCAATCTTTGTTTCTGGTTGAATGAATGCATTTCATCAGTGCAGTATTCTTGAGCCAACTTCCGAGTCAGAACAAGACTTTGAACCGGGTCACGTGTTTATGTAGAACGTTTCCGACATTTCCATATATTATCCATTTCCATAAGAAATTCGCTGTCAAATCAATTGCTGCATTGGGATCGTAACATTGATAAAGAAACAAAGACAATATTCCAAAGCAAGCACTGCTTTTCAAGCCTAGTTCTCCTTAGCTATCGTGGCTTTTTGAATATTTTGTCCTTATTCAAAAAATTTCCGCGTTTGTTAGTTTTGTGCAAAATTTTTGTAGATTATAAATTCATCCCGATAAGAATAATCGAAAAAGTAAAAAAAAATTGGTTTTTAGATTCCTCGTGTCAAGATAATTCAATAATCCACAAAAGCTTGATACAAAACTAACAAACTCGGAAATTTTTTGATTAAGGACAAAATGCCCAAAAAGCCACCATAGCTAAGGAGAACAAGGCCTCAATCATAAGCACTGGCCATGGAGACACTTTTAACTAATTTTGGCGTAACAAATGTTATACATAAACCCCTTAAGGTACTGTTACAAGCGTCTCCAAATTACAATCGTTAAAGATGAAAAAGATAACAAAAAACCAGATAAAAAAAAAAAAAAAACCGGTAGTGAACCATTGATATTATGGATGGTACTACTAGTGACCACGGTTCCCACTAATCAAAATGGCACTATTCTGCACTGAACAATAAACAGAAAATAGAGACAGTAGCATGTTACTTTTATCAAACATTTCCAATAATTAATCTCGTATCACTAGTGTATCGACTGAAATTTCCCCTAGTATGATAATAGAGTTCTTTTTCTTTCTTTTTTAAAATACCTACTGCGTTAAAAAAATGATGTTCTGACACGAAACTAGTGAAATAAGATAGATCAAAGGAACCTGAATGCAAATACAAAGTCACTGTGATTGCAGAAATCCTTTCTCATCCAAGTAAGATGCCACTTGCCCTGCCATCTCACATGGTGTAGGGCATACCCCATCATGCTGTTGTATTTCAATCTGTGAATATGGAAAAGAAACTTAAGTTTCAAAGCGGAACAAAGAAGAAGAACAAGCACGCCAGGTATTGGGGATGGATTTGGTCCCTGATGAAAAAATTTATGCCTAAAAGCATGGTTTGAGTGCATAATCTACAATAACCTACCTCACAATTCAAAGGTGGTTCATAAGGATCATCGATTCCAGTAAAACCTGCAGGCAGTGGATTACATGAAATGCACGAAAGGCCTAAATTGATGTAAACAAAAGACAGAGTGAGGCGGAATTAAGGGATTGATGTATATGCTTTCATAGGTACAAAATTTTAACCTTTCTCATATCCTGCTTTCTATTTTCTCCTCTTTTTTAACATCTGCTTTTGTTCTATCCAGATACTTATCTTGACAGGGTGGGGGAAGAGGGGGTGTTGCACGTTTCGGGCCCGTAACAGAAATAATACTTTGCCAACATTCACATCCATGTTTCTTGATTTCAGATTTTCTGCTAAGTTGGGTTAAGTGTTATGCTAAAATTTTATACCACACCAGTGACTGAATGATAGAATCCTATAGCTGAATGAATGACTGGTTTCAATATCACACCTCTAATTTTTCCAGCACGTGCAAGCTTGTAAAGACCTTTTGGGTCTCTTCCTTCACACACTTCTAGAGGCATGTTCATGAAAACCTGTGAAACGTGTAAATTGAGTCATCTTTCCACAGCCAAAAGGAAATTCCAACCCAGGCTGTTACTGTAATAATGGGAGTTAAAGACACTTGCTTCGATGAATTTTCCATCTGGCATCATTGCGCGACAAGCATCACGGTCCTTTCTGTAAGGAGATATCAAACTGGCAATGCAGATTAAGCCAGCATCTGAAAAGAGACTTGCAACTTCCCCTGCATTTAAAAAGAAATGAACTTACAAGCTGGAAAAAATGACTTCAAAAGATTTAGTCTAAGTATACAACAATGCCTCAAGTGTAGGATAAATTGACAACAAACACATTCTATCCTTGTTTGTTTTATAATTTGCATAAACACATAATTGTATGGGTATAACTACAATATGCATGCCCCAAACTAGCAAAATTCAAAAGTTTTTTGCACAATCCAAAATTTGTGGTAAAGATTAGCATTTCTTGTCTAGATTACTCAAAATTTCTTGGAGAGAGAGAGAGATTGAGAGAGAGAGGAGCACCAGCTTTATTGATACCATTAGTGATGCATAAGAGTTGAAAAGTTAACCAGCTCCCAACTTTAAATAAGTTGGAACTTCAAAGTAGTAGCCCTAGTACACAACACCAGGACTTCATCACTTTATTTACTTTTACTTAAAACCTAAATACAGTCAAAATTTTTAATCCCGTATCAAGTTAGGATTGACATCTTCTTGTTCACTTACACCTGCAGCAAGCCGGTTGTTTCTCTCATAAACTGACAGAAGTAACTATGTGGGAAGTTCTGTTTATTGTTAACATCTGCATTTATGCCTAATGAAAATGAAACATCAGATGATAAAATGTTGGCTTAACAGGAAAACCTGGAAATATAACTCATAATTCATGATGCTCATCGGGCAGAAGCATACTCACCGACCCTGCGTATATTTTCAGTTCGATCTTCCGGACTGAAACCAAGATTCTTGTTTAATCCATGCCTCAGGTTGTCTCCGTCAAGAACATAGGAAAGCTTACCCCTGGAGTGCAATTCTCTGCCTAACGAGCATGCAAGTGTGCTTTTGCCTGAACATTGTGGACAGGAAATTGTGTAAGATCTTGTTTAGCCACATATAGCATACTATGTAGCTTCTATACCATTTAACAACTTCAAAATAATTTCCCTGTTCAAAACGCATATCGGCTAGAAGCAGATCAATGCAAATAACCATTAGTTTGTAGCAAGTGTGCTGTAAATCTCTAGGCATTCACCCAAGAAATATCATATGGTATCTTGGCTTCAACTGGAACCAGAAAAGAAGAGAGAAGGGGCCGCATGAGTTGGACATCCCACTGTCAACTCTAGTCTAGCCCACTTAAACAATAAAAAGCTATTCACAAAAATACAAACATAGGCTCGCTCATTTTGGAGGCATTAAAAAGAAGGTGCCAGAAATTTTCAACCACAAGACAAATGGAGTGTAGAAAAATAGAAGAAAATGAGCCGATAAACTGGCATCAGACTGTACGTTGCTTTTAGATTCAGCAATTTATAAATAATTCTCTATTTCTTCCAAATGTTTCCTGTCATAGATATCATTGGTAGCCAAATCCATTCCCCTTCTTTCCAAAGGAACACAAAAGGGAAGTGAAATGAAAAAGGTAATAAAATGAAAACCAAAACATGGTAGCGAGAAGTAATGAAAACTTGACCATAAGCATTAAGAATTTAATTTTGTTCACCCTTCTTAAAAGAGGGTGAACATTACCCTCCTTCCTATTGGTGTTGAAATGGTGTGGATCCCACCACAAAGTGATATCATACTTATCAAAAGGTATATTGCGGGGGTGGGACCTACACTATTTCAACCAATAAGAGAGAGGGTAACGTTCACCCTCTTTTAAGGAGGATGAACAAAATTGAACTCTGCATTTAGGACCCACACCAGATTCTCCTATCACAATTAACAGTATTAAGAAGGCTGAATGCGTAGAAAAGCTCGAATTTTGACCCATTGAACTACTTTTTTTTTAAGCACAAATCCATTGAACTACTTACACTGACTGCATCAGGCAATCTATTTATCAACTCAAATCTCACACGGGCCACATCTGTTGAACATGGATTTGGTCCTCACTGAAGATCAACTCAAAAGTGCAAAAGAGTATGAATGTTTTGAAAAAGCACAAGAGGTAGACAACTGCTCTGTGATGAGAAAAAAAAATTATGTTTTGAAGCTTCATAAGATGATGGATCAAAACCAGCCATCTTCTATTAGAGGACATGCTCAGCCGTTCAATTACATGTCTACAATCAAGTGACCCAAAAGAGAATGTTGAGAAGGATGAGAAGCAACTTGGACTTCCATAAGGACCATAACGTAAGACTCAAATAAAACCGTGATCAAGGTAGAACAACCCAACTCTTGATTGATTTCTTGGCATGGTAGATAGTTTTGGCATTTAGAGTGGTGTATAGGTCCATTTCCTTGACAAGAATAAATTCTTTACACCTCCGGTGTAAACATTTGTTTCCTCCAAATCAATTGCATTGCGCCACGTCCCCATGTTTTATTACTTGGGACCACTGTTTTGACACGTGTCGCAATGAAATTGATTTGAAGGAAACAAATATTTACACCGACCGTGTAAAAAAATAAATTCTCTTCCTTGACATGCTTCTTTAGGACACCAAGAAGAAAAACATGAAGGATGATCTGAGTGACCTATACGGACTAGTGACAATTCCGCGCAAGGTACTTGACAAAGTTAAGGGTACAAAACCAGCCAAACAAGGCGAGGTATTACAGCTGATGCTTTACATAAAATATGAATCTAGATAGTCATGAACTGCAAAATAAGAAAAACAAGAAGAGATGTAAAGAAGGTGCATATTCTCAACAACAAATAAGAATTGCAGTGAACAACTATATAGACATTACTCAACCAATTGGTAACTGGAATATATCGGGGGTGAGGGGAGCTGCTGCTAACAGCTCACAAAGAAAAATAATAAGCAATTTAATCAGCATCATAGAGAAAAACCTGATCCACTGAGCCCTGTTATCCATACAACGCATCCTTGTTGATTAAGTAGCTTTTGTCTTTCAAGCTTACCAACCGGACATTCATGCCAGAAAATATTTGTTGCATTGCCCACAGTAGACATCAGAAACAGTTCTTTTCTGTCCACAAATAAAATAAAATCAACAATTGTTACACAACATAAAGTTAAACTCTTCCTGTTTTTCACCGAAAGGGGGGAAAATAGCCAATTTTCAAATGGTATTTATTGGTTTGGAATTTAATCAAGTTAACAATATTATTTCGATGATTCATTCATTTTCCATATGATAATCCCCGTATTGAGTTCCTCGTGAGTCATGACATTCAAAACATTATAATAGACATAAGCAAACGGCTTACCCCTTGTGCAGAGCATTTCTTCTGTAGGGTGGAACAAAAGTATATGATGAGTCTTAGTTAACACTACGAAAGACTAACAATCATCCAGTCTAGCTTCTAAAACAAAAATAAACTAAAGAATAGGACTAGGATTCCTCTCCACTTCCTAATCTAACCAGTTAGTGATCAAGCGCAATCATATGGGAAAAGCAAATACAAATTGGCGTATACCACCCGTATTGCCTTAAAATCAATAAATTTTCATCCACAACCCGAACATCAAATAAGAAATGATGTGATGAGTATAGTTTTTTTCTTCTACTGTACATAAGGAATGGTGATGTGTGTAATTTTAGGCACTAATTATGGGGTGCAAGTATATTATTAAAATGTACTACTCCAGAATTCTCAGATTATCTACTAACAGAAAACCCCATGATGGAAATGCTCATATGCACGGTCAGTATACACGCGTACTATAGTATTGTCTATCATCGTGACCCGTAGGAATGTTGAATGTAGCAGAAAGAAACCGATGAAAACTAAACAATAAATCTAAGCATTGCCTTGAAAAATAACCAAGCGGAATCAGATAGATCAAATACCTGCGATGGTAACTGGCAAGGCTTATTATTACGGATATGGAAAACTCCTCGTCCGAGAGAGAGAGAGAGAGAGAATGAAGATCCGTTTCGAGAGAAATGAGGGTCCGGCGGTGCCGCGGTGTTTACGAAAGTTAAAGGGTCTCCCTGAAATTGGGGTGTTAAGTTGGGATTTTGAATCTGGACGGTTTTTACTCTTCCTTACTTTGCGCGTGTGCCAGCCTTGAATGCACTGGTCGGAATGAATTTCCGCACAACCAAAGATTACGTCGTAGAAACTAGTCGTCTCCCGTGTCCTTGATAATGACTCCAGGAGGCTCCTTTTCCTTTTTCTTCGCAATATTTTTTTTCTTGACTTTCTTAATTTAAAAATGTTACTATGTATTAATTAGTTAGACTTTTTATACATACATATATATATATATATATATATATATATATATATATACATACTAGGGCAAATTGAGTAGGAGGACATACTATAAGGATTTTTTCTATAATAAGGATAGAAATATTTTCCCGTAAAGTCTAAAGAACATCCTATTCAGAATTTACAAAAAAATTCCTCCCAAGGTTGACTGGCATTGACAAGCGTTGACCAAGGTTGACCGGCGTTGACCAAGGTTGACCGGCGTTAAAAGTACCTAAAGCCCTAAAGTACCATATGAAAGTACCTAAAATCTTATGATACCCTATATATGAAAGTGCCTAAAACCCTAGGGTACACTATGAAAGTGCCTAAACTGCTAAAATCCTATAATGGGAAAGTGCACTCTAAAACTCTAGAGTACTCTATAAAAATGACTAAAATCTTATGGGGTATCATATGAAAGTGCAACAAGATCGAAAAATACAAAAAAGAAGAAGACATATTTTGTGTTAGCCAAACAAGACCCTTATCTCATTTAAGACAATTTAAAAGAAAAAAGATATTTTTTGTGTTAGCCAAACAAAGCTCTTGTCTCATTAATGACAATTTTATCTTTTCACGGACTCTAGACTCTAAAATAATTTTATTATTGGATTCTACATATCATAGAAACTTAGGCTGAACTAGCTCCTATGGAGTTGTTTCAGTTGGACTTTAGACGCATATGCTGTATATACTAATAGTAATAAGAAAAAAGAAACCAATAACCAAACAGCCCTCTTTTGGAACATGACCAAGCACGCCCTCAAAGGCCGGTTTCAAGTGGTGTTCCACTTTTCAAAAACAATATTTTTTGAAAAAAGAAGGTAATTTTAAACTCAAATATAATGAAAACGAAAAAAAAATTCAATTTTTTTGCACCGTTTAAAAGATTTTAATGAGATATATCAAACAAGATCCATATTGGTAGGAAAATTATTTGCGTAAACACAAAAATTTTAAGCTTGAAATTACATTTTTTTTTCAAAAAGTACTTTTTTTGGAACGTGGAACACCCCCTCAGTGACTCAACCGTCCTATCAGCCTATTTGATCCTTCTCGCGAGTTTATTTTGATGCTCGAAAACATTAATCATGTCGAAAGTGTGTACTCGTTTTGCGCTAGTTCAAAACGGCTCTTTTATTTTGTAAGCATTTTGGCCATTCATTTCCAACCTCATTGTCATCGGGGATCCTAGGGTCGCTAAAGGATATAGAGATATTTTTTTAGAGTTGGGTGTTGAGATTTCTTTATCGACATCATTAGTATCCAACACTAGGGCCTTTGAGTTTGCAAAAAAGTTCTATGTAAATAGAGGGTCTTTCGACTATTCGCCCGTCTCGATGAGGGCACTCGTAGAATTCGATAAAAGTTTGAATATAGGAAGGATGTTAGGATGTCTATTTGTTCCATCAATTAAAAGTTTTGTTTTTTGTCAAAACCACCATTTAATTTAAAATTCGAGCATGTCTAATATAAAAAAACATCTCAAAATGATATCTAAAGCTAAAATGCGTACACAGTAAACTTTAACCAATTTAGCTAACGCCATTGCTTATTTATTCAATTACTTTATTTTTGTAAAACTAGCAAATAAATAATGGCATTTAATTTAAGCAAATTAGATGCCAGACGAAACAAGTTAAAAGACTCATTGCAACATGTCTAGCCTTTTCCGTTTTCACAAGTTTCTGGCTTCTTTCAGCTTATTAGCTAATACTACTAATGTTGTAGCTTTTCCACAACTATTCCAATTGCTTCGCTACTGGTAGTACCAAGTAGAACCATGTAAAGTCTTCCTATTTCCCTGTGCAGATCTTGGAACGCGTACATTTTTAGAATGCAATGAATCTACTTAGCATCACCAGGGCAAAAATCATCCTGAAGTTTACGGTGATTCTTACCCAAGAAAATAGCAGCTACATAAATTTAAATTACACAGCACTTGCTTCACATTAAATAAAATTCACAAGTACAACAGCAACTATGAACCACAACTTTGGCTGCAATTGCTAGGTTGCCAACAAAATATAATCAAGTCCTTTTGGTATATACTACTCTCTCTCTCTCTCTCTCTCTCTCTCTCTCTCTCTCTCTCTCTCTCTCTCTCTCTCTCTCTCTCTCTCTCTCTCTCTCTCTCTCTCTCTCTCTCTCCTTGTTTTCCCGTTACACAAGCAACAGAGTACAATAGTTAACATCAGAAACCTGGAGTTTCTTTTGATCACAAGACAAGGCTAACCTGGATCAAGTCAAACACTCCCCGGCTACCAAATTCGACATCCCATCTTTGAGTAAGGGTAGAAAAAACAGACTCCCTTGCCCGTCAACAAACAGTACGACCACAACATATTGATGCAATGTAGAGATTTTTGGACCATTTTTCCTGCAAAAGGTACTAAATCCAATTATGCACGACTAGAATGTAACATAAAAAGTAGACTCCATTGAGTAAATATTGACAACATTTGTTTCCTCCAACGTTTATATCAAACTCTCTTCGTATAGACGCAGACTGACAATCTAAACTTCTGGAGACACGTGTGCCTTAGTTTTGATCAGGCTAAAATCCTATCCTGCTGTTGCTTTCTCCTCCTTTTTATTTCCTACTTTTCTGTTGGGGATAGAAATTGGTCACACCCTTGCTATAAACTATCAAGGAACGTTCAAGGGAGCAATGAGCGCAGGATACAGGATATAATGGCAAACAATAGCGCACACTTATGGTATGATCTTCTATTCCTATTAATTCAATTATAGTTAATGACACGCATTGCAGAAACATTCTGAACCAAAGAGAATCCAACTACTAGAAGTACGCCCAGATATTAACCTTTACATGGGTGCTTGGGAAGGCAGAGGTGCGTAGAGTTTCTTGAGTCTCGTCCATCATTTTACGCTTTGGTATACTCAAAATGAAAGCTGCTTGATCAGCAGTAGCAGCCATGGAAGTTATCCTGTAACCACTCTCCCACCGCCTGTGTATTCCTTCACTGGGGTACAAAAAGTCAAGCTCCACTACCTAGCAATAGTAAGTTCAGAAGAATCCATTTCAGCTTAATTCAAACGAAACAATTCACAGAATCCAAAGCAAGAAGTATTTGGCACAGGTTACATTAATTACAACTCAGTAAGACAGGCAGACCTCCATACCTGTTCTGAATATCCTGAGTTCCTTGACATTACCACACCCCAACGATTCCCAGCAGTAGTCATGGAGGTCACATGAAAACCTTCTTTCCACTTTTTATTAATCCACTTGAAAGGAAAAGATTCACTCACTTTGTAGGACTGTTGTGTGTAAGGAGTTCCTAGGATTACGAAACATGCAATTAGTAGAGAACCAACGATTGGTAGGTCATTAAAAAATGAGATATATCATTTGAAAGATGAAGAATGTGGTCAAATGACTCAAATATTGGACCATCCTGAATAAGCAAAATTGTGTGTCATTTGACAACATCACAGAGTATGGACTATCGCCATGCCCAGTAGTTAAATTGGGTGCCAACTCCTAGTCATCTCAGGAAAAGCCTGCAGGCTGCTAAGGCCACATTTTGATTTCTAGGATATGATTCCTGTTGGAAATGGGGATAAGTAAGACCTACGTGTTGTCAATTAGATTAGTAATAGATAGGATGTAGGGTGGAATCATATATACGCCAGTGGTAAGGCCACGACGTAATGACATTACTAGAACTTATGATAATTGTGGTGGTTACTGTACTAGAACTGTAGTGGGCCAAACTCGGTTTGACTACTGGGCCGAATCCGCCTTACTTTGGGTCTGTCAAAGCAGGAAGCCCAAACCCCTAGAGGTGAGATGGGCCCAACCCTGCTCCATATGGTCCAAAAGGGAGCCCAGGACCCAGATTCGGTGGGGTCAGTCCAGACCGACAGTGTGCCCGACCTGGATGAGGACCCGGGAGTCAGTAGGAGATATTTATGCTGTCATGTTTTGAGCACGTGGGACCGACCACGTGTTGGCCGAACGTCACAATGACGTCACTGACCAAGGCAGTTACACGTGACATCAAGCACATGCCGTGCATGAGTAACTTGGAGAGCAAGTACAAACCGTCTATATATATGAAGGGATAAACCCTAAGAAAGGTATGCAACTCCTAATCTGAGATCTACTGTTCATTGCTCCCTTCTTCTCCAAGCACTGATTTGGGCACCTGGCTCCTGGCACCTGGCACCTGAGTGCCGTCCGGCTGACTCCAGCCCCATGGCAGTAACGTTGGTTCTTTTGCAGGCTAGCTCTCGGAGGAGGAAGGAAGCGTTAGGATTTACCCATAAAGCGCTCTCAAACCACCACCCCACAAGAACCAAAACCAGAACTGGGTGGTAGTTCTTCATAGCCACTGAACCAAGTGCCGGCTCACACATAGATGTTCTTATACTGACTCCCAGTTTACAACAAAGGTCTATGAAGACTCAGTTATGACTCATATGAGCGAGGGTGTCGGCCTGCGAGTTGGATTCATTGTCTTCGCATTTCAAGGACACGACGACAATATATTCATATTCCTTAGCAGACTACTTTATTTTTATTTTTTTGTGTGATGGTGAATTACAATTACAAAGTATGTTTTCTAGGTAAATATCCAACAAAACATATCACACATGGATCCCACACAAATATCCGAGTGTACTTCATTCATTTATCACAGTCGGCGTGATATTAGCCATTGGGAACGTGAGACGTTAATTGCAAAAAGAAAGATCAGCGTCCTCTCTCTCAACAATTCTTGACATCTTCTCTATTCGTTTTTCTTCATTTTTAACATTACCGGTTTGTTTCCTCCTGTCAATGAAAGTTATAATGGCTTAATCATCTGAGGAAAGTTACATCACTTCAAGAATCGAACAAGCCACTGAAAAAATTTGCAGTGATTTCACCAAAACTCTTGGCATCTGAAACCTCAACATGGAAAAACATGAAAACCCAAACAAGCCTCTGCTCACCCCCAAAAAGGAAGGGGGGGAAAATAGGTACACTCACGGATATAAAAATATTTTTTGCTGTGTGCCTACTCTTTCGCAATTTTCGTTTGCCATATCAACATCCGTGTCCGTATACACGTATCCTTGTTGCTAAGGTTTCTATTTCTACAACTAAAACACCTGAGGAAGGCATAATAGATTGAGTCCCTATTGATTAAGGTATTATCTAAACCAACAAACTAGGCCTAGTGCACCAATTAGTTGGTCGCCTACAATCCATTTCAGCATTCTTCTACTTGCCCCAAATGGCCGCCCCAAGCTACTTTATTTGCGCTTGTGCCAAGACCCATTAGTGTCTGCTCACCCGAATTGTCCAGGAAAAAAGAAAAAGAACAGTTCATAGCGCTTAAAGTGTATCCCCTACATGTCTGCAAGCCATGGCACCTTTGCAGAAGACAGGTTTGGGGTGGCCGGTGGGTGTTGTGATAACACCACATTGTAAGTCAAAGTGACGTCGGTTTGAGACCTGTGTTTTAATGCATAAAAACACATCATTTTGAAACACATAATGGTTCCCACATAACACCCAACCCCTGCCCACAGAAGTGTCATGCTTCTTAGGTATCGATCCATGGAAAAAACAAGTTATTAACCAACCTTTCGACATAACAACCAATGAACTCCCATTAGCAGCACCAGCTATAGAGCTGATGTAGTAATTCTTTTCCCACTGTTCCATAATCCAATCCTGAAGAAGTAGAACAAAAAACAGTAGTGAGTGTCACTGACTCACCATACCAGAAGTTAATCAAAATGGGAGAATCTAAACATGCCAAAAATGACCTTGTGCAGGAACACAGCTGAAAGTTCATAAACCTGGGAACAGAAACCAGTTCCCGCATCCATGATTAAGGCCCAAAGATTTACTGCAGAAGCCACACAGCTAATATATAATCCATCTTCATTGCCCTTCTCAACATGTTGGCTCAGCCTTGAGTCAGAGACATTGTAGTGATATCTGTAAATACAACAGAATAACAGCTTATTTGCAAGAAAAAGACGTATTTAAGTTGCATTCGTGCAATTGAAGGGACTGGCATATTTAAGCAAAAGACATAGTTAAGTTGCATGCGTGCAATTGAAGGGCACTGATATGAGCATATTCTCAGGGCTTACTTTGAAACATCACTTTGCACGTTGCTTCTATAAAACCAAAAACTGATACCAAAAACAAATTAAGTTTATCCAAAATGAAGACTATCAAACATTTTCAAATGAAGTGTCCTTCCCATGATACAATCCTCATAAATTTTGGTTTCGGATAAGAAAATTACTGGATAGAGGCATAGAGCCCTCTTCAATAGACTATCCAAGTTTAAATGCTCAATCCCTGTTTTGAATCCTCATGTTAAAAATTCCTTGGTCATTTTCAGTCTCAAAGATGTTTCCGTTTGGTGTATTTATCTATCTAGCATCTATAAAACAGAGAGCTGAAATTGCCTGAGTAAATAACAGATGAGCAATGAGTGTCCGAGACAGCTGTAATGTGTCCTTTAAAGAGATTGTAGATACCAAAAATATCATGTTCAACATACTTTGAACAATCAGCAACAGAAACTTCTCAGGAAGATTAGAAAAGAACTCGCTACACATTGGACAAAAACTAGTAAAAACATAAGAAACTGTAAAAAGCCAACTCTTTGGGCCTAAGAAGCACGGATACAGACACGGAACACGATATTACACGACACAGACACGAGGGTACACTATTCCTGCAAAATGTAGGACACAGACACATTGGTGATACGTCAGATTGTGTGTGTGTGTGTGTGTGTGTGTGTGTGTATCACTGAATGTTTGCTTCCCAAATTAAGTGCTAACCTATGTTATATGGATCCTTCATTTTGGTTGAACTTGAAGTACTCGTGTCAATGTGTCCGACACCCGTATCCATTTTGACACTCGGATCCTATGTCAAATTAGCTAGAAAAGCGATAGTTCTAGTCTCACATGGACAGGAAATAGCAAAAACATATTTTTCTTAACCCCTTCTTATTTATTTACATTTCTAAATATGATTTACAATACATAATTTGAAAAAATTACGCAATATATACTACAAACAAATGTTCACGACGTGTCCCCATGCCCATAACCAATTTGAGAATACATATCCGAGTATCTAAGATTTAAGTTTAGGAAGGTCCGATGCTTGGACTTGCACTGCACTCGATAGTCGCACCCGAGTCCATGTAACAAAGGTGATAACAGATATAGTAAGATATAATAAGTTCTAAAGAATCAACATTGGTATGGGATTCAAGAAATCCTTGACAAAATAAGGCACCGGGAACTGTAAGGAATCCTTCAAAAAAATTCTATGAATTTTAAGTGAATTTGGTATGATTAGACTGATTAGTCGTAACAACTATTATAACTCCAATTTTGTATATGATATTTGCCGAATTCCAAATTTTCTAGTAATCACATGTTAGGAAGTGTCAAAAAAGTGTGAATCACGTATTTATTTCTAGTCAGACACAATGCAGAAAGAGTGTTGGACACTTGTCTGAATTAAGATTTGTATTTCCTAGTTATGGACACCGAAAAAATAGTAGTGACCATGTGTCCAACGAGGTTTGTTGTCCAACACATTTCCGGTGCATACACATCACCTTCTTTTAAGAGTTCGTGCTTCTTAGTTTAGGATTTGGAGCAGCCCAGGTAAATTAAGAGACCAGTCTACATGAACTGAAGGGAATTGGGAACTTAATTATCACAAACAGTTTGAAGTAGTACATTAAAGATATCAATATTAGTGCTACATTCACAGGAAAGGCAACCTACTATGCTTGTGCAAATGATTTTATAAACCCAATTCAAAATAGCTTACAAACTCCAAGATACTAATTTGGTTCTCTAGTCAATGTACCATCCACAAACCTTTGAGTTATTATCTTTCTTTACATCTCAAAAAGAATAATTGGATTCACGTGTATAAGACAATGTAAACCTCGAAAACATGCACACATTCATTATTCATTATATTCGATGGGAATAAATTAAATTGAAAAGAGATTGCAAAAAGAGGAAGAAAACCCTGACAAAAGTTATAACTCCATAGATTATCACTTGACTAAATCAGAATCTAAATTAACAGTAAAAGCAGCATCGCAACTCTTATACCTTCTCCATTTAAGCCAACCCATGAAAACCATATTTTAATAAAATAAATATTGTCAATATTAGGTTGAACTCAACCCCTAAAAGGTAGCTAATGAGATGAGGGAGGCTTCACGTTTATATAGCACACAACTTTTGTACCCGTGTCATATAATTTAGGATTGCACTCACATGTCACTATGTTACGGTACCAGGAACACTAATGCCCAAGCAAATTATGTTTGGTACGCAAATTCCGAAACGTGTTACACTTCTGTTCCACAACACTAAATCTATCAATCCAAAGCGATCCCCAACGAGTTCCAAAAAATCAGCTTATTAAGGTAAAAAGCTAAAGAGAATAAAAATTTAATGAGACCAAATGTAAAAATTCAGTGATTATGCTCCTAAAAATGTGTTTTTCTAGGATAATTTGAATTTGAAAAATAACACTCCATTCTACTAGATGTTTAAACGCTTGGAAGGGTAAATTCAAATTTTGTCATCTGTAGAAGCCTACCCCTAGGGTAAGCATGCTGCGTATCACGTTCCTGTTCCTGTCCCCGTTCCCCGTACCGGTATGATCCATGTTCCGGGTAATATAAGCCACACCCTCCCTCAAGGGCAACGTGCACACTTAGCAGCACTTGCCACGTAACACGTGCGATCTAGGGACACACACCCGACCAACTCTCATGCTCTAGCTCTGATGCCATTTTATGTGGTCATGGGTAGAACTGAGACTCAAAAAACAAGCTCTTGAGCATGACCTCACACTTTTATAGCTCATCATATTTTTGCATCCAGTTAATGTGGAACTTCGCTTCACATTTACACAACCTACATTGCATTACATCGTTGTCATTTGTCAATGTTTTATCTTCAAAAAGTAAACAAAAAAAATACAAAAGAAACGCCCTAGAAAAACTAAGAAACATTACAGAATCTTTTTGTTTGTTTACGCAAAAATAATTTATGAAGACAATAAGTCTTCCATAATTATATAGAACAATGGTTAGAGGTTGGGGGTTTAATTTTTAGACATAATATAGAATCTTTTTGGTTGTTTGCAAAATAACACATAATCGTTCAAAAGGAGTTAAGAGGTTAGGATTTCAATTTTCAAATGCAGATAAAAACAATCAACCCAGCCCTGTCCGTCCCCTCAAAATAACATACACACAATTATGACAAATCAGAGATTCATTTATTTCTTAGCCTCCATTTTCCTCGAAGTCATTTCCAAAAGATAGTAGCGACAGTCCCAGATTATAACTATCCAGCAAATTTCAACGAGTTCCAAGTTGCTTTCAACAAAATACAATGAGCAGTTATGATATTAACATGTACGTGCATGCGCATAGAGTGGTTATGATTTTTCTCTTTACTCACACATAGAGTAGTTATGATATCAAACATGGTCTCCATTCTCAGTTATCTCCTCAGTATATGCATTTATGTAAAAGGCATATGACTATCTAATACACTACTAATCTTTCAGTGTATCATTGTGCTGTAATCTGTCTTTCAGGGAAAAGCAAATAAGACGTCCTCGTTACTTCAAAAATTAGGACACAATAATTACGTCCAGATTTTCAGAATTGTCTCACCCAACAGAACATAGACACTCAACATAGGACTTAAAGCATTTTCACCAACTGTTTTATGATCCTAAGATCCAGGCAGGTCAAGCTCCCTTGACAAACCCCCACCTGCACCCCTTATGTCCAAAAAGCACTGGTTCGCACCATTGGTAGGTTCAAAATTTCTTGAAACCTGGAAACTGAAAATACTTGAGCTCCAGAAGACATGTTTGCAATGCCCCATCAACATAAGTACATTAAACAAAAACATCCATGAAAATTCATCACATGTGGCGAGCCTTTGTCTAACCATGATAAGTAACACATGCATATTATATACGGGCTTACCTCTGCTTCATGGGACGGCGGGCATTGTAGACTGATACCCATTGAGTAGCAGGACTACCCAGACGCACTTTCTTCTTGGGTTGCTCATCATCTTCCAAATTTATAAGCAATCTTCCACGCTTTTGCCCGACCTGATCATGCAGAAGACAACAGAAAATTAATCTCAAGAATCTAACAATAAATGACACACAGAAATCAACACAATAACCTTGAGGGCGCCATCGATTCTAATTGGTCTTAGCGATGTGCATGGTTCAATCAGGCTTTCAAAAAAGGATATCAGCTTGGAGTAATTTGGTTCCTCATCAAATTTCATATTTGTGACGGCCTCAAGGAACTGTTTGAATGGTGGAGGACAAAAGCAACACATCAATTCTGGAGAAGTTCCCATTTTCTTCTTACAAACAAGAAAACTTTTGTTGTCTCCCTGCATAATTCAAACCAAAGGCCAAAACTAATGACTTGCACTTCCAGCCGCTTTGAGACCTCAATCTCAGAACAGTAAGAGTTAATGCTACCTCACCTGATAGCCTTGCCATGGTAGTCTTCCTTTGATGAGAAATATCAATGTGTATGCTAATGACTCCAGATCGTCCCTTCTGCTTCCTGTACGACCTAAATGTGCATGGACACTTGCATATCTTATTGTGCCCCTGCACAAGTCTGTCAGCATATGCGACTCAAGAAAAATCAATTAACATCCAGAGGTTGACAAACCTGAATATATCAGGCCGCTGATCATATTCAACATGCTGACTGGATGACGCATCCTTCCATCTAGATGCTGAATGAACAGTATATTAGAGCACTAGCAATCATATCTTAGTATCGAAAGGGGTTACATTGCACTTAATACTTAGAGACTCAGGGAGGACACACTGGAAAATAACAGAAGAGAAAGGGAGGACAACACACCCAAACCAAGATCGATAAGATATAGCTTCTTCTCATCGGGCGTTGAAGGTTGACCGAGCAAAAAATTCTCTGGCTTCACATCTCCATGCACAAACCTTGTTATAGGAAATAAAAGCGCTAGTCAATAAGTTTGGAAATTGCAATAACACTTTGCTATGGTGAATCTGAGGCATGTTTTGAGGACACAAGGTAGATACTTCAAAAGGTGGAAGCATATAGACTATCTACGGAACTCACCCCTTCAAGTGAAGCTTTTCAAGAATTGATATTGCCTCCACCGCAATGCAAGCAACCATGTTTGGTGACATCCTGTCATAGGTATAAGTAGACAACTATATCATTCCTGCACGAGAGGCATATACATCACTCATGCATGACAGGAAACTTGAGTGAATATGTGAGGGTGTTTTTGTGCGGATGACTGCGTGCACGCTTTCTAATTTTTTCTTGTGCGCGTGTCTGTATGTTTTTTTTTTTTTGAGTGTGTATGTGTGTGTGTGTTAGAGAGAGAGAGAGAGAGAGAGAGAGAGAGAGAGAGAGAGATTCTATGTCTTACGATTGGCCTAAAGAATTCCATACATCCCAAAGGCTAGGCCCAAGCATGTCCATGACCTGAAACATTTGTCTTAATCACCTTCAGAGTAATGTTTGGGAGTCCTGATGCAAAACAGAATGATGACAACTAAACCTCACCAGAATGTAAAAATCTCCTTGACGGCCCTTGTAGTGAACTGATGGAATCCCATAACATCCATTCAGTGTGCTTTATAAGAAGTTCAATTTAAGACATTTAGAATTAGGAGAAATACAACTCAAATCCATATACCCAGCGTGAAACTAAAACATGGCCCTTACTTGTACACTTGCCACTCATAAGGAGGCCCATAATTGCAGCCCTTGCTATTCCGGTGCTCGAACTTCACAGCAACCTGTAAAATGAATGAATTAATGCATCAGCAATGTGTAAAATAAATATCTTAATGCATCATTCTGAAACGAAATCCCACACAGGAGTTACGAACTGTTGGACTACCTCAAGTGCATCTGGTCCTGTTCTCTCGGCGGGATTGCCACCACTTACCCTCCTGCCAACATAAACTTGGCCAAAACCACCCTTACCCAACTTCCTTTCTATTTTGTATGAAGGAGAGTTGCCCACTTGCACCTGCAGGCAGTAAGAACCTCTTCTTTAAGACATCAGAAATTCCCCATCAGAGAATAACTAAACTACCTAAAAAGGCCTAAAAACGCATGTAATGTAGAGCATGAGCAGAATAGAGAACATGGGTATCAAAGGAATAAAATACTCGGACATTGATTGAAGCCATATTGCATCCATCCAACTTATATGCCTGATAAATGAAATAGCCAAGTACATATCACAAATAGGAAAAATGATCGAAAATGAAGTTACCCTCTCAGGTACAGGAGTTGTGCTTGCTTCTTCTTCGACCCCCATCATTTTGTCCGCGCTTCCACCCTCCATCGCAATATCTGCAACCCCTGCTCTATTTAGAACTGTTTCTCTGACCCCTATAGCAACAGCTTCAGGACGAACCTCACAAGGAGGCTCCGGTTCAAGATCTATCAACCTAATCCCTCTTCCTCTACCACCCTCAGTTGGTCTCACAGGTTTTGCTACTGAAGGCCCTTTTGCTAATGGGGCATTACCACCCCTTCCTCTTCCTCCGCCTATTCTCCTCCTGGTTTTGTTTTGAGAAGGCAAGAGCCAATTTTCTACCTGATCAACTGGTTGAGGAGTGGGCTGAAGATCACCAAGCCTTTTCGATCTGCGTGCTCCGCTTCGCAGCTCTGGCATCATCACCCCATGCAAATCACATGCCACGTAATCTCCCTAGTATCTCTTTTGATCTTCTGTAACAAGTGAACCAAAAATGGAGAAAAACGAAAAAAAGCAACAAAAAAAAAATTCAAAACAGGGAAAACAGATGAAGATAAGAGATGAAATGCCCTTCAAGTGACCATAAACATAACCTTAAAGTAACCCAATGCATTAAAAAGTAAAAACCATAAACTAAACTACAACCACTGGATGAAAGAAGAACTAAATCCCACAGCCAATGTGGTGAAATTGGTGCAATACTTTCTTAGATTGTCAATGCGTATAAGATCCTTCAAAGAAAGGGAAACAAAATGGGGGCATAGTGGACAAGCAATAGATATCGAATTAATAAATTCTATGTTAGCAAAGAAATACTCAATCATACCAATGGAGATA
Organism: Rhododendron vialii; assembly: GCF_030253575.1. Taxonomy (NCBI): domain Eukaryota; kingdom Viridiplantae; phylum Streptophyta; class Magnoliopsida; order Ericales; family Ericaceae; genus Rhododendron; species Rhododendron vialii. The sequence goes on along the minus strand of NC_080559.1, from coordinate 193,754 downwards.
CCATGTTTATCTTGCTTGTCCACATTAATGAAAGTGAATGTAGCTGGAAAATATAACATATACATGACCAATGTTATGCTTATTTCATCTTAGAATTCAAAAGGGGAAAATCCTAGCTACTAAGCAAAAACAAGTTTTCAAGGAAAATGAAAGCTTTTTCTTCCATATCTAGCAAAACTAAATGATTTTAAAGCTATCTATATAAATCCGATCCCTCAAAACAATCAACAAGGTCTCAAAACAGAAAAAATAAATAAATAAATAAATAAAACCAAGAGAAGCAAACAAAAATATATCTAATCCGATCATGATTAAACTAGAAACAAGTCCTCGTGAGAAAGATTAAGGAATGAGTCAGAAAGAGAGAACGGAGCATGTGCATTGATGATTGAAGAAAGATAGTACAAGTGATGGATCGTACCTCGAAAACAGTAAAACGAAGACGATCGGGGACGGATAACGGAAGAATCGATTTAACATTTAATCTGGAAATATGCGTATAGAATAGATGAGACGATCGGGCACAGATCTTCAGTGAATACTCGTGACATTTTCAGTTTTGTCTGTGTAATTAATAATTTGGTTAAGATGAAAGCTGAAGCTAAGGAAGCTGCTTTTTTTTTTCCCTATGATATGAGATGATACGATATGATCCTGTCAGTTATAAATTCATTCATCAGTTCAGCAGGAGGGGAAGATGAGACGCGGGTGGTAGGATTCAGAAACCGAAATTTTTAGGTGGAAAAATTAGGAGGGGGGGAAGTGCGGGTGCAGTACTGAGTACGTGTGTGAGGTAAAATGAAAATGTCGATGGTATACCAAGTGGAGCGTTTGTTTGTTGTAATCAACTCCTCCAACTCCTCTCTTAGATGGATCGCCCATATACACCTTCCCTATCTGTGATTCTGCAAATTACCATATGCATATACTCCCTCCCTATGTGCGTAAATTTCAAAAAACCTTAATCTTAAAAAAAATCACGAAGAACTTGTTCGGTTGGGGATTTTGATTTTAGACTTTACTCTCTGAGCACGATCTCTAATAATTTTTTTTAATTATTATTTTCATTTCTGTTTCTATCTCTCTCCACTAAATACCCACCAAAATCCTAAAACGAACCCGTGTGTATTTTACATGAGAGTGAGTTATGTCCAGATGAGGCGAAAACTTTCGCCATTGTCATTTGTGGGCCCTGACGGATGCTTATTGAAGTGATCTGAACCGTTCATTTTGTAGAGCTCGCAAAATAGTATATTCACTAAAAAATTCAAATTTATCGGGTATTCATATGTATATCAAAAAATGAATCTTAGTTTATAAAACGGATGGCCTGGATTTTATCAATAGTTTTTAAGTTAAAATGTGCATGACCGTCCATTTTATTAACCAAAATTCAATTTTTGATATACCTATGAATGTCCGATAAAGCTGATTTTTCGCGTAAATACTCTATTTTGCAAGCTCCACAAGATGAACGATTCAGATCAACGCCATGAACGCACATTGAGAGCCACAATGACACCTCATTCTGGAAATAATTTTTTCTCATTTTACATATTGCCTCTCTGGTGTCAAAAAGTCCCGTCTGTTTTATACTGAGAAAATCCTCACTGCATGCAAGCTGCCTTGTAATTATTACCAAGTGATACAAATGAGCAATACTACTGATACTGTATTTTTTATTTCATAGGCACAAATGTATGTGGTGGGCTAGTGGACTTTATAAAAACACTTTTGTGGGAGCCACCACACTTGTGTCAATAAAGTATATAATGCGGTGTCACTAGACTTTTACAAATACGTTTTCTTTTCTTTTCTCTACTTTTTTTCCCCTTGACTGAGAGAGTTATTATTAGTTAGTTTGAACATAATTTAAAAGGCAAACCACCTTAGTCGTAGTAAGTAGGTGTAGCCTACCAAATCCGGCTGCAAAAAACATACAAGGCGTCGTATTCTGAGTTTTTTAGGTACAATTCTTTTTTCTTTTTCTTTTTTTTGACAAGAGGTACAATTCTTTCTTTTTTTTTAGGTACAATTCAATTATACTCCTATATTTGAAAAATTTTGTGATTGCAAATATGGACAAACCAACTTATTTTAAATAAGTTTAAGTTAAGTCTAAGATAACGCAATATGCTTTTCGCCAAAATATGATTTTTTCCCCCCCTCTCGTGCATCTCATGTGACTTACCCATCCGTGCTCCTACCTCATCGAATAAAAATCTCAAGGCATTATCCCATCCACTACATCAGTGCAAAAATCCATTCTCTCTAAGGTTTTAACGTTTAGGGCTCCTACCATGGTTGGCGCCCAGGGGCGTTTACTGTTTTCTTCTCTCATCTCTCTAGCAATTCACAAAATCTAGGTTTGCCCCTCCGCCATCTACCTTCCTCTTGCCTCCCACAGCCTGCACCATGAACTCTATTTTAGGCTGCTTGTGCTACCGAATGGCAATGAAAATAAAAATAAAGACGCGAAACGATTGGTAAGTATAAATTCACATCTCCAAGCGTGTTTTGGATGCATTACATAGGTGTTGTCCTGTTGAACTTGAGCTTATGATTCAATTTATGGTTGACAACCTAGTTATTATTTGTTGGCGTGAGTATATACCTGGGGATGTAGTTGCGATTGGTAGGATTGTCTGGTCCGTTCCGCCCACGTCATTCATTAAAATGAACGCCGATGGGGCCTTTTGGGAAGGCCGAGCGGGAGCAGGAATAATATTTAGAGACGAGTTTGGGAGGGTCGTGAGCTACAGGATGCTTTGCGTGCCGCTTCGCAAACTTCTGAGGCACGAGGACGCAGAGTGCGAGGCTTTGAGAGTGGGTTTAGCAGCAGTCATGCGCAGGGGTACGAGTACATTGTTGTAAAGCTCGACAACATCCATTTCGTGCATGTAATTCAGGGTAGCCGCCATATAGAGCCTGAAGATTCAAAATTACTCCGGTAAAACATTCTACAATTGTTTTTCTTTTACATTTATTGTTCTTATCTTTCTACTAACTATTTTGTTTGATTTTTGAAGGAAATTGCCGGTTGCTTTATTCCAAGACTATTCTGCACAGTTTACATTATGGCAAAGGCAATAAACCAGTAGACACCTTGACATTGATAGCTCTGAAGTTTGGGGGGAGTCTCGGAGGTTTATAGAGTTTCCAATGGCTTATGGACATTTTTGGTCCCCAATGTATTATTCGAGTGCCGTTTTGGTCTCCAACATACCAATTGTAACAATTTCATCCTCAATGCTTCAATTTTGTGTTTAAAAGGTCCCTACGGCTGACGCCGTCGCCTCTTTTCGTTAAATTGGTTGGATAAATTACAAATGTCACCCTTAAGGTTTATATTTGCATTACAGTAAGCCCCTACTTAATTTCTACAAGGTTTATATTTGCATTTATTTGATTTCCGTCAATTTTTTTTTGGATGATTGATTCATCTCGACAAGAGAAATCCAAAGGTGAAAAATCACTATCGAAACTTTTTTTTTTTTAATAAGTTACAAATATCACCTAGCAAAACACGAACACCCGGCAAAACCACCTCCAATTTTTTTCCCTTTGAACATTATCGACCTACAAGCACTTGTTGTTTTCCTATTGTGATGATTTTTCATGAGGCCACTAGATTTTTTTTTGAAATTAAGAAATAATGCAGATCACTTGTGTGCAACGCGAAAGTGAGCCTCATGGTCATGGTCCGATGGTCAATACCCATAGACGAGTTCATCCCAAATTATATTTGGAATAAAGGCAGAGAAATTGAATTGATTATGATTATTACGAAGACCTACGTGACAAAATCACTGTTTTTATTCGCAATTTTTTTTTTACTTCTCCATAAAAAAATTGCATTTGTTGAATTTGCGACAAAAAAAAATCGCATACTTTTACAACATATACAAATACACACACACACACACACACAAAGAGATACTATAGATGAGGAAGCCAAACATGGAGATGGAGGGTTCTAGGTCTATGAGGTGGTGAGTTAAATGGGCGGCTATGGTGGGTTGAAGTAGTCTAGACTATAAAAAAATTACATTTTTTTACTTCTCCATAAAAAATTGGAGGTGATTTTGCTAGGCATTTGTGTTTTGCTAGGTAATATTTGTATTATTCAAAAAAAATAGTTTCGATAGTGATTTTTCACCTTTTGAATTTCTCTCGTCGAGATGAATCAATAATCCAAAAAAAGTTGACAAATCGAAATCAAAGAAATGCAAATATAAACCTTGTAGAAATTAAGTGGGGGCTTTATTGTAAGGCAAATATAAACCTTAAAGGTGATATTTGTAATTTATCCAACCAATTTAACGGGAAGAGGCGACGGCGTCAGTCGTAGGGACCTTTTAAACACAAAATTGAAACATTAGAGATGAAATTGTTACAATTAGTATGTTAGGGACCAAAACGACACGCGAGTAATACATTGGGAACCAAAATGTCAATAAGTCAGTTTCCATTAGAATTGTGCTCTAGACTATTGGAGTTTGCAAAAAGTCTACACGTACTCGATGTGCAACGGTTCACTAATCACACAATTAAAGGGTGACCTGGATAGCCTTGTTGGTTTCATGAAAATTAATACAAATGGGGCGTTTCTGCCCTCGTAAAGTGGGTGGAGGAATAGTTTGAGGGACGTTTTGGGATTTATAGTTTGTTTTTTGGCAGATTGCCAATACGTTCCTAGGATTTAAATTCAGTTTATAACTTTGAACATCATGCCATGCAATAGACTTAATTTCCTATCTAAAATAGAAACAAGATACCAGATTGAGGCATACGACTAGAGGTTAAGAAGTGTATCTGAACTATTTCTCAAAATTATAGAATGAAACAAAAAATGGATGAATGCATCGCTTATTTGCTAGCTTAACATGAAGAAGATGTACTTAGAGCAAGTGCATCAGATGAGGTAAAAATGCTTTTTAGCTATTTTAGAGAAAAAAACACAAAAAAATAGGCTGCACCAGATGAGGTAAAAAGGATTTATGAACAGTAGTTCGGTAGCCAGCCTTTAGTATTTTGTTGTTTCTTTCTCTCTCTCCTCCCTCATCTCTCTCTCTTCTTGATCGTGCAACCCAATCAGCTCACTGACTGAAGTTGTCGAATCCGGCCACTTCCGTGACTTATCAGCTCGTTGGAGAAGCCTTTGACGGAGAAGATGTACTAAGAATTGATTTTTCTCGACTGCACCGGAGGTCCGACGAAGTCAGAATCGATCTCGACCAGTGTTCTAAAAGGCGGGATTAATCACCGGTTAATGGGTGATTAATCGAAAATCTGGGTTGTCCGATGAGATTAATGGCTAAAAGGTTGAATTAGGCGGCTAGAAGATTAATCGGAGTTCGGCGGTGATTAATTGCCGCTTCATTAGTCGGCGTCTAGGTGGCGATAGGCGATTAATCAGTTCATGGGCGACTAATTGGCTAATGGGTGATTAGGCGGGGTAAATCTAAATTTTTAGAAAACGAAGGGGGTAACTGTTATACTCATACCGGGTTATTTAAGGCTTCGAATTAGGCTCCGTTTCAGAACCTCCTTAAAAAATATACAGCTTATTTCACACTTTCAAATTCAAAAATAATATAAATGATTTTTTTTTGCATCTTATAAAAGATCTCATCGAGATTTCGATGAGATCTTTTAAACAAGATCCATATTACATATTTTTAGATTTTAATAAGTTTATAATTTTTGAACTTAAAATTGATTCTTAAAAAATTAGTGCTTTTTTCCGTTTTCGGAAACGGAAAGGAGCCTTATGTTGGGCTCTCATTCGATCAGCCTCTCATCGATCTGGGTCTGGGAAGAAACCCAATCATTGCCGACTGCCGACGCCAGTACATGGACGATCGCCTCTCATCACCGACGCCAGTCATTGCCGCCGCTAGTCATCGCTGCCGCCCGTCATCGCTGACGCCTTTCATCACCATTCACCGCCGCTGCGCCTCACTACTAACTGCTGTAAGCCTATAAAGTTTCTCTCGATGCCTCTCTCTCTGTAATTTCTCTCTCTCTCTCTCTAATTTCTCGATCCCCCTCTCTCTACAGTGAGTAGTATTTTTTATTTTTTTTGACAAAATTTAACATTGAGTAGTAGAGTAGTGTAGTATTGTAATTACACAATGTAAATTTATGGTTTGGACCGTTTGGTGTAGCCGTGTAGTAAGTAACTAGTTTGGATGGGCCATTTTTACATTTTCCAATTCTAATTTTTGGGTTTTGGGTGTTTGGCAAGAAGAGGGAAAATGGGTTTTGAGGAAAATGAGTTTTGGGTTTTGATGTTTCTAAAATAAAACCGAGAATGAGGGAAGAGGAGCTTTTTGAATTGTCATTTTCCCATTTTGGAATTCTGGCATGCCAAAAAGACCACCCTATCCTCTCCCTTTTGGAATAATCTCCACTTTGCCTTTGAAAATATCAACGTTATCTGTCCAATTTCGGAAGTACATTTAAAAAAGATGTACTTTATACACCAGTGATTTCAGTTCATGCACCAGTCCAATTCGAAAGTACATTTAAAAAAAATTAATTTAAAGATTATTTATATACATTATACACCATTATTAATAACTGGGGGCAACATAGTAAAAAATCAATCCATAATTCATTTTTATTCCATATCTTCCAAACACTACTCCTACTGCAAAATGCATTCTGCACATATCATCCAAACACTCTACCAAATACAAAATACATTCTGATCATAATCCCAAAAGTCAAAAAGGCAAAAAACGAAAAATGAAAAATGAAAAGCCAAAAAGTTGCCTCTCAAACACCCCCTAAGCATTGACTGTATGATACACAATTTAGAAGTGGTTTCATTTGGTTTGAACTATGAATATTGAACTTCTATGTCTCCATATTTGAAATGTAGAGAAGTGTTAACATTCAGAATTGTTAACATTGAGTATCTGATAGCCAAAGAGAACTAAGATTTTTTTTGGGAGAGAAGATATATCACATCAACTAAAAAAACTGTGATTATTAATGGTAGGGACTCTAGGGAGGTTGTAGAATATGTAAAAAAAAAAAAACCCAACTAATTGCTAAAAGGCGATTAATGGCCGATTAATAGGTCTCGAAGCTTGAAGGTGGTCGGCCGCCCGCCTAGCGCCGAGCGCTTTATAGAACATTGAAAGGCTTGGGTTTCTCTCTCTACTATTCCTGGAATCAATCTTCAACAGAGGTCCAGCAACGTCGTCGATCAATCGCGAGGTCCGGAGACCTCGATCTCACGTATATGTAGATACATTATATATGAACATATATAGAAATATATACTACAAGTTTATTTTTTACTAATACAGTATTTAATTAATGGACAGAGAGAAGAAGTTGGGGAAGCTTCTTGATTTGTGGGTTTTTCAGTTTAAAAATAGGCTGCTGATTTTGCCACTCTTTTTGTTTGTTAACGCCACTCCCCTGCAAGTATATTTTTGGTGGAAAAAAATACACTTGCAGGGGAGTGGCGTTAACAAAAAAAAGGAGTGGAAAAATCATTTCCCTAAAAATAAAGGATAAAGAAAAAGAGTGAAAAATGTATATTTTAATAGGTGTTAAGTAAAATAGATAGTGATGGTGTAGTTGTGAAAGAAAAAGTTAATAGGTAAATTAAAATTGTGAACTATTCACAATGTAGTTTAGCTACCTATTGGTGTACATGCTCGTAGGGGTTCACTCTTCATTCCCGAGGCAAATGATGTGGTTTTTTTTTTTTCCCTTTCTCTTTTGGTTTCTTTACTTAAATTCTTGATGATTGTTCAATTGAAGTATGGACGTTCAACTTTTGAAATTGTGTGATACACATGCGATTACCATATGCAAGTTTATGCTCCAAAGTGACATTTTTAATAAAATCGTCAAATCATACCAGTGTTGTTAGTACTTGCTGTTGCTCTTTCAAAAAATTAATACCAAATAGAAGTGAGTTGCTATACCAAAAACAAATTGAAATTCTGTTTGTCACCATTTTTTTGTGTGAGAATTAACCAGTTTTGTTGTTAGCATTTGTTCAACGGACAACCTCCAAAACCAAATAGGAAAGCACTGTACTGAGGTGTAATTGCTGAAGCCCATGAAGCCAGGCCAGGCCGGCCCTTAAATTCTGGTATATGTTTTCTATGGCGAGTATTTTTTTCGATCTTTCCTTTGTTTCTTGTGTTGTTTGTCCTTAAATCCTTTGCTTTACATATTTGATGAGTTTCCCATAAGAACTTTATTAAATCCTTTGCTTTACATATTTGATGAGTTTCCCATAAGAACTTTATTGTCTGTGTCTTATTGGTTTATGTTTTCAATTTTTTTTTTCCTGAATTTTTTACGTGTCATGTGTCTTAGGCTGTTTTGAGGCAAAATGGCTGACACGACTTTAGTGCAATGTTGTCATTTTGCTCTCACATGTATGAGCGCGGGCACGTACAGGCAGTCAAACACAATGCATTTAGCAACCATTTTTCCAGATGTAAACCCAACTTTGTCAACACTAGTGGTGAGATATTTGTTTTGTACACCATGTGCTATGCACTTCAGTTGTGTTGTGGTTTCCTAAAACACCAACAACACTTCTTGTGGTTGCTGTCATGTGTACATTTCACGAATCTTGAGTTATATTTGCAATAATTCTTGGTTTAAATTAGTACTACTTTCATCTAAATTTTGTGGAATTGTGTGAATCCTCATGGTTCCCTTCATATGACATCTGAAAAGTTTATGCTTTTTCATTGTTAATAGAGCAGCAGATTTGTTGGTACTCATCAGGCTTTGCTTCATCAAATTGAGAGTTGAATGGTGATGGATGTGCCCGTGAAAAGTCAATTATGAAGTTTCGATACACCAGAATTGTGAAAGATGATGACAATGTAAATCAGAAAGTTCTGGGTGAGCTTTGCCATAATCACTATGTCTACTTTTGGTTCATCAATCATTTTCCTATAATGTATGAACTTAAACATTGGCTTAATTTTGGGCAGCTAATATTTTTATGCTATAAAAGATAACGACATATGATAGAATGAATGAAGTTAATTTGGGTTTCTATATTCTATTAGATTAAGGCAAAAGCCAGAGGTTGCTACCTATGAATAACTTTTTTTTCTTGCTCCACTCAAATTTGTCCGAGGTTGATAAAAACTGCTACTCAAAACACCGATCACTGATTGATGCTGAAAAACTCTGCCAGGTAGGCATGTTATAATGAGAGGAATTCTTCTTTATTGTACCATTTTGGTCACTCTTGCAGTCAGTTATATAGGCAGCATCTCATTTGTTTAAAGTTTGTTTGTCCCATTTCTCTATGTAATACTAATTACAAAGTTAGTCCAATTTATTTATTAACGACCATTGGATGATCCAAAACGGCATACTATTGAGAGAGAGGGTGTTTCAGTTCCATTGGCTATTATATCAAAGTCTAAACAGGCTTCGATGAGAGAAATATTGTTCATCGCTCATGGGGTTACCCTTTAAAACATTTATATATAACCCTTCACTTTTGTATTCATTTAGTCTCTCATTCTTATCCATCTCCCTTAAACTCTCAATTTCCAATACCAGGGTTCTGAATTCTGAATTTCTTGATCTTTCAATTGAGGTAATTTTATTGGCGAAAAGACATGGATATTTGTGTGTTTCGGTGTGCCTATGTATATGATTTACGGGAAATGCTGATTCATGTTTTTCCTACACGTATAGGAGTATTTGGGATTTGCAGGAGAGGGACACAAGATTAGAGAACATGTTCATTAATGGGATTGTTAAACAATTTGCCCGTTAGCCTCTAATTGCAATCCTTTCATAAATTTCGGAGGAATCTTATGTTTGGCAGCCCTCCTGAAGTTCCTAAATTTAGTTCTGATCTTTTTTAGTTTTTTTTTTACAAGGTTCTATCTCTCTCATTTTGTGTACTGGAGGTGGAGTCTGTATTCAAATGCAACTTGTGGTTTAGTTAATCAATTGTAAAATTTTATCCTGGTTGTGTTGCAATTCATTGTTATGTTCATGGCTTAGTGTGCTTGTACAGTATTTCTGTACTGGGCCTAAACTTGCACGCAGTCATCTCACTCGTACTCAATAGTAGACCGCTTGGTATTTTTCACTTCCAAAGCAAAGGCAGACCGCTGGCTCCTGTGGGACCGTTGTCAAATTATATTGGTCAAAGTTGAGAGCTTTTTGCGTCAAACTGAAACTGTAGATTCATATATCAAGTATACATGCATACCCACATCCATCGTACATGCATATCCTCGGATATAAGGTCATAGAGAAGGAAGCCTATCTTCAATAGTTGAATTGAAGCTTTTTCTGCTTTTTACTTGCGCAGGCAATGTCAAAATAGCTGAGTAAATAAGAAACAAAGCAACCTATGCCTGTTGGATTGAGAGCTATTAATTCCTAGTTGAGTCGAATCCAAGAATTCATGGTTCCAAATCGTATATCTCTTCTCGGGTCCTTCCCAAATTCCTTTCTTCCTTGCTTCCCCCGTAAAATTACCATACAATTTCAACAGGTTATTCGTTCTCTCCCCTCCAATTTTTTTGTCTTCATTTTCATATAGAAATTCAAGCTTTGACTAGTATTTGTGTTCATTTTTGATGAATGAAAATTGTGGATTGTTGCAGTACTTGTGTGGAAGGGTGCGCAGATGGAATTGTCCTGCCTTTAGTAACGCAGCTACTGCTCGAGCTCTCGATGACTTCCCAGTTGAAGAACCTGAACGTGATCCAATCAACATGTCCAGGGCAAAGGTACCTGATTTTCTTAACTCGATGGAGCAGCAAGGTATACAGGCTAATCATCATACCTATCTATTGCTCTTATCCGGGTGCCTCAATTCTGGGTCTTTAACTGATGCTAAGAAGCTTCATGGGAGGATTTTGAAATCTGGGTTTGATGTGGATCATGTCATTTGTTGGCGGCTTGTGGATGTTTATGCGACTCTGGGCTGCTTAGATGGTGCAGTTCAACTATTTGACAATATGTCTGATTTAAGAGAGTCTAACTGGAAAATCCTAATCTCTGATTTCGCTGGAAAGAAACTGACTTGTAAAATGTTAGGGCTATTTTCGCTAATGATAAAAGAAAACGTCAACCCAGATGAAACCACATTTGCACATATCCTAAGGGCGTGCATTGGTGATAAAGTCGCCTTCCAGTTTGTCAAACAGATTCATGCTAAGATTATTCATCTTGGTTTTGGTGCTAGTCCTCTTGTTTGTAATCCTTTACTTGATTTGTATATGAAGAGTGGGCTTGTGGATTATGCTAAACGAGTTTTTGGACAATTGTCTTGGAGGGATAGTGTTTCTTGGGTTGCTATGCTATCTGGTTTATCTCAGAATGGATGTGAAGAAGAAGCAATACTGTTATTCTGTGAGATGCACAGATCAGGAATATTTCCTTCTCCTTACGTCTTGTCAAGTGTTATAAGTGCCTGCACCAAAATAAAGTTATTTGAGGTGGGAGAGCAGCTTCATGCCCTGGTTTTCAAATGGGAACTTGCATCTGAAACTTATGTGTGTAATGCACTTGTCACCTTATATTCACGCAGTGAGGACTTTATATCGGCCGAACAAATTTTCAGCAAAATGGGTTGCAGGGACGAGGTCTCATATAATACGCTCATCTCAGGGCTTTCTCAGCGTGGATTTAGTGCGAGAGCTCTCCAGTTATTTGAGAAAATGCAGCTTCATCATTTGAAACCCGATTGTGTTACCATCGCAAGTGTTTTGAGTGCCTGTGCATCAGTGGGGGCTCTTCATAAGGGAAAGCAACTCCACTCGTATGCAGTAAAGGCTGGCATCTGTTCGGATATCATTGTTGAAGGTTCTCTCCTTGACCTTTATGTGAAATGTTCAGATGTTGATGCTGCCCGTGAATTATTCCTTTCAACACGGAAAGAAAATATCGTTCTGTGGAACGTGATGCTAGTGGCTTATGGTCAGGTAGGTGATCTTAGTGAGTCATTTCAGATATTCTCAAAGATGCAGATGGAAGGGTTGAGACCTAACCAATTCACCTATCCAAGTATATTGAGAACCTGCACATCCATGGGAGCTCTAGATCTAGGGGAGCAGATCCATACCCAAGTCATTAAGACCGGTTTTCATCCAAATGTATATGCTTCTAGCGTGCTTATAGACATGTATGCTAAGCATGGGAAACTGGATTCCGCTCACAAGATTCTCAGAAGAATCAATGAGGAAGATGTTGTCTCTTGGACGGCCATGATTGCTGGATATGCCCAGCATGATCTGTTTGTTGAAGCCCTTAAACTTTTTGAAGAAATGGAAGGCAGGGGGATCCGATCAGACAATATAGGATTTTCAAGTGCAATAAGTGCATGTGCTGGAATCAAAGCATTAAATCAAGGGCAACAAATTCATGCTCAATCAATAATCTCCGGTTATGCACTTGATCTCTCAATTGGAAATGCACTGGTTTGCCTTTATGCTAGATGTGGTAGAATTGAAGATGCATACTTAGCATTTGACAAAATTGCTGATAAAGATAATATTTCCTGGAACGGATTGGTATCAGGATTTTCACAGAGTGGGAATTGTGAGGAAGCACTTAAGGTGTTCTCTCGAATGAATCAATCTCAAGTTGAACCCAATATGTTCACCTTTAGTTCTGCTGCTAGTGCCGCTGCTAATACAGCAAATATAAAACAAGGAAAGCAGATACATGCTAGAATTATAAAAATGGGGTATGATGCGGAAACTGAGGCATCCAATGTCTTAATCACATTGTATGCCAAGTGTGGGATCCTTGATGATGCTAAGAGAGAGTTTCTTGAAATGCCTGAGAAAAATGAGGTTTCTTGGAATGCCATGATCACGGGTTATTCTCAACATGGATGTGGTAGGGAAGCAATAGAACTCTTTGAGGAAATGAAATGGCTCGGTGTGATGCCAAATCATGTCACCTTTGTGAGTATTTTATCAGCCTGTAGCCATGTGGGGTTGGTAGACAAGGGGCTCAGCTACTTCAAATCCATGAGGGAAGAACATGGCCTAGAACCAAAACCAGAACATTACGTGTGTGTTGTTGATATTCTTGGACGGGCTGGCTTTCTGCACCGTGCAAGAGAATTTATAGAGGCAATGCCAATTGAACCAGATGCCATGATATGGAGGACCCTCTTACGTGCTTGTACGGTGCGCAAGAACATGGAAATTGGAGAATTTGCGGGCAATCATCTTCTGGAACTGGAACCTGAAGACTCAGCAACTTATGTTCTCCGGTCAAATATGTATGCAGTTACAGGAAAATGGGACCGTAGGGATCACACGAGACATATGATGAAGGACAGAGGTGTAAAGAAAGAACCTGGTCATAGCTGGATTGAGGTTAAGAACTCAATTCATTCGTTCTTTGTCGGCGACAGGCTCCACCCCTTAGCAGATAAAATATATGAATTCTTAGAGGACCTAAACAAACGAGCAGTTGCAATTGGTTATGATCAAGACCGTTCTAGCCTTTTAAATGATATTGATCAGGGGAAGAAAGATCCAACTAGGTTCACACATAGTGAAAAATTGGCTATTGCTTTTGGACTCCTAAGCTTGTCTAACGCACTGCCGATACGCGTAATTAAGAATCTTCGCATCTGTAATGATTGTCATAATTGGATTAAGTTCGTTTCGAAAATCACAAACCGGGCCATTGTAGTACGGGATGCATATCGCTTTCATCACTTCGAAGGTGGTGTCTGTTCATGCAAAGATTTCTGGTAATTGAAACGATCTGATCGTGGAGAAAACTGAAACCATTTTAGGGGTCCAAGGCTCGGAAACACATCTAAGCCTCCAAGGACAACTATAACCTCTCTCTGGATACATATCTGATGGTATGTGGAATTTTCTTTGGCCTCCACTTAATTCATTTACTTATTGATTGTGCTTTTATGTACATGTATCCACCTATTAGTAACTAACTTCAAAAAAGACAATCAAGAGCAGAAAAAAGAAAAAAGATTGACAAGACTAATCTTTCTCGAGATGTCTAAACTGAGTCGTAGAATAGACATTAAATATATGCCTTTCTCAAACTTGCTAATCCACTTTGCAAGCTATAGAAATCAAGCTCATCTTCCATGATATATAGAGATGGGGACAAAATGGGTGGGGGGCGGGTAGGGTGGCCCTGGCCGCCCTCAGCTGTTGAGTAATCATATCATTACCCTCATCAGTTAAAGGGTTCTCCCAAACTACAACGAATGTCCTCTCACTAATTTCTATTACCTCTATGTTATCGTGGGTAACAAGCGTGAGTCTGGAAGTACTGATATTCAAGATGTTGACTCAACCATGCTTGCTATGGAGGAACTGCATCTTTATTCAATTTTGTCAACTGGGTGGAAAGTAGTTCATGGGACGGACGCTATGGACTTGTGGTGTGCAGAGTCACAGACTTTGCAGTATAATGCAATTATTTCCATAGATGCAATCATTGCATTGAATTGGATTATTATTTTTTGTGTTTGTAATTATCTTAGATCTTCCCATCCATGGGCCGTAATCTTCTCTTTTTGTGCTGGGGGTTTCATTAACAGGTCTATGCAGAGGGACAGCTGGACCTACTGGGGGTGCAGCAGCTATTGGTAGGCTTATAGGGCCTGATTCACCTATAGCATTTGAACCAAAATCAGGGGAAGCCATATGTCTCATTACTAATGTTTTACCCTTCATTGAACTGATCATGGCAAGCATTTCTTTTTCCGTATCTCTTAGTTGCATACAAGGTTTTCCTAAAAGCTCTTATTAATCTCAGTTGTCCACACAATCACAGATGGTTGCCTGAATGGAAGTTTGCGAGGATCGTCGGGAAGGAAGCCTGACCTCTAAAACATACAAGTGAAAAAACATTGGTGGTCATATTGCAGAAAGTAAACCAGTGACTCTTTTTCACAAGTTTCCTCTGTGCTTGTTCTTTGGACCTTGTTCGTTTTGGGTATTTTGGATTTGGATTTCTAGGTAATGAGTGTAGAGAGAAATAGAGTAATGATTGAAAATAGGGGTAATGATTGGTGAGATAAATAGAAAAATAGGGGTAATGAGTGGAGAGAAAAATAGGGTAATAATTACAAATCCAAAACCAAAATACCGAACCGAACGAGCTGATGTTCTGTTGATATCGGTAGCTGACGACAACTATTCTATGGGGAACTCCAATATTGATTATGGTGTAATTTATCTTATCCAGCATGGTTCTTTTTATATTATGATATGATTGCTTTGTTTTGATAGATGGAATTATCCAGAAGGAACGACTCATAGCACCGATGTGCACACATATCAGTATACACTTCTTTCCAAGTTCCTTGACACTTGCCTTCTCCTCAGCCAGTCTGTCACTCACTTTCTCAACTTACAGTCCAGGCCAATCTCAGACATGGAGCGGTGCAAGACACATTCCGACTACAATTCTGCGGGGAGCAAGCATGTTCATGCTAATCGTGCGTACAGTTTCTTTGCCAACACTTGAGTCTCTACTTCATTAGTTGTCTTTCTTGACTATCACATTTAAGTCTTGTGTCAGTGACATGTTTTTGTTTCTTTGGACAGAGCATTCCTGCTTAGAAGTCATAATTTTTTGTTGATTGCGGACCATGCATGCTTGGCTAGCTGAAGCCGAAACAGCTAGCGAGAAAAGATGGGATGTGGTTTAGAATCTTTAGATGAGAACTTAAAACTGAAGCCTCACACCAGTTTACTTTCTGTACTTGATTTTAGTCAACTGCCCGTGATTAGTTATTGATGTCAGCGTGGTTCATGCTGAGATCCTAGGTCACATGCATATCTGTAACTGTAAGCTTTTTCTTCCATATGTTTAATTGCTTTTAGTTCATTCGTAAGGGCTGTAAACGAACCAAGTAGCTCGCGAGCTTGGCTCGGCTCGTTAAGGCTCGGTTCGTTTAGTAAATGAGCCGAGCTTGAGTTTTCGGCTCGTTTGACAAAAGCTCGGCTCGATAAGGGCTCGACTTGTTAAGGCTCGAGCTCGAATTTTGGGCTCGTTTAGTAAACGAGCCGAGCTCGAGCTCGACAAAGCTCAACTCGGCTCATTTACAGCCCTATTCACAATCATGGGTGTTGTTTAAAATGTGATTTTATTAGGGACTTTTGGTTACATTTCATCTCTTCTAAATGTTTGGGTTCTCAAATCCTATTCAACTTGCGTGATTCCTCTTCGGTGACACATTCTATATAGAGTAGCCACTTATTCTAACTTGCAAGCCCCAGTATTTCACGTTTAGGTTAACTTTCATAGCCCCCTTCAACAACCCTATTTTGACTTTCCTTCTATGAGAAATGATGTTTTTAAGGCAAGAATGGTTCATTGAGAACCACAGGTTTATTCCAGCTCCACGAATTATATTTTACTACCAGAATGTTCCATTATGACCACTTAAGAACTAGTTTACATCGACCTTCTTCTCAGTATTTATAACCTCAAGCCTATTCAAGTTTGGGGGAAAAAAAGCCTACTCAAGTTGGCCGTTGAGGTCTGCCATTACCCGAAAAGTTAGATGTGATGTTATCATGTTAGGCATGCTTGGATTCTCATAGTTCCGAATTTTGCATCGATACAAGTCTTGTTGTATATCTATTTTCTTAGCATGCCTATCCTTGCTTCCTTACACTTCACATTTCTTGCTGTAAAATCAACTCAGTTTTCATGTTAACTTGGGTAGCGACCTCCTGTACTTCGGAGACTATACCTTAATTTGGTTTCCTGTGCTTGCTTGATCACTTCAGCCCAGCATCAATTTTTGATCGTTTCTATGCAAACGTAAGGCTTAAATCCTGAATCCTTTGCTCTACAACCTAGTTGAAACACTTTGTCATAGATATATGATATGTCTAGATTATTCAAGTTCATTTTTTCTATAATTCGTATAGGCTGGTATATATGGGTGACATGTTAGAAGTTAGTCTCAATTGTGATGGAAGTGCACAAACTGATTTATTTTGTCATATTCTTTGTGGATAATGCATCCTTACGACGGGTGGAGGTGAGTGTCAACTCATAGTTCTCTTTCTGTTTTCAAGTATCTGTGCTGCACACCCAATTATCTGAATAAGTAGTTACAAAATCTAAAAATATTTTTAAAATGTAGACAACTGTAAGCAGATTTTATACTGATGCGGCTTAAAGCAAGAGTTATGCGGCATCAGTTGAGGCAGTCTTGAGTTGGCAAACGTAAGCTCATCCCAGATCCAGAATTTATCTATTTGGAATTGGCAAGAAGAAGTTTTGGTAGCCTTCTAATTCAGCCGGTACTTATATTTCATGTCATTGTATTGCACCCTTCTTCTTCTTCGCTTCTTTCCATTGAGCAAAGTTGAATCTATTGTGCAATCAATCTGTTTGTGACCGGCCCTTTAGCACGAATAGTTAATTGTTTTTTAGGAGATCCAAATCTTTCATGTGTCTTCAAAAATTCTTTTTGAAGTCGTATTTGACCTTCAGATTGATAAACCTGTACACATTGGAGCCCCTTTTCTAAATTACTGCTTTCTCTTTCCCAATTTGCTGGACTCTTATGAAAAGAAGTATAATTTTGAGATAAAAATAAAAGAGTACTGCTATGGGTACCGACGGTACCCATAGGGAAAATGCACCGACGGCCACCGGACGGCCGTCTCCGGTCACCGGACGGCCGATCCGAGCCGTCCAAAAATTTTAAAAAATAAAACCGAGTGGCCTTACGCGAGAATCAATGGCATCCGAGGTGTGTAGGGTACTTGATCCGAGCACCCATTTTTCGTGTATATTTGTATATACGTGTATATACACGAAAAAGGGGTACTCGGATCAAGTACCCTACACACCTCGGATGCCATTGATTCTCGCGTGAGGCCACTCGGTTTTATTTTTTAAAATTTTTGGACGGCTCGGATCGGCCGTCCGGTGACCGGAGACGGCCGTCCGGTGGCCGTCGGTGCATTTTCCCTATGGGTACCGTCGGTACCAATAGGATTTCTGAAAATAAAATACTTTTGCGCATCATTTTTTAAATTTCTTTGCACCATATTAAAGAGCTCTTGAAGTACTTTAGTTTGGTGTAAAGAAACTTGAAAAATGATACTAGAAAGTATTTTATTTTTCGAACCGAAAATTGCACGACTTTTAGTAGGAGGTGGGCAATTTAGGCCAGAGGGAGTATTAACCGGACCACCAAGGCGTTTCAGCTATCTTGAAGTACTTTAGTTTGATGTAAATGATGAATGCATCGCTTATTTGCTCGCTTAACTTGAAGAAGATGTACTTATTAGGGTTCACTCTTCATTCCCCAGGCAAATGATGTTTTTTTTTTTTTCTCTTTTGGTTTCTTTACTTAAATTCTTGATGATTGTTCAATTGAAGTATGGACTTTCAACTTTTGAAATTGTGTGATTCACATGCGATGACTATATGCAAGTTTATGCTCCAAAGTGACGTTTTTAATAAAATCGTCAAATCATACCAGTGTTGTTAGTATTTGCTGTTGCTCTTTCAAAAAATTAATTCCAAATAGAAGTGAGTTGCTATACCAAAAACAAATTGAAATTCTGTTTGTCACCATTTTTTTGTGTGAGAATTAACCAGTTTTGTTGTTAGCATTTGTTTAACGGACAACCTCCAAAACCAAATAGGAAAGCACTGCACTGAGGTGTAATTGCTGAAGCCCATGAAGCCAGGCCAGGCCAGGCCGGCCCTTAAACCGAACCAAAAGGGCCCAATTACCACATACTCCACGAAGTTCTATTGTTTGTCGAAATTCAAGCACATCATGGAGAGTGATTTCCAGGGCTTTCGGTTTCCCTCTGCTTTCGCGTCAAACCTTCTTCGCTGCTAAACCTTCTTCACTGCTAGGGTTTCTCTCTCTCTCTCTCTCACGAGCAAGCATACTGAAGAAGAGTAAAGAAGAGAGTTCAGAAGAAAATGGTGTACGGAATGCAACCCTATGGGATACAATCAATGCTAAAAGAAGGGCACAAGCACCTTTCTGGACTCGACGAGGCTGTGGTCAAAAACATAGATGCCTGCAAACAGCTCTCTACCATCACCAGAACTTCTCTTGGTCCCAATGGTTTGTTTTTCTCTCTCTCACTCTCTCGCCTTCTTTGAGATCTCATATACTACGTGATTGATTGCCTCTTGCCGCCACTGTGTGAGATTTTTTACTGGCATATTATATATGTGAATTTATAGTTTGAGATAATAAACATCAGTACGAGGAAGTACGAGGAAGATTGCTGGCTTCCAGTTCGTGAAAGGTGATCTGGTGTTTTGAGGTTTATGGCATGTCAGCTGTATTATACAAAACTATAAGACAGTTGTATTCGTAGATCAGTAGCTGGTGTTTGGTTTTCTTGCTTACCGGAGTTTCTTATTTCCTTTTTTTTTAAAAGCTAGGTCCTGCATTTGAATTAATTATGGTTCGCTTGACTATAAACCAGTGACCATTCCAGTTGCTGCAAAATTGCTACTTTCATCTCTTCAAATATATGTTGAAGCAAAACTTGCATAGATGCATTAATTCATTGAATAACTTGAAGGAAAGGACATTCTCAAATGTTATGCGCTATATATGTTCAAACAAAACTTGCATAGATGCATTATTTCATTGAATAACTTGAAGGAAAGGACATTCTCAAATGTTATGCGCTATATATGTTGAAGGAAAACTTGCATAGATGCATTATTTCATTGAATAACTGGAAGGAAAGGACATTCTCAAATGTTATGCACAGAGTAGACATGATCCTTTTTCTTTGGAGTTAAGCGTTATTGTGCATTGTTGCTTTTTATTCTGGGTATTCTGCTCTTATAGATGCAGTTTAAACTTCCGTTGTTTGCTAAGAGAATTGCCAAGTTTTTCCATCAGTTCTGTTTGGTTGTTAAAGTAGTTTAATATTCAGGTATGAACAAGATGGTTATCAATCATTTGGACAAACTTTTTGTCACAAATGATGCTGCCACTATTGTGAATGAGCTCGAGGTTCAACATCCTGCGGCCAAAATTTTGGTTTTGGCTGGCAAGGCTCAACAAGAAGAGATAGGTGATGGAGCGAACTTGACAGTTTCTTTTGCTGGGGAGCTCCTTCAAAATGCCGAGGAGCTTATAAGGATGGGACTGCACCCAAGTGAGATCATCATAGGCTATACGAAAGCGATTAATAAGGTTGGTCATTCTTTTATTGCGTGTCTGGGATCACTTTGATTTCTCGCCTAGTGCTTGCACAATCTAATTGTTTTCCCCCATCTTTTCGCAGGCCATTGAAATTTTGGATGAATTGGTTGAGAAAGGTTCTGAAAAGATGGATGTGAGGATTAAGGAGGAAGTTATTAAACGAATGAAAGCCGCCGTTGCTAGCAAGCAGTTTGGGCAGGAGGATATCTTGTGTTCTCTTATTGCTGATGTATATATTTCCTGGTGTTCCTCTTATTAATTTTGGCAATAGCATGTGGTGTGGTTGGTATTTGACAATTATGATATTGTTGCATGATAGGCGTGCATTCAAGTATGCCCCAAGAACCCTGCAAACTTTAATGTGGACAACGTCTGGGTTGCAAAGCTTTTAGGTGGAGGCTTGCATAATTGCACCATAGTTCGAGGTATGGTTCTAAAGATTGATGCTGTTGGATCCATAAAGCGAGTGGAGAAGGCTAAGGTTAGCAAAAATGTATCCGTTATTTTGTTCTTTGTTTTCAACTATTTC
Source organism: Rhododendron vialii (assembly GCF_030253575.1). Lineage (NCBI taxonomy): Eukaryota > Viridiplantae > Streptophyta > Magnoliopsida > Ericales > Ericaceae > Rhododendron > Rhododendron vialii. The sequence continues at coordinate 173,034 of NC_080559.1, read as the reverse complement.
CGTTCTCAACCTCTGATGTTGTACTGCTGGACAGATTGCAATTTTCTTCTCTTATTTGATCCCGACTTTGTTTCTGTTTCTCTTGGCTGTCATTTGATTTTTGTGTTGGAAGTACAACCAATTTCTTGTAGTTTGATGCTTGATTGCTTGGAATAGGATAGGACTTAGCATCTGTCTTTCTTTGACTGCTATTCATAAGTTTCAGTTTTTTGGGTGCCACTAACCTTTATTTGCATGACACTTTCTGTTTCGGATATGGTACTAGAACAATATATATGGCAGAATGGAATTTTGCCATTGCTCATGTGGGGAATAAGTTGCAAGAGAATCAAGCTCTAATGATTTACTTACCAAAAAAAAAAAATTACTAGGCAGAATGATTTTTGCTAGTACTCATTGTTGGTTGTAACATTCAAAGTATTGGCCATGAATCAAAGTGCCTGTACTTGTGGTTACAAGAATGATAATGGTGTGATGCTTGATGTGAATTTATACTCCTATATTTGCAGTTTGGATGATTGAGATACAGAATGGAGGTATAAAGAGTATGAGAGGATTGAGAAAAGTTAGAAGGCAATGAGCCTTGAAACTCACTTTAGTCACCAAATACATGCAGTATGTATCTAGGGAGGCACTGAATGCTTGTAGACATGACGTCCTTGAAGGTGTAAAAAGCTAAACAAAATTTCAGAGTTAAATAAGCAGTTAAATAATCATATCGTTTTATGTCTTTGATATCAGTTACTCCACTAAGATTTGTACAAGGTTGTAAGCGTATTAAATAAGAAGTTATACATGATTCAAGTTTTAATATTTGTGTTGAACCCCTGATGGAGTAAACTGTCATCGATAAACATTTTGCTCTTGAGATCGCTGTAAGTTTTGCTTTTGTCTGCAATTAGATTTTAAAAGCTCATCATGAAGTGAGTTTTCTTGGTTATCAACAGAGTTCTTTTGCTTTTTTGATTGACCACGTGAATAACTGCATAAGGATAGTTTTTTGGCTATAAAGATGTGTCTGATGTTTTCAACTCAACGTGTACATGCTGGAGATGCTAAGTTGCTCTTGCTCCAGCTAATGCACAACCTATTATTCTCTTTTGTAGGTTGCTGTGTTCGCTGGTGGTGTTGATACATCTGCAACTGAAACAAAAGGAACAGTGCTTATTCATAGTGCTGAGCAGGTATACTCTAGAGGAAGTTGTTTATGAGACGGCTCCTTCTCTGCATCCTACCCTGTCCTTTTCTATATTTAGTCAACTTTCTTTGGAATTGTCAATGCATACTTGGATTCATTTTTTTTTTCTTTTGGATTATGGTTTTGGACTTATCGATGCATTTATCTGTTTCAGAAATCACTTGGATTGTATCTATATTTTCTTTATGCTAAATTTTCCTGGTAAATTCTTCTTGCCATCCGTGTATTTTCCAGCTAGAAAATTATTCGAAAACAGAAGAAGCCAAAGTTGAGGAGCTTATCAAAGCAGTTGCTGAGGCAGGTGCCAAGGTTATTGTTAGTGGCGGAGCAGTTGGAGAGATGGCACTACACTTTTGTGAGCATTACAAGTACAGTGATTCTCACCTTTTCTTTTGTTTTTTATTTGATTGTCATTTTATTTGCACTCTCATTTCTGTGGGTTTGAACAATTTGTAACAATGGTCAATGCTCTATAAGACGTTATCATTTTGCAAGGGTTATTATATTTAAAAACGGTCAATGCTCCATTTGACATTCTCGTTTTGCTGCTGTTATTACATTTAACTATATAAGTATGTTATCCCATTCATTGTATGAATATGGTGATAGCCAAGGCAAGCGGCAAGGGGTTTTTACGTTTAATATTTGACACCTAAGGAGGTACACCGCAACTTTGAGGATTTGGTCATCGTATAATTAATTAATGCGGACAACTAAATGCATTGCAACGCCCTTAATTGAGCAAGGGTGGCCGTGTTTACCCTCCGTCAAAGAGCAATCCTAATTTTCCCTTATGAAGCAACGTTTGGGATTAATATGCAGATGCTCTTTTAACTCGGGATTTTTTCTTCCTCTTTCATTGGTAATCTGACCGAATATCCATTAAATAAGCTTCTATTGATGCATCGGCTGAAACCAGCTATTACTCTCTTTTCCTCTCTTCTCACTTTTTGCATGCATGATCTTTTGGTGTGTGCGTCTTGGGGTGACAGAGATAATCTGAAAGTACCAGCCACGCTTCTCTTTTCCTCTCTTCTCACTTTTTGCATGTATGAACTTTTGGTGTGTGCGTCTTTGGGTGACAGAGATAATCTGAAAGTACCAGCCACGCTCTTCTTTCTTCGTGTTGATTTCTTCCTTGTGAATTATGTATGTATTGTGTAAGGTTCTCTCATTGTGCTTAATAATCTGTTGCAATTCAAATTTATTCACAGGCTAATGGTCTCAAAAATCAGCTCGAAGTTTGAACTGCGACGATTTTGCCGTACAACTGGTGCCGTTGCTATTGTAAGCATACTTTTGTGTTAGCATAAGTAGCAGTTCAATAAGTGGGAAAAAGATTTTCATCCTTGTGTTATTAACTTTTGAAACAGTTGAAGCTTAGCAGGCCAAACCCTGATGATTTGGGGTACGTTGATTCAGTGTCAATGGAGGAAATTGGTGGTGTTAGGGTATGGCAAACACCTTTCTTTTGCCCTAAGATCATAATTTGTTGTTGTGATTTGTTTATTTTTTCTTTCGGTTCTTTGTTTTGTTTCTATCTTTCTTTGTTTCTTCTTCTCATGCAGTATGATGTTTGTCTCTAACATGTAATAGGTCACTGTTGTGAGAAATGAAGAAGGTGGAAACTCTGTATCAACCGTGGTTCTACGAGGAAGTACTGATAGTATATTGGATGACCTTGAAAGAGCAGTTGATGATGGTGTGAATACATACAAGGTAGTTCTGTAGAACATGACAGTTCCATAATTTTTGTTAGTAAGGTCATGTTTTAATGTAGACACCTTCTTTGGATTCTATTTGAAACTTCAGTGAGTTTTGTCGCATTGATGCTTGGAAAATAGGTGTTTCAGTAGTTTCTAATGGATGCTGAGTAGCAGTCCGGATGATGCTTTAAACTTTTCTGTGCCAGGCAATGTTCAGGGACAGCCGTATGGTGCCTGGAGCAGCAGCCACTGAAATTGAGTTAGCTAGAAAACTGAAGGAGTTCTCTTTCAAGGAAACAGGGTATGCTAGAGAATTTCATGTCAGAATTCTATTTTGACCACTTTTTGGTGAAATTGTGCTTGGAGCAACCAACAGGGCTTTGTCAAACTCTTTCTTTGCAGATTGGACCAGTATGCTATTGCAAAATTCGCTGAGAGCTTTGAGATGATACCTAAAACCTTGGCTGAGAATGCTGGTCTCAATGCTATGGAAATAATATCTTCATTGTATGCGGAGCATGCATCTGGAAACAGCAAGATGGGCATAGACTTGGAGGAAGGTGTATGCAAGGATGTTTCTACTATGAATATTTGGGACCTCCATGTCACCAAGTAAGCTATTTCTTACTTTTTAAAGCTGTTATCTTCTTGCCGGTCTTGATGTGTAAGGATTTCTATGTTTGGTGTAAACTATAGTAACCTCCATTGAGGTTTAAGTAGAATAACAGACACCATGCTTATGTACCAAAATTGAATTGGCTGCCAATATCAGAATTTGTATAGCCTAGGGGTCTACAAATTGCACTTAAGCCCCTTATTTTGAAACATTTTAATAGAGCGTCAAAGTGAACTAAACTCCATTCAATGAACCATCTCTCTATTGCAGAAACATCTCTCGAGCCATCTCCACCATCTACCCAGGTCATCAACACTTCCTCCTCTCTGCAATCAACCGAACACCACATTACACTTACTTCCTACCAACTTCAAATTCCCCGTCTTTGTATTTGCATTCTCCCTCTGTTCGTGAATCCATACCCTTCCACCACACTAGCTCTCTCTGTTGCTCTTTCCTTCGATTGAACTGGATTAAAGTGGGCGGTCAATTGGCGGCTGGTGGATAGCCAGATAGACCTATGTGTAATATGAGAGAGAGAGGGTTTCCTTTTGGGGGGGGGGGGGGGGGGGGGGGGGGTTGGGATTTAACCTCATGCTGTTGGCATTTTGACCTCTTTCAATCCTGCATCAAGTTGGATTCCGTAGGTAACTTTCTCTAAAGCCACTTTTGAGCAGAGGCCATACTGTTGAGGATTTACTACAATTGAGAGTCCAAAAGCAGATAAATGGAAAGACTGAGTTGGAAGGCTTGTATATCAGTTGGCAATTAGTGCTTTGAGTACAGGATGAACAAGATTTTCTGAAAAGCCTCTCTACTGCGTGGGTTGGAGGGCCTTGGCATAGCATGCAATTTACCTCTGTGATTTTTAGTACTGAATATGTGCAGTTATGACGATAGTTGATAGATTTTATCTGTGCACCTGTCTCATACAGCTATGCTATGCGACCACGTGTCAGGATATGATTGGAAGATTGTGGTGAGGCCTAATTTGGCCTGGACTTGCGTTGGGGCACTGTGCAACAAAACCTGATAGAGGAATTGTTCACTTTAGTTACACAGTTTGAACATATTTGTTAGATTGTAGCATTCTGGTTTATAATCTATTGACTTTCTGATTTCAAGCTACTGTACTTATGGCTTCTCAGTTTTAAATTCTAACACTTCACTGTAATTTGTTTTGAACGGCTAATACTTCACTATTATGAATTTATGATGACCACCTTTTTGTGCCATACCGGCCCATATTGTGTCTGCTAGTGTTAGCTGAGGTGGGGTTGGCTTTTTCTTGGCCTGCAAATCAGCCCTGCTCAATTCCTGACCTAGTAAGATGTATGAACAGAATGCGGATCCCAATTATTGAGAAAGGGAATCAGTATGCTTAATGTAATGACTTTCACGTATTTTATGAGACTTAAACTATTTGGTTTGTGTACAGGTTCTTTGCCCTCAAATGTGCTGCCGATGCTGCTTGCACTGTGCTACGGGTAGACCAGGAAATAAATCATTAAGACATTAACTATTGGTCCATGGTTTACTTTCTGTTGAGACATCAGAGTTGACTATACTTCAACTAGTATCCACCTTTTTAGTTGTTTCCCTTTGAGTGGTAGAAGTTTATATACCAACTAACCAAGATATGTTGCGAAAATTATTTATAGCCATTTACAAGCATTTTTATTATTCTTTCGTACGAGTGTAGAAGGCATTGTGAGAAGGTTTTTCTATTGAGTATGATTGCGTAGCCTTACTGTTCCTTGTTGAAGTACTTTGAAGATTAACTGAAAAAAAATGAAGCAGTTAGTCGGAGGCTTCTTGAACAATACATTATTCATCGCAACGTAGTAGTATGTTGACAAATAAGTGGATCATCTTTTATCATTCTGAGACTGAGTTGCTGAAGGGAAGAAAATCTGTCCTGCTCCGATACTCTTCCTATCAATCTTATGCTGGAGTGAATATGGAGGATGAGGTTAATGAACATATAAAACTTGGACGGCACATAATAGAGAGAACTCAGAGAAGCACAAAGGTATTTGAACTTAAGAAAGTTGTAGGCACAAAGGTATTGGAAGCTGCTACCACAGAGTAGCCACCAACGAACCCCACAAAACCTCCGAAGCAGCCACTACCATTTATTACTGTGCACTCACTGCGGTACAATCTAAAGCTCACACCATAACCTAGATCTTAAGGGGCAGGACTTAGGCCCAATGTCAGAGCTCCGCCCTCCTATATAAAGATGGTCATATGCCCTCACTCTAGACACCACATTCATACTATCCTCAGAGTGTGTTCCTGCCATATTTGACATCAAGACCTTCTACAACACCTATATTGCTTTGTCCTAGAATATGAAGTTCAAGAGTTCATTTTTCGGGAGCAGAGAAATGGTTTTCATTTATCTCGTCTTTTCTTTACTTTTCTGTATGTGATAGCCACTGATAGGGTGTGTGATCAAGTAAAATAACTCAAGAGGGAGGGTTTTCCTATTCAAAGCTTGTTGTTTCTATACTAAAATTCGGAAGTTGAGTTTGAAAAGCCGATGCTACCTCATGCAATTCTTTTGTGGAGTTGAGAGTACTAAGAGGGAATTGGGTGGAAGGTTGATTAAGATTTTCGTAAGACATGGTTGTTGCTTGTGCATCCCCCTTGATTGGTTTCCTCCATGGGATGGGGTTTTTGTTTCATAGACCATATCTAATAGGATCCATATAGCTGTAAGGTCAAAATGATCCCTCCAATTAGGGAAATGGCTTTCTTCTGTAGATTTAAGTTTATTTTATTGCCATTCCTTCTTACATTGTTTACCTCTATGCTTCGAACATACAATCCAAGGGATTTTATTTCTTGGAGTATTATGCCTGGGCTTCATCCTGCAGATTATTATGGCAAAACCAGCCGGTGGGCCAGGGAAGAGGGAGCAGCCTGCAGGGATGGACAAGGACTAATTTCTGCATGAGCTGGGCAAGTGATTCTCTAATGACCATGCTCGTACCCAACAAGTTGAGTTTTTGTTGCCTTTGCGTGCCCATGACTTAGGCCTGAGAAACTTTTGCTTTGCAGTGAAGTTGATGGTGTAGTGTTTTGTACATTTTGATTTTGTTTCTTAGGTTACCGTTGATGGATGATGTAAAATTCCTTGCTTTTATGGCTGCGGTGCGTAACTTGGACCATTTGAGTTGAGGAGGGGTGTTCCCACATGATACTCTTTCAAATTAATGATTTTCTCACTTCTTGTTTGGGATGGTAGTTTTAAAAGTCCGAATGATGTATTTGCCAAATTAATGTTGTCACCCTACTTTGTGAATCTAGAAAGCTAAGATATGCTGTGGTAAATTTTCGAATGGTTTAAGATATGGCAGTCAGAGATGTGAATTGGGTCTCCTTTTAAGAGTTACTTTGCCCGTTGATGGGCTTTAAATTTGAGCATGGTAGTAGGCTTTTTCTGGTACCACTGTTGAACTTAGGCGTAGAGGTCTAGTTATGAAGTGCCTGCTGGATTGAAAGCTGCAATAAATCCTAGTGATTATCTTCTACCATACCGAGTAAAATTGAATGCAGGAACACTAATATAGAGTGCAACAGGAATCTGGAATTAACAAGCACGAGGCACGACATTCATAAAGGCAATCAAATTTTTTTTGGTGTTGGTCTTGTATGGGTGGTGCACGAGGCACTTAGAACTGTTGTTGAATATTGGTGATGCGTTCGTTGACCATTGTGTCAACAATGAAGAGAGCAGATATTGAGCCAGCCATAAATGTCAAAGCAGATGGTCAGCGCAGCAATGGCCAGCCATTTGGCTGCCACTTTAGCACTTTGGGGCTTGGCAATTCCCATTGATTGGTTGCAATTTGTTATGTGGGTTTTTGTTGCGTCCTCTGCATAGGCACGAGCAATTTTACCTGTGCTCCATTTTATTGATGGCGTAATACTTCACTCTTGGAAAAGCACAAAAATTAGGGCGTGAGACATTCAGCCGGCCGGTAGGCATAGAAGCTAGAGTTCGTTAAGTGGTGAATTGAGGATAGTTTTCATAAGAACATGCTCCAGTTAGAGTGTGTGTAGCAGCCTAGCAGGCAAGCCAAATAAGCATTTTAACCACAAAAGACATCCTTCAAGCAGCCTCAAAGAGACTTGGTGATCGGGCTTTGCCCCTAAGGTGTTTGTTCCTCGGTCCTCTAGATTTTTTCTTTTCATCCAACCCTTGGTTTCCCAATTGGTTGTACCCATTGTCAAGTTTTCTAAATAAAACTTTTATTGCCTATAGAAAAAGAAAAAGAAAGAGAGACTTGGGAAAATACCTTCTATTATAGTGTTTTGTTGTTTTGTCGAATCTGCCAATTTCTCTCCCCATTACTATACTTTGACCTTTTTTTCCCCACATTATCTCCTCATTTCTCTCTTCCCGTTCTCTATAGTTCTTTCAAGTTGTTTGCGCTCAATTTTCTCTTGCCTTTTTGGTGTCTGTTTTGACAACTTGTCAACTACCAACGAAAGGTATGAACCTAAATTCGTCTCAATTCGTTCGTAAATCTCTTATAGGGGAATCACCGTATAACAAATTTATAGTTGAAATTTTAGGATTAAAATGAGCAAAGAAACAACATTGAACTCTATTAGGATTAAAACCCTTCAAATGAGAGATTGAACATAGAGGTCAGAGAAGTAAGAGAAATTTTCTTATGTAACCCTTTGCTAAAATATTTGTTATTAAATTGCCCTTCATATAGAAAAATGACTCAAAAGGTAAGGCCTTTTTACTAATTTCAACAAAAATAAATAAAGACAAAAAAGTGAGTGCTAGTGAAAAAAAGGAATTTGAAAATAATTCTCTTTCTATGACCTAGGGCGTTCAAGAATAATTTTGTTCATCATCGTTGGATGAGGGTAACTTTATTCATGTTCGGTGAGATACATTGCAGCTTTCGAGTCGATAATCAAAACCGTTTTATATACCATTTGACTCATGACAAGTCCCACTGATTTCGCCACTGTGGGCCTGTGGCATTGTTTTAAATGGCAAAAATATAAGAAGGTTATCATATAAAACATGTTTTATTTTTTTTATGCAAGTGGAAAGTCTTAGTGCACTTGAAGAGTCGAATGAAGTTCCTACAAATGCTTCTGGTTTTGAGTTTATATATATATATATATATAAAAGGCTTGCCAAGATTAATTCATGGAAGCATTGAAAAAGCCTGAAGGTAAAATTTAAAAGGAAAGAAAAGAAAAAAAAAGTAGAATACTGACAAAGGAGCTCAAACAAGAAACAGATGAGAAAAGCAAGGATAGAAAGCACAGAACGCACAAGTCATTGGCTTATTTGTTTTGAGCGGAATTCATGGCTTCTCTTCTATCCTTCACTATTCTTCCAAAACCAAACCTAACAAAGGTGGCTTGTTCATCATCCTCAACTGCAACCGCCCTAACCCCACCAGAGATTCTAACTCTTGACCAGAAATTTGGCCGGAAAGGCATTAAGTTTTCGGATTCCGGCGATGTTGAGCTGACAGTTAGAAATGGAAGTTCATTGAAGCTTCGGATACCCGATGGACACATCACTTCTTAGAAGCCCAAAGTCAACTGGAAAGATGATGGCTTTGAAGCCCTGGCTCTTTCCCCCTTTTCTTTTTGACCAATTGGAAGTTTAGAATTTTTGCTTGATGAGTCACTCCAAATGCATTGGATTTTAGAACCATCATGCACAAGACATATTCATTCAAAAAGTGCTTCCAACAAGGTTAGATACCATACCGGCCTTTTTGTGGAAGTAGTTTGATTTGGCCAAAAAATATGAAGTTATGTTGAATGTTGATTAAGAATGTGTTTGTATTCTTGACGGATTAGCAGAGGAGAAACAACTGCTAACGGAAAAGAAAAAGAGAAAAACATTACAAGTCCCTTTGCTTTTCTTACCCTCAACAAATCTACAATCCAAACAACAGTTTAGTGGACTCCATTACACCAAATATATAGTCAAAACTATTGGTAGGGGGTAGGAAATTTTACTTTTATCGGTTAAAAATGATCCCCCTTGAGACAAAGTTGGGAGTATTCTTTTCAAGATTGTTTGTAATTGGTAGACAAGCGTACGAACTGCCCAGTGATTACTTTGCAATGAAGGAAATTTTCGTTGCATTTGATTACAGGTTGAATTAAGCTCCACCAGTGGAACTCTTGATCTAACCTACATCGTTTCACTCTACCCGCTGAGCATGGCAACAGCAGTTATAGTGAAAAACAATGGGGGAAAGGCTGTGAATCTGACAGGTGCTATACTTAGCCACTTCAAGTTCAAGAAGAGAAGCGGGACAGGAATCCAAGGACTCCAGGGATGCTCTTATTGCACCCACCCTCCTCTCTGCTCGCCGTTTGAAATTCTATCTCCAGCTGAAACCATGGAAGACCCAGCTTGGTTCTCTCTCACTTGGGAGCCTGAGAAGAAACCAGGAGTATGGACCACACAAGATGTTCCCATCACCATTTTCAAGAATATGCTCAGTAGAGTGTACAGTGTTCCTCCATCGGAAAGATCAAAACAGTTTTATACCACCGCTCTTACTAAATATGAAACCCTTGATCAGATAGATCATTTTTGTTTAGCTAGCTTACTTTTTCAAAGCCCATGCATTTTTGGGAATTGTCAAGTGAAGTGGACGATGCAGAATGTATTGGGAATGTTAAGATATAAGTTGGGCATACTTAGGTCAAGTTAGAAACCAAAAGCTGGGAAATTACTGAAAGCACTCTTTAAGTGCTCAATTGTGTTATCAAATAACCTCTTGAGGAATCGATGTATCTGCGTGGTATTCTAGTAATGGAACAAATAGATTCAATTGCAAACTGATAATCTGACCATAGCTTTTAAGAGCGATTAGAGAACAACTGAACACATACTTATACTTCACTGACTTATTTAAATCTGTATTTAACAAAATGTTGTACTTGCGTTTTCTCAGTTTTTGTTGTGTTCTTTGTATTTTTTGTTTGGCAAGGACGAGAGTTGTTCTTCAGGGTAATCAGGATTGGTTTTGAGGACATATATGTATCAAGCCCAGGTACGGTGAAGACTATTTTATATGCACGGGGTCTGGATCATTGCTAGTTCTTGTGGTGGTGAACCCCAGTGAAGAGTGGAGAGGGGCACAAGTCATTGAACACGATAACTTGTAATCTAAATAATTGTCATGCTAAAATAAAAATGTCTATTGCCGGCTCTTTTCTCAATATTTTTTTCAATCATTTATTTTTTGTTCAAAATTGAAACTAGGTTAAAATTTCAGTTTTAGTTTTAGTTTTGTTTTCAATTATTACCCTATTTCTTTCTCCAATTATTACCCTATTTTTTCAATTATTACTTTCTCATCTCTTTCTATCTCTCTCCAATCATTACCCCTATCTTTAATAATTGCTTTATTTCTCTCTCCACCCACTACCAAAACTAAACTAAACTTTCAGCCAAACAAAACCAAGACTAATGTTGTATTTTGTACAATAGTCCAATTGCAAAGCACGAAATCTAGAATTCACATCCTTTCTAATGTCTAGCAAAATGGAAGTTCCTGCAGCCTTACATTGCAAAGCAACTCTACCGTCTGTTACCTCTACAGTCCCTCAGTTTCAAAGCGTAGACTGAAAATTCGATCCGGCCGGCTGTCTGTTACTTCTACAGTCCCTCAGTTTTAAAGCGTATTGACCGAAAATTCGATCTGGCCTGTTGTCTATTATCGAAACAGAAACATGAAGTGAAATGAGAATAAACTTTTGTAGTAAAAGATTAACATATTTGTGCTTTGAGACAGTTACACTGCATCTGCGGTAAAGTGTAAATTGATTTGAGACTTGAGAGAGATCAAAGGTTGGTTGTGGTTGTGCCAAAAAGAAGATAAGGCTACAAACATTCTTGGCCAACCACTATAAACCCCATCCGAACATCAGTGAAAAATAGGTGAGCACATACATGACTTGACAAGAGAGAACAGAAACTGAAAACAAAAGAATAAAGATATCATTGTAATCTTCTACTACAAGCAATGAAAACAAGAAGTTAATTAATCCAAATGGGACTTGGATCCATTCAGTGAGACAATGACGTCTCTCTCTCTCACACACACACACACAAACTTGTGACAACATGCGTTGTGCGTGTTTTTTTTTTTTAAAGGCAAAAGTAATATTTTATTAAAGAAAAAAAGGGAGGAGAATCCAATAAAAAGTTGGACAAATACAGCAAAATTGGACAACCCAACCTCATAGGTCCAAAGCCCAGTACAGAAGGCCTAGAAGCCAAGATTAATTATTTTGTTTTATTTTTTTATGCAAGTGGAAAGTCTTAGTGCACTTGAAGAGTCTAATGAACTTCCTAGAAATGCTTCTGGGTTTGAGTTTATACGGTCCGGATCTCCTAAGGGATCTCGCAAGGCCTTATCGTGCTGGACTCTCCTTTTCCGATCGAATTGCGACGATTCAAGCCGCTCAAAGTGATCAGAACGTGATTTTAAGGGTACCCGCGAGAAATCAGCAAAAAAAATGATCTGGAAGAGCTTGATCCGAACAGTTTTTTATTGAACGGTTCAGTAAAAAACTGCTCGGATCAAGCCCTTCCCGATCATATTTTTTGCTGATTACTCGCGAATACCCTTAAAATCACGTTCTGCACACTTTGAGCGGCTCGGATCGTCGCAATTTGATCAGAAAAGGGGAGTCCCACACAGTAAGGCCGTGCGGGATCCATCATTGGATCCTAAGTGTGAGTTTATATATATATCAGTAATGCTACACGCACAGGAAATGTGCACAGATTTTTTGTGGGGCCCACTACGGGTCTCACACAAATAATCCGAGCCGTTCATTAAATGTAAAACATTTTTTCAAGAGCCCCCGCAAAAAATCAGCTCAATCCGATATCTATAAGTGTTTGATTCAATCATTTAACTTTTCATTATCCTGAGATTCGAATGAAAAGTTAAATGATTGAATCAAGTATCTATGAGTATCGGATTGAGCTGATTTTTTGCGGGAGCCCTTGAAAAAATGTTTTACATTTAATGAACGGCTCGGATTATTTGTGTGGGACCCGTAGTGGGCCCCACAAAAAATCTGTGCACAAAATCTGTGCACATTTGCTGTGCGTGTAGCATTACTGTATATGTATATATATATATATATATATATAAGGTTTTGCCAAGATTAATTATTGGAAGCATTGAAAAAGCCTGAAGGTAAAATTTAAAAAGAAAGAAAAGAAAAAGAAAAGTAGAATACTGACAAAGAACAAGCTCATGAGAAAAGCAAGAATAGAAAACACAGAATGTAAAAATCCGGTATTTTAATAAATATTAATAGATATCAAAACCAAAAATATTATTTTGCTCATTAATTTATTTAATGCAAAAAATTATTTTTAACGTCACAACAAAATTTTATTCCATAATCGATTGTGCGCGCACATTCTGACGAGTTAATTCTTTATTGTGTGCGTATGTATACACTGAATCATTTTACCTAAACCTTAACCTAACTAAATCCTCCTTAATCCTAATCAAACTATTACCAAACCCATACTCCACCGTCACCAATCACTTCACATCTCCTTTCCCCTTATTTCCAGCCGAAACTCTCAACCTCTCCCTGCCATTTTCAGGCTCCCATCCCCCCGCCCACACCCCCGTGCTTCACTCCTCCACCCCATTATTATATATATCCCTCCCCTTTTAATTTATATATATATATATATATATATATATATATATATACAGTCAGGTTGTTTCGGTGAGAAATCCTGCATTTTAATACTTCCTTTTTCGATTGAATTTCGATGATTCGAGCCGTTCAAAATGATTAGAATGTGATTTTAAGGGTCCCCACGAAAAATCAGCAAAAAAAAATGACCAGAAAAGGCTTCATCCGAGTAGTTTTCATTGAACGGTTCAAAAAAAAACTGCTCGGATGAAGCATTTTCCGATCATTTTTTTTGCTGATTTCTCGCGAGGACCCTTAAAATCACATTTTGCATACATTGAACGGTTCGAATTTTCAAAATTTGATCTGAAAATAGGAGTCCCGCATTTTAACAAAATAAGGAATCTCTCACCCAATCCGTATATATATACATAGTATTATATACACACATCACACACACCCACTCCTCCTCCTGTCCGAGACAGAGAGAGAGAGAGAGAGAGAGTTCTTCGGCCACCTCCTGCAGCCACCTACCTCCGGACCGCCGCACCTCTCGGCCAACCCCACCAACCGGTCACCACCTCCAGTCACCTCCACCTCTCCGCCACTCACCACCTCTCGACGCCCCACCTCCAACCGGCCGTACCACCCCGTAACCTCCACGGTTTTCACCCCCTCGGCCCGTACCTCCTCTCCACCGGAAGCTCACCCCACAGCCGTGCTCACCATCACCACCACCGGACGCCATCACCACCACCTCCTCCAATCTCCAACCCCAGCCGTGTATCATCATCACCACCGGTTAACTCCACTCCTCAACACCAACCGGGGTCCCCACTGCCGTACAAGCTAGCACCACCTACCGAGCTCCTACCCGCCGCCATCTCTTTTCCGAACCACTCCGAAAACCGTTTTGCCTGATGAGAGGTAGTTCAGAACTCACCTCCCTAAGTATATGTCGTGTCTATATTAATTTTTGTGAACGGTATGATTGTATTCGAACCCAATGACTCCGGTCGAAACCCGGCCGGAACCGGCTCCCCTGTTTTTGACCGACTGTTTTATGCTTCTGTTCTTTTGAATTTTTTTGGATAAATTACAGTTTAGCCCCTCGTAATTTAAGAGCTTATAAATCTATCACTTGAGTAGTAAAAGTTAATATTAAGCCCCGAGGTTAATTAATTTCCAATTCCAACGCCACCGGCCGAAACCCACTGTTTTTCCCGAAAATGGTAGCCACTGGATTTGAAAAAAATTCTTAGAATATTTGCAGTTTAGTCCCTCAAGTTAGATTAGCTCATAAATATAACCCTTGAGTATTAAAGGCTAAGATTATAAGTTCCGAGGTGATTAAGAGTAAATCATAAGAGTAAATCATAGACTTTAGTTTCGAAAAAAAAGAAAAAAGAAAAAAGAAAAAAGAAAATAAAAGAAATAATTACTTAATTTGTTTTAATCACATGATTAGTGTTATCGCACGGTTAAATAGTTTTAGCATGTTAATATGTTTAGTTGGATCATTGAATCGCATGATTTAGTTGAACGTATGATAAATTAATACGTGTTTAGCTTTATCGCATGATTTGTTATTATTGCGAATTTAATTGCCGTTAGCCTGTGAGCATGTTTCGAAAAATGTTGAACTGTGTGAAATGTTGTTGTACTGATAGAATGGACAAATAGGTTACTGGGTTGGTTGTGATGTGCGGACTTATCATCTTAGACGTTGAAAATAGGTTTAATGGAAAATGGATAATGTGAGAGGCTGTAATTTTGGATTCCGGGCAATCCTGAATTGGAACCCGTGGTGATGTATTGTTGATGGATGATTGGTGGTGATTTGTTGAAAGTATTGATTTACGAACCCTGGGTACGGCATGGTGGTCGGCTCTCGGATGTTGGGACGGGACATAAGGGTGGTATTGTGCTTGTGTCACAACCTGGGTTAGCTGTGCACGCGTGCGCATCTGGTGAAGTTTTTATCCAAGCTTATGGTCACGGATGTGTTACCCAGTACATAACTTAGGTATCTTTCATTTGAATCTAGAAAAGGGGAGTCGAACCACACTAGTGCCTTACGCCGGAGGTTAAGGGTAGGAACAGATCTATGGATAAGATCCGAGATTTCACATAGGTTGAAGAATAGTAATAAAATGATTAATTATTCTTTTTTTATATTATGTCAATGCATTTCAATTATATTATCCTATTGCTTATAAGTTATGGGTTCGGATGGGTTTTGGCTACTGAGCGTCATCGCTCACGGTACTATATTGCCCTGGTAACTCGAACGCCAGGTACCGAAGACGGAACATAAGTGTCGTACGATTCGATCAAGTTCAATCCTATTAAGGAAGAAGCTGAAAACCTTGGTTTCCGTGCGCATAGTCGCTCTGATTAATTTAAGTCGACTTTATTTTGGAAGATTCTAAGTTTATTTGGAAATTGTATATTTTGATTTATTCGAAACGATTGTAATATAATGACATATGCTTTTGAAATGGTGACGTAGTAAATCTATGAAATCTTTTTGTGAAAATAATCTTTGAAATGTTTATTAATGTCTCTGAATTTTCAGGGCGTTGCACCGAACGCACAAGTTACTAGCTTATTTGTTTTGAGTGGAATTCATGGCTTCTCTTCTATCCTTCACTATTCTTCCAAAACCAAACCTAACAAAGGTGGCTTGTTCATCATCCTCAACTGCAACCACCCTTTCCCCACCAGAGATTCTAACTCTTGACCAGAAATTTGGCCGGAAAGGCATTAAGTTTTCGGATTCCGGCGATGTTGAGCTGACAGTTAGAAATGGAAGTTCATTGAAGCTTCGGATACCCGATGGACACATCACTTCTTACAAGCCCAAAGTCTACTGGAAAGATGATGGTTTTGAAGAGATTCTTTACACTCTTCCGAGCACTGATATTGGCTCCTCTGTTACTTCTACCACTACTTCTGCCACCAAAGCAAAAGGCGGGATCGGTTTGGTCATCGACAACGTTAATGCGTCTGATCCAAATTTCAAACCATCCCATGTTATAACTTCTGAATGGTCTGTAAAGGATGTGGATTCAGATTCCATTGATGCTGTCCAGGTACATATAATGCCCAACAAAGTCCTTGGAATATCTGGATAAAAAAAAAAAAAGTTTTTGGAATATCTATGCTCTTAGTTTTAGTTCTTATAATCAATATTGGTTTACGAAACCAATATTAGAACAAAAATGATAGAGGTACCGACCCGGGGGAGGGATTTCGTGCCGCCGGTGGGCCATCTCCGGCCACCGGACGGCCGATCCGAGATGTGTAGGGTGCTTGATCCGAGCACCCCTTCAAGCACCCTACACACCTTGGATGCCATTGATTCTCGTGTAGGCCCCCTTGCTTTTTTTTTAGAATTTTTAGACGGCTCGGATCGGCCGTCTGGTGGCCGGCGGCAGTCGGTGCGAAATCCCTCCCCCCAGTCGGTACATATAGCAAGACTCGCTGATAGTAAGCAAGAAAAATATAATGGGACGCTCACTACTCTCTGTACAATTTGATTCTAATTCAAATGATTTGCGCCCCAAAATTGAGCCTTGTTCCCTGGCTCTTTTCCCCCTTGACCAATTGGAAGTTTAGAATTTTTGCTTGATGAGTCACTCCAAATGCATTGAATTTTAGAACCATCATGCACAAGACATACTTGATTCATTCAAAAAGTGCTTCCATCAAGGTTAGATACCATACCGGCCTTTTTGTGGAAGTAGTTTGATTTGGCCAAAAAAAATGAAGTTATGTTGAATGTTGATTAAGATTGTGTTTGTATTCTTGAGGGATTAGCAGAGGAGAAACAACTGCTAACGGAAAAGAAAAAGAGAAAAACATTACAAGTCCCTTTGCTTTTCTTACCCCCAACAAATCTACAATCCAAACAACAGTTTAGTGGACTCCATTCTACCAAATATACAGTCGAAACTATTGGTAGGGGGTAGGAAATTTTACTTTTATCGGTTAAAAATGATCCCCCTTGAGACAAAGTTGGGAGTATTCTTTTCAAGATTGTTTGTAATTGGTAGACAAGCGTACGAACTGCCCAGTGATTACTTTGTAATGAAGGAAATTTTCGTTGCATTTGATTACAGGTTGAATTAAGCTCCACCAGTGGAACTCTTGATCTAACCTACATCGTTTCACTCTACCCGCTGAGCATGGCAACAGCAGTTATAGTGAAAAACAATGGGGGAAAGGCTGTGAATCTGACAGGTGCTATACTTAGCCACTTCAAGTTCAAGAAGAGAAGTGGGACAGGAATCCAAGGACTCCAGGGATGCTCTTATTGCACCCACCCTCCTCTCTGTTCGCCGTTTGAAATTCTATCTCCAGCTGAAACCATGAAAACTGAGGACCCAGCTTGGTTCTCTTTCACTTGGGAGCCTGAGAAGAAACCAGGAGTATGGACCACACAAGATGTTCCCATCACCATTTTGAAGAATAAGCTCAGCAGAGTGTACAGTGTTCCTCCATCGGAAAGATCAAAACAGTTTTATACCACCGCTCCTACTAAATATGAAACCCTTGATCAGGTAGATCATTTTTGTTTAGCTTACTTACTTTTTCAAATCCCATGCATTGACACTTAGGATATGGGAATTGTCAAGTGAAGTGGACGATGCAGAATGGATTGGGAATGTTAAGATATAAGTTGGGCATACTTAGGTCCAGTTTGAAAACCAAAAGCTAGGAAATTACTGAAAATACTCTTTAAGTGCTCAATTGTGTTATCAAATAACCTCTTGAGGAATCGATGTATCTGCGTGGTATTCTAGTAATGGAATGAATAGATTCAGTTGCAAACTGATAATCTGACCATAGCTTTTAAGAGCGATTAGAGAACAACTGAACACATACTTATACTTCACTGACTTATTTAAATCTGTATTTAACAAAATGTTGTACTTGCGTTTTCTCAGTTTTTGTTGTGTTCTTTGTATTTTTTGTTTGGCAGGGACGAGAGTTGTTCTTCAGGGTAATCAGGATTGGTTTTGAGGACATATATGTATCAAGCCCAGGTTCCTTATCAAAGAAATACGGTGAAGACTATTTTATATGCACTGGGTCTGGATCATTGCTAGTTCCTGTGGTGGTGAACCCTGGTGAAGAGTGGAGAGGGGCACAAGTCATTGAACACGATAACTTGTAATCTAAATAATTGTCATGCTAAAATAAAAATGTCTATTGCCGTCTCTTTTCTCAATATTTTTTCCAATCATTTATTTTTTGTTCAAAATGGAAACTATAAATGCAGAGATGATAAGACTAATGTTGTATTTTATACAATAGTCCAATTACAAAGCACGAAATCTAGAATTCCCATCCTTTCTAATGTCTAGCAGAATGGAAGTTCCTGCAGCCTTACATGCCAAAGCAACTCTGCTGTCTGTTATTTCTACAGTCCCTCAGTTTCAAAGCATTGACCGAAAATTCGATCCGGCCGGCTGTCTGTTACTTCTACAGTCCCTCAGTTTCAAAGTGTATAGACCGAAAATTCGATCCGGCCGGTTGTCTATTATCGAAACAGAAACATGAAGTGAAATGAGAATAAACTTTAGAAGTAAAAGATTAACATATTTGTGCTTTGAGACAGTTACACTGCATCCGCGGTAAAGTGTAAATTGATTTGAGACTTGAGAGAGATCAAAGGTTGGTTGTGGTTTTGCCAAAAAGAAGATAAGGCTGTTGTGCCAAAAAGAAGATAAGGCTACAAACATTCTTGGCCAACCACTATAAACCCAATCCGGACATCAGTGAAAAATAGGTGAGCACATACATGACTTGACAAGAGAGAACAGAAACAGAAAACAAAAGAATAAAGAAATATCTAAGAAAAATATCATTGTAATCTTCTACTACAACCAATGAAAACAAGAAGTTACTTCATCCAAATGGGACTTGGATCCATTCAGTGAGACAAGGACATCTCTCTCTCTCTCTCTCTCTCTCTCTCTCTCTCTCTCTCTCTCTCTCTCTCGCGCGCGCGCGCACGCTCAAACACACACAAACTTGTGACTACATGCGTTGTGTTAATCTGTCTCCAATAATATAAGACTTTGGAAGACAAAAATTTACAGTTTTGAATGAAACATATCCATGGTTTACGCTTCCATCTTCCCTTCCAACTTCATTCATCCTTCCCCAATAAAATGCAGTAAGAGTTTCGCATCTCTACACCCTTATTTTCCTTCAGCGCAACAACACACCAGCATCAATACCAAAAAGAGATATTTTCCATTGCCAGGAGTGGCTTCAATTCCGTATCCTGTCCCCGCGCCCATCAACGTGGACTACTTGGAGAGTGAGTTCAGCGGCCATGGAGTCACGTTTGAGGATATTAGCGACAGCTGTGTTGTCAAGATGGGATTGGAAAACGGAAGTCTTGCCACCGTGATGCTTCCAAGTGGCATGATCACATCATACAAGGCGTCCATGTGGCATGGGGGCCTGCTCGAGCTTCTTCACACTTCTGTTTCTGAAGGTGAGGATGGTAGCGATCCAGTGATTCAAGGTGGGGTGTCCTTAGCCTTCAAAATTGAAAGTGATGACGATGGTGGAGTTTCTTGGTCCCCGAATACTTGGGCACTTCGGGATGTTAGAGGGAATCCTGACGAATCCATTCAGGTCTGTCTTCTTATGACTAAAGACTCGCCTCTTTTTCTTGTTTTTTCCTTCTTTTTAACCTCTCTTTTCAGATGGTAAATAGTTCTCAGAACATGGTGTGTGAATCAAATCCATGCTTCAGTTTTGAAGATGGGATTCAGTTACTGGAAGCAAATGAGCAAATTTTAGGTTGGAGGAAACTCCAAACCCTCTGATATTGGAACTTGTCACCTGATTAGAACAATTGGCGCCATTCTTATTCTAGAAAGAATGTGGATTGGATGAAAAAATTTCAGCGGAAAATTTGGCCACTAAAATAAAGCTGGGTGCGTATGATGTGTTACTGTTCGGAATTGTTTTCATTTTCCAAAGAAAACACAATAGAAGGTTCACAATCACACACGGTGTATGTTTTTCTGCTAGCACGGTTCTTGAAATGGCGTCTTCAAAACGGTGAGTTGCTTCCAGGGAAAAAATTCCAAATTCATTTTTGGAAATAGTTTGCCAACAAGTTTGTAGATTCAAGGAAACAAAAAACAGAAAATGAGAATATTACCAAACAGGCGTATGGTAATATCGTGTTAGTGTTACAGCTAAAAGCAGAAGACGATTGATTAGATGTTCCATACTGCGTATGTAATTCTTTTCTTTGAGTCCAAATAAGTCTTATATGAGCTGCACGGCTGCACCCCCTTTTCTTTGTGCATGTTCCCCATCTTTGCTTCTCTAGCTTTTAAGTAAATTCTGAGAGCATACGAACTTGAGAAATGCAGGTAGAACTGGTTAGCAGTAATTCGGAGGGCATGATTGAAGTTAAACACATTTTGACTCTCCAACAAGATCTCTTAAGCTCAGAGCTTGTGTTCTCTAACTCGAAATCTTCACCCCTTCGCCTGTTGGGTTCCATCGTAAGTCATTTGACAGTGAGCACACCAGATGCAACTTATGCACTGGGATTGGAAAGATCAAATTTCCACAGCAGACCGCCCTTTTTGTCAAATTTCAGCATTATTCCTCCAGAATCTGGCCGGACGAAGGATTTCGATTTGTGGAATCCTTTTACGGTCGAGGAACTTTTGTCCACTTGGGGTGCAGGGAAGCAGAACAATGCCGTTGATATGAAAAGCAGGGAAAGAGAAGAAGATCCAGAGGGCGAAGAGGATGACAACAATAAGCAATTGACCGAAAAAATGAGCAGAGTTTACACCAGTGCGCCTCGGGAGTTCATAATCCTTGACAGGGTAAGTGATTTGACTCCGTGTGATGTCTGATCGGTTGATCCTTACTCTTACTGATGCTTTGGAAGCAATCAATACCACTCTTGTTAACTTAATACTCCTAGAACATATCAAACTAACCAAAATTTGGTTGTTGCCGTCACTTTGGATATTATTTCTTTGAAGCAATTGCCAATCGGATCTTCAACACACTTACTCCTTTGTTTTCCTCTCGTTTGCTATCCTTGCACGTGTCAAACAGGGTAGAAGAAACTCAGTTGTGGTACAAAGAGAAGGGTTCAATGAATTGTACATGTTCAGTCCTGGCTCAGCTCATGAATGGTACGGCAAATATGCCTACATATGTGTTGGACAATCAGCCCTGCTCGAGCCTATAATCCTGGGTCCTAAAAGTGTATGGAGAGGTACACAACATTTGCACAATCCGAATCTCTAAACACAGGACACAATTGGAGATGAGGAACATTCAGAAAGGAGAAACATCATCCGGGCCTGCTATTTGGAAAACAGTTTTGTTGATCGTGATAATTCAGTATGTTTTCTGATGGAAATGTTTTGGATGAAGAAAAGCATATATAGTGAAGAGAAGCCCATTTTGTATATTGCAGTATGACATTTGTCATAGCAAGTTATGAATCATGTACCGTACTGGCATTGTCCAAATCCGATACCCTACACCTCTAATTTCGTTTCACCTCAAATACCAGCCGGTACCGGACGATACCAGCCAATACCGGACAGTTATTGTTTGCAGTATGACGTTTGTCATAACAAACGAGTTATTGTTTCCAAGCACCCTACGGTTCAATGGATTTTGCATTCAATATTTACCTGAAGCATATCAGAACGATCCAGCAAAGCAACACTAGGAGCAAAGTGTGTTCTCAACCAACCTGATGTTACCATAAAATTTCCAATAAAAAACTACAGATAGATTTGCCTGGATAGGAAGAATCAACATCTTTGCTAACTCAGTGACTTCATTTCTATTAAGCACATCAAGCATCCACATTTTTGTCTAATGACATACAAAAGGCATTTGGTTCTCAACAGACTAACTCGAAATTTTCATTGGAGGCATTTAACACAAATACCATCCTAATCTATTTTTTTGATACATCAGAACGAGGAAATTAGGTAGGAACAAGGCCATAGCCATCATCCTGGTCATTAATCAACATTGAACATATGAAAAGTGCAAATAGCACAACAAAGAGGCTACAGACCACTTTGGTAGGAGATTTGCAATTGGTTTTCTGAATTTCAAAGGTTTGGAACTGAACTTTGCTTCCAGGAGACACCTTCTCATTCACTTGAAGATCAGCAGCAGTGGGGATATCTTCAGTTGAGGAGACAGATTCTGAACCAACTTGGAGCTGTTCACTGCCAGCAGGTAGTTTTTCATCCCTTTTCACCTCATAGTTCATATCAAGGGAAAGACCATTCGGGTAACATTTGGATGCAGGGCTCCACTCAAAATTGTGGGAGGATGGACTTCTAAACCTTCTGGTTTGCTTTCCAGAAAAGTCGGCTCTCTCATCATTTGGATCCTGAAGAGAACGAATGAGTTTCCTTGGAGTCGTAAAAATCTTGATGTTTTCAACATTAGTCTGAGAGCGGGACCTCTGAAATACAAAAGGGCAGCAAATGCAGAGACACTAGAAAGTTAGTGAAGCCAATGCTCCCTCCATCGGCTTGAGTGACTACATTTATTTTCTCAGAAACCTCCCTAAAAATTTGCATGCATTCCTTTTCCCATGTTAAAGGTCATCTACATGTAGTTTTTTATTTGAAAAACGAGTCCATACAAAATATCTGTACCTTTTGTTTAGTAGGTTCATCATTCTAATAGTGATAATGCATAAAGCACCTAAAATGGCAAAGGGAGTGTATAAGTACTAGAGTACCAAACCAAAAAAGAAGTCTCAAGTTCGTTGTTTAATTTTCCTGATGAGATTGTGTACTTTCACTACACATTAACTTCTGATTCTAAAATTGTACTCACATCAAAATAATCGTGCAGTTCAATAAGGTCAATTTATGTTGGAAACTTGAAATTATGCGAAAGGAACTAGAATTGTATCTTACAAATTTTGTAAAAACAAGTTTATGTTCTCAGAAGTTCTAGTTGGAGATAGAACCGGACTAAAAATTTGTTCTCTTCATGGTTCTTTGAAAGCCAAGTTAAAAGAATCAGCTCACAGGAAGCTCCATGTATTGTTTCCTATTCTCTGTTTATTTGTTTTTGTTGACCAATAGAACCGTTGTCCTGATTGAGTTAAATATTGGCATCGCATCCCAGAGTAAGTTTTGATATCTTAACAATCAGTGGCTCATTGCTGATAAGAAAACACTTGGTTGTACCTGAGGACTAGGAGTTGTACTTCTTGGAGCTCCATTTCTTGGACTTCCATGCAAGAATCCTGCAAATCCATTTGTGTAGTCACCATCGCCATTGGAAAAATCATCACATTCAGAGTTTTCAATGGCACTTTCATGAGTCAGCTCAGAATACAAGCCATCCTTAAGAGATACATCCACCCCACCATTCTCATACTGCCTCCAAAGTTTCCGGTTGACACTCCTTCGATCATAACTAAATTCACTAGAAAACTGACACGGGGTAATTGGTGATTCCATCAAAGAATCATACCCACAAAAAGAGTAAACAGTTTGTGATTCAGGTGATGCAGCCACAGGTGAACAATCCCCAGAACCCCATAAATCTCTCCCACGACTATTATCCCTTCTACGAAAATTCGACCCTGCAGCTGAACCCATATCCCGATCGAATTTGGAGCCTTTATCAGTGGCTATCCTCCTAGCAGTTTGCAGAGCCTCAAAAGCAGCCCCCTTAACATAAGCCATCTGATCAGATTGGCACTTCTCCATCTCCTCAATTACCAACCCAAGCTCCGAGAATATGCTTTTTGGATCCAAACACTTCATCAAGAAGTTGACCATCTGAATGGCTGATAATCTTTTCTGAGAATTACCCTCAGAAACTCCAACTTTCAAAATCCGCAATCCTGACTGAATTAACAATCTTGCATATGCCTCAACAATCAAACTATTATGCTTGGCCAAAGCCATAACTAAGCCCATGTGAGAATTGGCAAGCGTGGGCTTTTCTAAAGCCCCGGCGACTCTCTGACAAACTTCATTCACCATCTCACCTGAAGCAAACCGCCAATTATCAGAGTCCACAAGAGCCTTTAAGCAAAGGGCAGATCCAGAAGATAGGCTCTCTTGACTAGCCAAAAGAGAATCCGAAAGAGGCTTGCAGAGGGAGTGTATTATCTGCCTCTTCTTGTCTTCTGGGGTGCTGGGGTCCATCCCGTACCTCGCTATTGCTGGGACCACCTTGGAACAAGCCTGGTGAAGAGCAAAAGACCCTGCACTTGAAGTTAAAGTACTGATAATGGTGGTCATGATGTTAGCTATTTGAGAGACAATTTTTGGGCCATGGACGCGAGCAAGAACTTCATAGAGCGAAATTGTGTACTCCCCAGAGGAAGAACCAGTCTCCTTGGTTTCAGAAACCTGAGCAAGAAAGAGCGGAATGGCTTTTGAATCTAAGTCTTTCACATATGATTTCAGGGCCTTCATAGCAGATTTCCTGCTGTTAGAATCTTTGTCAAGATTTTCCAACTCTTGCCGCAAAATTGGGCTCAGACTTCTGCCCATTGTTAACCTGCAAACAACCCCCATAAAGATATGGACTTTCATACATACAACACATAAAAGAACCATTGTATGGTCTTCAGAAAATTCACTACGTACTAAGTGAAACCTGATAGATATACACATTAACACAGATACCCACATGCATACATAAATACATACATAATTTCTTTTATTAATCTGGGAAAAGGTTACCTAAAGTCTAAAGAACTGGTAACTTGGGTTTTTCCAAGACTTTCTTTCTTACTGGAAATGAGTTCTTGAACAAATATCAAAACTGGATCTAAAATGGTACCATCTTTTTAAAAAAATTCACGCAAAAACAGAGAAGAGGGTTTTGCTTATTGTGAAGGAAACTGAAGAAGAAGATATGAGGAGTTGCCATGGGGAGATCTAGGAATCTGAACTCAAAGAATCGTAAATGGACGAAAAATCGTACCTTTGCGGTTAAAAAAGAGAATGAAGAGCTGAGTCGGTGAGTCCCTTTTCTTCTTCTTCCTCCTCCTCTTGCAATGTTCTTTGCCTGTAATTACTTCTAAGCTCTATATATCAGTGTGCATGTGAAGAAACAGCAGTTAAAGATTACATACGGAAACTAGCAGAGATTTGAGTATAGGAAACAAGTCAAATCAGAATCTGGGGAAATACAGGTACAGATGTGAGGGTTTTAGGGGTTTTTGGGTTTTCTTTCCTGGAATTTCGTTCACAACTGGATCCTACTAGTGGAAGGGGGAGAGAGAGAGAGAGAGAGAGAGAGAGAGAGAGAGAGTGTATTTATCTTCTTCAACGGACCATATTCATGTCTATGTCTACCTCTCTCTGGCTGTCTGATTTTCTTTATTTTGCCCTCCGTCTTCTTTTTCCTTTCTTGTTTGGGGGGTACGCCTCGATTTCAAATCTTTCTTCGAAATTCCGCCGCTATCCCCACCAGTACTCATTTTTCTCCGACTACTTTCTTGTTTGCCAATACTACCCCCCATGAAAGTAGTAGTACTACTACAATGCTTAACTTGCAATAAGAAGTGTAGATGGTGCCCGAGGAACGTTTTGGCGGAATAAAAAAAAAAGAAGTGTAGGTGGTTAGGCTCCGTTCCAGAAACCTTCTTAAAAAATAAGTACTTATTTTGGAACTTCTCAAAAAAAAAATAAGAAGGGTTGTTCCAGAAAACTCAAATAAGCAGCTTATTTCACATTTTCAAATTCAAAAATAACGTAAATGAAAAATAATTTTTCAATTTTTTTTGCACCGTATTAAAAATCTCAATGAAATCTATCAAATAAGATCCATATTAATAGGAAAATTATTTGCGTAAACACATAATTTTTGAGCTTAAAGTTGCCTTAACCAAAAAATAAATACTTACTTCTTATTTTGTGGAACAAACTTTATTATTGAACAAAAAATAAGAATTTATTCAAGTTCTGGAACGGGGCCTTAGAGGTCTTGTAGTCCCCCTTTGGGCTGTGAGGTTTCAAGGAGTAGTTAAAAAGATGACAACTAAAAGACGATTGATTAGCTTGATATGGATCAAACCGTCTCTGGATGAGGGGACAGGTTTTCTACTACTACTATTAAAAATACAGGGCTGAGTTCTTGTCCAATTGTGATGCTTCCCGTTCAGTTTTTAAAATTTTGGGTCTATTTTGGACAAAAAAATAATCCAAAATTGTTTATTTTGTAGAACTCGTCGAGATATATATTCATGTTGAAAAATAATTTCACGGAACTTCGTTTGATATAAGGACGAATTGTGTTTTTGCAAGAAAAAAAAAATCTATAGAAGTCTCAAACCATTTTTTTCCTTTCATTTGTTTCTCTCTCGAACAAAGTCGATTTGTTCATTTATCAAATGAAATCTGATCAACCTAATTTTTGGCATGGATATTCATCTCGATGAGTTTTAATGAACAATTTGACCATACTAGACAAGACTGGACAGTATCAAAGCTGGACTAGAACTCAATCCGAAATCCAGAGCTCAATGGAGTCAATGTTTTTAAAACTTTAATTGATGTTGCCAGTTGAACCATCGTCCGGTTAATGTTCCAGTGTGGTCAATATTACAACCTCACTTGTTGAATCAAACCGTATTAAACCGCCCTAAACCATTTAGGTCGATTGTTGAACCGCTAAAACCGATCAAGATTCTCTTTAAATAACCTTCTCAAATTAGAATTATATACATACTTTTTTGAAGCTTTGTTGCTATAATTCATTATTATTACAATTTGTAACTTTAATTTATCTATTCAAAATTTATGATGACCCATTTGTCCTTCCCCTGTTCCGGTTCACTCTGATTCCTGGATTTCACAAAACATTTGAATGGAGTATTTTAGTTTTTAACTCTGTCAACTGTGGCAGGGATATTTGTGTCGTTTTGGGCCGTTCGGCTAAATAAGTCACTTGGCTTATTTTTTTGTCCTCATTCAAATATTTTTCGTATTTGTTAGTTTTTCGTCAATTTTTTGAGAATTATTACTTTGTCATAACGAAATGAATTTAAAAATTAAAAATTTCGATCGAAAACTAATTTTTTTGAATAAAGACAAAAATAAGCCAATAAGCCAATTTTTTTTGTCTTTATTCAAAAAAATTAGATTTCGATAGTAATTTTTTACTTTTTAGATTCCTCTTGTCATGAAAAATCAATAATTTCCAAAAAATTAACAAAAATAAGCCAAGTGACTTTTTTAGTGATTTTATCTGAGAACTTGTGTAGGGCGGAAAAGATTTTTGTGTTTCCCGCTCTTTCCCCCCCCCCCCCCCCCCCCTCACTTTGTGGTTTTGGTTTTACTAGTTGTCTCGATTGGGGTCATCGGTCAGAGACTGTCACGGGACCCCGGTAGTCTCACTGGCAGCATTGAGATTAGAAATCAAATACTCCTACTAGTACTCTCACTAATTGTATAATTAAGCTCAAGTTCTTATACCATCGACAGATTATTTAGTGCCACACGGACACAGTGCTTAGGCTTCTCCCCTACCATGTACTACTCCCTCCGTCTTATAAAATTTGTCTTCTACAAAATTACGTGTAATTTTTGAACTTAAAATAATACATCCACTAAATTACAGGACGGAGGAAGTAGTACTTGTATAGAGTTTGTACATTAGTCTTAGCCTGGGCATAACAGTGCCCAATTGAATTGAATAATATCTCAGTTCAATCCCTTCATCCAAGAAAAGAAAACAACCAAACAAACAAACAGATAGACCAACTTAAGTTGAAAAAACAAAATAAGGAGTCCTCATTTTTTATTACTCGTATTTCCCACCAAGACTGTCTCGAATTCAATGCGTTTTGGATTAATTACACGTAAGATGTAAGAGCACATATGCCTCTTCATTCACTGACTTTGGGCATGGCATTTGTTGCAACGGTAGACTTGCCGTGAATTTTTGTAGTTAACCTGTATTTGGATTTCAAATTTCTAAAGAAAAAGATAATTTGAAGTAAAATAAGTAGTAGTAATAGTCTAGAGTAGTAGTAGTATTTTTTAAAATTATTTCCTCTCCATTCACCTTTCCTTTCACAATCTAAAAATTGAAACAAAGCCTTTTGTATTAATACTACAACTTTTATATCCTAACTAATGCACGATTGGAGTTTTCCCATACTTGTTTCCTATGGTACTCCATAAATACAAGATCAAAAGCAATGTAGTTTGGGTTTTTTTTTTAGAGAGGGCAAGAGGGTAACTTCACCTACCAACTCACCTAGGCAATTGTTGACTAGGGAGAGGTATAGTAAACCCTTTAAACACACACACACAAACCCAAACTCCTGATGTAGTTCGGTTGAAACTTGAAGTAATCATCACAAAGAACTTTCCGAAGTACCCAAAAAAAGAAGAAAAAGTGATCATTTCACAAGGATGGCAAGCAGCTAGCTAGCATCGAGAGTCTTGTTCACAGCGGAAGTTGTCTGCAGGTTGGACAATACCACTTTCCTTTGAATCTTGTCTCTGGAGTCAGCCCAACACACGAGTAGTGGAACCATTCACCTCCTTGGCACTGTCAACAGAATCAACACACACTTTACCCCTCACAACAAAAAATCCTAAATGATGGAACAAATACTAACTAGCAAACAAGAAGCAACGATAAGGTCCGTCTATTTCTACTAACTATTAGTTTATTTCAATCTAGAATGGTAGCTAAGGGAGTTCGTTGGAATATTTACACCAATATTAAATAGAAGTTCCATCACCTATTGGTTCATCAAATTCTAGTTCATCGGAGAAAAACCAAATCACAAAAACTTCATAGCACTTGAATTACCAATGTAAATTGCTAGAAAGGCAAAACTAAGTTCTACAAGTTTTGCACGCCCATGTGAACACACTACCTTAGTACCTTATGCAATCTATAAACATACGTCTCTCCAGATAATGAAGTCCATCTACAGTCATAGCCTCATGGCCTGCTCAGCGTGTGCACATAAACAATTAGCCAGAGGGATACATTTTGGCACTTTCACATACTCTTCAGTTTAGTTGAAACCAAAGGAGCACGATTCTTTCCTCTATAACCATTGTAACCCAACTAAACAGATGTATGCACAATAAGCATTCCTTTGTCTGCAAAGTGAACTTAGTTACCTCCAACCTCCAGTTGTAGGATGCATGGTCCTTTGATTTTGAATGTTTTTCTTGGAATAAATTGGTATTTTATAAAACACAGTGTCAATAAAGAAACTTTACGTGAAATTACGGAACAAAATATTCCTGTAATGATAAAGTTATGTACAATTATGTAACTATTTTATGATGGGAAGTATCAAACACAGTCCAAAAGGCAACATAAAATAGTAGAGCCTGAATTCCGCACCCTTGTCTCGGTGCCTAGTTTTTAGCATACGGTGTACTTAGAATTATTTTGAAGAGTCGGTCTAACAAGTGTTGTTAAAAACAAACGATACATATCATATGATTTGATAAATGTTACGGCATATCTTACCATTCCATATGTTAAAAGATAGAATCGGTGCGTTTCTCTGCAAGTATCTGTAGACTCCCCATCCAAATCATCCACCACTGTCCACCTAATTTTGAGAGATGGAGCCGAATAGGGATGGCAATCTCAACCAAACTGATGGGTACCCAAACCGTAACCTATTTTTTCCCGGCGAGTACGGGTATGGTGGAGGCTATGAGATAACCGATCGGGTTCAGTTTGGTTGTGGTTTGTCCGCTAATTGGATCGAACTGAAAATACCCAACACCTTGAAATTACATAATTAGTAATTACCCTATACACACACACAAAACTTCTTATAAGGGCGCCCTTACCGTATTAAAGTGAGGACGTACATTTTCAGACCAATTTGTGATGATCCGAGCCACTCAATGTGTTCAGAACGTAATTTTAGGGTTCGGTGATTTCACTCTCCAGTCTCCACTACACACACCACAGATCCACTTCCTCCACTCCACTGCGAAGAGAAGAGAGCGGCACATCCACTCCATTGTGACTAAGGCCGTTGCCCGTCAAATTGTCGATCCAATATGCCGACTGTCGTCGATCACTATACCAGTTCGGTCTCCCTCTTCTCCAAGCCCATCAGCCGTCGATCTCCCTCCACTAACAAAAGCTATAAGTCTCTCTCTGAGTTCCTTAATCTGAAAATGCTCCATTCCTCTCCCCCATATTTCGATTTTTGTGATGTACTGAAGTACTTAGTTCCTATCTTGTAGACATGTATTTTATTAATAATTGTACGATTGAAGTCTAATTTCACCCTATAGTTCGATACTTATCCAAAAAAAAATCGCCCTATTTCGATTGTGATTTCAAGTGGGTATTTTTTGTTTCTATAGTTCGATTTGTTTCTTCTGTTCACAGATTTCTCGAGAAAAAAAATTCCTTTTTTCGTCTGTGTGTTTTGTTGGTGTTTTTTTCCTAATGCAATGCCATGAAGTATCTGATTTAGATTATTTTTGTTTGGGGCAGGGCGGGGAATACCCAACTCGAATAAACCAAGTCTTCGGTTACCCATTCAGTCCGGGGAATACCCGACTGTTTGGTTTGGTTATGTTACAGTTCTCCTTCCCCCATTCGGTTATCAGGGCGGATTCGGGTAGGTGGAGGATTTCGGATCCCAATATCTGCCCCGTTGCCATTCCTAACACTGAACACCTGACTACAGTCCACATAGTGTAGATGCAAATTACATATGATGAGAACCAGGTAAAAATTCCACAGAGAGCCAAATAGGTTTAAAGAACTTGCGGAAAATAGACTCACATTTTCATTGTCACAGGCAATCATATCTCCAAAAGACACCTGGAAAGAGAAGGCAGTTGCAGCATGTTAGTACCCTAGTTTGCCAGCTCAGAGAGAGAGAGAGAGAGAGAGAGAGAGAGAGAGAGAGAGAGGTAAAACAACCAAATCCACGTAAGAGGAGCTAAGTTGTGAAACAATTATAAATCATACACAAGTTCGAACAGAAGTGAGAACCTGGTGACAAACACAGTAAGTAGGTTCATTTGGATCAATGGGTTGATCAATATCAACAGGGGCAGCAAACTCCCTCTTAATGCCACCTGGAGGAGGCATGAGCTCAAAATCCCTATCACGCTCTCGGTCCCAGTCCCTGTCCCTGTAATCAGGCCTTTTCTGTTGAGGTGTTCCGTAAAGTGATTTGCGTTTCTCAATTTTAGGGACCAAAGGTAATGGGGGAAGAATTGCTGGCTCATCTGGTGGTATTTTTCCATCTGCAAACATTGCAAAAAGGCAAAATAACAAATCCTAGAGAAAATAACTGAATAGCCTCAGTTGTTAGAAACTTCTACTTGGAAAGCTCGATAAATAACAACTGTCGCATTGTAAAACAACATGGCGTTCATTGACCTTCCAGTTTTATAGAAGGTCATCACAAAATACGACTTTAGCACCCACTGTTACTGATAAGTGATATCTTACGGTGTACACAACGGAAACATACTCTTGAGGGGTAAATGGTAATGGTATTCAAGGAAACTTCTAATGGTCCTCTAATGGTCTTGCGAGGTAGTTTATCGCTTATGCCAGTGAAATTTAGAATTAATTGCAAGAGAGTGATTGTATTTGACACTCGGGAAGAATTTTCAAAACCTTGCTTTAGATCTTCTGCAAAGCTGGTCAGGTCCTCATCGAGACGCTTTATATGGCTATCTATCTGTGAGAAAATTAAAAAGGGTGATACTATCAGCTCTAACACAAAGAAAATGACAACAATGTACAGGTTCAGACCAAGATATGGGAACAATGCATCCAAAGATAAGGATAAAAAACTTTGGGAGAGACATATATTGTGGTCTCCCATCTTCCAGTCGAAAAAATATATAAGAGCAAAAAACCCCCAAGCATGATCTAGGTACAATGAAAAAAGAGCATTTCTAACACACATTACACAAATTTGAAGTTGTTTGAGAACAACTATCTGCATTGTTTAAGTGAGAGAACCGTGGAAACAAGCAGCTCATAAGATTATTTTTTAAGAAGACCACTGACTGAAGCACTGACAAAGTCACACTATCATACAATGACTACTCCTAATAAGTAGATAAGACATGTGATAGGACAACGACGTCAACTAGCCGACACCTCAATTAGAAAATATGAGAGACAAGAACTCTGGACACAAGGGCAAGGTTAATAACACATTTCGACTATCTCGTTTATGTAACAAATATCTCTAATAACACTTGAAAACAGTAAAATGCCAAAGAAAAACTAACTTGAAGACCAAAGATAATCCAAAAAGTATTGCATTCAATTAAAGCTAAAACAATAAGCCACACAGAATTTGTGTGGAATTTGTTCCATGGTCTCCAACCTCCTGCCACAAAAGTAGTAAAGCATCCCAAATTGAATGACTTGAAACACTTCTCCATCAATAGCATAAAATAGATTGGCTGTCAGCACAACTACTCCTAGTCTAGTCTTGACCAGGGCTTTTGAGGGATTCCCTGAACACAGAGCAAGAATCACTTCCGAAGAAACGACTTTTACTCTCAATATGGTTCTCGTATGTTTACTATTCATTCTCATAAGGGTCTTGATTGAATTGCTGTTCACAAAGAGGGCCTAGCCCAAAATTCGCCAACTTCATAGAGCACTAAGGGATGATAGCATACACAGAATCGAAATGCCAAAGCAATCCATATGGATACCCTACGTCATCTAACACAAAATTCCTACTATTAATAAGTTCAAAGGACAAGGAATGAATGGAAGTGATCTACATTGTTCTTAGTTCACTGTTGTATCACAGATTCTGAACCCCATAATGTGTTTCACGTATACGTAGATGATGGAAGTGCTTCGAGTGTCTAAAGAGTGTCCAATTTCTGAAGGGTGGAAGAATAAGACACATTGGAACGAGTGCCTTTGCTGTGTCTGGGAGTGTCAGACGAGTATCGATAAATTGCGCAGAGCGTACTACATGGAACTCCCATAAAATTAAAACATACTAGCATTCAAGCCAGATAAAGAAACGAAGGTAATTTAACATACAAGGTTGTGTTTAAAGAGAAAAAAACAACTTACGAGGTCATAAGCTTGCCTTGCCAACAAAACCTTTTCGGTACAGAGGCTTAACGCACTGTCCTGGTTTGCCTCTATGTCCTTTTTCATCTTGTCGAATGCTGTCTCATCTTCTTCAGTATTATTATTACCTTTCCTTGAGCCTTGAGAAGCCACTCCCAAGCAGTACTTAGTCTGCTGCCTCGTTTGGTTTATCATAGCTTTCACCCAACCACATTTTCAACAACATTATACGTATAATTAAAGGAACTAGATGGAAAAACAAACTTATGAACATTTTATATACATGTGTAGGTTGAAAGAGGAGAGGAAAGGAAAGGAAAGGAAGCACCTTGAGAACGTTCATCGAGTTCCCTGATGGTATTAAGAAGCCTCTGGAGTTCTGCTGGCAATGTGCTTGCATCTATTATACCGAAATTCAAAATCCCAGCTCAAAATTAGTTTCATCTTTCATCAGAGAATATTCACAGAGAGAGAGAGAGAGAGAGGGACATATGGAATTCTGGTGGGATTTTTAGAGGAACTCACACTCCAAATAGTCATCAACGAAGACTCCGGTTCTAGCGATTGCCATGACGTTGGATCTGCGGTGCCTTCTTCTAGTCTAGGGTTAGGGTTTGCAATTCCTTCCCACGGTCTGAGAGGGAAGAGGATTGATTTCCGAGGAGATACAAAAACCAAACGACGTCGTCTTAATTTCTCTTGTGCTCCCTATTAATCTATTTTTTCCCCCTTATTCGTACTTTTTCTTCCCTATCCTATTCCTACCTATATTTATTTTACTGTTCACGTTTTGTTATGATCGAAACACATATGCACACAATTCACGAGTATAAAAACAGTAAATAAATCGACGTAGTAATATACGTGATTTTTCAAAGTCAAGTACGTCCACGAAAGCGAGAAAACAGTCTTTTTATTGATTGATGATAACAGCATATAGAATTTTACAGTATAGAATATGTATACCTCTATTCCTACCTTTATAATAAGCTAGGCCTCATTCCTCTTTCTTTGATCTAAACTTTCTTTTCAAAAAAGAAGGTAATTTTAAACTCAAATAAAATGAAAATAAAAAATAATTTTTTGATTTTTTTTACACCGTTTAAAAGATCTCAATGAGATCTATCAAACAAGATATATATTGATAGAAAAATTATTTGCGTAAATACATAAATTTTGAACATGAAATTACCTCCTTTTTTTAAAACTTCATTTTCTAAATAAAGTGGAACACTAAGCTCGCAACTGACGCTCATATGGTAGAACTTCTTCGTACTAGTCAAGGTATGAGCAACA
Organism: Rhododendron vialii; assembly: GCF_030253575.1. Classification (NCBI taxonomy): domain Eukaryota; kingdom Viridiplantae; phylum Streptophyta; class Magnoliopsida; order Ericales; family Ericaceae; genus Rhododendron; species Rhododendron vialii. Next base: position 138,437 of record NC_080559.1, on the reverse strand, counting down.
AGCTCTAACACGTTTATTCCTCTTCGATTCCCCCTCTCTCCTTCGTCCTCACTAAACCGGCGAGATAGCCCCCAGTTCATAAAAAAGTGAAGACCTCTCATTCTCTCTAGCTATCGAAACACCACCGGGCACGACTCACACCGTCATGCAATCGCTCCCATTCTTGTGCTCATTTCCGCTACGGTGCTTGATTCTGCTTGTAAGACGCGCAGGTCAGTACGCTTACTGCACTCTGAGACTCCAATTTCCTTGTTTTTTGGCTTCTATTTATTTGCATGTACCATTTATACGTAGATATATGTTTTGAAATTGCATTAATTTCCGTAGAGAACATTTAAAGTGGGACCAAGGGAACATTTATTTGCTCTTCTTTTGATATTTTCCAAAAATTGTGTTCCAAATTGCATGTAACTTGTAAGGAACTACAGGAGGTTTAACTGACCTTCGAGTATGCCAATATGTTGGAAGTACTGAAGTAAATATGATCAGTTAACATAGAAATTAGAGAGTACTTGGCATTGCATTACCCACGGTGAATTTAATGAAATTAAGAATTGAAAAGTTGTGGCCTTGAGTGACTACTTTAGTCCACTTCCATCTCTTACAACTCTACATCAGTTGGGCAACGAGGTCAGCATGGGTGAATGGATATTGGCAAAATTTGCTTTTGGTTTGGAAGAAAAGAACCTGTGTAACTGCTTGAATTAGGTGCTAAGAGCTAGTATTTGCTTGCTGAAATTGAGATACAGATGCTGATATTACATGCTTGAATGCAGAAATTAAGAGTATAAATGCAGATATTAATATTTAAAGTTGGATTTTGTGCTGTAATAAGTGGTGGAAACAATAAAATTAGGAACCTTAACTTGACTATTGTGTTAGAGTGGGGGAACAATCATCTAGCTGTTTATTTTAGTTAAGTGGTAGAAATTAGGTGTGGTTGTGACTGTATCATGCCATAGCGTTTCTGTTAGGGTGTTGGTGCAAAATAGGGTCAGGCCATGGGTATGAATTCTGGTATATGTTTTCTATGGCGAGTATTTTTTTCTATCTTTCCTTTGTTTCTTTTGTTCTTTGTCCTTAAATCCTTTGCTTTACATATTTGATGAGTTTCCCATCAGAACTTTATTGTCTCTGTCTTATAGGTTTATGTTTTCAATTTTTTTTTTCTGAATTTTTTACGTGTCGTGTGTCTTAGGCTGTTTTGAGGCAAAATGGATGACACGACTTTAGTGCAATGTTGTCATTTTGCTCTCACATGTATGAGCATGGGCATGTACAGGCAGTCAAACACAATGCATTTAGCAACCATTTTTCCAGATGTAAACCCAACTTCGTCAACACCAGTGGTGAGATATTTGTTTTGTGCACCATGTGCTATGCACTTCAATTGTGTTGTGGTTTCCTAAAACACCAACAACACATCGTGTGGTTGCTTTCATGTGTACATTTGACGAATCTTGAGTTATATTTGCAATAATTCTTGGTTTAAAGTACTACTTTCATCTAAGTTTTGTGGAATTGTGTGAATCCTCATGGTTCCCTTCACATGACATCTGAAAAGTTTCTGCTATTTCATTGTTAATAGAGCCACAAATTTGTTGGTACTCATCAGGGTTTGAGCTTAATCAAATTGAGAGTTGAATGGCGATGGATGTGCTCTTGAAAAGTCAATTATGAAGTTTCGATACACCAGAATCGTGAAAGATGATGACAATGTAAATCAGAAAGTTCTAGGTGAGCTTTGCCATAATCACTATGTCTACTTTTGGTTCATCAATCATTTTCCTGTAATGTATGAACTTAAACATTGGCTTAATTTTGGGCAGCTAATATTTTTATGCTATAAAAGATAACGACATATGATAGAATGAATGAAGTTAATTTGGGTACTATATTCTATTAGATTAAGGCAAAAGCCAGAGGTTGCTACCTATGAATAACATTTTTTTTCTGCTCCACTCAAGTTTGTCGTAGGTTGATAAAAACTGCTACTCAAAACATCGATCACTGATTGATGCTGTAAAACTCTACCAGGTAGGCATGTTATAACGAGGGAAATTCTTCTTTATTGTACCATTTTGGTGTCACTCTTGCAGTCAATTGTATAGGCAGCTTCTCATTCGTTTAAAGTTTGTTTGTCCCATTACTCTATGTAATACTAATTAAAAAGTTAGTCCAATTTATATATTAACAACCATTGGATGATCCAAAACGGCATACTATTGAGAGAGAGGGTGTTTTAGTTCCATTGGCTATTATATCAAAGTCTTAACAGGCTTCAATGAGAGAAATATTGTTCATCGCTCATGGGGTTACCCTTTAAAACATTTATATATAACCCTTCACTTTTGTATTCATTTAGTCTCTCATTCTTATCCATCTCCCTTAAACTCTCAATTTCCAATACCAGGGTTCTGAATTCTGGATATTTTTATCTTTAAATTGAGGTAATTTTATTGACAAAAAGACATGGATATTTGTGTGTTTTGGTGTGCCTATGTATATTATTTACGGGAAATGCTGATTCATGTTTTTCCTACATGTATAGGAGTATTTGGGATTTGCAGGAGAGGGACAAAAGATTAGAGAACATGTTCATTAATGGGATTGTTAAACAATTTGCCCGTGAGTCTCTAATTGCAATCCTTTCATAAATTTCAGAGGAATCTTATGTTTGGCAATCCTTTCAACAATTTTTTAGTTTTTTTTTTTTTTACAAGGTTCTCTCTCTCATTTTGTGCACTAGAGGTGGAGTCTGTATTAAAATGCAACCTGTGGTTTTGAGTTAATCAATTATAAATTTTATCCTGGTTGTATTGCATTTCAATGTTATCTTCTTTGCTTAGTGTTCGTGTACAGTACTCCATTTCTGTACTGGGCCTAAACCTTGCGCGCAGTCATCTCACTCGTACCCAATAGTAGACCGCTTGGTATTTTTCACTTCCAAAGCAAAGGCAGACCGCTGGTTCCTGTGGGACTGTTGTCAAATTATATTGGTCGAAGTTGAGAGCTTTTTGCGTCAAACTGAAACTGTAGATACATACATCAAGTATACATGCATACACACATCCATCGTACATGCATATCCTCGGATATAAGGTCATAGAGAAGGAAGCCTATCTTCAATAGTTGAATTGAAGCTTTTTCTGCTTCTATTACTTGTGCAGGCAATGTCAAAATAGTTGAGTAAATAAGAAACAGAGCAACCTATGCCTGTTGGATTGAGAGCTATCAGTTCCTAGTTGAGTCGAATCCAAGAATTCATGTTTCCAAATTGTCTATCTCTTCTCAGGTCCTTCCCAAATTCCTTTCTTCCTTGCTTCCCCCGTAAAATTACCATACAATTTCAACAGGTTATTTGTTCTCTCCCCTCCAATTTTTGTCTTCATTTTCATATAGAAATTCAAGCATTGACTAGTATTTGTTTTCATTTTTGATGAATGAAAATTGTGGATTGTTGCAGTGCTTGTGTGGAAGGGTAACGCAGCTACTGCTCGAGCTCTCGATGACTTCCCAGTTGAAGAACCTGAACGTGATCCAATCAACATGTCCAGGGCAAAGGTACCTGATTTTCTTTTCCTAACTCAATGGAGCGGCGAGGTATACAAGCTAATCATCAGACCTATCTATTGCTCTTATTCGGGTGCCTCAATTCTGGGTCTTTAACTGATGCTAAGAAGCTTCATGGGAGGATTTTGAAATCTAGGTTTGATGTGCATCATGTCATTTGTTGGCAGCTTGTGGATGTTTATGCCACTATGGGCTACTTAGATGGTGCATCAATTTTTGGAGTGCCAATATCATTTTCTTGAAGAAACTTGAAAAATGATACTTGAAAGCATTTTATTTTTCGAACCGAAAATTACACGACTTTTAGTAGGAGGTGAGCAATTTGGGCCGGAGGGAGTATTAACCTGACCACCAAGGCGTTTCCCCAACCCAATCTTGACTTTTCCTTTGAAACTTTACATTAAACTCATCTGATTCTGTTCTGCCTTCCCACGTAAGGAATGACGTTTGGTTGTAGGAGTATATATTAATACTCCACATCAGAACATTGGATCGCTACCAGACCCAGAAAAGTCTCTCTCTCTCTCCCTCTCTGTTCAACATTTCCACTCTTGCTGAATCTCGACCATGGCTGGGGAAACCACAAGGGGAAAACCATCCGGTACCCTTCCACTTGATCGCCGGGTGGCAATAGTAACCGGTGGCTCTCGTGGTATTGGCCGTGCCATTACGGTCCTTCTCCGATCCCTCGGTGCCAGAGTTGTCATCAATTATGCTTCAAATTCCAACCAAGCTGACCTCTTAGCATCCGAGCTCAACTCTGCGGTCAATTCTTCTTCCCCTGTGGCAATAGCAGTCCAAGCTGATGTGTCGAACCCAGAACAGGTGAAAACACTCTTCGATCGGGCAGAGGAAGAATTTGGGTGCCAAGCTCACATCCTTGTGAACTGTGCAGGGGTGTTGGATCCAAAGTACCCAAGCCTAGCCAATACAACAGTAGAAGACTGGGATATGATACTCAATGTTAACACCAAAGGCGCGTTCCTGTGTTGTCGAGAGGCAACTAACCGTTTGACACGCGGAGGCGGAGGAAGAATCATTATGATAACAACATCACTTGTGGGGAGCCTGCTACCTGGGTACGCGGCTTATGCAGCCTCAAAGGCGGCCGTGGAAACCATGACCAAGATTGTGGCTAAGGAGTTGAAGGGCTCAGGTATCACTGCCAATTGTGTTGCGCCGGGTCCGGTGGCGACGGAGCTGTTCTTCGCGGGTAAGACGGAGGAAATGGTGAAGAGAATTGCGGATGCCTGCCCACTAGGTCGGCTAGGTGAGCCTGATGATATATCTGGGATTGTTGGATTCTTGGCTGGTGATGCTGGGGAGTGGATCAACGGCCAGATCATTCGTGCCAACGGCGGATCTGTTGTTTAACCTTCCTCCCGGAGTCCCCCCCGTCTACTGCTAGGCTAAAAAGACTTCCAGTACTGTTTCTTCTTTTTTGTTTTTCGTCCGACTTCTCCACATCTTCTTAACAGAAATGCTATCAGTAATGACTAGAAACCAGATACTCATCCTGGCTTTACGTGTAAAGTAGAGAAATAATTACATTATGGACCAACATTTTCAATAGTTTTTAAACTAATAATAGTACCTTAGAAACAATTCCCCAGAATTTTTAGATATTCACAGTTAGGACCTTCCAGGTTATTCTGTGTTTTCAATTTTTATTCCGCATTTATTTTACACAGTACCACACACAAAATTGGTATCAGAGCCTACAGTACTATTTGTTAATTCAAGTAGCCATATTAGTTATCATTTATATTATTGTTTAGTTTTTATAAAATTGTTTAGTTCAATATTTATCCTCGATTAGTTTAGTTTTATGATTGATGAACTTTTAAAAGCTTTTAGTCCTAGTTTAAGTGAAATCAGATCTCAACAGTCTAGACAGTACATTCAGATTAAAACAGGTTTTCAGTTAATAGAACAGCTCAGTTGTGGTTTAGATAAGAAAATCAGTTTAGAATTTAAAAAGAATATAATTACCAGAAATCAGTTTGAAGAGTTTTCGAAAAAATCTCTTGACCAAACTACCCAGATTTTAGAAAAAATTAGTAAATCAAAGATTCACAAGCAATTAGAAAATTTAGATTACTTTAAAGATTTACATTCAGAAATACTTAAAAGAATAAATAAATTAGAAGAGAAACAGTTAGTTATATCAGAAAAATTGCCTTGCAAGCAGGATATAATAGATTTAACCAGTAAATTAGATACTACTCAGCCAAAAGATATTGAGACAGAAATCAGAAATTTAGTTAAAGACCTCAGAGTTGAAGTAGATAGAATAAAACAGAACTCAGTTGAAATCAGAAGAGAAATTGATGAGAAACTCCAGAAGATGGAGATTCTTTTGGAAGAAGTAAAGAAACTATCAAATGGAGAATAGTCATGATAGTTTATTTTATAGAATAGCATTAGAAAATTCAGGAAAAATTCAACCAGATCCTATCGGATTGTCTAGTTTCAAACCAACAGGAAAAACAGACGAGATTGTAGTTAAGCAAAATAATACTATCATAGAACTTTTAATTAGTCTTAGCCATAGACTAGCAGAGACATCAGAAAAGATAGATCAGTTATCCATTAGAGTAGAAAAACTCCAAGAAAGAAACGCGTTAGAAGCTTTGACTTCTAAAATAAACCAGATCAGTATCTCGTCCTCAACAGGGTACTTAGAACCCAAAAAATCCAGTAGATCTTTACAGAACAATACCTTTTATTACAATATATTTGGTACTCCAGACCCAAACAAGGGAAAGAGATTAGAAATTCCTCAATAATGACGTTTAGCAGTAAGACCAAGGTCAGTGGAATTCCTTTATTCAATAGAGTATTTGGAAAACAGCCAATAGAAGAAAACAGAATTGAAGGAATCATAGATCCAGATATACAGTTAGATAGATTTAGAAATCACAGTTTAGAGATATTAGATCCAGAGATTTTATACAAATCACAAAATTTCTTCAATAGAGGAGTTAGAACTTACACCAGTTATCAAGAAAAGCCAATCAGCGTAGTAACAGAAGATCAGACAGAAGTCTTAGAAATAATTACCCAAGAGAGCTTCAACAAGCTCAAAAGGTTAAGATTAGGTCTTATACACCTAGGATTAATTACCATAGGAATCAAGGGATTAGCCAGACAAGATCTAGGAACCAAAGTATTGGTCATGATCTTTGACAATAGATTTACAAATCAAGAGCAAGCCCTGATAGGAAGCATGGAGTTAGACATGAACAACAACTGCCAGATTGTTTACTGCACACCAGGTTTCCAGGTAACCTTAGATGAATTCTACCAGCATATAAGAATAGGAATTAAAACAAGAGGATATCATATGATCCCCAATGCTCAGAACCTTTTAGCATGCGTAAGTTTTATAGGAAAATTAAGTAACCACAGTAGCACCAAATACAAGCTCAGAACAGATCAATATTTGAAAGCTTTAGGAACTAGAGGAATTCAGGTAATAGAAGCCAAAAAACGAGACTCAGAAATGTTAGCCGGACTTGAATGGAAAGTCACTAACTTAGTTCCAAAAACACAGCTTAAACCAAATAATAATAGTTTTTATACTACGAGTTCAGGAGAAGTTAATCTCAGATTCAGCGATTATACTTCTGTAGGAAGACATTCGGACGTTGGCAGTTCTATTCAGTCAGAAATAGAAACAGAACACATCTATATGGCATATGAACAGCCTCAGTTTACTTTTGATCAGTTATTTAAATTTAGTGAATCAGACATAATCAGGTTAAAGGAACTCCTAGAACCAGTTTACAGACCAGATTTAGATTATTATGATTACCAAATTTTGGAAGGATATTACACTCAAAAACTTGAGTATGAGCATCCAGAAATAGAAGATAGTTTTCAAAGACAATATTTAATAGAGAATAATATATTTGCCTTAGAAGAAAAATTTTTAGAATATGATACCAGCAGGAAAAACAATCTTTCAGTCGAAGATATGTTTTGCCACTCAGACCCTAGATCTAAATATTACCAACTACCAGTAGAAAACACAGAAAGTCATATGGTAGAAGTCAAAATGGAGACATATGACAATACTCCACCAGTACTCCCAAATCAAGTATACGAAATGGGAAACATTCCAATTAGTAGATCTAGAATCGAGCCATCAGCTCAAGAACTAGAATTCAGAACCTATGGAAAAAGATTACCAGCAGATAGAAATATAACCCTTATGGCACAAGCAGGCACGGGATTAATGCTAGACATTGCAGCATTTGATCCCCAGTTTCATAAAGCAGTAATAGACAGATGGGAACAAGCCTTAGTAAGAAAACTTTTAGAAATGACCAATTGGCACTCTTCAGCAGAGATGTGGTCATATTGCGAATCATTTTTAGGAGACACAGCAAAAGGAATTGTAGAAGCATACAAAAGAGATTTTGAAATACAATATGCGGCTTTAATAGCCCAAGGACCAAATGTCTACAATTTCACAAGTTTAGTTAAAACCCTAATTATAGGAGCAGATCCCAATAGAGGAAACACCACCTACCAGAATGTAGCTATAAGACAGTTAGAACAGCTTAAGTTGCATAAATGGAAATATATAGTCAATTTTTGCAATGACTTTATAGCCCTTGCATCCCAGACAGGCAGAGCACTAGATCCAGAAATTAGTGACAAATTCTTCAGAAAACTTCCAGGCCCATTAGGAGAAGAAATATGGGAAAAATGGAAAGTCACCAATGGAGATGAAAACCAACATTTAGGAATAGGTCCTAGAATTCAGTTTGTTTTTACAGTTTTAAGAGACAAGTGTACAACACTTGAAATACAGAAAGGCATAAAGAAAAACAGGTTAAACTTCTGTAGCCAAGTCATATATACTCCACAACAGTATGGATATGACCAAGAAAAGAGAAAGAAAAAGAAAAATAAATTTTATAAATATCAGAAGAAAGCCAGTAAATACCATAAGAAAATAGCACAGACAGGAAAATATAATTATAAATACCAGAAACATGGCTATTATCCTAGAAAGAGATATAGGAGAAGTCAGTCTTATGAACAAGCATCCAGTAAAAGACAGTTTAAGCCAAAACCCAAGAAACATTTTAGGAAAAAGGTTCAATCGACTCAAAACCGAAAATGTAAGTGCTTTATATGCGACTCAGAAGATCATTTAGCCAATAAATGCCCTAATAAAGGGAAAAATCAGAGAAATGTAGAAAAGGCAAACCTTATGGAGGAACTAGAAGATTTTGATAATATAAAATTTATAGAAATAAAGCTAGAAGATAGTGACACTGAATCAATATATAGTTTGATCAGTACAGAACCAGAAGAAATAAATTTCTTAGAAGAAAGTGATAGTTACAGTAGTAGTTCAGAAGAGGAACTTCTCAGTTATCTACCAGAATATACTTTTATGATTAAAAGCAGTACAGAATGCATACACCAGTGGAAACATAATATAGGTCAAGACAGTGAACCTTGCTCAGAATGCAATGGTTATCCTTTTAGATTATTTAGAAGTATCTGTGAACATTGCAAGAAAAATATTTGCAAATTTTGTCTCAAGAAAAACTATCAGATAGATAGAGATTTGATAGATTTAAGTGGTAGCATACAGCAACCAGTGTTAAACCAGAATTCTAAATTAGCACTCCAGGAAGCCAAATTAGAAGCAGCTACAATTAAGTTGGATTTGGATAGAACCAAATTTCAGTTAGAAAAGCAAGTTGGAGAGCTAGAAAAGAAAATAGAAATTTTATCTATAGAATTAGAAACCTATAGAATAGAAAATGGTAGATTAAGAAACCAATTACATGAGAAAAACCAGCCCTTAAAATCAGTCGAGGTATTAGAAGACCACTGCAACATTGTTGAGTCGGTCAACAGAATAGGCGAAAATAGCCTTATAGAAATAAATTGTGAACTCTTATTACCAGCTAAAGGAAGGAATCCAGGTAAAATCATAGAAACCAAAGCTATGGTAGATACAGGAGCCAGTAAGAGTCACATTAGTCGTGATCTTATACCAATAGAATATTTTACCAAACCAGGATATATAGCTAGAGCAGATCTTATGAATAACACCAGCATTATTTATGATACATGTCTCATGAATAGCAGCATTAGGTTTACCAACAGACTTCAGCAGCAGCATACCTACCCATTACCCATGGTATGGATAGGCGATATTAATCACAGCTATAAGTTTATCTTAGGATTAAACTTTATAGATAGTATGAATGGAAGCATCACATTTAGCAAACACTTTGTGACGTTTCATAAACGTAGTCTACAGGTAGAAACACTTCATGCCCAGACTATAGAATCAGAGTTGTCAGCTAAGCGTGGTGGAACCATAGATACAACTGAAAAAATAGCAGAAGAAAATAGAATAGTAAAGGAGAAAATAGCAGAAGCGTTAAGACATGTACCATCTCCAGATACACAGTTAGATTCATACGAAGAAACCATAGATGACATCGTCGAAACAGAATTAGAATGGTTAATGGAAGAACAGCTAGAGGACCAGTTAATCCAGATAGACCATAATATAATAAATTTTTGCCAAATAGAACATTCTTTGTCAGTTCTTGATCGCAAAAAGAAGAAAAGAACAGATAAAGATCGGTTAGATGAATTAATTAGGTTAGCCGAAGAAACCCAGATTTTAGGAGAAAATCCAATCAAACATTGGAATAAAACCAAGACCTTAGCACATTTAGAAATCATAAACCCAGATTTTAAAATCAGTACTCAGAAAATAGTATATAGCCCTTTAGATATAGAGGAATTTGAAAAACAGATTAAAGAACTACTAGATCTTAAAGTAATAACAGAAAGTATCAGTCCTCACAGAAGCGCAGCCTTTATGGTAAGAAATCATGCAGAAGTTAAAAGAGGAAAAGCACGAATGGTCATAAACTACAAGCGCCTTAACGATAATGTTCAGATAGATAGTTACGATATACCCAGCAAGGAACAGCTTATCAATAGTATTCAAGATGCAATTATTTTTAGTAAATTTGATTGTAAATCAGGATTTTGGCAGATTATGTTAGATCAGTCCAGCAGACCATGGACAGCTTTCACATGTCCTCAGGGATGTTATGAATGGATAGTCATGCCCTTTGGCTTAAAGACAGCCCCTAGCATTTTTCAAAGAAAAATGGATAGTATATTTAAGAATTCCAATTCTTTCATTCTTGTTTATATTGATGATATTCTTGTTTTCAGTAAGACACAGGATGAACATTATAGGCATCTTAGAATTGTTTTTCAATTATTTTTAGATAATGGTTTAATCATTAGTAAAAAGAAAATGGAGTTAAATAAAGAATATATAGAATATTTAGGAGTAAGAATAGGAAAAGGAAAGATTCAGTTACAACCACAATAGGAAAAGGAAAGATTCAGTTACAACCACACATTGCACAGAAGATATTAGAATTTCCTGATAAAATAGAAGATAAGAAAAAACTCCAGTCATTCTTAGGAACCTTGAATTATGCTAGACCTTACATAAAGGATCTTAGCAAAATCATAGGACCCCTATACAGTAAAATGACCCCAACCGGTCAAAAATACTTCAACCAGCAAGATATTAATCTTGTCAGAAAAATCAAAGAAATCTGTAGAAATCTACCAGAACTAGATTTACCATTAGAATCTGATTACATAGTAATAGAAGTAGATGCAAGTGAAAAAGGATGGGGAGCAATACTCCTCAGTAAATCTACTAAATACTCAGCAAAATCTACAGAAAAAATTTGTAGGTATTCCAGTGGAAAATATAAAGAAAAAGGAAACTTAGCCAGCATAGATTGTGAAATATTAGGAGTTATTAACGCCATTAATAGCTTCAAGTTATGGCTATTCAAACCTTTTACAGTCAGAACAGATTGTGAAGCAATTGTTAAATTTCATAAGCTTCTCAATGAGAAAAAGATTAGTACTCGTAGATGGCTTAACTTTGTAGATATAATAACAGGTAATGGATACACAGTAGAATTTGAACATATTAAAGGGAAAGAAAACACTTTAGCAGATTACTTATCCAGAGAAATAAGGACTAATATTTCTGATCTTTCAGATGGCGTCTTCCAGCAACATAATCAGTTCAACCAGAACAGATCAGAAGTTTTTAACCTTTGGGAGTATAACTCTCAGAGTTTTCCCTGAACAATCCAGATCTAAATTCAGGTACCTCATCCACAATATCAGTGAGGAACAGAAGTGTCTTTTAGATAATCTCTGGGACTCTCACAAAGATGTTCCTAGATTTTTAGGTTGTCTAAACGCTTTAAACATTTTCTTTAATCAACAAAATGGGTCAAACCCAACAAAAAGATTTTCATTTTATTGCGTAGCTATAGGCCGTGTTCCAGGAATTTATTCCTATTGGCCAGAAGTTTTAAAACAGGTAGATGGAATCCCTTCCTCAACATGGAAAGGTTTTCATACTTTTGCAGAAGCAAATCAATGGGCAAATCGCGCCATTGGAAATAATTTTTACGTTTCAGAGTCTTCTAGAAGGTTAAATACCCAAGCGGCCCTTGAGACTGCAGGTTTTGAAAATAACCAGGTTTTCAATCAACCACCTTCTAACCAGCCACTTGCTCAGCAAATAAGATTTTGTAGTCATTGCGAAACAATGACTAAAAATTTTAAACTTTTAAATAAAAGAAACCAAGATTTTGAGCAAGCCAATCAACAGTTAATCAACAATCAGCGAAGGCTTGAAGAAGAAATAACAACTCTCAAAAAGAAGTTGTTAGAATCAGAAAAGGAACTCAAGAAGATTAGAAGCCCTTTTACCCCACTGGTAAAAGTGAGAAAGCAGTCTTCCCCACTGGAGGATGAAGAAAAGAGTGAGTGGAGTAAGGAATATGATCCAATTGAGCTTTTGCAACCAAAAGCATTTACTTTTCTTTCAAAATTCCCTCCAGATGTTATCAACCATATTCAGCATTTAGCCAGACAAGATAGAGTTCATTTCCAGGAATTCTTATTCTCAGAACTAATCAAAATCAACCAGAATGAAGGATGCATTCCGGGTCTCACTATTTCCTGGAAAACCCTTTATTTACAAGAAAAAGATGTTGTTCCATGCCCAGAAATCAAACCAACCTGCATTCAAATACCTTTAGAACGGATGACCTGTACTTGTCAACTCATTTACAGTATTCCCATGGCCAACATAGACATGAAGAATTTCAAACCCTTTTATCTTAATTTCAAAGATAAAATGGTAGAAATTACAGAAGCAACTCTTTTGGATTATGGATATATTCAACAAATTATATTCCATGACCCAGAAGACACTAACAGATTTGGAAGAAAGATTGCAGCTTGTGTTCTTAATTCCATGGCAGAACAGGGTACAGCAGTAGAAGCGGTAGTGGAATCCAAACTTCCAGAATGGACGTCTACTGGGCAGCTCATTCCCGCTTACCACAACATCCACATCAATACCAATCCAGCCAATACAATCCTCAGACGCATTTATCATTGCGATAATGACGCCCCATGGATTTGCGAAACAAATTCCATAAGGAAACAGATCAGACATGCTATTGCCTTCTCCATAGCGGAAGGATTTCATTATGACAGTCTATATGACTACGGAAAGGCACCATTAATATGTGAAGACCTATTTCAAAAAATTAGGTCCAATGATCACATTCCAGAACTAAAATTTCATTTTGAAACAGGACATGATAATTTAGTCAGGTATTACTTAGAGCAGAAAGATCAGCAAAGAACCATGATAGCAAAAGATGATCCATCCATTCCATCTGAAAAAGAAGAAGAAGAAGATTATGATTTCGATGATGAAGCCATTCATAATCTCAACAACACTATGGAAGGATAAGAAGAAAGGTATCCACCATGACTGACTGACAGCAATCTCGTCATCACATGGGTCGATACTTTATGAAATTTGAAAGCATTTGCCGAAAGCAAAGGATTACTTTCACTATTTCAACCACTCTCCAAACAGCTTTTACTGTTTCAACTACTTTTCACCAAACCAGACATAAACAGTTCAGCTACTTTCGGTCATTAGTCTTTGTAATAATAGAAGGACGGTCTTCTTTTTCAAAAAGAAAGTTGAAAGATGTGATGATGCGGGCCAGAGTTCACGCGGCATCTACTATTCTCTTTGGAAAACCGGATCACTTCCTTTTATTAGGTTGCCAGTCATGTAACTTTAGGATGGTCTATAAATAGAGTCAAGTCTTTCGTTTGTAGATACGACTCTCCTAAACACTTGAACGATTGCTATCTAAAGCATTTGTTGCAATTGGTCGAGTCAATCTTCAGCAATTGAGTCTTTGTAATCAGCAGTTTGCAATAATATTGTAAGTCTCTCTTCAGTTCTCTATTGTTCTTTAGGGACTCCCGAAAGGGAACACCCCCATGATTATAAACAAAATGTATACTGTATAAACCATATGCTTGTATTACCCAAAGAATTTTAATCCAGTTTTCATATCATGATACCTTAAAATTTTAAAATTTTAAAGGAGTGATGACTTCAGGCCTTTAAACCGTAAAGCCTTCTTGAGTCTTGTACCCGTTTAGCCAAAGGTGGCGTTGAGGGAGTAGTATTCGGAGGTAGGTTAAGAAGGAAAATAAGAAATTTCTCTAAACAAAATTTTTTAACACATAAGGAGAAAATGATAATGAAAAGAAAGATTAATCAATGGGTAATACGATATATGATTTTAACAGTATTCAAGTTGTTTTAAACAGTTAATCTGGATCATGTGGTGGTAAGTACCGAGTAGGATTTACAAATATTTGATCACAAACCCTTTACATATATGAACAAGAAAGAACTTGTCTTAATTCATATTCATAGATTACAAGAGGAAATACATTTCCAGAATTTTTTAATAGGTACACTTTTAAAGACGCCCATATATATTCACAGACCTAGATATAGTACCACACTTACCAGATTTATAAGAAAAGAACAGGATAAGCTTAGAGAATTAGAAAACCAGCTAGCAGAAGCAAAACTCCAATATCACAGAGCAAGACCATTCCAGAATTAGAACTAAAACCATAATAGTTTAAAATTGAAGGTATAAAGTGTAATTAATTAGATTTGTCTCTACCAGAATCCCTACCAGTGTCTCTACTCATAGCAGAATTGTCTTCTTAATTGCTTCTCGTTCTTTTTTCTTTTTTTTTTTTGTTTTCTTTTAGTACTATGTTTTCCATTCTTGTTCGTCAGTGTGAAGAGTGCGTGGGGAAAATGTAAAGTCAGTTTAGATAGAGTTAATTTTAAAGAGTAATTCTACATCCACACCCAAAACACACTCCCATGTACACACCTATATATTTGCGTATGAGTTTGTATATGGGTGTGTGTTTTTGGTGTAATCCTAAAATAATTGAATTTGTATTGATTTAGACTCCGTTCCAGAACACTTTCTTAAAAAATAAATATTTATTTCATATTTTCAAACTCAAAAATAATATAAATGAAAAATAATTTTTCAATTTTTTTTGCACCCTATTAAAGATCTCAATGAGATCTATCCAACAAGATCCATATTGATAGGAAAATAATTTGCGCAAGCACATAATTTTTGAGCTTAAAATTACCTTCTTAAAAAATAAATACTTATTTTTCTTTTCGGAACGGAGCGTTGCTCCTCTCAGGAAATGAATTTCAGTTGTCGGAATATCCAGTTTGACCGGCCAAGTGCAATTATCACCTAACTTATTTATTTATTTTTGTTACTAGCTCTCAGCTTTGTGTGTGTTAAATTCACCTCTTTCAAAAAAATTCACCTTTCTCTTTCTTTGCCAGCTGCTTGGTAATTTAGGAGATTAATTAACATATTGTGTAGGAGTATGGTACGCATGTTTTTGGTTATTAAAGAAAAGGGGTGTGCCTATGAATTACTATTAGACAAATGGTGTTGTGGAGAATGGTACGCATATTTTGTGTCTGTTAGGAGTGTTTTTGGTATACGGTACGCATATTTTTCGGTTCATTAGTTATGTATATTTGTAGTATTGGCTAGTACATATTTTGTTGGTTTAAATTATGAATATGAGTGTACAGTATGCCTCTCATTTCTGGTAATTTATCACACTTTCAAGTTTTTTTTTTTTTTCCTTCCTAACTCAGCTTGTCTAAATCAATTTATATATATCTCGACTAATTTTCAAGAATCAATCATATCACCCACTGGCAAGGGTATCAATTAAAATCAGGATAAAGCCACTTATGAACTGTCTATGATTGGAACCTGTAATTTGAGAAAACTCGTGAAGCACAAATCTTTAGTATTTACCATCAGACTAACCTTAGTATTGCACTCTTTCCTTCTTGTTGTTTCATCTCATGTCATCGTATTGCACTCTTTTCTTCTTCTTCTTATCTACTGTACTTCTTTCCATTGAGCAAAGTTGAATATATTCTGCAATCAAACTGTTTGTTACCTAAAGATAACGTATCGGCCCTTTACCACAAATAATAAAGTGGTATAGGAGATGCACTCCGTTTGATTTACCATTTTGAGAGTAATTTTTATTTTCGGCACAATTTTTAATAAATTTTTCCCTCTATCTCTCTCTATTTATTATCACTCAATTCTTAAAAATAACTTTCTAAACGTCAACCAAACAAAGTGCAAGTCTTTCATGTGTCTTTCAATATATTAACCCACCTGACCACCTGGACGTTTCTCCAACCCAATCTTGACTTTTCCTGTTAAAAAGTGACCCTAAGATCTTACAATGACTCATCTGATTCTGCCCCTTCCAACGTAAGGGATGACTAACAGAAATGCTACGGTACCAAAAAATAATAATAATAATAATAATAATAACTCAAAAACTCCACGTCACACCTATATAGGTCTCACGTCACATCGTAAGTGTGGCCACGTGACTTTTTCCGGAGCTTGTGAATTAGTTTTTTTCTGGTACCGTAGCATCTCTGGTCGAATGATAAAAAAGAATAAATTTTTTACACCGTCGGTATAAATATTTATTTTTTTAAAATCAATTACATCGTAATACGTGTTAAAATAGTGGTTTCAATTAATAATAAATAACGACGTGGTACAATACAATTAATTTGAAGAAAATAAATAATTAAACCGTGGATAAAAAGATGTGTAAGGGATGCCTTGTCTGCTTCTACCCCTTCCCACGTAAGGGATGACGTTTGGTACTTTCAACAGTAAAATGCATTTTAAGGCTGAAGTTGAGCCCATCAAACCGCCATGTCATCTGATCAACAAAAAAAAAAAAAACCGCCATGTCATCAATTTCTCTCAAGATTCTTTCCGACCTCTTGCTCCAGTGGTATATTAATACATCAGGACACTGGATCGCCACCAGACCCAGAAATCTCGACCATAGCCGGGGAAACGGAAACCACCATGGAAAAACCATCCCCTTCCCTTCCACTTGCCAGCCGGGTGGCAATAGTAACTGGTGGCTCTCGTGGTATTGGCCGTGCCATTACGGTCCATCTTCAATCCCTCGGTGCCAAAGTTGTTACTCCATCAATTATGCTTCAAACTCCAACCAAGCTGACCTCTTAGTATCCGAGCTCAACTCCGCGGTCAATTCTTCTCGTCCTGTGGCAATAGCAGTCCGAGCCGATGTGTCGAACCCAGATCAGGTCAAAACGCTCTTTGATCGGGCAGAGGAAGAGTTTGGGTGCCAAGCTCACATCCTTGTGAACTGTGCAGGGGTGTTAAACCCAAAGTACCCAACCGTAGCCAATACAACAGTGGCAGACTGGGACATGATGCTGAATGTTAACGCCAAAGGGGCGTTCCTGTGTTGTCGAGAGGCAACAAACCGGTTGACACATGGAGGTGAAGGAAGAATCATTATGATAACATCACCACTTGTGGGTAGCCTGCTACCTGGGCACGCGGGTTATGCAGCCTCAAAGGCGGCCGTGGAGACCATGACCAAGATTGTGGCTAAGGAGTTGAAGGGATCAGGTATCACTGCCAATTGTGTTGCACCAGGTCCAGTGGCTACGGAGATGTTCTTTTCGGGCAAGACAGAGGAAATGGTGAAGGGAGTAGCGGATGCCTGCCCGCTAGGTCGGCTTGGTAAGCCAGATGATATATCTGGGATTGTTGGATTCTTGGCTGGTGATGCCGGGGAGTGGATAAATGGCCAGATCGATCATTCGGGCCAATGATGGATTTTTTATTTAGAATTTCCGTTTTGCTATGCATGCCTTGGTTTTTCTTCCTTATTTGGTTTTTCTTTCTTTTGTTTTGCCTCGTCTTTCAGTGTGAAGGCCGGTAGAAGTCTGAAGTCCGTTAAAAGTAATATCTTTACTTATCCCCAGTTAAAAATCGGAATTTGTATTAATTCCCTCACCTCGGTGAATGGATTTCAGGTGCATTGACTATCCGGTTTGACCAACTGCCATATTCTTTGCTTTTCATTTTGCTACTAGACACACCAAATACAATCGGCTAGCTTTGTCTGAGTTATATCTAGACTGTTCACTTTTCTCTTTCATGGAATTTGGCTATCTTTATTGTTCGGTACTGTAATATTTATCTATGGCTTCAAGAAATTTCTTATAAGTCAGTTGTCTGCAACTCTACTAATACCTTGATATTAATTCTACTGTCCACTAATAAGGACTCAACTAAGTTTACGACAAAACTATGTACAAACTGACACACAAGATCGAGCTAATACGTACCATTTAATGAGTTTTGAACGTGTGACTTAAGTGGCAGTAAATCTTGTAATGCATAGGCCTTGACTACCTAGTCAACTCTCGGGATATCAATATCGACATTGAGCAAAGGTTTGTAAGATTTTCGCATATCTAAAAAGTAAAAGATTTATGACAAAAAGTTTCAAAAAATTCACCAAAGGCAAAACAAAATGAATAATACATTTTCACTGTCTTTTAATTAGTGTTTTTTTAGTGCTGTGCCGCTGTCCTATATAATGTTATTAATCTCGTATCCTACCGACAAGAAAACGCGCGGGACACCCTTCGCTATGTTCTGTCTCGGCAAACATACCACCCTTTCCCACCTTTTTCCGGGCTGTTCCGGCGCATTTCGGTCACTCAACGATTTCTGTCCCTAAGCTTGGAAACACCTGAAAAAGATGTAATTGTAAACCATGATGCATGTGCGTTTTGTTCTATAGTGATAAATAGAAGTAGAGAAACAGAAGAGCAAATAAATTTTGAGTTTTCATCAACAAAATTGGTGGTTGTTCACGGAGATCGAACGCCGGAGATTTAGTGGCTTGAAACCCACTACTGCATTTCATCAGAAGAAGCAAGCAAGCAACACAGAGAGAAGTAGAGGAGACGTGCCTCGGTATACAAAGAAGGCTCCTTTTGGTGTATCAGATTTTAATTTTCTGAATAGAAAAATATGTAAGGCTATTAAGAATTGTTTCAACATATATACTATCATATAATGCTAAATCCAAAATGGTACATCAGAACATACCGATACCGATATGTTTCATACCATCAAAAACAGTACATTGTTCAATACAAGATTGATAACTTTAGTCCTATATGATTTTTTTTAAGACTTTGAACTATATTTGTTTTACACTTTTATTTCCTTTCATTGAAACGAAAAACTAACAAAAAAAACATGAAAAAAAACACCTAAATGTAAAAGAATACCGACTGTCTCCAAAAAAAGAAAAAAAAAAAAGAAAAAAGAGAGAGAGACCAAATCCACTGTTAGTAAGAGTGATTTTTAAACAGTCGTTCCTTTTTGCTTTTTAAAGTTGCCTTGCCTTTTTACTATTCCAATCATTTTGCTTGTGAAATTTATAAAGGTTCCCATTTTGTTTAAATTCACCTTGGATTGCTTCCCATCTCTTTTTCACCGTGCGGTTTACTAGAATTATTATCCAAAGATTCCAACCCTCTTCTCAACAGACCCGGGGACCCTGTCTAGCGGCACCTCTGCCGAGCGGGTGTCAAACGGTCAATCTAGTCGTTCATCTCAAAATCGACGGCCCGGATCAAAACATCTTTTCCTTTTTCTTTTTTTTTTTTTTAAATCCATTCGGTACCTTTGCTTCTGAACTGTCCAAAACACTTTTGAATGACCGAGATACGCTCGGCACCCCTGCCAAGCACCCCTGCTTGGCAGGGTCTCCCGGTTCCTTCTCAACTCATCAATAACGATATCAACTTACTATCAATAAGACTTCAATCCACAACCTCACTTCACTTAACTGCAATTACATAACTATTGAACCAACTATCTCGATTATCAATTTACGTCCAACTTCTATTCTTATTGTTGGTCGATCATCGAAACATCAACCTCTTTGCAATCTATCTTGAGAGTGTTCAGACTCCATTCTGCTAAGATTTTTATTTATTAAATACTTATTTTTTATTTTACGAGACATGCCATTCTTTCACAATATTATACCCTTAATTTCAAAAATAAATTTAAAAAATAATTTCTTTTTTTGGTTGGTGGAATATTCTTATTGGCTTAAGAATGTCACATATACCCTACGTCCCAAAAAGTTGGACATTTTTATTATTTCAGTCCCATAAAAAATTAGAAATTAGTTATATTTTTAAATCCGGAATGTTTTTTAAGTAATATGAATCTTGTTTAGTTAATTTTAATAAGTGATATTAAAGAAAATTCGAAAAATCGCATAAAACATTTCTCCGGTATTTTAGTACTCACTCATCCCCATCCCCATCCCCATCCCCGTCATCACGTACTTAGTACTAGTAATATTAAGGAAATCATTTCGGCTGATCATTTCAATTCCTCATCTTATCCCATCTTCTTATCCTTCAATTCCATTCCATTCCAATATGGCCGCATCAATCGCCGCCCCCGCCCCGCAGCCGCAGCCAATTACCCAATCCCTCCTCTTACCACTCCAAGACCGCGTAGCAATCGTCACCGGCGGCTCTCGTGGCATCGGCCGAGCAATCTCCCTCCACCTCGCATCCCTCGGCGCCAAAATCGTCATCAACTTCTCCTCCAACTCATCCGAAGCCGACCTCGTCGCCTCCCTAATCAATACTAACAATTCTTCTTCTTCCGCTGGAAATCCTCGTGCCATCACCGTCAAAGCCGACGTCTCCGACCCCGCCCAAGTCAAGTCCCTCTTCGACGCCGCCAAATCCGCCTTCAATTCCCAACCCCACATCCTCGTTCACTCTGCCGGAGTACTCGACCCCAAGTACCCAACCCTGTTCGACACCACCCTCGAGGAATTCGACCGAACTTTCGGCGTAAACACGAGAGGAGCATTCCTGTGCTTCAAGGAGGCTTCGAATCGGCTGAAGCGCGGCGGAGGGGGTAGGATCATATGCCTGTCGAGTTCGATGGTGGGGGCGCTGAGGCCTGGGTACGGGGCGTACGCGGGATCCAAGGCGGCTGTGGAGGCGATGGTGAAGATACTGGCCAAGGAGCTGAAAGGGACGGGAATCACTGCCAACTGCGTAGCGCCGGGACCTATCGCGACTGAGATGTTCTTTGCTGGGAAGACGGAGGAGATGGTGAGGAGGGTGGTGGATGAGTGCCCGCTGAGTCGACTGGGTGAGTCCAAGGATGTGGCTCCTGTTGTTGGGTTCTTGGCTAGCGATGCTGGTGAGTGGGTTAATGGACAGGTTGTTCGTGTTAATGGAGGCTACGTATGAGCTGAGACTGTCTTAGATACCACCACCGACGCCACCACCACTGATGAGTGGAGTGGGTGAGTCTTTTTCTTTCTTTTTAGGCTCTGAACCCATAGAAAGAAAAATTAAAAAAAAAAATTTGGTCGGAAGAAAAAGAGGGAAGAATATAAAAATTTTAAGTGTAATGTATAGTAAATTTTTCCTCTAATATTTTTTCTATTTTAATTTTCTTTCTTTTTCTTTCCTTTCTATGGATTCCGAACACTCTTTTCATCCTTAATTTCAACAACAATGTTACTCACATAACAATTCAAATACAATAACTTACATAATATCTCACACATATGTGAAATCTACGCATAATAGTGTATGCAAGAGGTTGTATTTAATATTGTGTTTAGATTGTATTACGAGTTATCATTTTATAATCCTAATCTGTGCATGTGCCACAGTGCCAGGCCCAGAAAGTTCAAGCCTGTGGCTTTTTAGGCCTCGTTTGGTCTGTCGTTTTCTGAAACTGTCTTACAGAAAAAAAAATTAAATAAAACAAAGAAGTAAACTAAAAATGAATTGAAAATACGCAATCGTGTTTTTAACTCTCCATCAATGACGTCAAAATTTAGTCTATCGTTTTTTGTACCAAAAATAAATTTACCTGTGGCTTTTTAGGCCTCGTTTGGTCTGTCGTTTTCTGAAACTGTCTTACAGAAAAAAAAATTAAATAAAACAAAGAAGTAAACTAAAAATGAATTGAAAATACGCAATCGTGTTTTTAACTCTCCATCAATGACGTCAAAATTTAGTCTATCGTTTTTTGTACCAAAAATAAATTTACCTGTGGCTTTTTAGGCCTCGTTTGGTCTGTCGTTTTCTGAAACTGTCTTACAGAAAAAAAAATTAAATAAAACAAAGAAGTAAACTAAAAATGAATTGAAAATACGCAATCGTGTTTTTAACTCTCCATCAATGACGTCAAAATTTAGTCTATCGTTTTTTGTACCAAAAATAAATTTACCTGTGGCTTTTTAGGCCTCGTTTGGTCTGTCGTTTTCTGAAACTGTCTTACAGAAAAAAAAATTAAATAAAACAAAGAAGTAAACTAAAAATGAATTGAAAATACGCAATCGTGTTTTTAACTCTCCATCAATGACGTCAAAATTTAGTCTATCGTTTTTTGTACCAAAAATAAATTTATAAAACAAGAAATTAACTAATATTTCGAAGAATAGTGGTCAAGTCCGAGATCGTCCACGGAGAGTGAAAAGCTACGTGCAGTACTTTTGATTTATTTTTAATTTAACTCAAAGAATAAAAGTTGAATTTGTGATTCGATTTGAGTTGACTAAAACTAAACTAGAAAGCAATTAAAGTTTTGAATACAAAAGTGAGAAAGGACTAGGGTTTCGATTCCACCTTCTCCTTGCAATATAATCGTAATAAAGTCTAGGGTAATTATTCAACATAAAACAAATAAGACTGTCACTAAGGCTTATAATTCCTATCGAAAATCGTCAAGAGAGTTAACAGGATTCGTACACCGTAAATGTTATCTCAACATAGCTCGGATCATTTCACTGGATTTAATCAACGGCACGATCCGTCTAACGCAATATAACCCATCTCGGAGACTATCATGGAGAAGTGAAAACTATTGTATGACAGTGCTCGAAATCCGAAATACAAACACCATAGATAAATAGAAAAAGTCTGTTCGTTAATAGGATCTATGAACCATCTCAAAAAGTCATGCAATTAACAGTTGAATAAAACCCTAAAAACCAAACAATAACATTACTCAGAGAAAGTTTTCTCAGCCGAAGGATTTAGCCGCGCATGGAGAAGGAGATGATCGGGCAAGGATAGATCTCCATTGAAGATCCTGCCGTTTCTGTTTATGCGTCCTGTTTGTGCGTGGAAAAGATATCCCAAACAAAACCCCTGCTGTCTTTTTTTATACTAGCCGACAGTTCTCGTCCAATTCCATAGTAGCTTAACGATTTTATACGGTGCTTCTTTTCTTCAAATATCCAATATAAACTTGGTCTCTTTTTTTAATTAATTCGATTGGCACCGGTAAAATTTTTAATTTAGCTCCGATTGTTATCCAACGGCTCCGTGGAAACTGAAACAAGAAAAAACAAATATCAAACTTCAAACTTCAAATAATATAATAAACGGACATAACAAAAGTAAATTGGGGGCGTAAATAGGCACATTTATGCACATATCAGTAATTTTCTTCTTAATTTCTGGAGGCACCAACCCAAACACGGTTAGAACAACCCGTCCTTTTTCAGGATTACGCCACCCCATGGTTGAAGTCTTGTTTTATCTGCTCTCCTATTTGACCGTTTTGTGTCCCAAAATGTTTCAATTATGGTTGAAGTCTTGTTTTATCTGCTCTCCTATTCGACCGTTTTGTGTCCCAAAATGTTTCAATTAGAACAACGATCTTTTTCATCGTCCGGAAGTAGTCCCGCCTTTTCTCATGCAAGAGTGAGTAAGTTTCGTTTTCAAATGTTATTTCCATTGCCTGCAAAACCGAAAATTATGAAAGGGAACCAAAAAACAACACCAGGGAAGATGTCAAAAAAAAAAAAAAATAGCTCTATCTATGACAGAGTTGCATAACAAAAATACAGAATGTTGAAAAATGGAATTTTACCAAAGAGAATTTGGTGGGACCCACACAGCGTGAGGTGGGCCCAACAACAGTGAATAAATTCCATTAAAGATGAATGAGAAATTGTCTCATTATGGGAATTGAAAAAGCCAAATGATGTGCGTGTGTACCGTCACCAAACACCTAAATTAGATCAGGGCCGGGGCCGGAGCTCAAGATTCGGTCTGTGGTCTATGGTCTAGTCTAGATTGGTTTGGAATTAATGATTGTGCTTTATTGGGTCCGAACTATTCGCGTTTGGATGGTTCAGTTACAGAATCAGTTGTGTACAACTGATTAATACTGGGTAGAATGCCTAAAATAAAACCCACGATTTGATTATGAAATCAATTGCTGGATTAATGGCTGTAGCAGTTTTTCTCTAAAAATTGAATTCCCTGTATTCAATTCCCTATATTCAATATGAATATTGAATTGGCCCTATTGAATGGGCAACTCCCCCTGTTGAATTCTGGTATTCAATGAGAAAGCTCCTCATCGATTATATAAAGGAGTTCGGCTCTTTTGTTTCAATACACCAAAAAAAAAAAAAATTCGAGAGCTCTTCATTTGCAATATTGTTCTTCCTTTCTAGAGAGAGAGAGAGAGTACAGACACAAGTTAGTTTGACGGGCAGTCTACGGCGGTGCTCCGGCGGCTGAGTGGGAACCGAGTCAACCCTGGGAGACAAACACCGACACAACCTCCAGCACCGGTGAGGCGGCGAATTTGTCTTAAGGGCACCGTTTACAAAACGGGTCTCGGTTTGCAAATTCTTGTTCCCTACTTACAGTTTATGTTTATGTTTCATATTCTGTAATTCCAATTCATTTAATATTCTGTTCAATTGTAAATTTTCAGAAATTAGTAAAATCGATTACTGTTTTTCCGCACTATTTTCCTACCATCTTAAGACAAAACTCTTTTAATGGAAAACAGTTTGCAGAAACAGGTTTATGGAAAGCAAAATGGTTTTCTTGTTCTGGAAAAATCGTACTCCACTGATTGTTTGAGAAACAAATTGTTTTGCTTAAAGGAATTTGGGAAAGGGGGAAAACTCATTTTCTTGATGTGCTATTTCTAGATCAGTGTTGCATGATCTTTGCTCGGTAGTTTGTAGTTTTCTAAAGCAGTAGCATATACTAATTATGAATTGCATTAACATGTTACGTTAGAAACTGGTTTTGCTAAGTAATGTGGCTGTTGGGCTTTCTACTGTCCTATTCTAGGATTCCTCGTTCATGATAAGTTTGCTATTACTTGCATAACAGGTTGTGTTTAGTATACTAGTGATTGCATAACAGGTTGTGTTTGGTATACTAGTGAGATTATCTGCATAATCTGAATAGAAGATAGTATTGATTAGCATTGCTTTCCGGTTTCGGTGTGGGTATTATATCAGTGGAGGGACTGGTTAATTGTTTTGCCTATTAAAACTCTACTGACTTGTTCGTTAATCGACGTTTTGTCATATATTGTTTTGAAATAGTTTGCAAAAGTGGTCGTGCCGTTCATATTAATCTGAGAAACTAGCACATTACTTTTACGTTGTGGTGTGTTTGGCTTCCAGGAAAAGGAAAACGAGTTTTGGGTATATCGGTTTTACCTTCTTTACTGTATTAGCTTTGAGTTGCTAATTATTTTTTGGCTATTATTGGATAAAACATTCTTTGGCTTTGAACGGTTACAAACCAGATTGTTTTTTCCCGAACGTGGAAGTCGACAGGTTGGATTTTGAGATATAAAATCACTGTGGGTTGTAATTACATTTATCAGTATTTGACTTGTCAAAATTTGTAACTCTCGGATTAGTAAAAAGGTATTTGCTAAATGAATTTACTCGGTTTTGTGTAACTCAAAGACAGTACTTATTTGGGTTGTTTACTCACGCAATTTAGTGTAGTAATTGCAGTAAAGGAAAAAAGGAAAACAAAACTTGTTTTGAAAGATAAACAGGTGTTTTCTAGGATTGTGTGATTTTGGAAGACGTGAGTTAATTACACTTTGTTTCCTTAAGACAGTGCAGTGGTTAGGAATTGGCTTATGTGTTTTGCTAATTCATTTTGCTCTACCGTCTTGTTTGTCATTACTTGGCGCAAAATACTTTGTCTATATTCCACTGGGTTTTCCAACTCTAATAACCAATGTCTTGATCGGTGGTTAGTGTTCTAACAGGAAAGCAACAGTTTGGCAATATCAAGTATCTATATTGCGGGCGAGCTAGTATACAAACCATGAGCCATGAGGGAATCTAATCAATGACACGACTGTTATGCTATCGTCTCATATCAGTTGCGATTATTTGCCAATGTCTCATGTTTTCTAGGAAAAGAGCATTTTATACCGAATGAGATCATTGTTGGTTCCTTTTGTACATTGTGGACTTAACTTGTTTTGGTGGAAGTGTTCTCTGATTGTTTCCACAGGAAGGTGTCTAGATTGTTTATGCAAAATAATGGGCCATAGCTTTTTGGAGCATGGTAATTTTGCTCCTTATGGGTGGTCATTGGAAGGATTGCTCGGCGTTTGCTAAGGGAAAGACTATTAGGCTTCGGCCTTGGTCGGTTGTGCGCGACTGAGCCTCGAATCAGTTTGTGATAAATTGTTGGGCCATGGCCTCGGTCAGTCATGCATGACTCAACCTCGGATTGACTTTGTGGTCAAACATTTGGCTTCGGCCTTGATGAGTCGTGCGCGACTCGATCACGGATTATTGGTGAATTGTTCGGCTTTTGCCATGGCTAGTCGTGCGCAACTCGGCTTCAGATCATTGGATCACTTGGTCTCTGATCTAGTCTACTTGGCTTCGGTCTTGACACTGCTCGGCCTCGATCTTATGTTTGATCTGTTCGGTGTAGACAATTAATACACTCGGCTCTGTTGGGTCTAGTGTTTTCGGAAATATGTCTAAATAAGGGAATACTAGTGTTAGTATTTCCCTAAGTGGTTCGACCATAACTATTTGGTGCGCCAGCAGTGGTTCCTGCGGGAACAAGTTCCTCTCATTTAGGGAATGAGCAGGATAGGCAAGTGATTGCCTTGTGAGGGTCCAAGTGACAAAGACTTCTTATCAATGAGTTGAAAGAAGTATTGAACCATTGGATTTAATCCACATGTGTGATTTACAATTACCTTCGAATGTGGGGGTGTCTTGCAAAGGTAGTTGTACCTCCACCTAAAAAGGAGAAGATAGGGCCAAGGACTGTTGATTGTGTGTTTATTGGTTACGCACATAACAGTACTGCCTATCGATTTCTTGTGTATGAATCTGAGATACTGGATATTCACAAGAACACCATCTTGGAATCTAGGAATGCGACGTTTTTTGAACAGACATTTCCATAAAGATCCATAGAAGAGTCGAGTTCCGTTAAGCAAACTTTGGAGACTGCATGTGAAAGCAGTCAAGACCAAGAGAAAGAATGTGATGTTAAGCCAAGACATAGCAAACGGGCTAGAACATCAAACATTCTTTGGTCCAGACTTCCTAACGTATCTGTTAGAAAGTGAGCCTCAGACATTCAAGGAAGCTATGAGCTCTCCTGATGGTCTTTTGTGGAAAAAGGCTATTAAGTGTGAAATTGATTTCATTCTGCAAAATCATACGTGAGAATTGGTGGATCTTCCTCCAAGCAGTAGTGCTTTTGAGCTACAAGTGGATCTTCTAGAAGAAGATGAATGCAGATGGATCAATAGATAAGTATAAAACTAGGCTTGTTATTAAAGGATATAGACAAGGCCTAGACTATTTTGATACTTATTCTCTTGTCACCAGGATTACATCCATTTTGAATGATAATTGCAATAACAGTTTTGCGAAATCTTGAGATACATCAAATGGATGTGAAGACAACTTTCCTGAATGGTAATTTAGATGAGGAAATCTATATGGAACAACCCGAGGGTTTTTCCACACCAGGTCAAAAAAGGAAAGTGTACAGACTTGTTAGATCTTTGTATGGTCTAAAACAAGCACCAAAACAATAGCATGAGAAATTTGACAATGCTATGATGTCCACTGGTTTCACGATCAACGAGTGTGACAAATGTGTATATGTCAGAAACACAGATGAAGGGTACGTCATCTTGTGTCGCTACGTTGATGACATGCTCATTGTTGGTAGTAATGATAAGATTATCAAACCTACCAAGAAGATGTTGAACTCGAAGTTTAACATGAAAAATATGGGCTTTGCAGATGTAATACTAGGTGTTAAAATCATTAGAACATCTGATGGACTTGCACTGTCTTAGTCTTATTATGTTGATAAGATTCTTGAGAAGTTCAGCAAGTCTGATAGCAAGGAGTACTATTGTGGATGTGAATTTCCACTTATCCAAGAATGTGGGGGAAGGAGAATCCCAATTGGAGTATTCTCGGATAATTGGGAGTTTGATGTACTTGATGAGTTGTACAAAGCCCGACATGGCCTATTCAATTAGCAGACTGAGTAGATACATGAGTAATCCGTAGATACACGAGTAATCCGGGGGATGACCATCGGAAGGCGATAGTGAGAGTATTACGCTACTTGAGGTATACTCATGATTTGGGACTGCACTACGCTAGATATCCAGCAATATTAGAAGGGTATTGTGATGCGAACTGGATATCTGATATAAAAGACTTTAAATCCACAGGTGGTGGATAAGTCTTTATACCTGGTGGTGCAGTTGTTTCTTGGAAATCTTCAAAATAGAGGTGCGTTGCATGGTCTATGATGGAATCTGAATTCATTGCTTTAGACAAGGCAACTGAAGAGGCAGAATGGCTAAGCCAGGTTTTAGAAGATATTCCAAGATGGTTGAAACATGTGCCAACAATTTGCATCCATTGCGATAGTAAATTAGCAATAGGAAGGGCACAATGTAACATGTATAATGGTAAGTTGTCGTAGACACAATACCATTAGACAACTGCTCTCAAACTGGGATTGTTACTATTGACTGTGTGAAGTCAAAGGACAACATTGTGGATCTGCTAACCAAAAGGTTAAAGAAAGAGCTAGTTGAGAAAGCATCGAAGGGAATGAGGCTAAAGCCTACTACGCTCGTGTTACCGTGAAGGAAACCCAACCTAGCTGACTAGAGATCCCAAGATCTAGGTTCAATGGGACAACCTACTTGCGAGTAACGGAGAACGATCACTGTTGAGACATGCTCTCCTGCTCATTCTTATAATGCGAAACAGTGATACCTGCAAAATGGAAATAGGTTAAGCGTTGCTTTTAATGACTCTTATGCGCTGGAATGCCAGGCGGGGTATAGCAGGATACCCTTTATAAGAACGTCACGTATGTGAGTATGAAGTGGGGCCGCTTCTGTGAGAATTTAGGAAGGCAAAATTCTCGAGAATACTTGCAGAACTAGGAAGGGGTGTCATGGCCAAAATGAACCCAACAGTGAGAACTAAACTATGTTTGGAGAAGTTCCGTGTGAGGCCTGTTGTCTCGGTTTACACAAACGGTAGAACAGTTCAAGACATCATGTTCACTGGTCAGCCAGTAAATCCGATAGGTCTTCATAAGGGAAGGTTCAAGGCCAAAAGCTACCTATCCTATGCGGGATTTTTTCGTTGTACTCTCTCTCGTGTCAGCTTTGTCTTCCAAGTCGGTTTCTGCCAATTTCATTCACGTGGGGGATTGTTGGAAAATGAAATTTTACCAAAGAGAATTTGGTGGGACCCACACCGCGTGAGGTGGGCCCAACAACAGTGAATAAATTCCATTAAAGATGAATGAGAAATTGTCTCATTATGGGAATTGGAAAAGCCAAATGACGTGCGTGTGCACCGTCACCAAACACCTAAATTAGATCAGGGCCAGGGCCGGGGCCGGAGCTCAGGATTCATGGGCCCGCGACTTGTGGTTCGAGGTCTGTGGTCTATGGTCTAGTCTAGATTGGTTTGGAATTAATGATTGTGCTTAGGGTTCGAACTATTCGCATTTGGATGGTTCAGTTACACAGAATCAGTTGTGTGCAGCTGATTAATATTGGGTAGAATGCCCAGAATAAAACCCACGATTTGATTATGAAATCAATTGCTGGATTAATGGCTGTAGCAATTTTTCTCCAGAAATTGAATTCCCCGTATTCAATTCCCTATATTCAATATGAATATTGAATTGGCCCTATTGAATGGGCAACTCCCCCTATTGAATTCTGGTATTCAATGAGAAAGCTCCTCATCGATTATATGAAGGAGTTCGGCTCTTTTGTTTCAATACACCAAAAAAAAAAAAAATCGAGAGCTCTTCATCTGCAATATTAATATTGTTCTCCTTTCTCGAGAGAGAGAGAGTACAGACACAAGTTGGTTCGACGGGCAGTCTACGGCGGTGCTCCGGCGGCTGAGTGGGAACCGAGTCAACCCTGGGAGACAAACACCGACAGAACCTCCAGCACCGGTGAGGCGGCGAATTTGTCTTAAAGGCACCGTTGTACAAAACGGGTCTCGGTTTGCAAATTCTTGTTCCCTACTTACAGTTTATGTTTATGTTTCATATTCTGTAATTCCAATTCATGTAATATTCTGTTCAATTGTAAATTTTCAGAAATTAGTAAAATCGATTACTGTTTTTCCGCACTATTTTCCTACACAGAATAGAGTTCCAAATGCAAGGTTGCGATTACGGAATATAGTCAAAGATATTTTCAAATGCAATACAGAAAAAGCAGAGCATCCAAGTTCCAAAACCAACACAGAAACAGAGTTCCAAGATTGCCAATTGCCATTACAAAATAGGCAAACATAAGTTCCAAGTGCATTACAAAACCAACAGAACATCCAAGTTCCAAATGCATTACAGAAAAATAGTTCTAAGTTTCATTGCCATAACAAAAATGGCATTAATTACATAAAGTTCCTAGTAAGATCAGTTCAAAAATCATTAACCTTCTCTTACATGCATTAACATCTTCAAAAATCATGTCTTCTTCAAGAAACAACATCCCCCACGGGATCCAAAAGAAGTACTCATCTCATCTCGTTTATCTGTCCTGTCCTTACAAAGTTAAGGAAGAGCCAACTGTTAGGATCGGAACACACACGCGATTCATGAGTAAAGAAATCGACATAGCACTATACGTGGTTTCCCAAAACTAAGTACATCCACGGGAGCGAGAGAGCGGTCTTTCTGATGATCACAGTACATAGAGTTTTACAATAGAGAATATTTATTCCTCCTCTATTCCTACCCTAATCCGTATTATGGCCTGAATACCCATAATAACTTTATAACAGTTAGACGGTAAGTATCGTTATGTTCTCAAAATTATCCCTCTATTTTTGGAGAGTATGCTGGAGATTACAGGTTTACTGAAACTGCACAACAGTTCCCTTGTTTCACGTTTGTGCACATGTTGGACTGGAAGAGGAACGTGCAGTATACTGCTGTGTTTTGTTGGTTGGTTGGTCGCAGACATGCATTTGAGGAAGCAACTTGTCCCCGAGCCTCTCAAGAGGCCAGTTTCCCTTTAGTGTTTTCAAAACTATTTTTTTATTGACGGAAGTTACTGAAGAATAACTCCTTTTATGGTTTTCTTTCGTGGATTCTTCTTAGTATATCAACAAGAGCTCTGTTGTTCCAATTTTGCCTTTTTTGAAGTCCCCTTCTCCAGTTACTCTGTGTTATCTGATGATTTGAACTGTTTAAGAGTTTGCCTCTTGCTTCTACATTTTTTTTCCTGGTTACTAAATATTTGTTAGGTAAGGAAAGATGTGGTTGAGCACATTCTGTGCCCATGGATGGACCAAATACTGTTGTGCTTCCTCTTGAAACTTGGAAGGAATGGACGAAGAAGATGCCTATATACTGAGCACGTCTGAAAAAGCACTAAATTTAATGCACCGCTGGCATGGTAATAAAAATCTCCAATCATTCAAGCTCAATAAGTCATATGTTAAAGGGATTGTATATTAAGCATGATTGTATATTAAGCATTGTTAAATATAGAATTGATCTTGGATAATTGTCTGCATAACCCAAACAGCATCCACTAAACTACGTAGCATATAACGCAGATATATGCATATTTGCAATCAGAGGAACTACTGAACATAAGGTACACAGAACCGAGTTGCCAACAAATCTAAACACAGTAATCCAGCCATAGTTTTCCCAATACAAAATGCGTTCGATAGACATAACCAGAAGATTGAGATGACTTCAATGGAATTTTGCTAGTGAATTCATCTTTAAGTGAGCAAAAAACTGGAGTGGCCATTCACTCCTTAAGGGAAGCTGAATTTCAAAAGCTCCTTGAGTTACATTTACACCCAACAAGAAGAGGCACGGTGAGTTTTTATATTAGGATTGAACAAACAATCACACACTTACCAGACAATCAAAACTTTTATCTAACTGAGAATTCTTCATGACCTGAAAAGCAGGTTCAATCTAGTATAATTCTCAGCATTATAGCCTGAGGAGTAAAGCATGTTTACTTAGGTATATGTACATACAGGAACCTAGAAGTCCAATTAAGATTTAAGTATTCCAAGCAGTCAATGTTCTAAAAACCGCTAGGCACTAGTAAGGGGGAAAAGGGGCACCTAGTGCCTGGGTGCCGACTAATCGGCCGCCTAGGGCCTAGGTGGGAACTAGGCACCGACTAGTCGGCTGCCTAATCTACCCGTTGGACCACTGAATCGGCCTAGGCAGCCAACTTTTAGAACACTGCAAGCAGTCCAAGGGCTAACAAAGCCATTCTGCATAACCATATGGTGACAACTCTGAATAAACTGTATGATGGGATTATCAATCTCAAACTTCAAATAGAGGAGGAGTTGTGCTCATAAGCTCAAAGAGACAAATGAATTCCCAGTAGCTCATTTAAAGAATCTTTAGGGAAAAAATAACCCAACCAGTGGCCCAAAATACAAAATACTCACAACAGCAAAGTAAAAACAAGTACAGCTTAGTATCTACAGAAACAACTCTATAGCAACACAAGTGCAGATACCGCCAAAATTGCCCAAGCCAGAAGAGAACGCCCCCGGGTAGAAGATGATGCGATTTGAATTGGGAAATTGCAATTTCCTTGTGATATATTTTGTGTAGTCACCATGGCAAGACCTTGGAAATTACAACTCAAGTCGTCTTGATTCTGGACCTGGTAGTACATATTAAATGCATATGAAGCATTTCCATTAGCATCCAAACCATTACAAGAAGACCCGTACCCAAGTGACGTGCAATCTGAGAATGTACAAGCATAATTAATATTATCTGCAAGCTTGCTCAAATCCGTGGCATTTGGATTAAACATGCACCATGTCTTAGGTAAATATTGCACATTCTGTGCAGCCACAAGATACTTGTTTTGACCTTGGCCAGAAAGATCCATAGGGTATTTGGGTTGCCCATCATACCTGAAAATTCCCCAGTGGCGCTCAAAATTCCCAGGAGCAACGCTCTTCGCATCCTCATCAATAAACCCAAACAAGTAAACTTCTATGTATCCTGGCCGAAGTGGGGTTCCCTTGTTAGCTGCAAGTCTTGGCAAAAGACCATTGTAAAACCTGTAAGCATAATTCAAGTTCGCATTCTTATCACCGTCCGTGGGCCACCCAACCTCGCCTACCAAAACAGTCAGGTTTCCAAAACCTGCTGCGTTCAAGGCTGAAACCAAGGTATCAAAGTTGGCATCAAAGACATTGGTATATTGGATACCATTACTATCAACAACAGGAGCACTAACTCCATCAAAGAAAGCATAGTCAACTGGGAAGTTGTCATTGTTGTAGAGACTCAGGAAAGGGTAAATATTTACTGTGAAGGGTGCATTGTTCTGGTTAAGGAATTGGACAATCTGAGTCATGAGTCCACTGATATCTGACCTGAACGTTCCAGCAGATGGGACTGGATTGTTCTGAGGCGATCCATAGACATCAGCATTTAAGGGCACAGTAGCTTTTATGGAGTCTCCAACACCAGCTTCATTCAAGGCATTTTGGATGTTCTGAAGGGCTGGGAAGGTAACATTCAAGAATGAATTGTTGTAGGATTGGAGAAAAGGTTCATTCCCAACTGCTACATACCTGATTCAAAATAGAAGATGAAACTAATACGAATAAGTTAAATTGGGAGATACCAATCACAAAGTTGAGCATTAGTGTCCTAGTAGTGAAAAACGGGCGGTAAAGTTATTGTCTGGAGAAATGAATAGAGACTTCTAAAAAAGTTCCCTGTGAAATCTACCAAGACAACATGATTCCTGTTTTTATGATCTGCTAATTCGGTAACATGATTCTATAACACAACATATCCATCTCTGAAGGACGAACTATTCCACTCTAGATACTTATTAACTGTAGTCTAAGCAACAGCACTGTCAATAAAATTCAGGATGTACAAGTTGAATTCAACCACAGTTGCAAGTTCTTCTCTGGTTAAAATCATGACTAACAGGATTCAACAAATTGAAAAACTAGAAATCATGCCAACAGGAACAAATGTCTTCGTGACAACCCTTCCAATGAATGTTATTGTACATGCCACGAGTCCCTAAAAAAAGAACTCTGGCACATGCCCTTTCAACCACTAAGAAGTTGTCTCCAACTAAGAAACATGAGGATGTTCACAACATTTCCGCTAAAATTGACAGTAAACATCCAGTCCACAGCTGATCTGGGCTGACATATAAGGTATGTAGTCAAAGTTATATTCCTTAGAGAAAGAACAATTAACATTTCATTATCAAAGCTGCCTGGTAGTATTAAGAAGCAATCCAAAATTTCCAAACAAACCATACCTGTTTTGTCATCTTTGCAAAGTTCAAAAGGAAAAAATTTAATTGGCTAAAGTTAATGCTAATTAGATTTGATGGAGCAATCAATTCTTGTCAACCAGCCATATTGGTTCTTTTGCCAATACAATGTTCACCAGGGAAGAAACGTAACTGAATGAATGTAACTCTTCCCTTCACTTCCAGGGATACACCAAGACCAAAAGACTAGGAGAAGGAAAACAACTTTACTCAAGTGTACCACTTGGAAACAAAAGAGAAAGAAGGGAAACTATGAGTGTGATAATCCACAAAACTATCCATCCGTCCTTAGAAACTACACTGCAATACAATGGTTAGCAATTGCTCCTCAACAAGGGTAGAAGGAAAGGCATCTATCTATGTATCTATCTATCTATACTCAGTAAGTATGCACTACTACGTAAATGTAAGCCAAACGATACTTCCTCTTTTTTCTGAAAAAAGAAATCACACAATTCCGCAACAGCCCCTTCCTTTCTCCCTTGAATTGACAAAAATAACGCTCAAACTTTCCCTGAAACATAAAGAGGTTTGGTATCTTGGCATAGAAAAGGTAAAAAATGATGATTAAAAGGTCGAAAAGGTAAATAATGCTTGATCTAGCATCGCTTGTATTTTTTCAAGCGAAAAATAATTCCATTTATATTAATATTACAGAAAGTTCTAAAATGAAAAATGAGATGAAAAAATGGGCCAACTTAGATAAGTGGGAAAGGGAATGCTTTCGAGAATGTTTTAAAACCCGGTTTTAGAAAAATGAGATGAAAAATGGGCCAACTTAGATAAGTGGGAAAGGGAACCCGGTTTTAGAAAAATGAGATGAAAAAATGGGCCAACTTAGATAAGTGGGAAAGGGAATGCTTTCGAGAATGTTTTAAAACCCGGACAGGACTAGCCGGTCCAGGACTAGCCGGTCCAACCGGTTGGACCGTCGACCAGTCCCTCCTCCGGTTCAGTTACACCCAAAAACCGTCTTAATATAAAAACCAAAAAACCGGCTTTAATTGAGAGAACCATTCTGAACCAGCGGTTAAACCGCCGGACCGTTGAACCGGAAACGGGTCAATTGACCCAGACCGGAATTTTTTTAACTAATTTACAAGCCAACTCAGGGCCATTATCCTCACGCACCAGCTGAAGCGTAGAAAATTAGGTGGGAGATGCTTTCACACTCCTCAAGTACGTAAAAATTGTACAAAGGAACCTTTTTATACATGAAGGATGTACCAAAGAGGACTTAATCCCACCGATGTGGGACTGGAACAACTCAACAGAAGTGCAAAGGAGCCGTTTTATACATGAAGGATGTATCAAGAGTTCTAAATCCCACCAATGTGGGAGTGGAACAAAAGCTTTCTAAGCATGAATGTATTTATATATGCTACGTACAAAGAAAACTTACCTCGAAAGTACCCCGAAAACAGTAATCAATAGTTGAGAATCACTTTGATGATTGGGTTACACATATCAAAGTGAACCTCAACCATTGATTGCTGTTTTCGGGGTACTTTCGGGATAAATTTTCTTTGTCCCTAGCATTTCTGAGTTACTGCAGGCTTAATATCCTCTGAAACACTTTGGGATGGGCCAAAGTTGAACGCATCATCCCATTTAATGCACATTGGAAGATGGATATCACAATTAAGGCAGCCAATAAGAAACCCACTTCATTGCTCAGATCTCCGAGTGTAAAAGTAACAGAAGCGGCTTCATTATGGCATTAACATTTAATTTCCCCTGAATCAAGAAAGGCTTATTGCCTTAGCGAAACATAATAAAATTATCGAAATAGAGTTCTTTCACTAACAACTTGAATAATTCAATCATCTGAAATCAAACTTTATGCAGGGCGTGATGAAAAATTTCCTGTAAGTTGAGCAATTTAAATTCTCCAAAGAATCAAACCTTATGCAGGTGTAAAACAAATAGTAATCATAATAGTTCAACAACTGAATGAACAATTGAATTGAAGGACAGCATGGAATGGAGAGGGAGGGAGGGAGAAAAAACTCACTTGATGTTAACACCTCCATTGAAATTATAACGGGAGATGTTGTGCTGCACCCACTGCTTAGCGCGCTTGTAATCAGTCATGGCGGCGAGCTGATCATTAGGTATGGCAACCATAACCTCAATGTTTGATCCAGTAAGAGCACTCATGGTGTACTGAGCCGCATCAAACAGCTTCACCTTCTGAATTCCATTGTCCGTCAACATCTGAACCACTACTTTAGGTGGCAATTGGTGGGTTGCTTGGGTACCCCAGTTCACACCTAGCCCCTCTACCCCCCCAAGTAAACCACCCCCCATTTGACCCACAACCAATAAACACAGCCAAACCCACACATCCGACATTTTCCCAGCCAAAAGAGAAGCAAGTGAAATGGGTTGTTTTTTCCTATATATATCAAGCTAATAAGTGAAGTAATTTTGTGAGAAAATAAAATAAAATAAAATAACTTGTTGGTTCCAGGGAAGTTGAAGAAAAAGGTTGGTTATGCCTGCCTCTTTTGGGTTCTGTAGTAAAAGGGGTGTGTTTTTTGGGAGGTGGTTGATGGGTATGAGCGAAAACCCAGGGATATTTCCCACGAAGAGATGAGATCGTGTAGAGAAAAGTAAGTAGTACTATGTATATAGTAGTGGGTTAGGGGGAATCCCTAATAAATCTCACCCCACCAGTACCAAATCCAAAGGGCATAAAGGTTATTACCCCCTTAACGGACGAGCTGAAACACGTTCTTGTCGACACACACACACACTCACACTCACACACAGAGAGAGAGAGAGAGAGAGAGAGAGAGCGCGGAAGTGGTAGTTGTAAAATCCTAGAGCCAGAGGCGGTGAAACGGATAGATTCAGGAAATAGATACGGGACTATTGGAATCCAACAGAAATTGAGAATAAGAAAGATGGATGGATATATATTTGTAGACAGATGAGTTGAAGATTAAAGGGGACAAGTTTTCGGAAAAAAGAGAAATTCAAATGAAGGGAAAGAAACCGAACCAGTGAATGAATCCGAAATAGAACACCTGCTAATCTGCAAAGAAATACGGAGTACCCCAGGGGAAAGAAGCAAAGTAAAGGTTAGGAATGAAAAACCCGAGGAATGGAGTAAATATATATATATATATATATCTAAATACTAGTAGTACAGTAGTAGAAGAAGTATGAATGACGAAAACTTTCTGAAAGAGGGGAACTCAACCCAATAAACAGTAGTGTGTCTTCTGCGGGTGGGATAGTAGAGGAGGAGGTGGTAGAGACTGGGGTGGGGTTGATCACCAACGGCTATAATTGAACACAACTTAAATATTGATGAGAGACAAATTGAATTGAAAAAACCGAGTCCCAGAACGCATCCCCCAATTATAAACTAAATTACTAGGAGTATTCGCAAATACCAAGAGGAAAACTCAAACCGAGGAGCCAAGTATAGGAAAAGCTACCTTCCCTTTGCTCCGTTTTGAAAGGAATTCGATCCCCTTTTTTGAGGTGGGCTCCTTGTCTGGGATATTATAGAAAGTGGAAAGTGGCGTTTCACAAAAAACAGAAACAGACATGAGACATCTCTCTCGGGAAAAGGGGAAAAAAAAAAAAACCAATTCTTTTGATTTTATTTTTACTATAAAATAGTTATTTCTTAAAATATTTGGATAAAAGCAAAATCTTTTTACTTTTTCGATAAATCACAAATTGTCTATAACTTTAGACTAAATAGTTATATTAATTTCACTAACAATCAAATCTAGATTAACATAGAAAATAGTTAATAATCTCCCAACATTAATAAAGTAACTAGCAAAAATAAGTTTAAATATTACTGTAATCCATTAAATTTATTGACTTGTGAACTTCAATGTTGAAAGTCAGCTTATCCCCAATTAAATTGGTTGCCAATGTAGCTATTGATTTGAAAAGAAGTACAGTACGTTACTTAATTTTAATCCATTAGAAATACATAATGCATATATGAAGAGAATATAAAACCATTATGATTCGATTTTCCCTAATTTAACCGTACATGGTTCATAAGTAGAACTAATAATCGAACAAAAAGTTGTACATTTTAATTAGTATTTCAGAAGCATAACAGGACCACTTATGCTAAAATCAAAAACAGAAGAACGATTGGATCCAATTTGAATTGGGATTTAATTAATGGAGTACTACTAGTGTTTTTCTTCTCTGACATTTAATTGAACACCCTACGCCAGATACCACTGAGGGGACTACAGTTCCAGATACAGCCGGAGAAACGTTGATTGATAGTTTAGTACTAATAAAAGTATCTCTAATCCATCTCTAAAATGCTAAAATAGATAATGAATGTGACATATTAAAAAAAAATTATAATTTATTTTTATTTTTAAAATTTTATGAGAAAATTTAGAAGGGACCAATTATACTTTTTATTAGATTTTTTTTTTTTTTGATCCGCCTTTTTATTAGATATATTTGCGTCTCTCATTTTAACGTTGTGAGGACGTGGGTTGAAGATGTTCCGTCGACATAAATACTACTGTATATAGTACTCACTACTCCTACGAAATTCTGTAGGGAGGCCGTGCTTTAATTTCAAATTTGAGGATAACGTGGCTCCCACTTCTCTCGTCTCCTTTCCTGTCCTTTTTTTGAACCCTCGATACGATACGACACCTATAGTCACGTTTCTTCCTTCTCCACAAAGCTTGTTCCACGTGTACTTCAATTTCTCACACTTTCTTTCTGGAGAGTGGAGGGGTTCCGTCCACCGTCAGAGGTGCTGATAAGGTCGGTAGCCAAAAGTTTTTTTTTCTTACACTTTAAAATGTCCTTGGCAGAGTCGGCATACTTTCTCTTATTTAGAGCATGTACACCAGTGAAATGTATTTTATCTGTTCAATAATTTATTTTTTTTATTTTATCTACTCAAATTTCTTTCAATTTCACACTAATCATCTCTATTATATCTTTTTATCCTTATAAAATAGGAAACCGATAATGTCACGAGCATTTCTTTTCCTGCCACGACCATTTAATGCACTCAAGATCAAAGTGACTATTTTGTCCTCTTTGGTCAAAAGCTGGGCCTTAGAAATCCTAAACAAAACTCGTCCTTCTCCTTGTTCCATTTTCTTCTTGCTTTACAGTGTTCTAACTTTTAACTTTTTTTAAAATTTTGTTTCTCTCTTTATTATAATGCTTTACTTTTGTTAATTTTTTTGAAATTGAAAAATACAGTACGACACAAAATTGAAAAAAATAGGATCTAGAAAAGCCATCTGTTTATTTTTTACCTCTGCTGATGTTGTTGCTCTTAGGCTATGTTTCCGCTAGAAAAAAAAAAAAGGAAAAAACCTTTTGCGTTTTTTTTTAAATCTCATTCACGCTAATCATCTCGTAGGAATAGTTTAAGTATTTTACTATTTCGTTCACTTTAACAAAAAAATTGTCACAAATTTTTTTTTGCTACAGTTAGCTCTATTTACAAACTCATTTACAATTTATTCACTGCCAGAAATAACTTGACATGCACTTCTTAACAACTAATTCACTACTGAAAACATCTAATAACTTGATACAAAAATTTTCTCAAAACTTATTCATTAAAGTACTTTTTAGGCCCAAGGGAAAATTTGTCAATGTGGTGAGCATCACTAAAAATTAAACAAAAATGCTAGAAACACAACGTACGGACGCACAACAACTCACACAACCGCTGACGTCGGCTCTTTCTCCTTCCTCCCCTTCTCACGATCAAAAACCCAGCGTTGAAAAAACCCAGAGAGGGGCTCCCACCACCGGCAACCACCACAACCCAACCCAGCGCTCCACCACCGCCGGCTACAGCCACCATCGGCTTCTGAGCTCTCTGACGTTGTTACCTCTACCACGAAGGTCTCTCTCTCTCTCCTTGTTTCAGATAGATAGATTGCCCCCACTATTTCCTCCTCATCCTCGTCAATTAGAGGGTGTCAATTTGAGAAACCCTAAGCTGATGTGCTGCAAAAAAAAAAAAAAACTATTTCGAAAATTTGAGAAACCCCTGATTTGAAAATGTGAGAAACCCTAAATTGGAATGCTTGTGATGCTTTGATAATCTGATTTGTTAACCCCAGAATAGTCGTTTAATGTGTTGGTAATCTTTGTAAATTGATACCATTTTGTGCGTCTATATGAATGGTTTGCAAGAACTTGTACATTTAGTTAATCAACCACCAAACCACAGATAGTGGCTTTTGGTATTGGTTCTCTTTAGGATTTTGGTTGTTCTAAGGAAGAATTTTTGTTGTTTGTGGCATGTTTTTGAACTGAATCTTTAAGGAGAGATAAATCTGAATTGGGTTTCATTACTGATTCCCTAAATAGTCAAGTTCAAGACCTTAAGGGTAACATTATTGATTCCCCAAAGTTCACAATCATACTTGCTTTTGACTTTTCTATTAACTCTTTTGCTCCTTTAATTTGCAAAGGCACTAGAATCTTTCACTTGCTTTTAACTTTTCTATTAACTCCTTTGCTCCTTTAATTTGCAAAGGCACTAAAATCTTTAATTGACTGGTAGACTAATTGGTGGTGGAGTTTCAATAAAGAGAAGATTGCATTGTGGGTGATTGTGGTTTCTAGTAAGTATGATCTGTGTGATGGAGCTTGGCTACCCCATCTTCCAAGTAGGAAATCATCCAACTTATGGAAAAGAATTTGTTCAGTAGGTAATTTGGGTGCTGATATGGGTGATTGTATTATTCAAGATTTCATTTTCAAGGTTTATTCTGGTACTTCTATCAAATTTTTGGAACAGATGTGACTGGGAGAGGATTCTTTGCAAGCTGTATTCCCAAGATTATAGAAGCTCTCCACCCAAAAAGATGCAATGATAGCAGATATGGTGGATAACCAAAACCAAGGACAGTGGAAGTTTCAGTTCAGGAGAAAGTTTGGAAGGGCTAAGAGGGTTTCGAATAAATGAAAATGCTGAAGTTGTGCTAAAAGTGAAATCTTCTCTGCTGTGTTTGCTGGGCATACATCCTGCAATTTTGATGAATCTTCTTTGATACCACTTTCTAACTCCCAAACTTGGAGGGCTAAGAGGCTAGAAGTTCCTGTTTTGGCTACAGTTATTGCATTCTGCTAGTTCTAAGGCTCTGCAATGATAATGTCCATTCTCTGTCATATGCTGTGAATGGAGTTACTCAAGCGCTGCCAAGACTTAGTTCAATTGCTGCTGATATGTATCCTGAGGAGTGGCTAATTGTGTCCGTTTATGTAGAAAGTTGTAATGGTTATGGGCTCATTCAATTTTACCATTGGATGTAATTTTCTTTTCTTTTGTTTCCTTTCCTTGGCCTTTTACTATGCCTTATCCTCTGTCGCTAGTATTTGGTCTCGTCTCGATGTACCCTTTGTCGAGTTTTTAATAAAATCTTGTTGCCGATCAAGCAACTTATATTGCCATTGCTTGGTTCATTTACTTGATATTGTGCTTCTGTTCCAATATATATGCAAATGTAAAAGATGCCAAACTCTGAGCATGCAGTTTATGACATGCCAAACTATGAGCATGTAGAATGAGAAATGCCCGGCGTGGGCTTGTGCGTAAGCTGATGTTGTTCTTGTTGTTACTGATTGAGACGCGAGACGTTGGGCTAGGACCAAAAACAAGGCAGACTCTGTCAAATTTTTTCCAAAACCTACCTTTGTGATTAGTTTTGACATTATACCATATCTATGTTCATCTCCAACTTTATGCCCAACCGGAACAAGTTTGAACCAATTTATGGAAATGGACTTAGACAAGTACGTTCTGGAAAAAATTTGGCAGAGTCTCCCCTATTTTTTGGTCTTAACCCGATGTCTCGCGTCTCAGTCAGTACAGCAATAACAACAACAGGTTACCCACAAGCCCACGTCGAACATTTCTTATTCTAAATCACCATTCACAAGTCACCTTCATAGCCAAAAAACAATTGCCAAATTATCCATTCACAACAAAAACCATAAAGCAATATAGTCACACAAATAGGCTACAATCGAAGTTAGGATTCAAAAAACTCAAACTTGTTACTACAACTTGATATTTCAACAAATTACAACTTCATATTCCAAATTACAACAAATATTTGATCATAGCTTCAATCTCTTTCATCCAATTTTCCAACCAAAAACCCTTCTTTTGTTGCTCCAAGTATCTGTATATGGGGAAAATGGGTCCCAGTTTTTATGTTGAGCTGCATTTTAAGTCATTGCCAATGGAAGCGGCAGAGGAAGAGAGAGTGGAGGCTCTCCCTGTGCATGAGAAGCCGGCATTGGAACTGGTGATGTTTCAGCTAGGGCGATCTCTTCTTGGGTAGGACGATCTCTTTGCAGCAACAGGTGATGTTTTAGCCAGCATTCGAGATCCCTTCACAGCTTCAGCTCCACCCTCGACCTTCAAATCATAATACCTGAATGGTAGGCCATCAGAAATTTGGTTCTTGGTAAACAAATGAAGAATGCACAAATGACAAGTAGGTCTTTCAGAACTTGTTTTCGTATCCATTTCTCAGCTGCCAATGGTATAGCCAGTGGGATTCGAATGCACATCAACATTTGAATTATGGTCATTGTAGAATATCAGGAAAATGGTTCATTGAAAACTTTTAGAGAAAAATAGATTAGCCATTGCCTCCACT
This sequence comes from Rhododendron vialii, assembly GCF_030253575.1. Lineage (NCBI taxonomy): Eukaryota > Viridiplantae > Streptophyta > Magnoliopsida > Ericales > Ericaceae > Rhododendron > Rhododendron vialii. Next base: position 95,128 of record NC_080559.1, on the reverse strand, counting down.
GATAAAGCTCATCAGCTTTTGGCCAATAAAGAATTACAGTTCTACTATGAAATTTGTGTAACACATAAATGTGCTCATTGTAGAATTACATTTTGGTCGCTGCAGCTTTTTCCAAACAAAAACTTTTTCTGCTTACAATTTGGTGATAGTATTGCTTCGCACTTAGATTACAAAAAAAATTACTTCTCTTTTATGCATAAAAATTGGCTGTGTAGACTTTACTTCTTGAAGAAAGAGAGCATTACGAGTCTACCAGCAAATTTTTCATCACAAAATGCATATAAAGCTGAACTATATGATGACCGCACAAGAAATTAGAAAAAAAACGGGATTATCTCTTGACAGCCCATCTATAGCACTTGAAATGCTAAAGCAAAACAGCTAGTGAAGGTCAATTTGGTCGATAATAGCACGGTGATTGTTTCTCCCTTACAAACATTACTACTTAAGAAAGGGACGGATTTCCATCCTCTTGGGTGCGAGATTGGTCTCGTTGCAAGTCGAATTCCATTACTTCTATGGAACAAATTTATGGTAAGACTTGTAAATGCATGTTAGACAGCTGAGTCATAATTTCATTACTTCTATGGAACTACCTTGATCCGTTAACTGAACCATAGTACATACTTATTGCAGCTTATTTCTCTCCTGGGTACAAAGTTTGTGGGTTCATAATTACAGGTGAGATCTATTCCTTTTTACTGCGCAAAAACTTGAGAAATACCCAAGCACAGTCTTCAACCATATCTCGATATTTAACAGCCATCCAAAGTATAAACTCTTTCACTACCAGAAAAAATAAAACTTTAATTTTCGAATTGAAGCCCTAATTTTCGAATTGGGGTTTTTTTTTCAGCAACTCAATTAAGGATACTAAGGCCCCGTTCCGGAACGTAAAATAAGTACTTATTTTTTAAGAAGGTAATTTCAAGCTCAAAAATAATGTATTTATGCAAATAATTTTCCTACCAATATGGATCTTATTTAATAGATCTCATCACGATCTTTAATACGGTGCAAAAAAAAAATTATTTTTCATTTACATTATTTTTGAGTTTGAAAATGTGAAATAAGCTGCTTATTTTTTAAAAAGATTTCTGGAACGGGGCCTAATTGAAACAAGGAGAGAGAGAGACCTTCGTGGTGGGGCAAAGTCAGACTGCCCAGAAGTCGGTAGTGGTGGCGTTCGCCGGCGGTGGGGAGCGCTGGGGTTGGGTTCTGTTGGTGGAGGTGGGAAGCGTGGTCACCGGTGGAGGTGGGAAGCGTCGTCGCCGGTGGTGGGAGCCCCCCTCTCTCTGATCGGTGGTGGTGGCAGTCGCCCTTTTCTCTCTTCTCTGGAATTTTTGAGCGTCGAAGTGGGGTGGGGAGGGAAGGGAAAGGGGAAACCAGGAAAGAACGAGGTGATTTTTTTTTTTTAATAATCAAGACGACGTCATTTTGATGATGACGTCAGCGGTTGTGTGAGTTGTTGTGTGTCTAGCATTTTCCAAATTGAAAAAATTGTAACCTTGCACTTGATTGCAATTTTTAGGGTAAATTTACCCCAAAAAATTGAGATTGTAACCTTTTCAAGTGAACGTGTTTTTTAGAGGCGATTGGAAAGAAACTTCTTAAGAATTACGCATTATAAAACAACTTAATTATGAGAAAGTTCTGTGTTTGCTTGTGATTATTACGTTTTTGCAAAAAAGAAAAAGAAAAAGTTCACATTTATTTCTTTCAAAATTGGGTTGTTTGGACCGACTACCACTGCATGCATATATGTGTTGATGCCCATTCACATGGGATGCACTCCATCACTTAGTTTGAGCGAACATGTGAAAGATCAAAGATGGAAGAACTATTTTGACGGGAGCACTTGTAGCATGTGCAAACTCTATCATGAAGGAATGTGAAATTTCTTCAGAGTTCACCGATAGAAACTGTTCATACATATATATACATATATATATATATATATTATAATTTCTCGAGGGGAAAATCTTCAATACACATCCCTTTAAGGTTTGTACCATATGCACCTATTGTGTGGTTCACATTGTGCCACCTCATAAAAAATTACTTGTAGGACCGGTCATTCATAACATTTTATTTCGTATCGTAACTTTTATACTAAAAATTCGTAACATTTTGGGATTCATTGCATTTTGGTGTATTTTAATAAGGGTGCATATAATACACACCCAAATAAGGGGTGTGTATTGTAGCACTTCTCTTTCGAGTTGATTGTTCTTGAAAATCACATCTTTGGATATTGATAGTTACAACTTATGCATGATATCATGCACATTGAAAAAAGATTAAATTAGGGTGTTGATAATGCCAAAACTTTTTTTGTTCCTGTCAAAATCATTTTTGTTTCTGTCAAAACTTTTTCATTACATAACTTAATTGTCCTCCACTATACCATTTGCTTTACCAAAGTGCCCCTTCAAATATGTAGGGGTTCGATTTGGAGGGACCTTGACCTGGATTAGTACTCCTCTTCCGTTGCTCCGTTCACCTGCCTCTGAACCTGCAACAAGTCACTAGGGCTAGTATAACCCAGTGACCCTCCGACGATCGAGTTAGATGTAAGGAGAGAGGTTTAGGTCTAGGGTTAGGAAAGAACGGCATACCTCTCAAAGATGAGTATCCCCTTGTATTTATAGACCTAGGTTTGCTTGGCTTCCAAGCTAGCGCGTGAAGGATACGCTCGGGTAACCGCCTCGGATGACATCACAGATGACGGATTGGATAAGACAGTTACGGAGCACATGGCCAGACCTGACCCAGATGATTTTTTCCGCCACGTGTCGCTCTTGGTCTCCTCCTGCTATGCTACATTCTTTAAAGAGATCTTAACGGAATGCACACTTCGGTAATTAATCGAAGTGTCAACAGGAGACTTGATGCTAAGCGAGTAAATAGAAGGATATACACTGTCCGCCAGTACAATCCTATAGGCCGTGCCGATATGAGATCTCGGTTAATAGGTTTCGGCTAGATTACCGAGGCAATGACCGACGCCCACACAAAATACATAGGATTATTTTGTCGTTCTGTTCGAGTCTCCTACTCTAAACCTATCAGAGCTTGAACTGAGAGAGAGGGGATGCTTACAGAGCTTGGCTTTGAGTTTCTCTTTGTATTCCCCAACAAATCTATTGCTCTATTTCTTTAATAAACAAAACCATGGCCGAGTTGCAATTTAATAGTATCTCCCCAATGTCGATCAAGTTAAGCAGTGAATACAAATTTAGTTTACAGATTGAAACATTGAACTGAATCAATAAACATCTTCACTGCATTTGAAAGGCTGAGTTGTGGTTGTTGAAGGCTGGATGGAGAGTTCTAGGTGTTGAATCTGCGGTTTAGTGGGTGTAATTGAATGCTAGCTATACGGGTCAATTTGATTATTGTTTTTTGGGGGTTTGGGTGGTGGACAGGGCTGTTGGGGAGCCAAGAGGTGACGCTGGTGGTGCGGGGTCAGGGGAGGCGGTGGCAGGTGGTTGCCGGAGACAGTTGCTTTGCACTTGTACGATTTCGAGGGGAATTTTGGTAAAATCAGTGGTGTAGTAGAAGGGCAATTAAGTCATGCAAAAAAAGATAAAGTTTGAGTTTTGGCAGGAACAAAAAGAATTTTGACAGGAACAAAAAAAAATTTGACATTATCATTTGCCTAAAATTAAATGATTACTTCCTATTCAATAAAAAGTAAATAAAAATGGAATGATTAGTGCATATTCATCAAATTCCTATCAAGGGCTACTCGATTTGTTAATCTTTTGCCTAACTATCCACTTTTACATAAAGTTTTTTTTTTTTTTCTAACGAAAGAAATTTCAAACTCAAATATAATGAAAATGAAAAATATTTTTCAAAATTTTTTGCACCGTTTAAAAGATCTTAATGAGATCTATCAAACAAGATCCATATTGGTAGGAAAATTATTTGCATAAACACATAATTTTTGAGTTTGAAATTGGCTTCTTTTTCAAAAAATTCTTTTTTCCAAAAACCGGAACACCCCCTAACTCGTCAATTCCACCGAAATGTGAGGTTCTAACGATACTCCATCAATCGTAGTAAAATAAAGCTTGGATGGACCTATACTAATATATAAGGGGACACATGCGCGCATAGTGGACTATTTGGACAGAAACTTATTAGGCCATCCACAGTGGTATAATCAAAAAAGGATAATCAAAAGTTAACACATCAGTTTTTAATTATTCACTTAAAAGGTTTTTAAGCTTAATAATGTTAAGCTTCACTATGGTCACTTCTAGTCAATAACCAAAATATGAGGTTCACTATAATTTCACTCTCTATCCCCCTCTATTTTCCGTCATTCACTTCCCTCCATTTACGTTTGTTATGGGTTAAAATATATCGATTATCTTTCTTAATTTTGAGAAAAACAAATCGGTGAGTGAAACACCTTTATCCAGCAACGATGAGTTGAATTGTAGATGATCAAGAGATATGAGTTTCACTTCTGAAGGAAAAGAAAGAGAAATAGTTTGTGGGTGAAGTGAAAAAGACATAGAGTAGGCGAAGAAACTTAGCTACATAAAAATTTTATTCTTCAATTTTATTTTTTTTATCAAAAAAAAAAGAGTAGGCGAAGAAGAGAAAAAGAAAATACCACTTGAAACACGTGTGTATACAAATTTTGAAATTAGTTAACTTATGTGGTGTAGGGTTCACAAATTTTGATTATTGAAAAATGTTGCTAATTTTGGTTATCCAAAGCCTAAAATTTGATTATTTCTAAGGATGTTGCTAAGTTTGATTATACCATTGTGAGCGATCTTTTGCAACAACATTGTTAACTTTAAAACAATTGGCATTTGATTATACCACTGTGGATGACCTTAGACCATTAAAACAGCTGCTTTCCTTTGCCACATCGCGATTGCATGCAACTCGGCCTTTTTGCCTTGTTCCTGGCGCTCTCTTTGGCTTTAATATATTGCCTCATATTAATTCATCGCGCGGCTGTTGATTTTGTCACTCCTTTTTTTGTTAACGTTATTCTCCTATAAGTTTATTTTTGATGCAAAAATACACTTGTAAGGAAGTGGCGTTAACAAAAAATAGAGTAGCAAAATCATTTCCCTAATCCATTCGCTTATATTATGTGTGTGGTTTTCATGGCAAGAAACCGTGCGGTCCAAAATTCGTAAGCTTTATGGCTGCCCCCTAATCATATATATAGGGACCCGATGACCTCCTCATAGCCACCAATTTATAATGCCCATCTTCCATTGCCATCATCATTCATCTAAATACGAGTGCGCGCGTTACATAATTACTCCATTTAAGTACCAAAATTACACACAATCTCCCTTTTTCTTTCAAAGGAAAAAAATGTCACGTTCAGTGCGAAGCCTATAGAAGCAAGGGCATGGAAGCAGCAGTAACATATGGCCGTTCAAAAACAAAGTAGTAACATATGAAAATTCAAATGTGTATCAGCTTCCAGGGTTAGTCCGATTGGTGGTGGGTTTGCTCCACACAAAATTGATTATGGTTCAATTCTTGAGGTCAAGCCGCAATGAATGAAGTACTCCAATTTCTCGTGAATTTTCTTGTCCTGACGTGAATGACCTACCTTTAATCGGACCGAATAAGAAATTAGTTGAGGTGGCCGTAAACTGGCTCGAACACTTTAACTGTCGAACAAAAAAAATCACACGTGTATCAAATCATCTTGAGTGTGTGTCCATGTAATATGCAACTAGTTACCCTAGGCTATAGTAAAATGATATTTATTTGAGATTAAATTCCTTCTATCGGCGACGGAAACTATGAGTTTTCCACTATCATTATTTTGGGCTCTACAGTGCGTTAATTAATTGCCGCTCTGAACTGTTCATTTTGTAAGGCTTGCAGAGTAGTATTTTCATTCAAAAAATCAGTTTCACCAGACATCGATAGGTGTGTCAAAATTTAAATTTTGGTTTACAACGAATGGTCATGGACATTTCAACTTGACAGGATCAAACCGTCCATTTTATAAACTAAAGTTCAACTTTTGATTGATCTATCGATATGCAATCAAGTTGATTTTTTGCATAAATATACTACACTATGGGTCTTACAAGATGAACAATTCGACTTATAACAATAAACGCATGATGGGGTTCATAATAGGCGACGGTGAAAAATTCACAGTTTCCAGCGCCGGCAAAAAGAATTAAATCTCAATTTGTTACTCCCTTCGTCTCTAAATAAGTGTTCGGCGCGCAAAACTAGGTCTTTAAAAAGATGCATTTGTCTTGATAAAAAAATTAATTTTTTTCACAAATCGATAGATATATAGCAATGAGTTCTATTAGATTGTGAAAAAAAATTAAATTTTTTAATAAAAATATGCATGTTTTGTAAAGCTTAGTTTTGCGCGCCGTACACTTATTTAGGGACGGAGGGAGTATTACATTACATCAATTGTCCCATTTCTAACTTGCATTCATTGCCTACATGAAATGAATGGTGTGTGAGTGCCCCTCTCTCTGAACTTTTCTCATTTTAGGTTTTTTTTTTTTTTTTTTTTTTTGGGGGGGGGGGGCGCCACACTCCTCATCTACACCTCCCCCTTCCTCCGGCCTCCCTCTTTTTCACCTCCTAGCATTGTCGTGCTCCACTTGCGCCTCCCCTCCTTCTCCACCCTCCGCCTCCCCTCCTTCTCCACCCTCCGCCTCCTTCCTTCGTTTGCGTGTCCGGCCTTATTGGGGCAGATCTGGTGAAGATTTGAAAATGTGATGGCTTGGCTTTACTCATCTGGTGAAAAAGCCAATGGATTCGGTGCGGCGGCTTTCGTCGACAGCATCCTCAACTGGTTTTTTAATTTTATTTTCCTGTTTCTATTTTGGTTTCGTTTATTTTGGATTTTATTGGTTTGGTTCTCTCCCTTTTATGAGAGTTTTCCCTCCCTTGTGTGAGGTTTCTGGTGTTCTTTTGAATGTCTTTGCCGCAGTTGAGGGTTTGTGTTGCTATATCTGTTTGAAGGTCAGTCATGGCCGATTAGCTAGCAAATTAAGCCTGGTCGCGAGGCTCTAGTAGGTGATCTTAAATAGCTAAGCCTCTTGTTTGATTATTTACTCCTCATGGGACGATATCCAACTTTGATAGATTCGGTTGTTTTCTCATTAATACAATTCCTATCATTTTGAAAAAAAAATAAAAATGAATGGTGAGTACTTAGCACGAGGCAATGCAATCTCAAAAGAAGAAGAAGAAAACGAGGACCAGCAAGCATATATACATGTATTTGGGTTCAGGGCGTCAATCCTACATCCACTACCGTACATCGACAAAGCAACTGCGGTCTAACTAAAGTTTGCCCAAGATAGAATGTATCCATTCCCAGGTAGGCAGGCAGGGCTCAGTCGTCTTGATGCCCACTGCCTAACTTCAAAAGAAAGATACTGATCCACAGGTCCGTCCGTCCGTCCACAAACCTAGTTTATCTTCCTTTGCCTTTGGCAATGTACAAAAAACAGCTGAGGTTCTGACTAATCTGTGGCTAGTCCATAATCGAACAAGACGGCAGATGATGGGACCGATTAAACTTCAAGTTACAGTAGAGGGACGAGAGCGTACTGATAGGTGTTTATTTAAGCGGGCCACCTAATGTATTTAGTTAGGCCCAAGGAAGTAACAAAATCGATTGATAGCATTTGATTTTATAAGGTCTTATTGGAAATATGGTAGTATCCAAATGGTATGGGTTGTTTCTCGAATTTTGTTAATTATACCGCTCACAGTTATTTTGGCGGAGAGTAGCTTTTCAAAGTTGAAGTTGATAAAAACTTACCTTAGGACTACTTATGTCACGCAAGAGATTAAGTGGATTGGCGATGAGCTCAATTGAAAATGAGTACTTGAATAAGTTAAAGTATGATAACTTAATTGAAGATTTTGCTTTAAAAACTGCAAAGAGAAATTGTTTTTTATGAATCGGATCATGCTAATCATAAACCACTAAACCACTATAACTGGCGTTGTGTTTTGATTTTCATTTTTTTGATGTAATTCAAGTTAAAAGTACAATAATGTAACCGTATTTCTTGTTTTTTGTATATCTTTTTATTTTTTATGACTTAATAGTAAATGAGCAACTAAACTTGAGCTCAGATTTGGGCAACCCAAATGTCGGCCAGCACTGTATGCCATGAAAAGCTCACACTCCCAAACCTACTAGTTTACAATTACAATTATTGTCTTATGTTATGCATTATGTAGTAGTCTTTCAAATCGGAAGAAGCTAAATTGTGGTCCTTTCTGTTACAGGAAATACTAGTATCGCAGTATCCTGTATCCTAATGGGAAATTCCGGGAAATTACTGTACAGTCAAAAATAGGGGTCAAATTCAATTTTCTGCGCTGATAAAAAAAAAAAAAAAAAATCCAATTTTCTGCCACAACATTTCATGATTGAATCACATTTTCAGCAGAAACATAGGCTTGAATCCCATTTACAATTATCTTGCCTGCCAAAAAAAGTACTCTCCAAAATGAAATGTGCCTATGCATATACCTACTGAAGTTTCATACAAAATCAAGCAATTAAGGGTAGAAATTACCCCTTTATCAAAGTAAATCACAAGTTCAAGGACTACCTCTGCATTCAAGGGGCGGAGGATTATCCAACCAAGAGTCATCCAAAAGAGGAGAAAAAGATTCAGATTCAGTGGGCCAGTCAGCGCTAACATCTATTTCATCAAAAACAATGGGCTTAGATTTCCCATCTCTACTTCTAACCATTGCCTGTAACCAGAGATTGCAGTGCACAAAAACCAGGTCACTTAATTTATCCAGCTCGGGAGTGTTGTGTTTCTTTGTATGTATGCTCTCGAAACTGCCCCAGTTCCATCTACACCAGTGAGAACTACAAGGTTGACTCAGTAACCGTATGGCAGCCCTCTGCAGTGTCGGGATTTCATAACCATACCCAGCCCACCAATCACCTAAGTACGCAGAATCACAAATAAGTGAAGTTTCTCAGGAAGTAGCAATAAACATTGATAATTAAATCTGAGAAAGAAGAGCGGATGGAGAAAAAACACCCACCTTCCTGCTCCCGATATGTAGCATAAAACCAGAGTGAATTCAAAAGGGCATGTCATCGGTAATCCATATTCCTCATTGGACACATTTATCTTCGGGTATAAATTGCAGTTTAATGATCCTTTGAGTACTACTTCATGGCAATATATATCAGACCTTGTTCAATCTTTCTAGTTGATGTGTGTCTTGGTCCAAGAAGCACAAACACTTTTGAAAAGATGCACTTGCCGGACACTCCCCAACACAAAGTACATAATTTATGCCGCATGGATTGATGGAACAAGTTTTTCACAAATGATGCAAGGTTTCTTTCATTAATTTTGAAATGTCGTGTCCAGCATTTTTCTGAAATCACCAAGTTGGCATGTTTGTATGGTATGCACGTTCTACTCAGATCATAGTGTTCTTAGTGTAGAACTAAGTCACAGGCTTCTTTCTATACCTTCATCCTAACACAAGCCACATCCGTACGATTCACGGGATTCATAAATTATCTATAATCGTATGACAAATTTTTAAAAAAAAATGGCCAATAAAATGAGCTACATATGTTGAGTGATTTGAAAAGTCATTTTTCTTTTAACCAATTGAGAACTTACTCGAGCCGATAAAAAACAATTGAGAACTTACTCGGTAGTAAATACAGTATTGAAGATACTAAACTTGATTATTTTTGGTGTGCCAAAGAAGTTATATATTAAGTTTTCAAAATCAACATGATTTATTGGCTAATAAGGAAGTACTATTTGAATTGTGTACTGTTTTTCTTTTGAAAGATCTACATACTTTATGAAAAAGATTAATGATCCGATAAGTGGGGTGCTAATCGAGCCAAATAAGCACACAATATTGTTCAAGCTTGGCTCAACTCCTTGCTACACGTGTTCAAGCTCGGCTCGACCTTGAGAATTTTTGAAGATCAATTGTTCAGGATCCTCCCACATTTGAAGTTTTGTGATTGTGATAAGCTTCGCTTGGCTCATGAAATAGGGAAGTCAATCTTGAGCTTTCAAGCCTAAGTTTAAGCTCGTGAAATTTTGAGCTATCAAGCCTAAGCTTAAGCTCATGACGTTCCATGGAAGATTTTTAAGGGGTTTGATGAAGCCCTACTTTCTATATCTCACTTAAGAAGTTTCCAAACTGGATGCAAAAGTATTGAAAATGTACCGGTGATTGGTGAAAAGATGTAAATGGAAGGGAAGATCCCACATATTTATTGATTTAATGTATCTTTGCAATATTTATTGATATTTATTGATTTACTGTATCTTTGCAATATTTATGGAATGACTCCATGTTCACGGGCCTATCAAGCCCAACACTCATATGATCAAGCTTGGCTTGTACCAAAGGTAACTACTTTAAGGGATTGGACCTAGAACAGAAGTAGACAAGCCAGAATGAATAGGGACACTGCCATTACCAATTAACCAACCAACAAAACTATATATTACAAATAAAATCTTATTCTCGTTGTTGTAGAGAAAAATGGTGACTAATCTGGGTACCATTGAAATCCCTACCTTGGTCGTTTTCGGAAAGCGCCAAGCAAGGAAAGCACTCAGCTAAAAGCATGACAACAATCCCTGCCCACCTTCTATTAGCTTGATAGCTGCTTCACAGTGAAGTCAAGCATTAGCAACGTCTTGCCCAATTGAAAGAAAGACAGGGACACTGCTATTGGCATAACCACCGATACACCATAAGTTGGCCCAACCCAGTCCTCTCATACTAGGGTTGGCTCCTCGCAGTTCTCCCTTTAACACCAACAGGTACCATGCTCTTCCGTGTTCATAGGTTGACTCCCATATGCATCCCGACTAAGGTCTCACAAATGTGAACTTCCCTTCCAGCCGCTTCACTAATGTGAATAGGTTATAAAGAAGGGTGGGTTGGTTATATACTCTAGTGCGTCAAGGGTTGTTGAACCTGTAACTTAATTTGTTTATTTGCATTTTTCTTTTCTTTTTTTTCAATAAGAAAATATATTTCATAACAAAAAAGTTGTCAAGTGCAACGAGAATGTTGTTATGTTGCCGATTTATCTATATCTTGTACTTAGGACAAGGAAGCTATAAGGAGACTGGAATAAAAAATGAAACTATGGATTCTTAGACAATGCATTTTTATGTTATGATCTATGGTGTTTTTATCCAACTGTATCTATCAAAATTCCTCCGGCAAAAGAAAAAAAACGGAACCTCTAATTTAAATGAACCCTCGTGACTTCTTTCCTAACTAGCTTGCTACCCGGGAAGGGTCTTTTAGGATTGGTAGTTGTGTGTCACCACCTCTCACCTATCCTATACATTCAATCAAGGGTGTCACTGCGAAGCTATAGTTAAGGGGCGCGGGGTCTTACCATCTAGCCGTTGGGGTAGGTCTATCCCCAACACCTGTGTTGACGTTCTCCTGTATTGGTGCGTTTGGCTTTTGCCGGGTTTGATTGTAAACAAACATTACAAAGTGAATGAGCTTGGCTTATACTTTGTTTGAACGAGTTTGAACAAGCCAAAAGTCGAGCAAAGCTCAAGCTGTTTGGCTCATTTAGCAAACCTACTGATAAGGGAGAAATGTCGGAAAAGTTCACCATTTACATCAGACTTTCTTAGGAGAGTATAAAGAGCAACGAAGTGGATTTTTTATGTTTCTTTTCATGAATATTTAGAGGGCGATACGTGAACTACTTGTGGTTAGCATATGGTATAGCATATGTAGATGACATCCATACCGAAGAAAAGAATGTGCCTAATGGCCTAATCTAATACAAAGTGAGTTGGAAATAAATGTAAGCTAACATACATACCTGGGGCATTCAATGTCCTTCCCATGACTGCGAAATCAGTTCCAAGAGCACCTTTAGCATTTATATAGAAAGGATGCTCTTTGGTTATTTCTATCTTGTCTGTATCCTCGGTAGCTATTTTCATCATGGCTTCTTGAAACCCGTTCCTCAATCTTGAATCAACTTTAAAGTTTAGACTAAAGAAAATAGAGGGATTCAAGAATGCTGCTGCTGCGTGTAATGGTGAGTGAAGCTGCATATTCCATCTCCTATCGATTATATCCCAAACAGGAACATATTTTTCTTCAATACCCTTATAGAATGCTTTGGTGTTGAGCTTTGCCCTATCCATTCCCTCAAATATATAGCCAATCGCAGGCATATCCCCATCTACAATCCTTAGAATCTTCACTAGTGGCTCAGAAACACTAACAGCTTCATGTGCAGACTTCCAAAATCTATCCAAACACAACAAGGACTTAATAGCTTGCGCATCGGGAGATCTACTGTAAGAAGAAGACAACCACTCTGGATGAGAAAACATGTGTTTCAAATTATCCTCCTGGATCACAATAGATCTCAAGGAGAGGAAATCAGCAACGAGCTTAGGCATTTTAGGTCTAATTAAGTCCCTTCCACCTGTGAACTTTCTCATCATACTTAGAATCCCCGAATGACTATGCAGGTATCCTGTGATAATATTTGCTTCTTCCAAGACTGCACTCACCCACTCTTGTTTGCGGAAATCTTCCAACATTTTGTTAATACAATGCGAAGCACATGGAGACCAGAACAATGAAGAGTACTTTGTTGTAAGAAGCCTTCCAGCGAAAACACAGCTAGGAGAACTATCTGTAATTACTTGAACAACATTTTCTACACCAACATCCAAAACTACTAACTCAAGCAACTCAAACAAGTAATGACCATCGTCCGCATGGCCAGATGTATCGACGGACTTTAGAAATAATGTACCTTTAGGGCATGTAGCTGAAAAAACAACTAGTGATTTAGTCCTACCATCGGACCAGCAATCACACAAGATCGTACAACCTGTTTCCTTCCATTCGTTTCTTAATTTCTCACAATATGCATTTATATCCCCCTTTACTTTTTCTAAGAGCGTAGAACTCAACTTTTCACAACTGGGTGCTATGTAGCCTGCCCCACAACCCGCCACAGCATCCATCATTTCCTGATAATAAATAGATGTGGCAGCAGCAAAAGGAATCGAATTGTAAAAGAAAAATGCAGCAATCTTCTTATCAGCATCGTCCTTCTTTTGATTTTGAGCATCATCTACAGCTGGCCGTGGAATTGGAGAAGAACGTAGGAATAACAAAGACGGACAAGAACTACCACGCTGCCCACTCGAGACAGGGTTGGGAAGGACCCCACCACTAACAGATGAGCTGTTTTGCTGACCATTGGCTGCCTGATCTACCTTTTGTTTCTTAGAGATTTTTTGTTTCTTGGGCGTGCTCAGTAGAATCTGTATATGGTCCCTCACGTCATCTGGGACTTCCGGACAGGGTACTATGTCTTTGTTTCTAATTTGAGCTAAATGAAACTTCATGCGATAAACTCCTCCACTGAACTCCCGCTGACAATAATTACACTTCACCTTCTGTTTAGTTGCATCGACAAGGATACAGTGTTCCCAACAGGCATCTCTGGCCCGTACCATAATCTTGGATTGCGTAGTAAGTTTAGAAAGATTCCCTGTCACGCCCAAACCATAAAGTTACACACCAGAAGCATAGTTAGAAGCTTGGAAACTTAAACTGAAGTTATTAGCTAGATAAAGTTTGTATGTTACTTCAATTGAACAGCTGTTGCCACATAAACGAAAGAAAAAATTATGCGATAAGAAAGCAATAAGAAAGTAAGGCACCTTCTGATTTTGTAGAATTTCCTTCTAGTTACCAAAACTGAAATATTTCGAGTAAAGTGCTGAAAAAAGACAAAGTCAGAATCGAGTCTTGTTTAGAAGTGTTGTCTATGAAACCGCTGCACGACTCTTGCCCTGCATAGTCTCAAATTAAACGTTCCATTGGATGTTTGAAATTCTGATAATCACCTTGGTGTAATATACGGAGTATTTAATTAGGGACCATAGCCTATGAGTAACACGTGTAAGCGATAGGCATAAAAACATTTGATTTTGAATGACTAGTCATTCATCAATCTTTAAAAAAAACTTTTACTGTAAGCAATAGGCATAAATTACTCTCCCAAATGCTTAATTCTTATTAACCTTTCCCTTGTTTTTTATGTTCTTCTCATTTTTTGTTTAATGTAACGGTACCCTAAATAGAATCATCACTCTCAAGTACTCAACTAGTAAACACTGTTGTCTTTCCAGATTTGGACGGGTGAAATAAGATCGGAAAGGATACAACAACCTCAATTTGTTTAGAGTTGCAGATGACTTCTTTTGTTCATTTGAAAACAAGAAGAGAACACAGCAACACAAGCACATATGCTATGATATACATACTAATATAGAGCGAGAAAGAGAGGATATACCTTATTAGAGGGAGGTGAGAAAGTATAACGACCGACGTCAGAAGCGGACTGACGGCGATAGAATTGGTCGGAATCTGGAAATTGGACGCCTGGAAGGAGAGAATGAGATCGGCGATTGTGAAATCCGAGGAAATGAAAACCACGGTCCACTCCTCGCCAAGCCGAGGATACTTCGCGTTGAAATCGTCTTCCCCGTCACGTGATCCATACGTGGTTCTCGTGACAGACTGACAGTATTTCATTGGCAACTTCCCATTTCCGAATGTCCAAATTACCTTTTAAAATGACACTTTATTACTTTAAATAGTCACTTTTAAAATGCATACTGCATTAAACTCTTTATTTTAACTTATGACTTATTAATATATTATTTTCTTCTTTCAATATAATATTAAAATGCTATTTATTTTTATTTCTTCTCAAAAGTAATAGTACTCTATTGTGACTATATTTTTGCAATGGCTATATTTGAAAAGCATTTCATATCAGCCTTAACAAATTTAAGTAAAATCATAATTTAAAAAGTTACCTTTATTATTTTGCCGAGTCATATTTTACTCCATTCGGTCCAAATTATTGGTCCCATATGAATAGACGTTTAATTTTTGGATAAAAAAACAAAGTACTTACGTACATAATTTTTCAAGTTTCTTGAAACCGAGTAAAAAAACTATCTTAGATCTCAAATTGGGTGTCAAATAATTTTAAAAATTATGCACGGAAGTACTTTATTTTTTAATCTAAAAATTGCAGTATTTTTGCATAGAACCAACAATTTGGAACGGAAGAAATATTGCTCTAAACGTCAAACCCATTATATTTTGAGATTTTTAAAATTCAATAATCTAGTACTTTTGTTTTTAGTGCTTGAGAAGGAAGTTGTGCCACAAAAGAGCCTATGAACAGTTTCTCTTTACAAGAGCCGAGGAATTCTAGCATTTGTTTCTTTAACCGAGCAACAAAAGAGGCTGATATAGTTTTACAGGAGAAGAAATGAGCCTAATCCAGATGCTCTTAGAGAATGAACGATTCGGATTTATACTGGCTCAAGTGTGAATTTTAGCAGTCCATTATGTTTCGTATTTTCTTTTTCAAGTCTCATGGCATTTCTCAATCCATTTTGTCCCTAAAGAAAGAGAGGAAAAGGAAAAAGGAAAGCCATACATTCATAGGGAGTACTAGAAGGTGGGCACTGGGTGGGGATGTGTGGAACTAGAAATAGTGGGGTGCTGGTTGTGATAGGTAATTTTAAATTGATTACTATTTTGCTCCTATTAATTATTCAATGGCAAGTTAAAAATAGACATAAATATATAATTTTCAAAGGGACAATCGTAAAAATTACTTTTGTGACGGGGCTTAAAAAATGGAAGACACTAAACTAGTGCTCTCAAAATACTATAAAAATGTCCATGTTAGAGAATGGACGGCTCGAATTCACACTCGAGCGAGTGTGAATTCGAACCGTCCATTATCTTTTGTGGACACTTTCATATTATCTTTTTCATGTATCATGGCATTTCTCAATCCATTTTGTGGGAGTACTAGAAGGTGGGCACTGGGTGGTATGTGTGGAACTGGAAATAGTGGGGTGGCAGTTATGATAGGTGATTTTAAATTGATTACTATTTTGCCCCTATTAAATATTCAATGACAAGTTTAAAATAGTCATAAATACATACGAGTAATTTTTAGAGGGGCAATCATGAAAATTACTTTTGTGACGGGCTTCAAAAACGGGAGACGCTAAACTGGTGCTCTCCCTTATGTATTTAGAATAGATGTCATGTAATTGTGCACTTCATGACTTAAAAACATAGTAGTAGCAGATTTCAAGTCGATATACGATTTGTCAGTATGATATTGCAGGAAAAAGACAATGTCACGGGGAATTAGAAATACAAAGGACAAGATGGATTTAATGATTTATCCTTCATCAGGATAGGGAAAAAACAAATAAAATGCCAAGAATGTAGACGGCCTTTCATAAATGGCTTTTCAAGTTGAAAATTCATTCAAAACTTAGTTGACTATAAGGAAGTTTTGAGTCTGTCAGCATCGGCACTAACAGCTGGAAGGTAACATATGATCGTCAGTGTAGAGGGTTCTGTACATTTTCTATGCAACAAGTTCGTCTTCAAGATAGTTGTACTCGAAAGTGAATTCAGTCTTGATTTTTTGGCACCTGGATGTACATTAGAATAGCCAGAAGTCATTCCAACCAATCATAAAAGGTGCTTTCGCTTTCAGGAAATTATACACCATAACACCCTATTTTAACCATATAAAAACGCCTTCTAAAAAATATAACTAATCCTCAGGCACTGTACAGGACAATCTGGTTGCCAACAGAAAAAACAAGCTCAACCATTTTAGAAGTTTTAGGTGAACATCTTCAAGTTGGGGGTAAAGGCAAACCATATGTTGAACAGATAACTTGGCAAGGAGGCCTGGTTTTAGGGTTTCCACATGATTTAAAAAAAAAGAAAGAAGAAAAGAACAAGAAGATTATACAAAAGAATTTACAAACAGGTTCTATCACACTATTCCTCCCATAGTCCAAAGTAGGTCTGTCAATGAACCGGATCTGATTCGGATCTGATATGAAAAATCCGACCCTAATCTGACGTCGATCCGATAATCCGAATCCGGTAATCAAAATACGGGTTGGGTTCGGGACGGATCAGATTAAATCCGTTATCAATCTGATCCGAAATTTTATTTTTTTAATTTTAAAAAAAAAACTGTAAATTTTTACGGAAAAAAAAATGTTTAAGAAGTATTTTTATTTTTATTTTTTTAATATTTTTTGAAAAACTAAATTTTTTTAAGTAAAAAAGTTTTCGGATCGGATTTGGATTTTCGGATCGGATCCGAATTTTTCGGATTCGGATTGCCATTATCGGATTTGAGTCTTATCGGATTCGAATTTGTCGGATCCGGTTTATTGACAGACCTAGTCCAAAGGTTCTCACACACAAAGACATGCAAGGCCCATCGAAGCTCCCTGTTTTCCTTCTTTTAGCAAAAAAGAAAAAGATAAAACTAAAACAGCTCCATCCTTTCTTTTGGATCTGTTCAGCCTTTCTCAAAACCCAAAAGAAAAATGATATAAGCCATCCCAAACAGCTTGGCTTCTTCAGTGAGAATCCAAAAAACCGGCTTATAGAAATCCCAAATGAAACCCTTGTACCAAACTTTAGAGCATGTTGTGCACCATGTTCCTATCCTGTTCAACCTGGAACAATCCTAATAGGCTATTTCCCACCCGGAAAACCAATCGAACTCAAACTCGGAACTCGGACAATATTAAGTACCGCACAACATAGAATAGAGCAGCATAGTTGAGTAAGCATACCATCCACGTTGCGTATCACCGTTGTTGATATGGTAATCGAAGTATACATATATCCCCTGCTCATACTCATCAGTGGTGACTTTTGGCTCCTCATGCCGTTGAAACCATGTATTGTATTTCCTATGATATCTCCACGATAGCTTCTTCAACTCTTTTGCAGCCAAATATTGATGATAAGTATTCTGCAGAAGAGGGTTGGTTGACTTTAGAACACAATCAAGATAACATTGCCACCGACATTATGTTGCAGAATGAAAAAAAAAAAGTTGATAGAAGTTCAAACTACCTGCTGATAATAAAATGCAAAAAACAAGGTATCAATGCCATTATTTTCAGCTCCCAGTCGTTCCCAGAATGCAGGATTATTGACAATAGGTGCCTGTACTTGAGGATAGCTAGGAGGAGTCACTGCAGGGTTCATCTGTAGGAAGCCAAAAGAAACTAGAAAAATTACAAAATAACTTTCCCCAACTCTTCTGATGCAACAAAGAGTAGAACAAGAGGCTTCCTTACCGAAATATAGCTCTTTGCATGTTCAGAGTCTTTGGGTTGAGGAAGTTTGTTGAAAGCAGCCTCAAGCATCTGCAAATTGTGTACTTGGTCACGCATTCCACCAGAATTTGCAGATGATCCACCAATGTTATCACCAATTGCGCCAAGATCTGAAATGCTTCTACGACCAATAACACCAGGGCTGCCAGAGGGTTGATTGGATTGCAAAGGTTGTCCAGGAGAAATATCAATATCCCTTGGCACTTGGGCAGGCTCTGTCAAAGAGCCGGATACTCCTGCCTGCAGCACACAAGGTTTCCCACAACTATGCTTAGGTCCCCCAAAAACCATAACCTTTCCTTCTCACCAAGGTTCTGAGCAATAACTTTTGATATAATTTTCTTCCCTATAGCAAGTCACATATATACGGGCATGAAACAGTAAAGGAACTTCTATTGCATAGATTTTCATTTGATTTGAGTGGTTGGATCATAATTTTAGAATCTAACATCCAACTGAAAAAGGAAATTGTAACATTTTGACTCTAAGGAAATGGAACAATAAAGGGCAGACCATATTCCAAAAGAACAAGACAAGTTTACATTATTTCAACGTTTAGTAGATCGTAAAGTTTACTCCTAAATGTTGGGCAAAATTTATATTGGCCCCTAGGCTGAGGTGGTTAGGTCCCTATTGCAAAATCTCTATTGTCTGAAGCATATCAGGCACTTAGAGCGTCCACAATGTAATAATCAAAATTGGATAGCCAAAAATTGTCACATCATCTTTTGATTATCCATTTAGTGGTTGTTAAAGTTAATAATGTCAAGTCCCACATTGTTTACTTTTTGCCCATAATCAAAATGGGTTGGCAAAAATTTAAATCTAACGGTTAATTTTTTTCTTCTCAATCTAATGATCTACATTGGATGGCATTCTGGTAAAATAAGTGAAAGTGGCGAGCATTTGTTAAGATTCATAAAGTGATCAATATTGTTAAATGCACAACCACTTGCCAAAGTGGAGAGTGAGTTTCACCTACCAATAAACCATTTCCTTCATGGAGAATGAGTTTTACTCTCCCATGATAGGTGTACTTGATTGAGAAGATGTGGAGTCCAATAAATTTGGTTATTGGCAAAAGATTGCTAGTTTTGATTATCCAAAGGCCAAAATTTGATGAATTGCTAAGAGGTTGCTAAGTTTGGTTATTACAAAGTCAGCACTTTTTTTAGCACACATTGCTAACTTTAGCTACCTTTTGGTTTTGATTATTACATTGTGGATGCTCTTAGCATCTGGAAAAAGCTCACTTTGCCCCTTCATGGTTTTGGCCATCTTACGCTTCGAGTCAATGTCGTATGATTTCCGTCCGTATTGGCAAAACTATCATACAAAATGCCTATCTGAGAGTTTACATGCAAAAACAAAAAGCTCAAAGCCAATTGGCAATGCAAAACGGCACTCATATACATTTTCTTCATATTTGCCTACTGAATATGAAAAAAACCAAAAAACCTAACCCTACAAAAGGATAAGTGGAGCAGCAGCGGTGTCGGCCATCTAGAGACCTCATTTGTCGTTGCCGCAATCCCCTATGCCGTCTGTTGCCACTCTATCCACCCCCTACCTCCACCCCCCCCCCCCCCCCCCCCCAATCATCCCCCAATTCTTGTGGTCCCAACTACCTTAACTGCCACCATTTCCCTCGCCACCACCTCCTACGGTGGTTAGTTGTGGTCTGCACAGAAGGAGAAAGAGAATACCCAAAAAAGAGAGCGAAGAGAAGAAATTTTGGAGTGAGGTATTAAGGTCATTTTAATTATGTTTGTATAAG
Source organism: Rhododendron vialii (assembly GCF_030253575.1). Lineage (NCBI taxonomy): Eukaryota > Viridiplantae > Streptophyta > Magnoliopsida > Ericales > Ericaceae > Rhododendron > Rhododendron vialii. The sequence goes on along the minus strand of NC_080559.1, from coordinate 75,070 downwards.
AGAGTTAGCATTGCACTTTAGTCGATGTTTTAAAGTATCCAACTCAAACCAATTGGAGAGAAGCCGCCCAGGCTTATATACTAGTTATGGAGGTTATAATTAACCAATGTAGGACAAGCTCTAAAACTCCCTTGCACGTGCGACCCCAGTTCCTCATGTGGAGAGGTAAAAAACAGATCCATGACATAGGAATCACAACAAACAACGAAACAAGGTGCGCTTAAAGCAAAAACAACAGGACAATCAATCAAGAAAGTCTTGTCCAAAAGCCTCCAAAAGACTAGCTCTCATACCATGTTAAAACATCCAACTCAAAACCAATTGACAATGAGTGGAGTGGCCGCTCAGGCTCATATAATAGTTTTTGAGATTATAATTAACCAATGTGCAACAAGCTCTACCAGTCCAAAACCAAAAAAAGGTAACATGCCTAATTTTGAACATTTGGGATTAAACTACTCCGAGGCCAAACCATAAGGAGCAAAATTAAATTTTCTTTAATGATTTTATGATGTCCTACAATAAGGAATACATTCTATGATGCATCCTACGTTTAGTCCATATAATGAGAAAATACCCTATAATATAGCTTAATTATACTATATTACGCAATAGACTTTAAAGCCTCCTGGGACTAGGGTTGTAGGCAAATCACTAATGCTTTCTTGTTGGGAAGGGGGGAAGCATACATATCAAACTGTGTTCACTTGACAAGGCTGACCCTGAGGTTTGGGGGGCCATAGGCAAAAAAAAAGGCCCCTTATGTAACTTTATCAATAAATATGAATACAATATAGTGATATAGTTTAAAAACCGTTACTACAATGTTCCACGATAATATGTTTTCTAGCTTCAATTTAAATTGAATCAGTTTAGTAGTGGATATTAATAGTCAAGTGATTCATTAAAACGTCATGGGAAGTATTTTTATTCAGTAATTTAGGTTCTTCATTGGATTAAAGATTTCTAACGGTTTATTTTTGTAAAAAAGAACCACCACGCAAAAATTATAAAGTTGTACTATGAGGAGGAACTTCAGGATTTGATATATGATTGTTTATGCCAATTGGTAATGAAGTTAGTGCCTTGGTGTATTGGCATTGTGCACACACTGGTTTTTTGGGATTTCCAGTCCGAAACTCCTGTACTAGAAACCAGAAAGATTTGATTTTAATGTCAAGTACCACTACTACCTAAACAAGGGGAGACAAGAATGTTGAAGAGAGTGCAGTTCTGGTCTAACAAGGAGGGTGGATTAGGTTTTAGAAGGCTTAAGGAATGGAACGGAGCCTCAATGATGAGACATTTATGGGCCTTGAGTAAAAACGAGGATATTCTTTGGGTCAAATGGATTCATTCCTATGTAATAAAGGATCATTGTTTATGGTCCATGAAGCTGCCAGCTGACTCTTCATGGACTTTTAAGGAAAATTTTTGGGGGATGGGATCAAGTTCATCAAGTCTGATATTGGTGATGGTCAATCCACTTTTCTGTGGCTGGACAATTAGCATACTCTAGGGCCTTTGTTTCAGATGTTTGGAGATAAGATAATGTTGTTTACAATTTGGGCACATCCCTTAGTGCCAGAGTTTGCTCCATCATTCACAATGGAGGATGGAGATGGCCTAGAGAAAGGAATGGTGTTATGGCTGTTATTTGTGCTGGTACTGATCCTAGTTTGATTCCTCATGATGACAGGGCTGATAGAGTTATATGGACTCTTACTCCCAATGGTTCATATAGTGCTAAGTCTGCTTGGGAAGCTTTAAGGACAAAGGCTCCAGAGGTATCTTGGTACAAGATGGTTTGGCATAAGCATCAAGTTCCTAGGTGGTCTGTTATGTTGTGGATTGCTGTGTTGGGCAGATTATCCACTAAAGATTGCTTGCCTAATTGGGGCATAATTAATGATAGAAGTTGTGTTCTATGCTCTGGTGGTGTGGAAACGCATCACCATGTGCTCTTTGACTGTGTGTATGTTTCCCAGGTGTGTAAAAAGATAAAGTCATTTTGAGGCCTAGGCTTGACTTCTTGGGACCTTGTATCTGAGATTCAATGGGGCAGTCAGCACTGTAAGGGGAAATTATTGAAGTTTTCTGTCTACAAACTCTGCATTGCTGCCACTGTTTATGCAGTTTGGAAAGAGAGAAATAGCCGTATGTTTAGACAACATGGTATGGACCATTCTGCTCTGGTGAAATGTATTTGGGATGAGATCAAGGCTGGGGTGAGTTCATGGAGGAATGTGCCTGTATCTGCTGAGAACCAAGACTGCTATGTGGCTTTGGGGCTCAATCCTGCTATTTTTGCCAAGGCTAGTTGCGCTTAGCTTAGCCGGTCATGGAGCTGTTTCTTTTTGCTGTTTTGACTTCAGATAGTCTATTTTGTTTTGGTTGTTTGGCCTTAAGTGGCCTGGTTATTTTGTAAGAGGGTTGCCCCCCTCTCTCTTTGGGTTGTTTCTTAATACAAGATTCTGTACCAAAAAAAAGGGGAGACAAGAAGGTTCAAAACCTAGACGAAAGAGCATCAAGGTGCTAGGCATGGGCCTCATTATACTACTGAGCTATGTTTAGCAATCTGTCATAAATTTGGAGTAACTAATATTTACAAAATCTACCGAATTGGGAGTCCTATTTCGGGCCCCAAAACTCGGGCCCCTAGGAGGTGGCCTGGTGGGCTTGTGCCCATGGCTGTCCCCTTCGCTTGAAACTGAGTATCTCCTGCAAAAGAACATACAATAATTGAAAGATTCCAAAGGAGATTGGCGAGTTGGAAACGTCAATTTATCCCTAAAGGTGGTAGACTTACTTTAATGAAAAGCACGCTTTCAAGTTTGCCTACTTACTTTATGTCTTTGTTTGTTATTCCAATGTCGGTGGCAAAGAGATTAGAAAAGATTCAAAGAGATTTTTTGTGGGGAGGGGTGGGGGAGGAATTCAAATACCATCTTGTTGATTGGGACATAGTCTGTGCACCCATTAGAGAGGGAGGTTTGGGTGTGAGGAAGTTAAAGTTGTTCAATCAAGCTTTGTTGGGCATACGGCTTTGGAGATTTGCGTGTGAAAGAGAGAGATGGTGGAGGAAGGTAGTAGCTGCGAATGGGGGGATTGGTCATCTTTGCAAGTGCGTTTGCCTTATGGGGTGGCGTTTTGGAGGGGAATAATGAATGGGTGGGATGCTTTTAAAAAAATTACTTATTTGGTGGTAGGTGTTAGGAAAAGGGTTTTGTTTTGGGAGCATGTGTGGTGTGGGGAAGTGAGTTTGTGGGAAGCGTTCCCAAGTATTTTTTATGTTGGCTTGTGACAAGGAAGCTAGCTTTTTTGATTATCTTCATTTTCAAGGAGTTATAGTTTGGGACATCCGTTTGCGTAGGGATGTTAATGTATGGGAGGAAGAGGATTGGTTGGCTTTGATTTCTAGAGTGTATGATATTAGAAGGATAGGAGAAGGGGAGGATGAGGTGCGGTGGAATTTATCAAAAGATGGTTCTTTTCATGTGAAATCCTACTATCAATCTCTTTGTGGGAGGGGTAATCCTTCCTTTCCTTGGCAAGCAATTTGGAAGACGATGGCACCATTAAAGGAAAGCTTTTTTGTGTGGTGTGCGGCTCAAAGTAAAATTCTTACCATTGACAACTTAATCCGAAGGCGGATTACTATTGTCAATTGGTGTTGTATGTGCAAAAGGGATGCGGAGACGGTTGATCATCTCCTTATTCATTGCCCGGTGGCATAGGAGCTTTGGACCACGGTGATTTCTTGGTTTGGGATTCGGTGGGCTTAATCGAGAAATGTGATGGAACTCCTAATTGCTTGGAAAGGTGCTAAAGTGGGAAAGAAGAGGAAGCGGGTTTGGAATTTGATTTCTCTTTGTTTGATGTGGATCATATGGCGGGAAAAAAATTCTAGATGTTTCGAAGGAGTCGAAAAATCGTTGCATAGTATCAAAAGTTTTGTGGTGAATAGCTTGTATAGTTGGGACAATAGAGATTGTTATCCGTCTCTTGACCAATTCTTAGATTGGCTTGAGCTTTTCCTTTCACATGAAAGTGTATAGGGCCTTTTTGTCGTGTGGCCTCTTTTTGTATACACTGGTGGCATTCCCTTAATGCCTTATTTCTAATATATTTATTTACTTATCAAAAAATAATAATAATAATCCATATGTCTACTTAGCTTACAAGTTCTTTTTTTTTTTGCTCAGCAAAAGTCAGAACTATTAGTTGTAGTTAGTAAGGTTTGAACCCAGTCAAATGCAAGAGAGTCCATGGTGCTTACCACTGGGCTTAGCTTACAAATTACAGTAACACTGTTTTATAGAGCATGTGTATCCTTGTATGAAAGAAGAGAGGAATCAATGCTTTATTTGCAAATGGGTGGGACAAAGACTCATTACTCCATTGGCTCAATTGACTAATCTTTGCCACATTGGCCTCACACAACTCATTTAACGCCTTTAATTATAGAGATGATTTATAAACAAAAGTGGACAAAATTGCAAAATTCACCCAACTCAGCAAATACAAGCTTGGGGTCTATATGTGGAGCCCGGATGTTAAATGTAAGCCCGTGATGTACAAGGGAACCACATAGGCACACAAAACTTGTGCCTGCAAGATGTTTTCTTTTGGGGGAAAACCCAAAAAGATTGGATTCTCCATAGGAGTGAGCTGAACAGAGAGAGAAGTTGAGGGGACGGGGGGACCCTCTGGCCCTGTCTGCGACCTATTTAGCATGGGTAATTCAAACACATGTTTTGCCCCTACTAGGTACGTATTGGGTATTGGGGATTGGTTCTTTGCATGGTACTTCCGTGTACGCACTGGGTAAGCGTTTCGCATAGCCAAATACGTTCTCTAACTTATTGTTGTACCTCAGAGGTACCAAGTGTGTATGCAGCCGTACCCTGCTGCAGTAATATTTTCTTTCCTACAAAGATGAAGTTAGCTTAGTGAGGTTTTTTCTGTGCTAATCATGCTTCTAAAATTAAATCTTGGTCAGTAGGTTATTTAATCCAATGACATTAGACTTTGGTTTGGCACTAAGGTGTAAATTGTCTGCTAGATCCTTAATCAACTAAGCCCTTTAGCTAATAACTTTTTTCCTTTAACCATCATTAATCATTTTACGTATGTAATTCTTTCATTTTCTTTTCTAATTGTTACCTTGTGGCTTGCACTCCTTCAGATGACACTTTTTATGGACATAAACCAGTTCTACTGACACTCTTTCAAGCTTTTTTGTATCCGCAGACCCGTGCCCATATCTATACCATTCGGGGAGCTAATCGAGCCAAACAAACCAAGCATAGTTTTGCTTAGGCTTGGCTCGACTCCTTATTACGTGTTTGAGCTCGGCTCGAGCTTGAGAATCTTTTGAGATTAATTGTTCAAGCCCGCAATTTCATGTTTTGGGAGTCAATCCCTGTAAGAGAAAAGAAGGGTCACCCATATCTATACCAAAAGAAAGAAGACGCTCCTGAACGCCCACATGCCATAAAGGGAGAACTCGCTGTGTCAACGGTCCCCCATGAGCTATGAAAGAAAGATTCTTTTTTTTGGGCTTAAGCCCAATTCCACCCCTATACTTGGCTCACATTTAAAGTTTTGTGTTTGTGATAAGCTTGGCTTGGCTCTGCTCGGCTCGTAGAACATGCAAATCAATCTAGAGCTTTCAAGCCTAGGCTTAAGCTCATGAAGTTCCGAGCTTTCAAGCTTGAGCTCAAGTAGGCTCATTAAGTAGCAAAAGTTTATATCTCACATAGGAGGTTTCGTATCTAGATGCAATGGTACTGTAAAACTCGTGAAAATATCTATATGAAAGGCTGACTCTGATATCATATTTTGGGATATTTATTAATCTACCCCTATATTTGTAATATTTATGGAATGATCCCTTTGTTAATAAGCCTATCGAGCCAAACACTCGTGTGCACAAGCTTGGCTTGAATTCATAAACAAACAAAAAAATGTGATTGATCTTGACTTATATATATTTTTTGAACGGGTTTGAACAAGCCAAAAGTCGAGCTCGAGCTGTTTGGTTCGTTTAGCAGCCCTATATACCATGCACATGCTTCCTAGTATCAAACTCCATTTTATTTTGAACCTTTAAAACTAATCAAATGGAGTTACAATTATCATATTCCTTATAAAGTTATTCATTTCAAACCCACTTTCTCAATTGTTAAGCAAATTAAAGAGCCAAATGAAGTAGTCTTACAAAATGGGTCCAATAACATCAAGCTTTCATGGATGTACCGGCAAGAAAACAGCATAATCGGTAAGGTAACTGCAAGAATAATGTGGATTGTTTTCATCTACTGTCTGTCCATTGGAGTGCAATACCTTCTTCTAGGGTAGCCTCCCTACAAGCCTACCAACATAAACGCTCAACAGCCAGCCCCATGGGCTGCATTGCTCAGTTGTAAAATAAACATGTTAGAAGATGCTTCCTTATGCAATCTAATTCTATGTAGATGGCTTGTGTTGGAATACTAGTATACTAGTATATTGTGTTTAGTCCCACATTGCTTTATTACACTGTGTAACGAACTATCTCTTTATATAAATAAATGATTATGTGTGAGGGTTTATTCAACACCCTACACACTTTTCCTCTCTAAATAACATGGTATCAAAGCGAGTTCTTAACCCCAATCTTAAACCACTCTTGAAACCCTAAACCCACTATAGCCGGCAGCCACCCACCACCTTCGGCAACCCTAACCCACCACCTTCAAACTTCAACAGCCCTAAATCAGTCTTCTAGTCCCGAAACCCTAACCTACCACCTTCGAACCCACCCTTCAGTCCTAAATTAGTACCGAAACCCTGACCCACCACCTTCCCAGCTCTCACCCAACCCCGACAGTCCTCACCCAGCCCTGACAGCCCTCACCCAGCCCCCGTCGGCCCTCACCCAGCCCTTGTCGGCCACACCCACCCTTCGCCGATCATCGTCAGCCCCTCAATCGTCTCCACTGACCTCCGGCGAGCCACCCACCATCCTCGTCCCCCATCGCGGTTTTCTCGTGGTTTTGACCGTGGTGGTCGAGAGTCAAGGGGAGGCAGTTGTGGTCCTCTTGGCCGTGGATTTGGTCGTGATTCTGGTAGTAGTGGTCCGGTGCAATCTGTTGGTAGCCATGATTCTGGTAGTAGTGCCCGTGGTCGTGATTCTGGTAATAATAGTCATGCCCGTGGTCGTGGGCCTCGTTACTGCACCTATTGCCATGGTACTAATCATACTATTGAGTATTGTTGGATCCTTCATGGCCGCCAATCTGCCCATCAGGTTACAGTTTCTGAGGATGATGGCTCCGTGTTGTCTAGCTCTGTGCCCAGCCCCATCCCACATTCCCACGTGTTGTTACTATTCCAGAGGATGAGCATCATCGCCTGATTTCTCAGCCGCCTTCTCATGTGCCTTCCTCCTCCACTACTACGTTCGCTCAGAAAGGCTCCACCTTTGCTGGCCTGGCTTCTAATAATTCGTGGGTTATTGATTATGGTGCTACTGATCATATGACAGGCCACTCCATCCACGCTCTATCAAGTGTGTCTTCCTGGGGTACTCTCGGACTCAAAAAGGTTATAAGTGTTATTCTCCCACTCTACATCGCGAGTTTGTCTGTGCAGATGTTACGTTTCATGAGTCATTACTCTATTTTCCGACTTCCTCCCATGGGGATCAGTCTAAGTATATGCATATTTTGGTTCCTTCAGGGCGACCTTAAAAGCAGCCACCCCCCATGCAGGGTATATGTTTGTCGTGCCAAAGCTGCCCCACCACCTCCGCCTGCTGTTGAGCCTTCTCCTCCGTTGTGAGATCCGAGTCCACCTCCTTTGGCCACTACTACTCCACCTTCTCCTCCCATTGCTCTTCGTAAAGGTATTCGCACTTGCACTATCTCTCATCCTATTGCTAAATTTGTGTCTTATGATCATTTGTCCCCCACCCTTCGTGCTTTTACTGCCTCTGTTTGCTCTGTCTTTGTTCCTAAAATTGTTCAGGAGGCCTTGTCTATTTCTGAGTGATGGACAGCTATGGAGGAGGAGATCTCTGCGCTCCATGATAATAGAACTTGGGAGTTGGTTCATCTACCCTTTGGGAAGTCAACTGTGGGGTGCTGCTGGGTATTCACTATGAGATATCATCCTGATGGGTCTGTTGAGCGTTACAAAGCTCGCCTTATTGCGAAAGGCTACACCCAGACTTATGGTGTTGACTATGCTGAGACCTTTTCCCCGGTTGCGAAGCTTGGTTCTGTCCGCCTTCTTATTTCTCTTGCAGCCAATCTTGGCTGGCCTTTATTCCAATTGAATGTCAAGAATGCTTTCTTACATGGCGATCTTCTTGAGGAGGTTTATATGGAGCAACCACCCGGATTTGTTGCTCAGGGGGAGCGTTCTCAGGTATGTCGTCTTCGTAAAGCTCTTTATGGGCTTAAATAGTCTCCCAGGGCCAGGTTTGGCAAGTTAAGTGATGCAGTTTTGAAATTTGGTATGCGTCGATGTCAGTCTGATCATTCTGTTTTCTCTCTCACATCTACTCGGGGCAAAGTTTTATTGATTGTGTATGTCGATGATATTATTATTACGGGTGACGACCAGAAAGGTATTTATGCGTTGAAGGCCTTTCTGCAGAGTCAATTTCATACTAAAGACTTGGGTAGAATGTGATACTTTTTAGGTATCGAGGTGACACGATCTAAAGATGGTATTAGTTTATCGCAGAGGAAATATGTGCTGGATATCTTTAATGAGACTGGTTTGTTGGGGGCAAAACCTGTCGATACCCCTATGGATCCCAATGTCAAACTATGCATTGATTAGGGGGAGGCACTGTCTAGTCCTGATCAATATCGCCGTTTGGTTGGTAAACAGAATTATCTCACTATTACACGTCCTGATATTTCATTTGCAGTGAGTATTGTGAGTCAGTTTATGTCTGCTCCTCGTCTGCTACATTGGGAGGCCGTTCTTAGAATTGTCAAGTATCTCAAGTCTCATCCCGGACGTGGTCTATTTTATAAAGCTAATAGTCATTTGCGTATTGAGGCCTTCACTGATTCTGATTGGGCAGGAGGCCCATCTGAAAGGAGGTCAACTACTGGATATTGTGTTTTTCTTGGTGGCAATCTTGTTAATTGGAAGAGTAAGAAACAGACCGTGGTTGCACGGTTTAGTGCAGAGGCAGAATATAGAGCCATGGCTCACACCACATGTGAGATTGTGTGGGTGCGATCTTTTCTTGAGGAGATAGGATTCAATGCGCAATTGCATATGAATTTGTATTGCGATAACCAAGCCGCAATTCACATTGCATCCAACCCCATATTTCATGAGCGGACTAAGCATATCGAAGTTGATTGTCATCTGGTGCGAGAGAAGTTGACTGATGGTGTTATAGCAACTCCCTTCGTGTCTACGAGTGCTCAATTGGCTGACATATTCACCAAGTCATTATTTAAGCCCCGGTTGGAGATGTTATGTGACAAGCTGGGTTTGTGTGATATCTATTTCCCAGCTTGAGGGGGAGTGTTGGAATACTAGTATACTAGTATATTGTGTTTAGTCCCACATTGCTTTATTACATTGTGTAACAAACTATCTCTTTATATAAATAAATGTTTATGTGTGAGGGTTTATTCAACACCCTACACACTTTTCCTCTCTAAACAATAGCTTGATCGTTATTTTATTGGTTTATATACAGGACTAAAGTCTTTCATTTTTGAGGAGGCCAAGATTCCCTTCCTGTATCCCCCTCCCTACTCTCTTCCTCTCCTTTTGTGATTCAAGGCCCCTTAGTAGTTGGTTCCCCCTCCCCCCCTCTCCCTCTTCTCCTTGCGGTTTCAAGCCCCCTAGTTGACACTAGGTTGCTCCCATTTCTTCCTCTTCTATCTATCCTTCTTTCACTATGTATTTTGAGAGTGTTTTCATGAGATCAAAGCTGCAGTTTGTGATCAAATTATCTGTTAATGTGGTATTTTCAGTTGTGTGGATTAACTGATTAGTGTGGCTTGGATTTTGAAGTTACATCACTTCCCAAGAACATGGTCCTCCTAATTTCTAAATCGGTTTTACCCAACTTAAAAACCGATTTACAACACAAGAAAAAAGCAATATAAAGTATAGAGACTGCAACATCAAAAACTACCGACTAGTAATCTGAAAAATGATGAACAAGGAAACATAGTTAACGTACCGGCGTATCTAATGTAAAAGAAGCTCTCAAATCATCATCATTAATGAGATTCTTTCCCAGCCCAGTGGTTGAAGTAGGATCTGTAGTTGAATCATCAGACTGAGTTGGCCGTTGTTGCGTCACCTCAGCTTTTGCATGACCAAATCCTGCATCAAATTCATTCTAATGACTATTATTGTGTTTACTCCAACATCCACCAGGGTTAATATAATAACTTATTGACTAGAATTACAACTGAAACTCCATTTGTGTTACATATATTAGACTCACTCTAACCAAAGCATTAAGCTGTAGCTACAGGTACCCAGGCAGCAGAACATGTGTGCAGCATACACAATATAGACAACATAAAGTAACCAGTTAAACATACCAGCATCTTTTGATCCTGTCAATATCAATGCCTGCGGAGCAGACTGTTGGTGGATTGGAATTGGCTGCTGTTGTGAGGAAGATGCAGCAGCAGTAAGACCTGATGCTTGGACTCCAAGTCCCAACCCACCTTGAGGTGAGACAGAGGTGCTTTGAGAATTGAACTGAAGAGATGACTAAATGTCATGAGAAGAAAATTCATAATAGTGAAGCCAACTACAAAATAGTATCAAATAGCTAAATAAATTGAAGTTCACAAGAAAAGAAATGGATCACTAGAGAAACCCAATGGTAACTGTCACTGTCAGTTGATCTCGTGAATATTCCACATATTAATAGAATCTCTTTCATGTAATGAAAACAAGGAAACGAGAAGGGACAACCAAACCAAACCCAGGATCTTTTTGCTACAAGTGAGGATACCGTTCTGCAGGGATTCTCTTACAGAGCAAAATCAACCTTTAAAAGCTCAAGCATGGAGAGAGGAGAGCCGGGCGGGGGGGTTGTTTGAGGGAGAGAGACCGTGCCATAATAAGCAGTAAGTGTTTCTCTGAAAGAGCAAATTGAAAACCTACACCTCACCACAACTGATGGACTAAAATAATGTGCTCATAAAAAAAGCCTAATTTTATGGTAGACCCTCAGAAGATGGACCGGTACATTCCAAGGTAGGCAGCCATAGAATACAGAACGTGTAAATTCAAGAGTATAAAGCCATAGAAGATAGAATGTACACATTCCCAGGCAGGCAGGGCTCAGTCATCTTGGTCCATGCCTAACTTCAAAAAGTTCTGAACCACTGGACCACAAAACTAATTTATCTTCCTTTGAAACTTCCCAAAGGGGAAAAAAGTAAAGTCTAAGCCCATATGCACAAAAAGGAAATCCGATTTCAGTAAGACATGATCTGAATTGTAGTACAGATTCAAGTTGGTTCAGTGAGGACAACCGCAAAAGTCACCAAATGGAGCAGTCTTTTCCTTCAGTTTTTTACCATATTAATAAAAGGCGTGGGAGGATGTTGCAGATGTCCAGGGCTCACGTGACTTCTTCTGAGGCTGGAAGACACCCGGGACCTGAGAATGTGGTGAAAGAAGCACACTGGGCGGGCATGTGCATACGCAAAAAAGGTTCTGACTAGTCTGTGGCTACCGGCTAGTGTATACCTCAATGATACGTGATCATCCCAGATTTAAAAACAAAAACACAAGAACATGAAGGATCTCCCCTTCTTTTGATTCTCCAAGCACGTCAAAACCAAAGGCATTACGCTCTTTGTTGATTCCATAAAATACCAAAGACATTGGAAAACTCTCCTCAAATACAATTAATCACCTAAATCTGCTTAGCCATTGGCCTTCCAAGATCAAGTACAATAGGAAAAGACTTCCAATCCTAAAGGAAAACAACAAATTAGGCTGAAACTGTGCATATCAAAAACTTAACTAAATAAACACATAGAATTACCAAGTAGCATATTGAGAAGCCTTAATATTGATACTACAAACCTAAAGAAAAAGACTAAAGAAACCTTGTTCAAAATAGCTCATTTGGACCAAGTAAATCCTATAGAACATGGATCTAACTAATATAATTTCTCAATGTCAGCACTGCCCTCCTGCAAAATAATTGACTTGGCCAATAACTTTGTAGAGAGTTTTGTTCATTGGCAGAGGTGGAACTACATATTGACCAAAAAGGGGTAATGGCCTCCTTGCCTTTGAGAAAAACATTTACATACCTTAAATTACTAATGTATCCAGCGAGGTTAGTACATTTTCGTTGTGTGGCCCCCTTCCAATATGCCCCCATTGAGACTGTCTTCAATAAGGGGCTTATTTTTTTATTTGCTTCCATAGAAGTGAATGGGTGGGGGGAGGCTCGAGAGAGATGAAGGAAGTGAGGGAGGGGAATAAGAGGGTGAGGGGGAGATTAGATGCAAAATGAGGAAAATGTGGGCAGAAAGCGAAGCTGCGAAAGTGGGGGTGTGGTGGGGCATGAGGGAGAAGATGGGAGGGAGGGGACAGTAGAGGTAGGGTAGCCGCATACGGGAAGATGGAGGTTTTAGGACTTGCAAAATCGAAAGAGAGCGGAGGTGAGGCCTGAGGGCAATCAGGTTGGTTTTTTCAATTGACCTGGTTCAGCTTTCCAGTGAGTTTTATTCATTAGGTCATCCCAATTAAACTTGGGTCTTCCGAATCAGTATTCACAACCGTGGGCTCAACACTTCACAGTATCAAGCCACACAAAAAGATTGTGACTCCATAATGGCAAGTTGCCAACCCCACACACACTTATCTTATCCAACCTGAGACTGCTGCCTGCAACAATCCATGGAATCCACAAATTAGCAAATCTCCACAACTCATCTATGTTACAGGTATCTTTATACACGTACACTAACACACTGTAACACATATTTCTGTGTCTTATGAAACCTCCAAATCCAGTCACACGCATACACACTATCTACTGCTTTTGTTCATAATCGAGCAAGCAGGCAGGTGATGGGACAATGAGCAAGGAGAAGAGTCTGGAAATGGAATGGGGATACTCAAATGGTAGCGGTAGTGGAGACGCTGATGGCTATGGGATGAAGGAGAAAAGTGAGAGGTAAACGGCAGCTGGAGGAGGTTAAATATGAGCAAGGAGATGGCTGTTTGATGGCTTGGAGGAAGGTGAAGAAGAGAGAGAGCATGAGGGGAATTAGGTAGATATTAAAATTAAGAAGGATGACACTGTTCTTTGTAATTACATGACCAAATTGAGATTTCATTGCCTCCAATAACTTCATTTCATGCACTGTTGTGGGAGAGGAGGTCGGTGTAGTTAAGACAAACTAGTGGCCTAGCGGGCCTTGCTTTAGAAAATGCAAACCACAGGGGAAGTTGGTGTAATTTACCCTAAATCAATTCAGTTGAAAAACTCAGTAACATCACAATAAGTGATTGTACAACACAGCAACAACACCAGAACCCATTTAGTCCCCAATCATTAGGGGTAAGGGTGGGGAGGATTGAAGACAGACCTAACCTCTGGCAATATGCACAAAGTGGCTGTTCTCAGAATACCACTGAATCAGTGGCCACCCTATACCTGTTTTGCTATGGAATCATGCCCCCAAATCAAAGCCAAATGGCAACAGAGAAGAAGGCCCAGAGACCCAAATCAACTTATGAGTACATTACCATGCTTCCTTCATTGAAAGTCCAGAGCATCGGTATGTACAACAACAACAACATAACATAACCCATCTAGTCTCCAATCATTGGGGGTATGGGCGGGGGATGATTGGAGACAGACCTAACCTTTGGCAATATATGCACAAAGTGGCTGCTCTCAGAATACCACTAAAACAGTGGTCCCCCTAAACCTCCAAGAACCGAGGAGCTACAAGGACGTTTTGTTGTAAAACCATGCCCCCAAATCAAAGCCAAATGGCATCAGAGAGGGCAGGCCTAGAGACCCAAATCAATTTATGTGCACATTACCATGCTTCCTTCATTGATAGTCGAGAGCATCGGTATGTACAAACAAAAAAATGATAAACATTGAGAATTCACCTGAGTCCATCGCTAAAACAAAAGACAAATCAATCAGAATTGGGAGAGAAGAACAAAAGAAGATTAGGCGAAAGTTCATGAGATAAAATGGCAAAAAAAGAGAACATATAAAATCAGAAAACTATGAGCACCTGCTGTAAGAGTGGGTTCTGTTGTGCAGAGAACTGCTTTGGATTTCCCCCACCAAGAGAAGGCATGCCAAGCAGATTACTCTGGCCTTGTTGCTGTACCTGCTGGAAGCGCTGCAAAAACTTCTCCCTCTGGTCAGGAGCAATTTCAGTTCTTCCACGGAACTGCCCCTGAAAAGCAAATAGAAAAATCTAACTGAAACAGAATGACACAAATTACGACTATGATTGACTCCGTACTACAATGCTCATCAAAATGCAGATGTCCACTAATAGGTTAGGAGCATACGCATCTTCAAGGAAAGTTGTCAGGGGTAAAAATACTCAGCTTCAAGCTTTAAAGTTGCGAAAACAGATCAACAAGAGAGCGTGAGATCTCAAAAGAAGGCTCCAAAATGTTTTCCACCAGTCTATTTTCCCTTCAAATTTGCCGCCTCCGAATTGCCTTTTTGTTAAAACCGAAGAAACAAACAGCAGGACAAAATTTCAAGCAGTACAATTGCCCCAAATAAACAAGAATGCTGCTACCCACAGATTTTGTGCACCATGGATGATGGCAAGGTGTCTAATTATCTTCCTTACAGTATGGAAAATAAAAAAATTATGCTTCAGCTCCCAACCAAACCGCGTGCGCGCAAATGTGTGTCTTTCTCAATGTTTCTTGTAGGAAAAGATAATACCAGAACCCAAGACTATGACAAAATCATATTCAGACGTAAAATAAAATGTCAAAAATACAATTCACCAAAATAGAAACTTACAATACTTCCAGTCTGCAACCACTAAAAAAGATAAGAAGAGGAGCTCTAACTACAAATAACCACCCATCGCCACAAACTCGCCAAAAACAATGGCTAAACAATTTGAAAACTTAAGATATGCATAAGAAGCAAGTTTTACTTCAATAAATATGGCAGATCCTTGTAACAAAAAAAGAAAAAGAAAATATATGGCAGATCCTTTCAAACTCCAGTAGGAATACCTCTGTGGATTTTCTCCAGTCCACATAAGCCACATGCATGCACAAAGAAAGAGTCAGGAAGCGACAAGTAAATAGCTATTTAACCAGGCACATACAACTTCACTCTGGTTCTGAAATGGACTTCCAGGCCTCCATTGTATACCAGGAACTGCAGAGGGGGAGAAGACCCTGCCAGCCATAACTGCACCCTCGCCAATATTGCCACCATCGGCCGTACCAGCTCCATCAGTAGCCTTGACAGCCTGTGGCAAGATCACCCTATTACTTACTGGGGAAACCAAAGGCTGCACCACTCCAGTACTCCCAAGTCTCTCATCAGCTCCCAATGTATTTCTCGTCACCATTTCAGAGACTAAAGAAACAGCACCAATAGCTCCGGTGGTAGGAATTGCAATCCCAGAAGTCAGAACTGCACTAGTAGATGGGTGGTTGGTTAGGCCATCCCTACCAGGACCCCCTACTTCAGTTTCAGTAAGAGCTGGAGAGAACTTATGACCAGGGAAGCTTGCGGTCTCTTCCTCCTTGGAAGAATTAGACACATTCACAGCAGATGAAGACAGGGAAGCACTTGCATTTTCCAACACACCTCGAATAGTATTTGGACCTGCAAGGATTACTGAAGCAGTTGATGCACCAGACAAATAAGGGGTTGAAGTGCTCACAGCACCATGAGTTACGTGGCTCCCTGTTGGTGATGTTGCAGAAGAACTAGTTGGACTATTTTTAGGCGGTGGAGACCTTGCAACAATATCAGAGTTACTTTCGTGGGAAGCTGTCTCTTCAGCTTGCTCTTGAATGGGAATACCCTGTTTTAAAGAAGATGTCACTTTGGCTGGAAAGGAAAGCATCAACCAGTACTGCACTACAGCAGGATCAATTTATTTGAGCAGTTGAAATGGGAGACAGATGAACATTTAGAACATGTATACAGGCAGAGAATTGAAGATAAGTTCTGGTTGCAAGCTTATCATGGGGAAAAACAGCAGCTATATTTTAAGTTGGGCATTTAAAGATTAAGCATAAATACAGTTACACAAAGGAACATCTCCTAGGGCTTCCAAAATTGTAAACTGTACAACAATGACATCTCCTAGGGGCCCAAAAAAAAGGCTTATTGATGACTAATTATTGTTGAAAAATCCAGACACTGATAACAGGCCCAAGATTGTGAGCAATGCCTGTTTGACATTTCTAAAGTCATCAACGGATAACTAGCAGACAAGACTTGGATGAAAGTTCTCAGACACTACCTAATAAGTGACAAATAAACATCTTCAACTGTAACTAGCCCCTTGCCATGAGCCTTTTATATTTAAACCCAAAGTGTGATGCTAAACCCTCAAGGAGTGAAAATCCTAGAGCATTCTTCGTCTTCTTTTCTTTCATTCCTGTTTTCTATTTACTATCGGCCCCCATTACCGTTCACAGCACTAGGAACATCACTATTTTGGTTGTGTTTCTCCTATTTTATAAAGCCCCAACCCTAAACCTTCCATTCAATACAAAAACCCAAACTTCCTTTATTGTCCTACATCAAAAATTTATTAACTTAAGAGTAGTTTCCAGTCTTGTTATTTACCTAATTACACATGCTTCGTGACTTCCCATTAGGTTTTCCATAGTTTGAGGTATTTATATAGTTTAGCAAATTGCTGGACTTGGAGTGTAGGTCCACTATTCTTCGTAATACGGATCATGGTTTTTGTGTGTTTTGTACATGATGTTCCGCAGCCAAAGAATACTATACTATAGTTAGTTGCCGATAAAAAAAAAAAAAAAAAAGAATACTATGGCTAAGGTTTGAAAGTTTCCTATGTACAAGTCAAGTCCTGGCACAACTACAAGAACACAGCAACCAAAGGGTATGGTTTGTGTTTCAGGGAATTTGTAGTATCATCTTATATTCTTGTGGCATTGTATGATTCTTCGTGTAACCACTCTTGGGTTAATGTTCAAAGTGATAGAAAATCCCTTTTCTGCCTAAAACACGTACATTATCATGCTTAGATCAACCCTAAGCCTTACTCTTCCCCGTTGTCCTTGAATGTAACCATTGAAACCCTAAATCACTCACTTTTTAGGACCCCCATTGACAATCCAGCAAGCTGCCACTTCTAGAACCCATTCAGTTTTATCTCTTTTCCCACGTTTTTACCATAACCGTAGGATCTCGTCCTATCCAAACGGACCACAATCCAATTTTCAGGGTAGGAGGGGATCAGAGGATCAATTTAAATCTCCAGGACCCAAACCTTGTTCGGGGATACATCCGCATATCAACACGAAAGATCTCATAAAGGATTCTTTTCAGCTTTATATTACAAGCTTCTTGTCTACAGAATTGAGAAATACATACCAGTTGCAGAGTTGGGGATGTCGCCAATGAATTTTTCACGCTTAAAATTGCAGTAACGGCACCAGCACCCTGCCAAAAAGCTTAACCTTTTAGAAGTTTCTACGCAAATGGCAAAGATACCACACCGCACGTGATTGTTGAGAAGAATACGAGAACAAGCTTAAAATAGAAAATAGACTGCTCCATATGCGCTGAAGCTCACATGTAGTAATAGCAATAAATTCTAAACCCAAAACATGCATTAAGTACATCGAGTGGTCGGCTAAAGTTAAGTACTGAAGGAAATCTAATTTCCATGCTAGTATGGGTTTCAATGGGAAGAAAAACTGAAGGAAGGCGCTGGCATATAGCGCAAGTCTCTCATAAGACAATTTAGACGCGGAGGCAGGGATGGGGACGCTTTTATTCTCACATAGAAGGGGAGTAGGCTTTTTTCAGGGGCTATCCCAATTGGGGGAATTGCGATCAATCTGCAATCACATCAGGAAATTTTTAGAAGATCATAGAGTCAATTCTTGCAGTGCGTTGTCTCCCTATTTGACTTTGGTTGTCAAATTAATATCGAGGGAGGTATTCTTAAATGGAGGTAAGAGGATTTGAAGGTCAAGGGCATGAATTGAAGTAGGGTTGGAGGTAATTTTTTAAGGTGGCAAGGTTAGGGAGGCAGTTGAAAACTTGAAAACACACGACAAAATTGTATCACAGAGGCCTTCAGGGGCTTGGAGGGGTTGAAGTGGCGCCTACGTCATGCTCATTTGGAGTACCTTAGGCCTACCGAGGAGGTTTGGCATATAGGGTCCCAAAACCAAAAGTTGGGGGGTGGAAGTTTCAGTCGATCCGGCTACAAACAAGGTGTAGGAGAGTTGACCTCTTGTGCGTGCAATTGAATAAAATGAGGTGTTTTCGAATAAATGTAGTGGAAGAGTCTGATGAAGGAGCGAGAGGGACAAGTAAGAGCTTAAGATTATTCGAAGACTGCACGAATAGGGGATTTGTTGTCTTGTGGGACTCAAGGAATCTAACCAAGAAAGGGTGAGGATGGGTACTTGCTCGGCCTTGTGCCATTTTGAGGATGTGGAGATGGGTTCCTTTGGGCATGATAGGAAAACAAAACATCATTCCATGCCCAGGACTTCATACCTCCCTACGCATTTGGCATCGCATTTGAATGCATTTTTTCTTTGCTCCACATGGTTTTAGAACACGGCGTACAGACCTCAAGAATTCAGGCATGCTAACATATCTGATATCAAAGAGTTTCAAAACAACAGCCTAAATAGGCTAAGTAAATTTACAAGGAACATTTGACATCAATAGGAAGGTTTCAGCAGCAGCAGAGTTGAGTAGTAAATAGCAACAGTTAAGTAGACAATAGCAAGAGATAAGTAGACAATAGCAAGAGGTAAGCGTAGCGTCACGATCTGTAGTGGAATATTACTAAGGATTACCAGCCCAGCCGTACATGCATTGAACAAAGGTTGGGGAATTTATTTGGATAATACAATACCAAATCAAACAGCCTTTTCTTCAGTAATTTGCAAGCCAAACAGCTTATGCAGTTATTAAGAATATACCTACAGGACAACCAGCCCATTACATTTAGGCTCTATTTGTTTGGGGTGAAAATGTTCTCCGCAAAAATATTCTTAATTTTTGGTGTTACACCAAATCAGCGGAAAATGACTTACGGCTGAAATCTCAGTAAGTCCTTTAACAACTGCGGATCATGATTCCTCTCTTCCACTACTGCAAATCTACAGTCACTTGCCAAGAACTCTCTCTCTCTCTCTCTCTCTCTCTCTCTCTCTCTCTCTCTCATATAAATATAGGTTTACAGCTATGAATTATCACCCCAATACTTCCTACAATGTGACATTCTCTCTCCCTGCCCACTCCTCTCTCTCTCTCTCTCATGTGCATCGGTATAGAGGATTCATATACAAATTTCTTGCGAAGACATGATTTCCACATACAATAAAACCCAATATGTAACGTTTCCCATCTTATTTGACGCAGCGGAATTCACGAGAGACTAGTTAGCGTACTAGTCCAAACGAGATAAACAACTCGTCGCATGAGCAATTCTTGCGCACAAGAAAGAAAGAGAGAATCTCTGAATATTATTGATAAAAAGCTTAAAAGTTTAATAATTGAATAACTTACACCCCTATTTATACTAGTAGGAGTCCTAACAATAAGGTAATTACTTAAAATGGAGACCAAGCAAAACAATACTTGGAAACAAAGACTAACAAAATAAAAAGACTAATAGGAATATGCCTAAACAAGTGGCATTAAAAGGAGAATTCCTAAAACGAATAATTCCTAGAATAAAGTTTCCATAAAATTGAAATTTCCTAAATTTTTGTCCAACATCATTATTCTTCCAAAACCGAACACCTTGGCCGTATGGGAATTTCTTTTACAAAAGTTCAGACCACTATTTTTAAGAATGTGCAAAACAACAAATAGAAGTTCAAAAATTGTTTTAAATAAAAAAGATTTTGCATGAAAATAATTTTTGTTGTAAAATATTTTATGTCGAAACAAACGGACCTTATTTTCTAACTATAACCCTAGATTTTATTTCTCTCTTTTTTGTTTTTCTTCCTCATTGTGGGGAGGAAAACAAAAGGAGGATTGCAAGGGAAAGAATTAAAACCTAGAAGACGAGATTAGGTTTGTACTTGCAAATATGTGGTTTTCACTTTTCAAACAACACAAGCTACACAATGGATGCAATAGTGCAGAAAGATCACCTTAACAAGACCAGGAGGACCAATTATAACTAGTTCTTCAAGAGTCTCCACCTTGTCTAATGGCAAAGAGCTGTAAAGCTCGTCAACATCACTAAATTCATCAAAGTCATCCTACGAAAACAAACGTATCAGAACATATCATGATTCCCTTTCTTTCGCCGTGTTCTCATAATATAATTAGTACCCAAGAACGAAAACAAACATATCAGAACACAATAAACCTGATTGCGCTCCACATAGTCGTCCAAGAAATCCTTAACATCATTGACCTGCTCAGGACTCAATTCATCATTGTCCAATAGTCTCAAAATCAATTCTAACTTCATTATATGAGCCTTGTGGCGGGCGATTGAAGTCTCTAAATGTGTCTGTGAAACAAATATCCGTTCATCATTTACAACAAAATCACTATGTAACCAGTTGCAGGATCATACTTTTATTTCTGTCTTACCAATCTGGGCGGCCTCGTTTTCCCTTTCTTAACAGAAAGCCCCTCAATCTCAGCTTCAAAGTTATCAATTTGAGATTCCATCTCTCCCACCTATGCAGTGATAAACAATGAGTTACACATGCGTATCATATATAAACCATAGGGTTGAAATGATATGACAAAATGGTGGTGACAGTTTTAAGTTTCATTTCTAGCAGGAATAACCACCCAGTTATTCCTGAAACAAGAGCTTAGGAAAGATCATGATGGATTCATTTCATAACTAATCAGGAGAACAATAGCTTGAGGTGATTAAGACAACCAAACTTGAGCCAGAAAAGACAAAATTGCAGGAAATTCATGCACAAGTTAGTTTCATACCACGTTGTTCAACCAATCTCTTGTTTCTGATTTAGCCTTCTCCTTCGGATCCTATGTAAGATGAAGGCAAAAGAAAATCAAATTAAACGAGAGTAGAATTCCACACTTCAAAATTCATATATGTATACTGTTGTAGCAGAAAACAGGTAGAACATAAATCAGCTTGGAATATGAATCAGTTTGCCAGCCCTTTGATAAAACATGTATGAAAAGCCTTCTGTTATACTATTTCTAGATGAAAAAGAAACACCAGCATTCCACGGTGACCAATCTTTCACAGTTTAGCATTGCTACAAAATAGATGAAGAGTATTATGAAAGATAAACTTTACACAGAGAACGTGCATCTAATTTCCACATCAAAACATTCCATTAATGAGGACGAGTTTACAATACCATCAGCAATCTTCATAGTTGCATCATTATCAATCTGGAAACAAAGCAGTTTAAAGCTCACCGTTTTAGGTTGTTGGCCCAGGCCTTCCTTCGAGAACGCTTTTGTCTTAGTTTCCTTTTCGCATATCTTAAATCTTTCCATCTCACGCTCGATGAGCTTACGAGCATCCATCAGAGCCTGCTCATAAGAGGCACTAACCTATGTCAACATATATCAACAAAAGGAGTTTATTGTCAACTTTGGAACCACGGACAAATTCAAGGTACAACGGTAACATCTCCAACATCAATCAGGTCATAAATAACTCGAAAGTGCCAGATGAGATTTAACCTTTACAGGCAGCACCATATCTGTATGGATATATTACCAGCTCAAAAGAGCATTAAGGACCATATACAAACACCCAACAGTCTCACAGAGACACAAATTCAATATCAGATACAACTTAAATCTAGAACTGTAATCTGCTGCAACCATTCTGACTCGCTCCAGCCAATTAGAGTCCACACTAGAAGCAGATAAAAGTCTAGTGGGACACCCACTTCCACAGGTGCGAATAGGTAAAGAAACCATAGAATGAAGTACTGTATGATACACAGATACAGTGTCGGAAATAACAGGCATTGAGGCCAATGTCCAAGCACATTTTGGCTTTCCAATTGACAGAGTGGAACTACCTGTTGTGTTGTTACAGCTCATTTTACGCAATATTGACTACGAAGGGCTAGGAACTCTTGTACATTTACAAGGACCGTACAGCAAACACCAAAGAATCTAAAGGCTAGTTGGCATAAGAACCGGCCAACCATAAGAAAGAGCCATTTCCAGATGGTGTATTGTTGCAGCCACATCCATGGTCCGACAAACCAACCACGTAGGGTAAAAAAACTAAGGATGTTTAACAAGAACAACTCTTTATACATGCCAACCAGTATAGTTAGTTGTCACTGAAATAACATCTTCTACAGTATATTGGAGTAATTTGTCTTAATACTAGTTATTGAAGGACTTGTAATAAGTCTCTACAGCTCTTGGTTACTACGTTATTGGAGGGCAGGTTATACGGAAGAGCCAGAGCATGACAAATGAAATAAACGTGTAAGAAGTTCAGCTTTGAATAAAAAGGAAAGAAGTTGTTAGAGAACCAAGGGAATTGATTGCTTAGTTGTTGAAGACACACGTGAAGGATATCAACATCAAGGTGCTCTCTCCATTAGTCAAAGAGTGAAGATATTTGCACACAAAAGGAAACAAAAAAGCTCAATTGTGAACATTTCTTTGAAAGTTGATTGGAGATCTAATTGAAAATAAAGAATGAAAGAAAAATAGCATGATTGTTGACGGCTGCAAATTCACCACCAACGGCTACGAAGTCTCAGCCTTTACAGTTGTATTTCTGAAGTATATAGTGGAGAGAGGGACGACCATAAAAAGATACACTTACAAAGTTGAAGAAATTTGGGCACTGAACTTTTATTAGTTTACTTTTAGCAATCACATTTTGAGCTTCATCTTGATATTTCATCTTTTAGAGTATTTAGATCTGAAAGTAATTTTACAAGGGACTGTACACCCTTAATCTCGCAATTTAAAAACTGTAACCCTTATTGTGTGTGATTTTTTCGGGGGGTTAAGTTTGATTGGGGATGGAGTCCCAGGCCCTAGCTAGTAGTGGAGTGGTTGTGGGGAGATCACTCATTGTAAAAGGTAGTCCAGCACTTGTGAAGATCTAAGGATTGTAACAAATAAGTGCAGCAAATCCCAAGGAAGACACACGGGGTGTGGAGCTTCTGAGCTAGGCCATGAATTCCGGCCAAACCATGATATATTTACACACACACACACATACATTGTCATGTATAGATATCACCAAAATTATACACAAGTTATGAAGAATTTAGATTGACATGAAACTCAAGAATTTCTTAAAACATAGAACATGGGCACGGATAGGAATTTTCAATCAATCTTTAAATGTCTTCCAAGTAAATTTAAATGTGATAGGTCGTAAGAACTACTATTTTTTCAAATTTGCACATCATAGTGATAGTGATGTCAAATTCCGAAATTTTTGACAACCACATATTGGCAAGCGTCCAAGAAATGCTGATCACATTTATTTCTTAGTCATTGACATCAGCAGAAAGAGTGCCAAGCACGTGTCTGAATTAAAAAATTTATCTACGAACATAAAAGTCTCAGACACATGTCTAAGGAGTGTTGGGGTCCAAGTCCTACAGCTGCAAACGAGCCGAAGCTGAGCTTTAGAATGTTCAGGTTTGTTTGTTAACTTTTTAGCTAACCCAAGCTTGACCTCAATGAAAATTTGACAAGCCGAGCTTGCCTAGGTTTGAGTTGAACTAGAGCTTGTTCACAAGCCTTAACGAGTCAAAAATATCAAATAATTATGCTCTCATACAAGTCTAGAGCTGCAAAAAAAATTTATATTTATTACATAATAAGTTCGTACCATCAAACGTATATAAGATTATAAAAAATTGTATAAAATATATTTTAAAAGTTTATACGTGTACAATTTATATTACTTTTATTATGTACATGTATTACATTTTAAAGGTTACATATGGAATTCTTACTTTAGGTTTGCAAGCCTAATCAAGCCGAATACTATCAAGTTCAGGTTCGGCTCATTTATTATACGAGCCTAAAATTGAGGCTCGGATTTGATTCGTTTCGTAGACGAATCAAACTCGAACAAGCCTTTACCGAGTCAAACCTCAAACGGTTCACAAATGACACGACACACCACCTTCTTTCAAGTGTCCGTCCTTCAGAGTACTTGCACGTGTCAGACACGACACACCACCTTCTCTTGAGTGTCCGTCCTTCGGAGTACCTGCTAGTTGCTTGATTAAACTCATTTGTTTTTTATATAGTGCTTTATAGGGGTGGAATAAAAACCGAACCAGCCAAAAAAAGAATTGGTTTGTTTGGTTTTGTAACTCAAACAGTTCGGTTCTGTTTTTAGTTTAAGAAAAAATATTTTCTGTTTCAGTTTATTGTTAAGACATCTCGGTTCACACCGAACCGAACCATTTGAGTTATATTATTCACTGCCTAACCCATTATATACATTACTATTCGGTCCACGTTGTTACAGCGTCAGTGCCTTGTGTGCCTTACTGGTGTCCAAACAAAAATATCAGTAAGAAAAAACGAAAAAGGTGCCTCAGTAAACAACTAACCCTAAATCTATTTAAGATTCAACACAGCGCTGCACCTCTAGCTCTAGGCTCTCCCTCTCAGCCTCTCACCAATCTACACCGACTCCGAGTCTCCATCAATCTCCCTGTCAGCCCATCACCGATCCTCACCGATTCTCCTATCGATCTCCTCTAACTTCTGAGGTAAAAATTATTCCATCAAAGATTCAAAGCTGCGCCGCACCTCTAGCTCTCCCTCTCAGCCTCTCACCGATCTACTCCGACCCTGAGTCTCAATCAATCTCCCTCTCAGCCCATCACCGATCCTCTCCGATTCTGCTATTGATCTCTTTTAACTTCTGAGGTAAAAATTAAAATCTCTCTCATGCTATTTTGTCCAAACCGAATGAAACCGAAAAAACCAGCCGTACCAATGAAAACCGAACCAGTCAAAACCGATTACTAACTGGTTCGGTTTCGATTTGAGTTTCTAAAACCGAAAACTTCAAATCGGGCGTGGAAACTGTAAAAACCGGACCCAACCAAACCATTTACACCCCTAGGACTGCTTTAGATAATCGCATACTCATTCCCTGGTATTTTGCTCTCTGTTTTGCTATTGAGCTAGCTTTCTCTGTTTGTGCAGCTCAATAATTTCCACTTTTGCAACAGTTATTAATTCCTCTGCGGTAATTGATAAATTCAATTCAACAACCCATATACCCCCTCTTCTTGGTTGCTATCTGGAACATCATTCAAATACATGGTAGGGACGAATAACTCCAGTTATGAATTGAGAGGTCAAAATTATTCAAATCGATTGTGAGCACAAAATGTGATATCTCTGAATTCCGGATTCATAAAGTACAAGAGTGCTGACCTTCTTATCCTTGATCTCGCTGGACTGAATCCATGTTTTGATCTGGTCTCGGTACCTCTGGAGTTTCTTGATCTCCTTCTTGAGATCGGCCTCGAACTTCTCCTTCTGATTCGCATTGTCCGTATCATAAACCTGGAGCCATAAAAGATACAGATATATCAGAGTTGATAATAAGAGACGAAGTTGATGGCGATGCATTTTTTAAAGGCAAGAAAAGAAGTGTTCGAAATCAATTGGAGAGTAAAACGGCAGTAGTTAAGAATTCAGAAAGCAGTATACCTTGTTCCAGATACTGTCAAAAAGATCGACGCCCTCTTGAACTTTCTTCAGAACCCGATCGATCTCACCCTGTAGCTTTCGGCTAGCTCCCATTGTCAAACTGAAACTCTTCGAGAATGTCGCAGGTGGGGAGGAGGGGAATTTGGGCCTGTGGCCGTGGGATAGGTCTCATCTAGTTAAGTCTAATCTTTGTATGAAAAATTCACCCGTCTCATCTAGTGCAGCAATTAGACATGGTGCTGCGGTGACAGGGCCGTTGTCACGGACTATAGCTATGGTTCAAATTGGATATTTCATTGACGGATAAGAAGTCCCTTTGGCTATGACCAAGAGGTTGTTACGCTGGCTCATGATTTCAGTCTATTTTTTAACAGGCCTGGAGCCAAAACCCCTTAAAAACCATTCCTTTGGGAGTTTCATTAGCTAAAAGTGAAGTATGAAAATCTCGTTCCTATCAATAAATATATTTACATAATATACAACTTTATTTCATAATTCAAACTTAGATCTTGAACAAAAATTGGAAGTTTTTGTAAACAGTCTGCTTGATATCTGATTGAAATAATTTTTTTAAACCCTAAAAAATTACTGCTTTTGAACAATAGTATAAGGGACTCCAATGAACCTATACATGCGGATACAAAATCCCTTATGTACCCATTTTTTTCTGTGTTGAACTATTTGTCATGTCAAGATAGATTGTGAGAGATGAGGGAGGGAGAGGGGATATACCAAACTCGAACCATGACGTTGCACACCACTTCACAATTCAAAGTTTTGGTATATCAAGTTAGAAATTATTTTTCTGTATAAAAAAAAAAGTTAGAATTTTTTTTTTTTCGAACAAAATATATCCCATGCAGATAAAAAAAACAAACAAACAAGATTCATCCCATTAAAAACAAAAAAACAAATTACATACAACGTAGCGTAACCTTGGCTTTAAGATGACCCGTTTTTATTACAAGTCTCGAAACCTTAACAACCCTTACAACATTAAAGAAAGAACAAAGATTAAAAAAATCCAAAAAAGCTGCTTGTAAACTAACATCAGCTGCATAAGGATTACATAAGCCCTGCACAAAAACCAAGTTACAGTTGATCTGCCACTGATGGTTTCTTTAAAACATGGGAAAAACAGGGGAAGGGAAGGAAATAATTTATTAAAGAAAATAATGCTTTATTTGGTTTGAGTAGAAAGCAAGAAGAAAATAATACTAAAACAAAGAACAAATGTATAGTGCTTTTTAAAACGTTTTCAACCCCCTTCTCTTTTTTTATCTCATGAGTTCCAACTTATCAATATTTTGGGGAGGGAAGGGGGCTGGGACAGCAGCATGCTGCTGCTCCTCATTTTGGGACCTACCCCGGTCTTGCTCCGATAATCTGAATCGTTCATTTTGTAGAGCTCGTCGAATAGAACAACTATGCAAAAAATCAGCTTAATTGGATATCATTAAGTACCTGATCGGAACCTTTTTATCTTAAAAAGAATGGATCCGAAACACTGGATCAAATCCCATGTAACCCATGGACTGAGAGTTATATGGGCTCCGATCAGGTATTTAATGATATCCAATTAAGCTGATTTTTTGCATAGTTGTTCTACTCGACGAGCTCTACAAAGTGAACGATTCAGATCATCGGAGCGAGACCGGGGTTGGCCCCAAAATTGGCCCAGGCGCCCCCCCCCCCCCCCCCCCCCCCCCCCCCCCCGGTCCATATTTTGGATCCTTGATGAGATCAAAATATGAGGCCTTAAATGCAAGTGGATCCAATTTGATAAATAACAATTGGACTAGCAAATTTAGTGAATTGCTCCTCATGTATAGCATAAATAACAATTTAGGAATGAAAAGGGGTATTAACATTCGTATTTGCGCTCATACATTTTAGAGAATTTTTCATAAGTCCACTATAGCAGTTTCATAACCCACTAAGTCCACTTCTAAACTTCATAACCTACTAAGTCCACTAGCATACGAAAATACTAATATAATCATGTAGGCCTAATCACTATATATACCCCACTATAGCAGTTTTTTTTTCATTTCCTTCAAACGTCAACCTCAGAAGAGCCCTCCACATCAAATCTTTCTACCAAAGATACATGTTGAAGTTGAAGAGCCACATCAGGATTGTTGAGCCTGAAAAGATAGCCAATGCCATTAGATTTAGAATTTTAATTTGTTTAAAGTCTTTTGGTGTAATTTATTTATCTTGTTTTCATATCGCTATTTAGAAGACCTGAATCCATTTTGTAGATCGTCGATCAAATTTATAACTATGTAAGCCTCATAAATCAATGAAATTGATTTGTTATTCATGTTCTGAATAATACCCAAATAATGGTATATGTTTTTTTTTTTTTTTTTGAAGTTTCGCTACACAGAAAGTCACATATAATATTATATATTTTACCTTATTGAACTGGTCCGCGCAGCAGCTTCACTAACTCACTTTTGATAACATTATATATTCAACCGAACCACTAATCAAATGTCGATTTCACATTTAATATTGTTATATGAGGCCAGGTCAAAATTTCATTTTTCCTGATGAATGAGTATCTAACGTTAAATGTATGTTTCTGTCATGTGTATCCCTTGAAAAAATGAACATATGACATTATTTAAGGTTAAACCTAAACAACCAAAATCATTTTAGGTTTGCATCCTTAATATCGTTATATGTGATCTTCTATCATGTGCGAATGAGTATATAACGTTAAATGTGAGCTGATGAATGAGTATATAACGTAAAATGCAAGTATATAACGTTAAATGTGAGCTGATGAATGAGTATATAACGTAAAATGTAAGTATCTAACGTTAAATGTGAACTGTTGAATGAGTATATAACGTTATATATGATATTCCCTCTTTCTCTCTGTCGCAAAACTCCTTCTTTCTCTCTGTCGCGAAATTCCAACGTCATTGCCGCGATTGGCGTGATTTCAAAAGTAGAAAGGATAATGGGCAAAATGAATGAGATTTGAATGGAAGGGTAATTCTGTCAGACACTATTTCCCTTTTTAAATGTAATGGACTTTATGTCTTACCAAATACATATTAGTGGACTTAATGAGTTAGAAACTTGATCAGTAAACCTAGTGGGTTAAGAATATGCTATAGTGGACCCTAAGCCAATTTTTTTTAGTAGGCATGGGAAAGGCAATAACGACGTATCCTGTAGCAATTACCAAAGGAAAGCCTAAGGTGATGGGCTACCTCCCTCTGTACCCAAAACTTTTGAATGGACCATTCAAAGAAATTTTAATCAAATACTCTAGATCACAAGTGATACCAACTGTGTCGTATGACCCCAACATTAGGATGCTCTTTTAATTGGTAATCGGAAAAGTTTTAATTAGTTTGTTGATTAATTGGAAGTAGATGATTGATGATAGCTGTAGGTGTTAATTGTTGATCTGGAGCCGTTAAAGGCCATTATTAAACAAAAAAGTTAAATATGGATTTAGGACTCATAATGGGGTCACAATTAACAGATTACAGACTTACAGTAGGACGCAGCCCCATATATATATTAATAATAATAATAATAAATCAAATTCTTTTGATCAAAATAAGAAAAAGTTTTCACTATTACAGGATAGAAAATGGATATGCAGTAGGTAAGTAAAGCATGAACATACAGGGTGAGTAGCGCCCACAGAGTGCTTCATGGCCTGACCAGTTGCCTTATTCACAAGAGCAAAGCTGGGAAAGCCCTCTTCGTCCTTGACTTTTGTGCTGTACTTCTCATCCTTGATCCAGTGCTATGATACAATAATACCCGAAACACATTACAGTTGGAGCAATTAATCCGCAATAACTACTAAGAAACAAAAGAAAATTTGAGAGAGTTCAGTAATGAGATGATGAAAGAAAAAGAAAGGAAAACACATACTTGGAAGCGATCGGAAGGGGCAAGAATGACCTTTCCGTCACGGATAGTGAGAGAATAATTAGTCTCGGACTTGGTGAAGACCCTAACAGTAGGCTTACCAGAGGCGGAGCCCTGTTGATGTTCGTGGTGGTGAAGGAACGATGGGAGATGAAGGCGATAGCCGATAGGGGTGATGCCCTTCCGATTCAACATGTACATGATGGACCACCGTAGTATACTCAATCCGATCTGCAGGTTGTTGGGAAGGGTAACCTTGACCCGACGACGAATAATTGAAGTTCTGTGATGGTGGTGGTTGAGAATGAAAATATGAGATCGGGGGGAATCATACAATCCTCCGCCTCTACTTCTACTGTGATACACAGGATGATGGGGGTTTACTTGCGGTGGTTGTGGTGGATCATAGTCTTCGTAATATGAAGGTGGCGGAGGTCCATCATCTCTGAAGCTAGGAGGAGGCGGTGGTGGTGGGTATTCTTCTCCATACCTGGGATTGTGATGTTCATGATGATGATGATGAGTGTTGTGATGCCCGAACGAATATCCTTCCATTTTCAATGTCCAAGCTCAGCTATGGAAGCAACCCCTACCGCCTACAGAGCTCTGCAATTTTGGTTTTCCCAGTCCCAGATCCGACTTTGCAAGTCAACAGCACCACATTGATGCTGTCAAGTGCTGCCAATGATTCCCCCAAACAGGGCAAGGGTCCTAACCAGTTTGGATCCGTTGTGGGTCTTTTTTGGGCCATAACAATAATCAAAATCGCTTATTTTTAAGAACTCGTTACGCTAAAAATTACGTTGATTGGATATCATTTAATATGATATTGAAATGCATTTATGTTCAGATAATTGTGTCAAATGGAATGTAATCCAGTGTTGCACATTTTATTTCCCCCAAATTTAATACAATTCGAAACCATATCAAACGATATCCGATCAACATGACTTTTGGCATGGCTACTATTCTTGACGAGCTCTAAAAAATGAATGGTTCTATCATTATTGTGGACCCGAAAATGGCCCACAACGAATCCAAACTGGATCGAACCCGTTGGAAGTGTAACTGGATAGGACCCTTGCCACCCAAACAAACAAATACTCTTCAATTTTGAGAGTTCACTATGAAAAGTCGTGACATTTTTTAAATAAAAAAATTAACTATTTCCGTGTATGATTATTAAAAAAATTTCTCACCAAATTAAAGTACTAATCGAGATCTTTAATACAGAGTGAAAAAATTTGAAATATTATACACAGAAGTAGTTGATTTTTTGATTTGAAAAATGACAAGAGAGAATATGAGACAATCAATATGGGATAGAGGGAATAGTAAATTTAAAAAGAAAAGATTTTTTCACCCCTTTCCTTACAATGGCACTTAAATTTTTTTTATTTTATTTTGTACTTCTATCAAGTTTTAGGGGTTTTTTTTTCCAATGAAGGAGATTCTACAAGACTTCAATATTTACAAAAATGAAGGAGATTCTACGGTTCCTAACTACAGCTCCTCAGCTCCTCCATTCTTGCCAGCTCCTCAGCTCCAAAAGCCTCCACGGTGAACTGCTTACCCTGATCATCTACAAAATCTGACACATTATACCAGCGTCACCACCGATATAATATGTCAGGGTCACCAAAAAGGCAACACCGTGAGCTACGAAAGCTCAATAGAAAAATCCTTACCCACTAACCCATAACTTAAAACAACAGGAAATAATAACACATCGATTTCCACATGATACATATAAACGCAGTTAATCATTGACACATCCACATTCATTAATCATCTATCGTTGGTGTCCAAGATTTTCGGGTTTCTCCTACGCGACTCATCGTAGACCGTGTCAACATTTTCACATACCAATTCATCTTTCAAAAATCATTTGTTTAACTCACACAATTTTGCATTGGCTCCGTACCGCGGATAACCAAGCTACACACCCAATCTCACAATGGTTCCGTTTTTTCCGGATCCCATTGGAACACACACAAAACACACTCCACACAATGGGCTACCACGTCCGGCCACATTGCGGTTTCCAAAACATTTCCTTTCAAACTAAAATTTATTTTTAACACACCTAACCTCGGTTCCGCCGCGCCGGTCTCCCGAGTATCCTCACAATGGTTCCGCCGCGCCGGGTTCCCATTGGCACACAATTGCATTGGCTCCTCTCCGCGGATAACCAAGCCATACCTCACCATGGTTCCGCCGGTCCGGGTTCCCATGGGAACGCACACAACCTCACAATGGTTTCGCTATTCCGGATCTCCATTGGAACACACACAACCTCACAATGGTTCCGCTTTTTCCGGATTCTCATTGGAACACACACAACCTCACAATGGTTCCGCTTTTCCCGGATTCCCATTGGAACACACACACACCTCACACAATGGGCAAGTCCGGCCACATTGCGGATTCCAAAACTTTTCACTATTTTTAAATATTTCTTTTATACACGTACACACACAACTCACATAATGCCACCCAAAATCGGTCATTATGTAGTTTCAAAATATTTTCTTCTCGAAAAACATTTCCTTTCATTAACCACACCCTAGGTGTCATGTTTATACTTTCTCGGTTCTCGTGTCTCGTTTACATGTAAACACTCTGCGGTAGGACAAACGTAAGCAAGAATCATCCTAACAAGATCATCCAATTCTATATTACTCATTACGCTCAATTACTACTTATAGCATAACGCCACATGTACGGACGTCCTTGGAGTGTATCACTTATGCTTTATTCAAAGCACAACGCCACATATACGGACGCCTTTGGAGTGAAATCACTTATGCTTATCACACCACAAGTAATACAAGCAATTCATATATGCATACTCATAATCATCTTAAAGATCAAAATACAAATACTTCTAAATAAACGATAAGTAAGTAAATAGGAATAACCTACTTTATACTTGGGGTGAACGATAAGGATAACTACATATACGTAGAGTTAGGGGACAAGGAATCCTACCTTACTTCTTGGCGGTAGTTGGCTACGGAAGGTACGTCGGCTATCGGACGGAGTAACTTCCTACGGTGGTCTCCGGTAGCTTCGAAAGAGAAAGGTTTCTCTCGAAACTTCTACTTGACTAACACTACTCTACTTTATGGATCGAAGGGTGGTCGGGTGGCGGTTTAGTGGCGGCTTAGGTTGAGTTTCTTGAAGAACTCAAGAACTGCTCAAGAACAAAGAAGAACTAAGCAAGAACAAAGAAAGAAACAAGGAATTTCTACAGAGAAGGAAGAGCAAAGCTTGTAGGTGTGAGTTCAATGCTTGGAATGGGATCCTATTTATAGAAAAACCTTGGCTCTCTCTCCTCTCTTCATGGCCGGCCCCCCCTTTCTCTCATTCTTCAATTTTTGACACTTGTCAAGCACTCATGGAAGGTCAAAGGCTAACCCTAGGCTTGCATGGCTAAATGGTAGGCTTGCATGGCTAGGATTTGTCCTTGGATTGGACTATGGGAGATTTGTTGCAAGGAAAGGAGACAATAGTACAAGATTTGGTTTTAAACAAAGCATGTAGGTACAAATGGGGAGTTAAGTTTGGTTAGGGGAAAGATTCACCCATGGACTTGAAAGGATGAGGAAGATATGGAAGGTCAAGCAAAGTACAACAAAATCTCTCCCTCTCTCTCTCCTATCTCTCTCTCTCGGCTCTCTCTCTCCTCTCCCTCTCTCTCCTCTCTCGGCCTCTCTCTCTCTCTCTCTCTTGCAAAGGTACACACACACACACCACACACACACACATATATATATATATATATATATATATATATATATATATATGCACACACTCTTATGTACTATAATGCAAGAATACAATTTAAAATATAGGTACTTTTGTACAATTGATCAAAGAAACTTAAGGGCTAAGATTTCCAAATAAATAAGCACATGAGTAAAAATGTACTCTAGAAAGATCAACTCCCCAATAAATTAATCCAATTGGGTACAAAACTCCAATATAAAATAATAAGAGAGGTACTTTAAAAATCTTAGGCTTTAAAGGCTACTAAAGCTACTAAGTACTTTTAATAATAAAATAATATGTACTTTATCACATGGGGTTTAAGAAAAATATTATTTTAATGAACCCATGTACTTGGTGAAAGAATAACTCTTTTACCCAATGGACAATAATTCTCCTAACTTTTATTATCCAAAGGACAATAGTAACTAGGAAACTTTTTATAATAAAATAATTAAAAGTTGTCCTTTAATGCATGTGACAAAAGCCCTATGTTAAATATATGTGTGGTACCAAGTACCTCAAAATAAAAAGGTTAGGATTCTCCCCATTAGTTTATAAAAGAGTACAAGTACTAGAAAATCTAGGGTTTAGATATACCCCAAAAGTTTAATGCATAAAAGTACATGGGAATCCAAATCTTGATTATTGAAATACAACTTTGTACTTAGTAGAAAGATTTGGGCTATTACCCAATGGATAATAATTTCCCTAGCGGTTAATAACCAATGGATAAAAGAAGTACAAGTATTTTTTTATTTAAAATAAGACTTTGAAAAGACTACATGTACTTTAAACAAAATATAATAATGAAAAGGCTTATTGTCCCATGGACAAAGATTATCCTAATCACTATGGACCAATGGGTAAAGGCAAAGGTTCAAAGGTTTCAAAAGATTCATCGAGTAACTAGGGAAGTTGGTTGCTCGGTTCCTCCAAGTAGTCGGTTGGAATCTAATTCGATTGGTCAAGTAGGGTTTCTAGTCGAGAGTTTAACCAATGACCAAAAAATCTAACTACGACGGAAATTAATAAGCAATCATATAGCCACACAAGAGAAAAATAAGTAATTCAAATAAAATTTAAATATTTAACGAAATTTTTATTGACAAAAATTCAGGGTTGTTACAGAGTGTGATCAAATCATTATCCATTTAAAAAACGAATATGATAACCGCTCACACAGATCCACTTAGGGCCTCTCTCGGGTTGCATAAATATGATCGAATTCCTTTATTCTCTTCAAGTTTTATGAAAAAATTAAACTCAAATGGATAACCGTAACGACGTTTGCAAAGCATTCAAATTTGTTTTGTAATTCAGGACTAAATTCAGAAGCAAATTGTGATGTTTTTTCTAACTGTCCTTATCAATATCATATTTGATTAAATTAAATTTTTTTATGGGACCCAAAAAAAAAAATTGAACAATTTAAGTGGTTCCGATCATCTTTGTGAGACCCAAAACGAGTCTCAAAAGGATCTGTACGCGTGGGTACAAATTTCTTGTCTGTACCCATATTTTCTGTAGTACTTGTAGCATTTAAGTTTTCAATTATGTAATTATATGAATGTACCCATTCCGTTCTAATTTATTTGTCTACTTTTAGTTGTCCTAAAATATTTGTCTCATTTCTACTAAGTCTTTGTAAAAAATAAATACTTATTTGTAATTTTTAATTTAAAGGTAATATATTTACGAAAATATTTTTTTAATATTTTTGCACAAAAAATTATTTCAATAAACTTATTATTTTAAATTTAAAAATTATAAATAATACTTATTTTTTTAAGAACACTGCTCCGTTCCGATTTCTATAAAAAAGAACTTTTAGAAAAGGAAGGTAATTTCAAGTTTAAAAATCATATATTTACACAAATAATTTTACTACTAATATGTATCTTGTTTGATAGATCTCATCGAAATTTTTTAAACGGTGTGAAAAAAATTAAAAAATTATTTTTCATTTTCATTATATTTGAACTTGAAATTATGTTTTTAAAAAAAAAGATTTAGAAATAAAGCGGAAGTGGAATTCCGTGGGCAAATCTCTTTGCGCGCCCCCCCTACACCCCCCCCCCCCCGGACCAAACTACCCCCGGCAATAATTCACTCAACACACGCCATTTTCTTATTTTTTATTTATTTACTTAATAACTTTTATATCTTTTTTCATTTTTATTTATCTAATATTATTTAAGTGTTCCAATTTTCAATCCGGTTGAATCGATGCAAAGATCTTATTTTTTTTTTTATCATTTTGTCTTCAATGATCATAATGAATTTTTGGTTTGAAGGTCTTTCAACAAGTACCCTAAGACTTATTATTTAGTTCAGGTCTCTCTTAGGGTGCTTATTGAAAGGCCTTAGAGCCAAAAATTCATTACGACCATTTAGGATGAAATGATAAGAAAAATAAGATCTTTGCACCGGTTCAAACGAATTAAAAATCGGAACACATATTTTTTTACTCTTTATATATATTTTTAAATTATTTAATATTATACCCTGCCAATAATTCAACCCACGGCATTTTCTTATTTCTTATTTATTTACTTAATAACTTTATATCTTTTTTCATTTTATTTATTTAATACTCCTATTATTTAAGTGTTCCAATTTTCAATCCGGTTGAATCAATGCAAAGATCTTGTTTTTTTTATCATTTTGTCTTCAATGATTATATGAATTTTTGGCTCGAAGGCCTTTCAACAAGTACCCTAATACTTATTATTTAGTTTCAGGTCTCTCTTAGGGTGCTCATTGAAAGGCCTTAGAGCCAAAAATTCATTACGACCATTTAGGATGAAATGATAAGAAAAATAAGATCTTTGCACCGGTTCAAACGAATTAAAAATCGGAACACTTATTTTTTTACTCTTTATATGTATTTTTAAATTATTTAATATTATATGCGTGAATAAATTTTTTTATGTTATTGAAATTTTTCTCTTATTTTTTTACTCTTATTAAAATTTTATAATTCTTTTATGTTATTGAATTCATTAATTTTATTTTTATTTATTTCTTTTATCTATTTTATTTCTAACCACTTGTTTAGATTTCTTTTTATCTTTTTATCTTCAACTATAACCACTCATTTAAATTTTCTTTTTATCTTTAATTACAACCACACAATCAGTAAAACAAAAAACTACTAAAAGTAAAACAAAAAAATAGTAAAAGTTAGAATTTAAAAAAAAACAAAAACAGTAATTAAATCTTTTAAAATAAAAAAAACTAGTAAAAGTTAAAAAAAACTAAAACGGTAATTAAAGTATTTTAAAAGTATAAAAAAATTAGTAAAAGTAAAAAAAAACAGTAATTATTTACTTTTAAAAAACAAAAAAAAAACTAATCAAAGTAAAAAAAAAAAAAAATCGAAAAAGGAGGGGAGGAGGGGCAAAGGGGGGAAAGGTGGTGGGGCCGGGGGAGGGGGTGTGTCAGGGAGGTGCGAGAAGAGGCTCTCATTCCGTGGGTGCCCACCATCAGGCCCAAAAAGTTAGTGTGAACACATACCTTTGGCAGGCGGAGTGAGTGAGGGAGATAAATTTCCCCGGTGGTGAAGAATATCCGGCAGCCAGTCCTAAAATTTTGGTAGGTGGAGGAAGGGAGGAGCTCAAAGAGAATCACTTCTCTGTACCCGACACAGGAGAGGACAAGGAAGAGAGTAAAGTAAGCCAAACGGTCTCCGTGGTAAAAGAACTTCTTCACTGTGGAATTAAACTTTCGCATCTTTACTGGTTGAGTCATCATCACTCTTCAATAATACTGTAGAATATACTACTTAATTCCATATCCATGGGTATGTTTGGGTATATTCATTCATATGTATGTATGGATATAAATACCATTGTTCGTTCTGTGATTCTGCCTGGGTGTGTTGAACAGATTTTTTTGGGGATGGTGTGTTGAACAGATTTATCAACTACTATCTTACTTCTCTTTTGTAGAGTAATATTCATTCATCTCTCTCGTTAATCTGAGAGGGAGGGACAAGGACAATTCTGCATTTTTGGATAATGTACCCATAGTACTACTCCTGTAGTTTATTTATTACTAAGTTGGTTCATCTTTGTTTCCAAACCCTAGGTCTCTGCGATGGACGGAGCTCCAATTGACGATGGATTCCCGGCGGAGAGGCTATTCAACCAGGGATACTCGTACACGTACGATGATGTTATCTTCCTCCCTCACTACATCGACTTCCCTACAGATTCGGTCCAGCTCTCCACCAAACTCACCCGCAACCTCAACCTCACAATCCCCTGCGTCGCCTCCCCCATGGACACCGTCACTGAGTCCTCTATGGCCGTTGCCATGGCTGCCCTCGGTGGCATTGGCATCGTTCATTCTAACAACTCCCCATCCGATCAAGCCGCCATCATCCGCTCTGCCAAGTCTCATCGTATCCCCTTTGTCTCCGATTTAATATTCAAATCTCCTTCCGACTCTATTGATTCCGTTGGGGAATTCGGTTCTTCACCCACGTGCATTCTGGTTACTGAGTCAGGCACCGGGAAATCGAAGCTGCTAGGTGTGGTCACGAAATCTGATTGGGAAGCGTTGAATGACAAACAAGCTAGGGTTTCTGACTACATGGTCAAATCAACCATCTCAGCTCCATCCGACTATGATTTAGAGCAAGTTGCTGTGTTTTTAGCAGCAAAAAATCTGGAATTTGTACCTTTGGTGAAGGAGAGAGACGGACAAGTGGTGGACGTCGTGAGTGCAGCTGACGTAGACAAAATTTGGGGGTTTCCAAAGTTGGGGATGCCGTCGATGGGGTCAGATGGCAAGTTCATGGTGGGAGCTGCAATTGGAACGAGGGAATCAGACAAGGAGAGGTTGGAGCAATTGGTGAAGGCCGGGGCCAATGTCGTCGTATTGGATAGTTCTCAGGGAAATTCAAGCTATCAAATTGACATGATTAAGTACGTCAAGAAGATGTATCCAGAGTTGGATGTGATCGGGGGGAACGTTGTGACAATGAATCAAGCACACAACTTGATTCAGGCTGGAGTTGATGGGTTGAGAGTTGGTATGGGGTCCGGCTCCATTTGCACCACACAGGAGGTCTGTGCTGTCGGCCGAGGACAGGTAATGGTTAATCAATATGTTAAGTTTTTTGTTTTGTTCTAATCTCTTTATCAATGTCTGTTTCAATAGAGCGACACTGGAAAAAGCTTTAGAATGTCTGTTTGAACGGTAATTTGCTGTTGGGTAAAGCTAAGTGGATCAGGGTTGGGAATTATCCACTATGGCTTGGGATACAGACAGTGATGGCCTCTCGTCTCTAACTCTGAATGAAATTTTGCCTATTGGACATTGACGTCTCCTGAAATAATCTCCAAAATGAGGCAACTTTGATGACTTCTAGTAGTAGCTACTTGAGAACTGAGAAGTTAGTACTGCTCTAAATTGATTTGGTATATCTCTGCCATAGGAACTTTTGATGATGAGGGAAAGTTCTGTTTTAATTTATGGGGCTGTTCTATTTATTTATTTATTTTTTACTCTTGCTTTTCTCGATATTGCTTAAGGCAACTGCAGTGTATAAGGTTTCATCTATCGCTGAAAGAAGTGGTGTGCCTGTCATTGCTGATGGTGGCATTTCAAACTCCGGACATATTGTTAAGGCTTTGGTCCTCGGTGCTTCAACTGTGATGATGGGAAGCTTCTTAGCTGGAAGTAATGAAGCTCCTGGTGCTTATGAGTATCAGGTGATGCTTGCCATGTAGCGTTCCTTTTATATTGCTTTTGTTAATGATGAGTTGTTTTTGATATGGAATAAAGTCCTTCGATTATTTATGTGCAATCGTGTGTGCAGTGGATGTGTAGTATCTTTGGTATATCTACGTTGATTCATATAAATTCTTTTCTCTCTTTCAATTACAGCAAGGAGATATATTTATTTCTCTCTTTATATTGATGTACTTGCACACCTATAAAGGAAGGAAGAGATAGACTTACAAGCTGTGAAGCAGCTGTCTTTCTTGCTTTGCTGTCTTTCTTGCTTTCTTTTTGGTATAAGGCCTTAATTTTCTCTAATGAGAGAACAGGAGAAGGAGGTGAATGATTTTTCAATATATAGTCAACAGTTTCTGATTTTTTTTTTTTGATAAGAAATCAATTTGTATCTCATTACGTTGCTTCCTCAGCCTTCGGATAATTTTCGTTAATGTTGGATGGTTTGGATGAAGGAAGATAAGTATGGCATTGAGAGAAGCGGATTCCACTGGTGGTTTCTGGTAGAAAAATATGACGTGTTGGTCAACTAGAGTACGATTTTATCTTTCTTGTTTGTATGGCTACTTTTCCTTTTGGAGTAAGGTGTTTTATTGGGTATATGGAGGATGCAGAAGCAGTCCATGTTTGCCTTTTCACCTAAAGTCTATCGTTTTTATCTCTTCCCATACTTTTTTCTGTAACAGGGTGGCCACCGCATCAAAAAATATCGAGGCATGGGTTCTCTGGAAGCAATGCTGAAAGGGAGCGATGCCCGATACTTGGGTGATACAGCTAAGTTAAAGATTGCTCAAGGAGTTGTTGGAGCTGTTGCAGACAAAGGCTCTGTCTTGAAGTTTCTGCCATACAACATGCAAGCAGTTAAGCAGGGTTTCCAAGATCTCGGTGCTTCTTCCTTGCAATCTGCTCATGAACTATTACGATCATCAGTACTTAGGCTCGAGGTAAAATAAAACAACCAGCTTTTATCTGTTGTACCTTCTATGGTTCTGGGCTCTAACCAGTACGACTATTATTACCAGTCT
The DNA here is from genome assembly GCF_030253575.1 of Rhododendron vialii. Taxonomy (NCBI): domain Eukaryota; kingdom Viridiplantae; phylum Streptophyta; class Magnoliopsida; order Ericales; family Ericaceae; genus Rhododendron; species Rhododendron vialii. Next base: position 34,723 of record NC_080559.1, on the reverse strand, counting down.
ACAGATTGAAACTTTAAATTAGCTATTCTTGAAGAACAACTTATTCCATCCGCCATACATCTAATTTCAATTCCTGCTTATTGAGAATAATTTTCTTTTGCTCATTTAGTGGGTTAAGTTTCCTGACACGAGTCCACGATCACTGATGGATGAGAGTTCTTGTGAATGATATATAAGGGGAAGGAATTCTGTCCCATGATATTGTTTGTTACTTCGGCTTGTACAGGTTCGTAGTGGTGCAGCACAAGTTGAAGGTGGAGTTCATGGGCTGGTTTCTTATGAAAAGAAATCATTTTGACATTTGGAGCCCTTATGTGTGGAATTCGAAACTTTAAAAGCCATATCAAATTCATGGTTAGGCATGGGCAGCTTTCGTGTTGTACTGGAGAGGAACTGGTAGTTTTTGTAGTCAGCCTTGACACGCAAGGCACTTGCACTCGCATGATTTTCCCTTTTCGGTGTTCCATAATGTGACCAGCTGTACCCTTTGTTACCTTTTCATTTTTTTTTGTAAATTTATTGCTTGAATGTTATTAAGCAGGGTTAATAGGAGGTTGAATGTTTGATGCTAAATTTGAACGTGTATGTCAATGTTGCCACATTTAGTAGGAGGTTGAACCTCCTACTGAGGAATGGAGAAGGAAATACCACAAGGCCCCATTGTTTGATTGGATATGAACATCAAATTGTATGTATATTTAAGGAGGCCATATATCTGGTGTTTGGTTGACATTTTTACAGGTTGGATTAAACTTTTAGCGGATATAGTAACCCACAGAGTGTAAGGCACATTATAATGCAAGTGTCATAAATCCCATTATTGTTACTTTTATGAGACTACATATCATACGAAAAATTATTTATCGTTCACTGATAGTCCCATCTAAAAGCAGAAACGCAAAATACTACTCAAGGGTTCTGTGCATAGTCTCTTCGGTGTGTTTGGGATTACAATCTATCAGTCTGCTGTCATTTATATATTTTCAACAGGATTTTTGCTAATTTTCTAAGATTTACTGCCTGCCGGTAGAACAAGATCCCTTGCCTCCGGGGCCAAATGGGAAGCCAAAAAAGAAGGGATCTTAATTTAGAGTTGTTTAGTGGTTCATGAAGAAGTTATTTTGAGAATGCGAAAACATATCATATATTTGATGTGAAGAGAACACAAGAAGTTGTTTTGAGAATGTGAAAACATATCATATATTGATGTGAATAGCACACGTCATCATCTGATCGTTCATCTGTAATAGATTTAGTTGGCCTCATTCATGTGAAATAGATATAATAACAATCTGCTTGTAAACCTAAACAAGTTCTTGCAGGCTTGGAACATCGCAATCTTGACTCCCAAACTAATCGCAGCAGCTCTCTCCTCTAACTTAGAGAGGAACTCTCATTATCTCTAATGGATCCAAATTCATGTGCAGTGCTACTTCTTTCAATTTACCTGGGATTCCCTCTGCCAAACAAGTACCCACAAAACAATTACTACGAACAATTTTTTTTTTTTTCCACCAGAGATAGAAGTTGTACAATATTTTGAAATACATAGAATATGCAAAAATTTGATAGCATTGATATTACAGAAAATTCCATTATATAGGAATTCTGATGATTTTTTTTTTTTAAATAACAGGGATTAGTACACTAGAAATTAATTTTACCATAATAACTGGAAACAAAATTCTTATCCTGCACTGGCATATGTCATACCAGTCAGTGTTTTGTTCTCTCTCATCACGCACTCCAAAACTCATGGAAAATACGCATACAAGGGGAAACAATTCTGAAAATACCAATGTTAAAGATACGCAAATTCTATAATCACAAACACACACAAACACTTTACACACACTTGCATCTTTTTGTGGGTCCCACACACTAGAGGTGTACGTTGTGTGAATCCCAAATTTGATGAGTGTTTTTTCTTTGTAAGTGTTCGTGGTGGTTGTTGAATAATTGGTTAAAGATATTGGCCATTAAAGGAAACCCATGATCAATAGCTGCCCAAAATCTACAGAATAGAGAAGATGGCAACGGTGGTTCTCTGCCTGAAATATCAAGATTGCGTTTTTAATTGTACCCTAATGCCCTCACCATCTCATGTAATTATTGTATTCCAAACCTAAATGAGCATTTGCTATTTTACAATCATACTTTATTCCCCGTCTTTAAATAAACAGAATCTACAAAGTGTATTCTGGGGAGGGGGTGGTTGGGCAACAGAATATAAACAAAAGGGAAAACGGGACAACTAGACAATTAGGGCAACAATAGTACAGTCACCGCCAGTTATGGCACATTGGCACTGGACGGATACAACTTACAAGAGGCTAAAATCAAAGAATCACAAGATTAGCAACCGACGAAGGCATGCTTCAGTACTCTCACTCCGAAATATATGGTTAGCAGTCGTAGAAGATGATGCAGCACAGATCAACAAACTTCATCGTCTTCCTTGGGGAGAGTATATCAACAAGACATGAATTAAACACTTATGCACTATCGAGTGACATGAACCAATTTGCTGCAGTTTCATTCTGCTATCAGCCTAATGGAGTCTACCTCCCTCTGGAAGCTCTTCTGCAATACCTCTATAATTATATGTACATCCTAGTCATTCAGCATTGCCAGCAACCTCAGCAGCACGTTGCCTCATCATCTCCATCACTGCTGCCCTTCGTCGGGAATCGGATTGTTGCTGCAACCTCCTCACATGTTCTTTCAAATCTCTGAATTAATATCAACATATTAACAATTATGAAGGTCCTAACAGATGAAACCTCCATATATATAGAGGGGGAGGAAAGGACCGGGCAAAGGTTGATGGTACAGACCTGCAACGTGGTACACTACATTGAGATTCTTTGCAAGCTCGAGCATGAAGCTGAAGGAGGTACCACATTTTCTTACAGACAAGACAACCTCCAGAAGCACGTATTTTGCATTGCATCCCGTGGCGGAAAAGACCCTTCACCTTGCGACAATTTGGATATTGACAATTTGGAGATCGACACTGAGATGCATGCACCAGAAGGTCGAGCATTTTTCTAAGCTGTGACATCAAGTAATCAAATCCTGTTAGACCACACATAGAAAGCTCGCACTTCTTCAAAATCAATCTTAAATGAAGGTAGGGATATTGAAAATGAAAATGGACACACAAAGCAGTGGTCTTTAGGCCAATCATTATGTAGGAGAGAGTCGTGAAGCAGTTCATGAATGTCTCCGCGGTTAACTTGATTTACCAAATATGATGAGAACATGAATCCAACATATGTCCCGATATAGAAAAACATGGTTCCTTTGAAAAGTGGAGTTTCATTGCAACCAAACACATATGCGGGTGAGGATGGCAATACAGTTAGGATCCATGATAAAAAATAGGAACAAAGATGGCCACAAAGGTTGGGTAACTCCATCAGGAAAGGAAAACAAGTAGTAAAACAAAGCAATGCAATAAATTCTACAGAAACATATAAAGTAAAAGGACAAGATCCATTTAGTTTTTACATCCAAGATATCAAAGGTCTTACTTTTATATCCAAGATGTCAAAAGACAATTAAACTGCCTAGTACTAGCTCATTGGAACCAAATATAACACGAGGGAAATATCAGAATTGGAGGAAGAAGTTAACAAACATGTAGGATATTATGTCACAGCAGGATATTATGTTAACAAACAGTTCACTATTGGTTTAAGAAATTACACAAAATTTTCCAAGATATTCCACATACGCAGGATATTATGTCACAGCAGTCATCAAAGACTGAATGACATCCACATCAGGATAAGTGGATAACCAGTCACAACAGTTCGGAGAAGTATTTAAGGCTTAGATGCGAACCTACCTCAAGAGGTGGACAATGAAGATGCTTCAAGGCAGAGTCTTAGGCCCCTTTCAGTTGGTGAGGAAGTAAAGTATGGGATATCCAAGTTTCTTTCATTTATTATTTGTTCAGTGGAACTCTCGACTTTAACTTTCCCACTAAGATTGGTTTTCCTTCAAAACGTCTTGTAAAAGATACAAAATTTGCAGGATTCTTATCATTAAACTAGTTTCCTACACAGATCAAAATTATAGCTTAACTTTCTTATGACATTCTCTTACCAAATGAACACATAGAGGAAAGTAAATTGATTCTGCATCAAATTCTTGGCAACTGGATGGAGCCTTAAGTTGTAAGTCCCCAACAGGTCATCCCACCTTGGGTGAAATCAGTAAATGCACACCCCACAACTACATCTGGTTTTCTGCAAAACGAGTCACATGCCTACTACATTTCTAAACGTGGTCCTCATCATGAAACACAGAAAAACTAGCTTTTAGCAGCTTCACAATGTTTCCTCACCAAACAGATTATAAAAGCTTAAAAGCACTAAATGATCGTACATAATTTTCTCGTCAACCTTGGAACAATTCGAGAACAGGTACAGGCAAGGGCCCGAATTCAAACTCAAAGCCAGAGCTTTAATGCCTACAACGTAAAACCAATGTTCAAATCACCATTCCTACATAGCTTTCATTCAAGGTAAAGCCTTTCCTTGGGAAGGAGAAAGTGATCATTGGAAAGTGCACAGCATCTTCAACTATCATTTCCCAGATGACCTCGAATGTAAACAAAATGTCTCTCAGTCAAGTATTATACCTCCATTTCTACTAGGAATTTTTTACAAAGTGCAAGAATAAGGAGGACCCCAGCCATTCATATGTATATACGTAGAAATGAGAAAAAGAATGAAAGACAGTTGCCAAAAGAACAAAAAAGAGAGTAAATAAGCAAAGGGAAAGAAAAGAATTCACAACAGGAAAAAGAGCTGTAACCTGTACAACTCGTATTTCCCTAGCTTCTGTATTTTGTGCATCACGATCAGCCATGGATGGATGGTTTGTCAACTGATGAGGATGATCAATTCCTCCGTCCTTTTGATAACAAGCATTGCACACATCATAATCTGGGCAAATCTCACAGCGCCATCCTTGGCCAGCTTCAATATCAAGATGACATATGGTGCATGTTGTCACAAATGCAGGAGCAGTGGGATTGTGAAGATGGTAAAGGACCATCATAGAGGAATGTTTAGCTCGGCGGAGGGTATCATACTGATAGTGATTCCCTTGGCAGAGACTCAAAAATGCCTGTCTTGTATCAAAGAATTCGCTCTCAAGGATCTCATCTTTATCCTTGGTATCTTCAGACACATCATCAATTTCCACCTAATCAGGAGATTGAAAAAGTAATCATGTAGCAATAAACAAATATAGCTCAACTCATGGCCACAAACCATCAAGAAGATAATACAAACTCAAGGACAGATGAGCTCACATGATAGAGTAAATGTTTTTCCCTCTGATTGATAGGATGTCTTTCTCTCTCTTCAAGTTTTTGTTCAGCTTCGAAACACCTGCAAGAATAGTAGCACAAGCATCAATGCACATTGTTACACAAGTCACATGAAATTGAGGTTGAAGAATCTTTCAAGAACCATTAACTGAGATAGTGCAGCATTTCATAAAACTATTTCAGCGCATCTGATATGTGAACGTGCATTTTGGAAAAAAAAATCAGTGATGATAGCAGAACTCTTACTTGTCACAAAGCTGAAATTTTTTGCACTGGTTGCAGACCCAACGGTTTCCTGACGTCATTAGAATACAGCAATGAGTGCATGCATGCTGCAAGTGAACCATGATAAAATCTTCCTTCATTGGGCAAATTGTCTCGCCAAGCTGGGACAAATGGATAACTTGTAAGAAAAGAGTACTACCTCCAAACGAAACCAAAAAATTCTTTTCGAAAAGCACAATTAATTTGAAACAAGAACTTAAAGCAACAACCTAGATCCCAACTACTTGGACTGTCTCAGTTTCTCTAGTTGGCACTATTCAAAGCATAGAATTACGAAAAAGCTAACAACAAAAACTAAGTTATATAATAGCATTACAATAATTAGAGCATAAGTAGAACCGTGACACAGAAACCTAGGAAATTACAAGAAAACAGGAAACCTAAATAGTAAAGAACTAGAGAACGCGTTCTCGAATTAACTAAACAGGAACAAATTGAAAATAAGTATTACTTTGTGCATAAGTAGCCAATCCTTCGATGCATTTCCAGAAAGATCAGACTGGCCAGATAATTTTAGAGCCCTTTTTGTAATGGTCTTTTTGGTTGTCCCTTTCTTATATTGTTTCCTGCAATCATCTTCTTGACGAAGCTGGTAAATCATATCCTCTGCAGCACCGGGCCAGTAGTCCCCATCAAAATAAGGTAACCGAGCTGCAGTTACCTTAGCCTTGCACTCCCCAGTAGAAACAAAGAAGTGGTCATAGAGATTAGTGAGGTCAACCACAATGTTTTCCTTTGCAGCTTTTCTTAACATCGATAAGTACCTGAATTGAAAGAATTCACCCATGAAAAGAAAACTAAAGCTTGCTTCATGATACAAAGAGAAAAATCATCACATATCTGCAAGCTTATTTGGCTCTCACCATTCTCTCAGTTTATCAGATTTTGGTGTTTTCTGAATTTCTGGGTGGCAATATAAAATATAGTCTTCACCCTTCAATGGAGGGCAAGCCCATATATAGCAACTTGTGAAACCTCGTTTCTTGCAATATTCTAGGTATCCAATCTGGAAAGAAAATCAGATACATAATCAAAGAGGTCCATAATTATACTGAAGAAGTTGAAAAGAAAAGAGGAAAGGAAGAGAAGAAGCATTAGCACAAGAACTTATGAACGAGCAAAAAATAAACAAATTACAGAACAAGAACGAGATACCAGAATTTCATGGTAAACAAATGTACGGAGTGCCTCTCCTGTCACTGCTTTAATCTCAGGCCTGAAATACTTAACAGAATCCAGGTATGATAAATAAACACGGCGATGATTTGGCTGTTGACATTCTGATCCAAATTCTTGAACATACATGCCAAACAGACATACTTCTACACCTTCAATTTTCTGAAACAACAAAACCACCTGAAAAAAAAATAAAAATTTCTCACTGTTCCGAGATAGCATGGCAACAGATGTAACATAAATTACTAATGCATGAGAAATAAAAGGACAATGGTACATCAAGCAACGGAAGAGCCTTAAAAAGGTTAGTTGAATTTCCTGCATACCTTGGATTTATATGGGTACTCTATCGGATAATTCTCCTCTTGAAAAATCTCAAGAAATCGCTGCTTAACTTCCAACTTTTTGTCCACTGACGACACAACTCTAACAACGAGTGCTTCTGCTCCTGGAACCTGGCAATATTTTCAGCAGAATAAGTACAGACACTTGGCAGAAATTAGAATAAAGACAAAAGATAATAACAAGTTAGACACATGCAGCAACTCAAGTCCATAGAGGATCAGCAACCACAACTATCATGCAGCAATAAATAAAAAGATAAAGATTAAAAGAAATTGTCCATAATCTCCTAAATGATTTTCCTAATGTAATCAAAAGTAGGGAGATGAAGAGAGAAGAAAGGAGAGAGGAAAGAGGGGGAGGGGTAAGTTTTATCATAGGAACAAGACATAATATAGATACATTAACATGAAGCATGGATACATGTACAGTATGATAGGGATATGTCGATAGACTCGATACACAAAAAACTAAAAAAGTAGGATACATATACTGCCAAGACACGTTTGCAAAGTTTTGTTCTAATATGTAGAATTGTGATATTCACGAATAGTGATAAACCAATAAAGTAATTGGGAAGTACTTTTCAATAGCCGATAGCCAGTCTTATTCTGTGCAACAAATGTCACAATCTCCATTGCATTAAGGCTTGGATGTGTAACTTTAGTATCTGAGACTTCCTAAAATTAAGGAAATTAATTTCAAGTTTCGAATTTGTATGAGAAATCTCAGATGTGTACGGGTTAGGACCACAGGGATAAGATGCCCTTCTAGAAGTATCAGCGCAATTAAACCCAGGTTCTCCCCAACATAGTCTGAAGCAATCACCTAGATTAGTCTGCCACAAGAAAATAGTTAAAACGAATACATCAGCTAGTCATACCACACATTCATGCATGTCCACACAGAGAGATGAAGAGAGTTTAACCAGAAGAGTCCATGAATTAACGACTGGCTCATGCAAAATGACATCCAATGTTACAGAAAGCAAATTCAAGAGCATTAGAGCGTAGGCTGTTTATTGCCAGAAGGCAGTTAAAAGTTTTAAGGCTGGTATAGGAAAGCAGTTCCATCCAATCTAAATTAAAGAACAATGTGAAACCATTCCAATTATTAGCACCTCAGATGAAAACAAATTTAAGCGGTTGAAATACTGGATTTCAGCAAAAGTACATCCTGCATTGAAGAAAATGCTCGGAACATATGTAGCACAAAGCTTAAACTGGTGACTCGTATACATCAACTGGAAAGTCAAATGAATCACCTCATCATAACTCTTCCCTTGAACTCTTGCCCTCTCTTGTTTTTCCTGCTTCAGCCGCCTAAATAATCGATTTTCTATGTGGTCACTGAGAATTGTTCTAGGCAGATCTTTTGCTCCAAGAACAGCACTCTGAGGTAAGGGCTTACGCTCTCCCCTTTCAACTTCGTCTAAGTAGCAGTTTGGGCAAGTGTATTCAGCTTGCCCACCATCATTCCTTCGACCATTAAATAATGCACAGATTTGATGTTGCCAAGCCTCACACTTGTCGCATTGAACCCACTATACAATGTGCTAACGTTAGAAACACAAAAGCCCTCACGGACCATCAAATTAAGTTAAAATAAACAGACACACACACACACACACATGTACATAGATGTCAGGACAACATACCCATTCTTCCGTCTCCTCGTCATTTTTCTTTTTCTCCATCCTTGCTTTCGGAAGAGTAGTTCCATCAACTAGGATAGTGTCTCCACGGGCCTCATTATAGCAGGGAATGCAAAAGCAGTGTCGTGTATCACCAGCTCCTATGGTATAATACATTGCATTTCTTTTAATACGAGCACCACATGGTGAACAATATATCGGTGGCGGCTCAAATGTGAGCTTCTCAACTGCACACAACTGACATGAGTTCTCACTCATTGAATGCTCCATTGCTTGGTTTTTTTCTGCTTTGGTTTTACTCTGTCAAAAGCCAAAAAAAAATGAAAATAACAAAATCTGACCATCAAACAAGAATATGACTTACTCAGCAGAAAGTAAAAGGATACAAACATTTTGTCAGGAAAAAAGAAAAGACAATCATGAAGAAATCCAAGAACATAGCATCATCAATATGAGGATCCAAACAAACCAAAATTTTGTTACTAACTATAAGCAGTAAGTCCTGCCCTGGAGAATAACTTCACACTGATTGTACAAGTCAGTGTGACAAGTCAGAGATCAAAGTAGAAGATGAAGCAGAAGCTAGCAGCTGTCATCTGTTGCGAAGGATAGAAGAAATCAGCGAGAGACTAGAGAGCCTTTAACAGTAAAAATATATGGCACTGGAGATTCAAAATAATATTTAATCTTTCCATTGAAGCCTAAAACCCAACACTATCAATCACATGAAGAATAAACTCCTAGTAAACATGGTCATACAGGTTCTCAATGTGAAGGTTATTTATGAATCCAACTCTCCTACTCATTAATCTTGAATCAGGAGTCAGGACCTTTATTTTTCCTGAATAGATGTTACTTTAAAGATTCCTGAATATGCTTCGATAATTGTTGTGGCACCGACAATTATTATTCTCCTCAAACATGAAACTAATGCAAAATGCATGTTCCGTGTCAGCAAAAGTGTATCCCGGCAGTACAATGTATTCCAAAAAGTCTTAAAAATTTGATGGATGATCTTGAATGGAAAATGACATAAGCAAATGCATAAACTGACCTGGCCAACCCACTGCCTGAGACCTCTAATATGTTCTCTGACTTGCTCGGGAGTAAACAACTCAGTCATTGATACTCCCTTTATTTTAGGCTTCCCAGACTTGGTTCCAACTGCATTTTCAACAGGCAGGACAACATTTTCTGGTTTAGCTTGGTCCATATCTTTCTCACTTTTAATGCATTCTTTTTGTACAGAACCAGCAGAATCATCCAATATAATTTGTTCACCAAGTTTTTGGCTGTAGGTACAATCCATATTATCCTTCTTCATATCAAAAATGCTAGGACTTCCATTCCCAGAGCTTCTAGGAATTTCCATCTTGACTTCTGTAACCTCTGATTTCATCTGCATGCACGTGTCAGCATATTGGTGTTCCTCACGTTGTGCATCATGGAGTACATGGCGTCCACTGCCGGTAAGAACAGAAACAGCAGAACTTTCAGTCTCAGGAACAAGAGATTGGGAAGGCAGCTCAGTCTTTAATCGTTTCAGCGAAGGATGTAAATCTTCAAAAGTTTGTACCACTGGTGGACTTATTTTTGAAGTTAATCGAGCTGCAATAACTCCATTATCAAATGCACGTGCCTTCAGATGAGTCTGCAGATAATTTGTGACAGGAACACAAACAGGGCAACCTGGGTCCTTGCAATGCTTATGATGATGAAGTAAGATCTTGGTATGGTGGCAACGAGGATATGGACATTGAGATACTTTGCAGTCTATAATATGCATCCAAAGTTTCTGAGCAGTTATGCAGTTAACTTCCTGGCACTTCCCCGGTGGGGCCACACACCGACGAGCATGCCTCAAAAACAATAGCCACCTTTGTTGATTCTTGAACTGCCTTTCTCGGTTAGAATTAGTGGATCTACAGGTAGCACCACTTGAGGTTGGGGGCTCCAGTGGCTTAGTAATAACTTCACAAATAGATCCTTCAGATGCGAAATTGTTACGGTGCGCCTCATCTTGCCCAAAAATTCTCTGACGGAATTCTTCCTGAATATGGTGCCCCTGCGACACATTCCCTGGTATTTGAGACTTGTCCTCCATCGAATGCCATTGACCAGGCAGTACTCTCTCTGATTGTACTCCAACAGAAATACAGCTGAAATCGCTCTGAGAGTCAACAACCAGCTGGTGAGGATGCAATAATTGCTGCATTTGCTGTGAAGTTTGAGTCGGTGATGAGCATATATCCTGCGAGACAGATGGAAGAGAAAGCAACTGAGCAAATCCTGAACGATCTTCAGCACAACTTTGCTGGAATTGGTTCTGAAACTCTGAATACGGGAATTTTTCTGAAACTTGTGAAAGCAAAGCTTCATCGTGGTGCTCCATTCCACGCTCAAGCTTTAGTTGACTGCCTAAATCAGAAGTCAGCTGAGAATGACCAAAAGAATCATTCTTTAAGAGTATCTGGTGCTGCTGAATTTGCTGCTTCTGTTGTCGCTGATGTTGAACAAGTTGCTGTTGTTTTAACCTTAGAGGCTGCTGCTGAAATTGTTGCTCATGATGAGATTGTAAGATATTGTCAGTCGCTGACTTTGACGGGTGGAAGTTCATCTTTCCTGATTGATCAATGGATTGAGACTGCTGGGTAGTGAGCAAATTCGGCTGATTAGTCATCAATGGGGAGTTGGCTCTTGATAGAGACTGCAAGCTTGCTGGATTCAAATTCTGATTATTCATAGCTGAACCATAAACGTTTCCCGACCCAGAAGAATCAAGAGTGCTAATCCCATATCCATCACCTGTAAAATTCAGCATGAGCAGTCAAGAGGCAGTTTTAGAGAAAACTCCACCTTAAACGTCACATCTACCACTCACTTCTGAAAGAAGTGACGTGCCATACCCCAAAGATGTATAATACTAAGAGTGAGGGAGTACCATGCATCATTGGCCGCTGATGTTGATCATAATGTTGTGGTAAAGGTTTTGGTGAATTGTCATTCGATGAGGCCACCAGAAAGCCCTCAGAATTTCCTGGACCATTGATCAACTGTGAATTGCGCTGCATAATACCTAAGCCACCATTTGGAAATCCATAAGCTTTCTGCTGCAAACCAGACCTAATGCCACCACCTATGTGGCTACCAAGGTTGTGCAGGATCCGGCTATTTTGACCACCACCATGCTGCTTTTGTGATAGAGGCTGTGATATCGTACTAGATCCAACGGTTGAAAAGGCACCAGTATCATTAGAAGATTCCAGATTCATGAAAGACTGAGTATTGTTGCTATTAAATCCAGGAGTAGGGATCATTTGGCTTGGCATTCCTCGTACGCCGCTTGAAGACACCATGCTTCCACTGGAACTTATAGAAAACTCAGAAAGCGACTGTTGATATCCATTAGACATAGACCCTGCAAAACTAGAGTGTGTTACATTGGTGTGAATGAAAAGCAGCTGACAACTTACCAGAGAGACATCCAATTACCATCAGATGAATTGAAAGAACCACTGGGCATTCCAACAGAAAGCCCATTAGTAGTAGTTGGTAATAAGCCTTCAGTAATGCTAGTCCCAGGTGCTATGCCATTACCACCGCTGGAAGCAACCATGGAAGCATCCACAGCTGATGCAATTGAATTCCCACTGTGAGTCATCCGCGGAGTTGGTATCATTGTAGCAATAGGAGAAGGAGCATTAATGAGCTGCGGATGGTGTTGGTTGCGATTGCTCATTAGTAAATGTTTGGTCAAGACATGCAAACGAGTCTCAAGAGTCTCCAGGTTCATATATTCATCCTAGAAATACAAAAAACCTCATGTTACCAACAAAGTCAATGAGGTCAGCATATGGATGTAGTCTACCACTTAGCTTTTCCCCCCAAAAAACTCAAGAGTTGTTCATAACTAAAAGGATCCTGGAGCTAATACCAAAACAAGACTCCCCTTTGAGGCAGCATTTCTGAATAGAACCTCATCAAGGCGTCTTACAAAATCCTGAAACTGCTTTGGTTGTCTATCATGAGGTTGTTGCTGCCGTTGAATAAGCCATTCATAGCTGAAGCAAAAGCCATACCAAGTTTCAGCAAGAATGCATAAAACAAACAATTTAAGGAAGTCATTCATCTCAATTCTCAAATAAAATTTCAAATAAAAGCAACAAGAACAATCAGAAGAAGAGAGAAAGGTGCAACAAATTTATGAGGCAAAGATATCATCAATCAGTGGAAGTGTGTTAAGCAGAAGCTGAGGGTATGATAAAAGAAAGGTCTTCCAATCATGGAATGCAATCCAAGTTTGGCAGGAGGCACTTTTTGCAGATAATACCTCAAGTCGTGACTGCCAAATCCACAAATGGGTTATATACATAAGCATTCTTCTCATTGATAGCACCAATCTCTTCGTCCGTACCATATTTTGGTCCCCAAGGAAAGGAAAACTAATTTCGTGCTCGTCACCATACCTATGGAAAAGCATGAAGCAGGGGGGAGAAAACAAAGTCCTCAAATGGCATGATCCTTTACTAGCTCCATAAAGAAAGAGGGATGTTGCATGGTTCTCAAGGTTCACAAACATTATTATTATCAAAGTTATAATACTAATGACCTAGAAATACAGATCGCTTAGTATGTAAAGATTGCAAGGTTATTCTAGGACAGTTTACAATCACTTGAGTGGCGACAATAGTGTTAAGAGGACCAATTTGAGATTCCACCTCATACATAACTTACAGAACAAATAAACTTACTAAGAAGATTAACAAGACATATTCAGCATGATGTTCCATAGTGGATGACTAACAAGGAACTAATACTGAATTGTAAATCTAGAAAGATGCATTGAGTCATGGGTTTAGAAAGTAAAACTAAATTTAAATAACAAAGAACTGCTATAAGAAACTAAGACCCCGTTCGTTTAAGGATTTTGGATTCTAATCATTACCCTATTTTCCTCCAATCATTACTCTCTCTCTCTCTCTCTCTCTCTCTCTCTCTCTCTCTCTCTCTCACCAATCATTACCCCATTACCTATAAATTCAAATCCAAAATCCCAAAACGAACGGGGTCTAAGGGTTTTTTTTGGAACTTGTGGAAAGGAAAGGAAAAACAATTGTTAAGAAAGAGATTGTGAGGAAAATGTAACTTCGTTTTGCTATTTTTTTCTCATCTTCTTTCCAAACCACACAAGGTCTTATCCTTTTGTTTCCCTATGTTCCAAACAAAGCCTAAAGAGTGAAGTTCATTATTGAGGTTCAATAACAAACAGGGATGGAGAGAAGGAGGATAGTGTAACCCTTTCACCCACAAAATGGAAAAAACAAAATCACTCCTAACAACTAAAAGGCTAGCTATGTCCTAGGGACAGAATGTTTGGCAACTAAAATAATCACTGACAGAATGAGTGCAGCTGTGATGAGTGTGTTCAAATGGATGCAGGATAAGAACAAGAGAGACTATCATAAATGAGATCATAATGGAAATGCTGAGTAGCACTAATTGGAGATCAGTTGAGACAAAATAAACTAAGGTGGTTTGCACGGAAACAATGAGCACCGGGTAAAACAATAAGGGTGACAATGTGACAATGAGTATGCTAATGGAAATGCTAGGGCCATAGGTAAACCTAAAATGGTATGATATGTGATAACAATGGATAGGAATTTAGTTGAAACTTAGCATACAACCATTGAAAAGGAAAAATGGGGAAAAAAATTATGTAGCAGACCAAAATTATTGAGATACAAAGCTTGATTTGGTTTATTTTGGCCCGTATCAAACTTACACAAATAACATGCACATTATTGCCACCATTACTGACTCACAACTTTTGGTTGAATTGGGGGAGAAATTAGACAAAGCCCAACTAGGTATTGAGCCCTTTGAGTTTGACCCACCTCTTATTTTTGCAGATAGGGAAACACCCAAAACCCAAACATGTGTCAGGTCAATTATGCAGTACTTTGTTTACAATACAACTCGCTTTTTATCCTATTGTTTACCACACTTACACCATGTCAAAAACAATATATAAACAACTAAAAACTACTTGGAAAAATACACAAATAATACTCCAACTTTCCAAGCACATCGTCCACCATTAGACTCAAGTCCAATGGTCAACCTATATAAATCATATTGCCACCCATATGTTGCCCTAAGGCAAGGCTATGTATAACACCACAAATGACGATAATCATATTTGGTTGGCCCTTGGGGTGACAATCTACACAAACAACTGAAAGCAGCATTACTCTTCATCCCTCAAGAAAAGAAAAAGATGGAATAAGCTCAAGGAGCACAGCTATCATAGACGTCAAATCGCACCAAAGTTGGATAGGTGCCTTGTGAATGTGATCTCCTGTCCCAATGTTGTAAAGGTGATCACTTATCACATTGAGATTCCAAGGTTGACCCATGATTTCTTAAATTTCATTGTTTCAAATTAAATACAATGCTGCCATAAATCATTTTTTTGCCCACTGCACCACTCCAGACACCCTCATCCCCCTCCCCCCAACCTCCACTCATCATTCAGAGCAAAGCCCTTTCAAAATTCCACAAAAGAAAAATGCCACCTCAACAAACAAAAATATAGGTAACATTCACAATTGAAACCACAAAGAACATGGTGAATTGTAATAACATGTCTTACATCTTCTCTTGCATGAACCTGCGTGCTTTTGCCAACTGAGGATCCACATACATGGTATTATGATGACCCCCTAAATTTTGTATCTGGTTAGAAAAAGGACTTTCATTCTGCTGAGGTACACCAGGCAACTGAGTCCCAGCTTGATTAGGTAGCTGACCTGTGATTTGTCCAGACATATGTGCCTGCACATTCATTTTTATCCTGTAGGCTCCTAAAAAACAAAAACTGTATAATCCAGAGAATGATAATGACCACAAGCTTGTCCCGAAAAATAATATGATAAAAACCAGTACACAAAACAATTTTACAAACTAAACCAAAACAAAGACGGGGCAACATGAATGGCCTAAAAGGGCAAAAAACTAGGAAGAATACAACTCAAAAAATTAAACTAGCATTTGACATTTATTTGGTTAATACACAGAAACACAATATAACATTCATATTTTTCAAACCTAGCAAATGAAATTGTGTCTTTTAACAGTTGGGAACCCAGAGCTTATTTTCGCACATGGTGTATACGGGTTGCATCCCCTTGATGCTTCCAACTAATATTAATATGTACCCATGATAAACTCAGACCAAACGAATAAACTTATGGTCAACAAATGAAAATTTTTGGTCTGCTGTCTCTAAACACTTCATAAGGTTATTCTTACTAACATATCCTCCTGCCAATATTAACGACACTTTTTCTTTCAAACATTATTGCAACCACAAAGCGACTAGGGAGCGATAGTGGCATTAGCATTAGCATTTTCAACATCCTAAGTTGCCGAAGTATGTATATCTAGGCCTTCCAAATTGCGCTTGCTAGACATTTTGCTTGGTCACGTGGTACTCGTTTACCCTCTTTATGTTTTCAGGTCATCGGCGTAATTTGTGAAGTGTTTGAATCAAAGTGAAAGTCCATTTAGGGGTTAAAGTGAAAGTTCTTGGAGGTATACAAAGGAACCCTTGGGGTTGCTCAAGCTTTGGAGAGGCAAAAAAGAGGCAAGAGAAAAGAATAAGGAGATCTTAAGGCTTTTCTATGGAGATTCCATCAAGGACTTCAGATCATCTTTCTTTCATGAGCGGCTAAACATCGCCTTAGGGTGTAGATGAAACCCTAACAAGTAACTTTTAGTTTTGCATATGATTTGAGGATTTTTATGAGTGATTCATAATCGTGTGTAACGTTAGGGTTTTTTGAGTATTTATACATGAATTGATTTTACCTATCTTTGGTATCTGTGATTTCAAACATATAGTTATACAAGCGTTTTCACAGTATAGTAACAAGAAATTGGGATAGATTATGCTTACAGAATACAATAACTTCTATTTTCCCCCTTCTTTTCATCTTCTTTTTATTGTGCCAAACACGTTGAAGACAATTCGTGCTGATCGAAAACAAACAGTGCCGATCCCCAATAATACCATTCTTCTAGACGACATTCTTAGGGCTTGTAGCAATGACCACGCTGATTGAATTCCATACTAACAAGTTAGGGCGGATCCCAACCTCAAATTTTCTCCACTTTGAAACACATCTCATCTTCAATTTCCATTACTTAGTTAATTAGTTGGATAATCTTCTCAATCAATCATCGTTTGGATTAATATGGGAATCAGTTTTTGAAATTTCAATAACTCAGCCTATTGATACCTCAGGTACGATAACCGGACTGCAACCTTAAATCTATATGATTTGAGGTTTTAGCTTGACTTTATTGCTCATCTTCTGTGGGCACAACAACCTGCACCTATTGTGAGACCCTCATGATATTTCACAAGTAACTACAACTAGCACAAACTGAGAAATACCTTTATATGACACAAGTTGATTATGTACCACTCAGTGAGTCAAATAGGGGGTTTTCCTGATGGATTGCTATCACTGAAGACCATAGTCTCGTTCAAAAAATTCTATTGACTCGGCAATAAAGAATTGGAGTTCCAAATACTCCAGTACAAACACCTCAAAACAACGGTGTGATCACTGTGATGTCAAGGAGTTTGATGAACATAGACTTTCGAACAAACAGAACATTAATAAGAAAGGACAAGAGTCTATTGACTCACCAACAGACATTGATGAGAAAGAAGAAAAATGAAGATGCAAGCGCCATAAAAGCTGGCACAGACACCCTCACTTAGCAAAAAAAAAAAGAGACACGAAGGAGCCCCCAATGTTTAATGTACTAAGGGGCGAGCGGAGCACGTGCCCCCAGTACCTTCTAGAAATCACACTTTTAGCCTCACCATTTAGAGGCTTTCCAAAAAGGCCCCTTGATATTTAGCAATAAACAACTTGCCCACCAAGTATATCGCCCAAATTTCGGATCTATCTTACTTTCTTTTATTGCGCTAAGACTCCGACTCGTAGATTTTTCTTCTTATCCTTTTTCCTCTCCCTCTTTCATGCCACCATCATTGTTTTCGCCCCCTCCCAGTAAATGCCTATAAATGCATATGTACTTATTTCGACTCGAATATATACTTATCCAACTACTTCTAAACAGGAAAAAAATTATGGTAAAACTCAGTCATGGCAAAAATCCCAGCTCCACCACTGGATGCTTCAAACCGCAACAAACTAGGGGGAAAAAAAGACTTCTGTGCCAAATAATTTTCTGAGACTAGTTTCAAAATGGAATTACGGGGCATGAATGGGCAGGGCCAGCCCTGGGCAGAAGCCTAGAAAGGCACTGCTTCAACCCCACAAAAAAATGCTAAACAGAAGGGGACCTAAATATATGGTACTCCTGCATCTACATCTTAGTTAAATTGACTCAATCCTGGCCTGTGCATCGGATATGTTTAAGCATCAAAATTATCCATAAACAACAGCAAATAGATAAAGGGGGAGACGAACAGAGAGGAGAGAGAGGGTTACCTGTTCGATTCAAGCTTTTGGGCGTCTTCTGAAACTGATCGCGCAGAAATTGATAAATATAACGACAATTGCATTGAAATTCCCCGAATTTGATGCGTGTCACCAATTCCACCTGTTCGATTTGAGATTTTGGGCTGCTTCGGTCAGATTCTGATCGCGTAGAAATTGATATATATTTCGGAAATTACATAGAAGTTCCTAGAATTTGGTTCATTCACAAATTACTCCCCCTACAACACTTCTTCTTCTTCTTCTTTTTTAAACCCTACATATACTTTCTAATTAAGGACGTGCAAACGTGCAATTGAGGATAAAAAAAAAAAAAATTAAGGATGTGCAATGTGGAGGGGCGAGTTTTACCGTACCCCGACTCCAACCTGAAAAGTACAACACAACCTCGAACACCGACTAGGTAATGCGTGGGTAAGCCTTTTTCCGCACCGATCGAAGATGAGTTTACTTGTCTTGCTCTGTCCAGCCCGTAAAAGATAGGCCTTGATATATATTTCGCCAATTTCATAGAAGTTCCTAGAACTTGATTTCTTCACAAATTACTCCCCTTAGTTGTAGAGTAATACTTCTTCTTCTTTTTTCCCTTATTTTCTCTTCTTTTCCTAGGTAGAATGATAGACCTTCTAATTTTTCCTAGTTAGAATGAAAGACCTTCTAATTAGGGATGTGCAACGAGGCGGGACGAAGTGGGTTTTGTTGTAGCCCGACCCCAATCTAATATTTGCAACTTGGACCCGCCCCCGCCCCATATCTCGCCCGGGTAATGTGTGGATGCGCCCGTTCTCATCCCGGTCAAAGGATGCGTTTATCCACCCGGTAAAAATGAGAAACAATTGTGTAAAGTAAATACAAAATGGAAGGAATAGTTATATATCAAGTGTTATTTTATTATGAATAATGAATAAATAAGGTAAAATATTTTTTTTTAGTAAAATAAATACAAATATATAAATGAACAAATAACTTTTGTATCAAGTGAAAATGTAAGGGTAAAAACATATATTTTATAAGTTAAAATATTTTGGGGCAGGTTCGGGTGGGGTAATGTCAACTCAAATCCTACCCAATTCCGATCGGGTTTTTCTTATTTTTACCCAAAATCAACTTGGAACGCGAATCTTTTACAAAACCTGACCCGATTGTGTTGAGGTTGAGCTGGGTCTAAATGCGGATTGCCATTGTGGTGGGCCAAACTTGGTTTTCAGTCAGACACGTTGAATAGGCAGCACAGACAGGTAAGGCTAAGCGTAGTAGGCTGAGCCCATATGTTTGTTTAGGCATGACCCAGGAACAAGCCCACAAGGTAGCCGAGATGGGTTGGGCAATGGCGGGCCTAGCCGATGATCCACCTGATGACGGATTCGTCGGGGTCGA